>NC_091289.1:101509997-102134684 GCF_032444005.1 Ranitomeya imitator | reverse complement strand
CCCCACACAAGTGACCCCATTTTGGAAACTAGACCCTTTAACGAACTTATGTAGCTGTGTGGTGAGCACTTCCAACCCCCAGGTGCTGCACAGAAGTTTATAACATCGAGCCGTGGGGGGAAAAAAAAAAAAAAAAAAAAAAAAATCACATTTTTGCCACGAAAATGATCTTTTAGCAACGATTTTTTAATTTTCACAAGTGTAAACTGAGAAAATGGTCCATTGTTGAGCAATTTCTCCTGAATACGCCGATACCCCATATGTGGGGGAAAACCACTGTTTGTGAGCACGGCAGGGCTCAGAATGGAAGGAGTGCCATTTTGGATTGCAGCCTTTGATGGAATGGTCTGCAGGCATCATGTTGCATTTGCAGAGCCCCTGATGTGCCTAAACAGTTGAGAACTCCCAAAAGTGACCCCATTTTGGAAACTAGACCTCCCAAGAAATTTATTTAGATATGTGGTGAGCACCGTAAACCTCCAAGTGCCTCACAGAAAATTATAACTGAGTGATGAAAATAAAAAAAAATAAAAAAATAACATTTTTTTCCACAAAAATGATATTTTAGCCCCAATTTTTTTTATTTTCACAAAGGTCACAGGAGAAAATAGACCACTAAAGTTGTTGCACATTTTCTCCTGAATACGCCGATACCCCATATGTGGGGGAAAACCACTGTTTGTGCGCACGGCAGGGCTCAGAATGGAAGGAGTGACGTTTTGGATTTGCAGACTTTGATGGAATGGTCTGCGGACATCATGTTGCATTTGCAGAGCCCCTGATGTGCCTTAACAGTGGAAATCCTCCACAATTGACCCCATTTTGGAAACTACACCTCTGAAGGAATTTATCTAGAGGCATAGTTTTATAGTAATAACTATAATGCTTTTAGTTTTAGTGTATGAATTTATAATGTGGCGGTATGTGTAAGATGTGCTTGGTACATCAGATTATAGATGTGTATACGCTTTGAAACAATCCTTAATGCAAAGGCCAGGTTTCACAATCGTAAGTTGTGTCCATTTGGATTCCTTTCTTGGAGCATACTCTGCACCGTTTTTGTGATCAGCCTGTCCTCGCTGCTTGGGGAACCTGTCCTGGGAAATGTTGACTTGGAACAATACGGGCACTATCAGATTCAGAAGTACTGGGGCCCTCACCTCCCCGAGTGCCAAACATTAGGGCTTTGATGACTTCCTCCTGAAACTGAAGGAAGGTCCCCTTATTGCCTGCAGATCGGGACAGCCCAAAAGCATTGGACAGTGCCATCTGTACAATGTTCACGGCCAATTTTTTGTACCATACTTTGGCTGTTCGCATGGCACTGTATGGTTGGAAGCTGTTGTCACGGTGTATGGTGGTCAGGATAAGGACGCATCCCTTTTGTCCTTATACTTGACCACCAGCATGTTGTCGCTGCATTGGGCTCTGCTTTCCCCTTTTCTCAGCATTTGCCCAATTAGCGGCATAGGGAGGCCTCGCTGATTTTTCCGCACGGTGCCACATGCAGCTGTACCTCTGGCAGAGAGGGCCTTAAAAAGTGGGATGCTGGTGTAAAAGTTATCAATGTAGAGGTGATAACCCTTATCCAGCAGTGGGTGCAGCAATTCCCACACAATTTTCCCAATCACCTCTAGGATGGGGGGGCATTCAGGGGGGTTAATCTGGGTGTCCTTACCCTCGTAGACCCTAAATCTGTGGGTGTACCCTGAGGTACTCTCGCACAGTTTGTACAGCTTTATTACGTACCTGGACCTCTTACTGGGCAGGTATTGTCGGAATTTTAGCCTCCCTTTGAAATGAACGAGAGATTCATCGATAGCGATGTCCCTCTGGGGTGTGTACACCTCAGCAAATTTTCTGCTGAAGTGTTCAACCACAGGCCGAATTTTATATAGACGATCAAAGTTAGGATCGTGTCGAGGAGGACACTGCGCATTATCACTGTAATGCAAAAATCGTTGGATCCCTTCAAATCGTGTCCTTGTCATGGCCATGCGGAATACCGGTGTACTGTAGAGAATATCAGTACTCCAGTACTGACGAATCTCTGTTTTTTTTTATCATGCCCACATGCAGCACAATTCCACAAAATGTCATCATCTCTGTTGCATTTACGGGGGTCCATCTGGCGTATGATGACATGGGATTTTGGGTGAAAAATTGCTGGGCATACAGGTTCGTCTGGGCCACCATAAGATTTATTATTTCCTCACTGAAAAAGAATTTGAAGAAGTCAATTTCAGTGATGCCAGTGGTGTCAAACTGGATCCTGAGCTGCTGCTGAAATCCGGAATGACGGGCTGAAAATTTTCGGAGGGTGCAATCCATACGGTATCGAAGTGCTGCAGGAGTAGCCTGGGTCCTAGGACGCCTTGTTGGGGGTCCTTCCTCACTAGATGAGGAGGAGGAGGAATAGAGGAATGTGGGATCTTCCTCACTGGCTGAATCCGTGTCGGACGCAAGGATGGCGTAAGCCTCCTCTGATGAATAGGGCCTTGTTGACGAATGGAACATTTTTATTTTTCTTCCCAAACCCCGGGGATGTGTATGTAAGTGTTGCTTTTACACGTGTAATGTGTGGGGCTTGTGTATAGGGTACTCTTTATTATAACAAAACAGAGAAAAATGAAGTAGAGAGGTAAAATGTAGAAGAGAAAATGTAAAGAAAAATCAGATTTAAAAAAAAAAGTTTGTATAAAAAATAAACAGACGTTCACTACACTAATGCCCTCCCTATAAATTTATTGGACACATTCTTTTTTACAAAAGAAAAACGGACGTCACCAACAATATGACGTACGCTCCCCTAATGCACTTTTGATACAAGAAAAAAAATAAAAGCTACCTCCCTACCTATAAAACTACTCTACTTTTTTTTTCTAAAACAAGATCGGTCGTCACTAACGCTGTGACGCCGGCTGTACTAACACTAAAACTACGCTGTACAATTTTTTTTTCTCTAAAAGAAGATCGGTTGTCACTAACGATGTGACGCCGGCTACGCTACCTTGCTATGTCTAAAACTATGCTGTACTAACTACTATTTTTTTCTAAAAAAAAAAACTTGGACGTCGCTTAGACTGCGAAGTCCGCTACACTAGCTAAAAAAGAAAAATTCCCGTGGCGCAGTCTCTGATCAGCAGCGATACTGATCAAACTGCTGCGGACACAGAAAGTCATAAATGCTCTGCGCGGGACGACGCGCACAGAAAAAAAAACCCAAAAAAGTGGCCTAAAAATTCAACTGCAGGGAGGAGAGAGAGGGGGGCACTGGAACAGGGAGTGGGTAAGGGAAAGGGGACGTCAAACAGGGACGCTGACTACGGTACTTTGCTGTGTCTGAAACTACACTGTACTAACTAAGATTATTATTTTTTCTAAAAAAATAAATAAAATCGGACTTCGCTTAGACTGCGAAGTCCGTTACACTAACTAGCTAAAAAAAGTCCTGTGGCGCAGTCTCTGATCAGTAGCGATAATGATCAAAGCGCTGCAGACACAGGAAGAGCACGTATGCTCTGAGCGGGACGCCGCGAACAGGAAAGAAGCGCAAAAAAGTGCGCAAAAAATCAATTAGAGGGAGGAGGAGGGGGGGTACTGGAACAGGGATGGGAAAGGGGTGGGGGAGGTGCTGCTGCTGTGATCACAGGAGTCACACAGCAGGCAGATCACAGCACAGCACAGATCGCAGGAGATCAGCACAGGAAGGCAAGGAGATCGCATTGACGATCGCACTGGCCAGCAATGGAATCTTTTCTCAGGTGAGACAGAGGGGCTTAGACCACTGCTCTGCACGCCAAATCTGAGGTAAAGATGGCGTGCAGGGCGGTGATCGCTATTTTAAATTAACCCCTTTGGCGCTGATTGGCTAGAAGCTATTGTTCAGCCAATCAGCGCCATAGGGGTTAATGAGGTTAGGTGACGTGGCGATCACCCCACCTACTGTGACGCCTGTGATTGGTGCTACGTCACAGCACCAAGCACAGCCTGTCACATGCTTTTTTATTTACAACTTCATTGTCAGCTTTGCTGTGATTGGCTGGTGAACTCTCACCAGCCAATCACAGCGATCGCCGACGCGGGGGGGGGGGGGGATACGGATAAGCTCCTCGTGGTGACGTGCCAGGATGGTCTGCTGTCAGAAACAGCAGCCATCCTCATCCGGTCACCGCGCGATGCAGCACGGTAACCAGAAATAGCAGTGCCGTACTAGTACCGCGGTTTGCGGGAACACAGTTCCCGCAAAGCAGTACTAGTACGGCGCATGTCAGGAAGGGGTTAATAGGGAAAAATGCAAAGTACTACATCTGGGCAATAAAAATGAAAAACGCATATACAGAATGGGAGGAATAGAGCTAAGCAACAGCACATATGAAAAACACTTGGGTATACTAATAGATCACAGATTGAACATGAGTCAACAGTGTGATGCAGCAGCAAAAAAAAGGCAAATGCAATTCTGGGATGTATTAACAGAGGCATACAGTCTAGATCACGTTAAGTCATTATTGCCCTCTACTCCTCTTTGGTCAGACCTCATCTAGAATACTGTGTCGAGTTTTCGGCACCACATTTTAAAAAAACATCAACAAATTGGAGCAAGTTCAGAGAAGATCAACCAGAATGGTGACTGGTCTTCAAACCATGTCCTATGAGGAACAGTTACAGGATTTGGGAATGTTTAGATTGAAAAAAGAAGACAGAGGAGACTTAATAGCTGTCTACAAATATCTCAAGGGCTGTCCTGTCACATTGTTGAAGGATCATATTTATTCTTATTTGCACAAAGAAAGACTAGAAGCAATAGGATGAAACTGAATGGGAGGAGACACAGATTAGATATTAGAAAAAACTTTTTGACAGTTAGGGTGACCAATGAGAAGAACAGGCTGCCACGAGAGGTGGTGAGTTCTCCTTCAATGGAAGTCTTCAGAGGCTGGACAGACATCTGTCTGGGATGATTTACTGAATCCTGCTTTCAGCAGAAGGTTGGACCAGATGATCCAAGAGGTCCCTTCCAACTCTACCATTCTATGATTCTATGAAAGTGACACGGGCAGTTTGGTCTGTAAAATTATTCAAAATACTGTGGGACAGGAGCCCCTTGTGGAAAGTTTAGAGTTGGCAGGTTTGGGGGTCTCTCAGTATACCCTACATTGGACTTAACCCCTTCCCGACCTTTGACGCCACGTAGGCGTCATGAAAGTCGGTGCCAATCCGACCTAAGACGCCTATGTGGCGTCATGGAAAGTTTGCATCCCTGCAGATCGGGTGAAAGGGTTAACTCCAATTTCACCCGATCTGCAGGGACAGGGGGAGTGGTACTTCAGCCAAGGGGGGTGGCTTCACCCCCCCGTGGCTACGATCGCTCTGATTGGCAGATTCACTTTTAACAGCGAATCAGAGCGATTTGTAATATTTCACCTAAAAACTGGTGAAATATTACAATCCAGCCATGGCCGATGCTGCAATATCATCGGCCATGGCTGGAAACACTGGTGTAAACCCCCCCACCGATCGCCTCCCCGGTCCTCCGTCCGGTACTCCGCTCCCCTCCGCCGTCCTGTCCGCTCCCCCGTCCTCCTGCCCGCTCCCCCCGTGCTCCGATGCCACCCCCCCCTTATACTTACCGGGCCTCCCGGTGTCTGTCCGTCTTCACCCTGGGCGCCACCATCTTCCAAAATGGTGGACGCATGTGCAATGCGCCCGCCGAATCTGCCGGTCGGCAGATTCATTCCAGGTATATTTTGATCACTGTGATATAACCTATCAGCGAATTCGTAGCAGTTTTCCATCAGGTTTACAGTACCATGTAAACCTATGGAAAACCAAATCCGCTGTGCCCATGGTGCGGAAAATACCGTGCGGAAACGCTGCGTTGTATTTTCCGCAGCATGTCAATTGTGTGCGGATACCGCAGCGTTTTACACCTGTTCCTCAATAGAAATCCACAGGTGAAATCCGCACAAAAAACACTGGAAATCCGCTGGTAAAACGCAGTGCCTTTTACCTGCGGATTTTTCAAAAATCGTGCGGAAAAATCTCACACGAATCCGCAACGTGGGCACATAGCCTTAGGGTTAGAATTAGAGTTAGGGTTGGAATTAGGGCTAGGGTTGGAAATAGGGTTAAGATTATGCTTGTGGTTAGGGTTATGGATAGGGTTAGGGGTGTGTTGGGGTTAAAGTTGTGGTTAGGGTTGGGATTAGGGTTGGGATTAGGGTTAGGATTAGGGTTACGGGTGTGTTGGGGTTAGGGTTGTGATTAGGGGTGTGATGGGGTTAGGGTTGAAGTTAGAATTGAGGGGTTTCCACTGAACCACCCAAATGTCTAGGGGAAAAAAAAGGCAAAACACAGTGCAAAGAAAAAAAAATGGTCTCAGAACTTCTTTTTTCCCTCTATTGAGAATCATTAGCACTTTTTGGCTTCCTGTACTGTTGTGATAGGCAATTCAGTATCACAATGGACATAGCGGTCAGAGCACATACAGTGATCTGACAATAACCCAAAATCATAGAACGAGCTCTGTGACGTGGGAACTCTGCAGACCGCAATCCCTAATCCTCTCCAAACAACACTAGAGGCAGCCGTGGATTGCGCCTAACTCTACCTATGCAACTCGGCACAGCCTGAGAAACTAACTAGCCTGAAGATAGAAAATAAGCCTACCTTGCCTCAGAGAAATACCCCAAAGGAAAAGGCAGCCCCCCCACATATAATGACTGTGAGTTAAGATGAAAAGACAAACGTAGGGATGAAATAGATTCAGCAAAGTGAGGCCCGACTTTCTTAACAGAGCGAGGATAGGAAAGATAACTTTGCGGTCTACACAAAACCCTAAAGAAAACCACGCAAAGGGGGCAAAAAGACCCTCTGTACCGAACTAACGGCACGGAGGTACACCCTTTGCGTCCCAGAGCTTCCAGCAAAACAATTAGACAAGCTGGACAGAAAAAATAGCAAACAAATAGCAAAGAAGAACTTAGCTATGCAGAGCAGCAGGCCACAGGAATGATCCAGGGAAAAACAAGTCCAACACTGGAACATTGACAGGAAGCATGGATCAAAGCATTAGGTGGAGTTAAGTAGAGAAGCACCTAACGACCTCACCAGATCACCTGAGGGAGGAAACTCAGAAGCCGCAGTACCACTTTCCTCCACAAACGGAAGCTCCCAGAGAGAATCAGCCGAAGTACCACTTGTGACCACAGGAGGGAGCTCTGCCACAGAATTCACAACAGATAAGCCTCCAAGATTGCTCTCTTGACCAAATTGGCAATTGTAGATTTGGAAGTCTTCTTCCCCATATTCTGTCCGTGAAGATGGATAAACAAATTCCGATCCTTCCTAATTTTGTCTGAAACTTGAAGGTAATAAAGTACCATTCTCCGAACGTCTAAAGTATGGAACTGTTCTTCTTCCTCATTCTTTGGTTCTTGATAAAAGGAAGGGAGAATTATCTCCTGCGACATGTGGAAGTCAGAGACGACCTTTGGGAGAAAGGATGGATCCAATCGCAGAATAAGTCTATCTTGCAGAATCCTCATGTAGGGTTCATTGACAGGGCCTGTAGTTCACCTACTCTCCTGGCTGTAGTTATAGCTATCAGGAAGGTGGTTTTCCAGGCGAGTCTATCCATTGCTATTGATGACAAGGGTTCAAAAGGTGGAAGTGTAAGTCTCTTCAGGACTATATTGAGGTCCCAAGATGGGACTATACTTATGGATCTTGGAGTGCGGGATGCTGCAGTCATAAATCTTCTTATCCATCTGTGTTCGGCTAAAGGCTGGTCAAAATACGAGCTCAGTGCCGCCACCTGTACCTTGAGGGTGCTGGGTCTGAGACCTTTTTCTAGCCCATCTTGTAAAAAATCCAGGATCCTGGCTAAGTTCGGCCGGTCTGGGTTAGGCCGTTCAGGAGCACTCCATGTGATACAGGTTTTCCATATTTTCTGATAAATGGAATTGGTAACTGTCTTCCGGCTTTTCTGTAGAGTACTAATGACTTTCTTTGATAGCCCTCTGGTCCTCAGAATTGAGAATTCAGAAGCCAGGCATTCAGGTGTAATCTCTCGGGATCTGGATGAAGTTTTGGCCCCTGATAGAGAAGGTTCTTGATCGGAGATAGTGCCATCGGTCCATCTACTTTTAGGCTGATGAGGGACCCAAACCAAATTCTTTTGGGCCAAAATGGAGCCACTAGGATTACACTGACCCTTTCTGTCCTTATCTTTTGTAGGACCTTTGGTAGAATTGGTAATGGAGGGAAAGCATAGGCCAGTGATAATGTCCATGGTTGGGCCAATGCGTCGCGTCGCTGCAGCGATATAGACAATGAGACGATCGCTGCAGCGTCGCTGTTTGGGTCGCTAGGAGACGTCAAACACCGGCAACAGCTGAGCGATGCAGGAGCGATCCAGTGACGTACTTATCGTTCTCGCTGGTTGTTCGCTCCATGGAAAACCATTGCAGGCATCGTTGCCTTTGCTGTCAAACATGACGAATCACGCCGACCTGACGACCAAATAAAGTTCCAGACTTTCAGCTACGACCAGCGATGTCACAGCAGGATCCTGATCGCTGCTGCGTGTCAAACACAATGAGATCGCTATCCAGGACGCTGCAACGTCACGGATCGCTGTCGTTCTCGTTGGTAAGTTGCTTAATGTGATGGTACCTTTACTGGGGCCGGGATGGTGCTGGGATCTGCAAGAGCAGAGCGCGAGGCAGACGTCTCCATGATTTTCACCACACAGTGGTCCTACCTGAGACGTCTTCTTGTCCGGGGCTCTTAAATAGGCGACCGGACACAGCACCTGTCCTCCTGGTGGGAGGACCTCCTCCTCCAATGTCCGGATGTGGGGGGGGGGGGGAGGGGCTGACATCCATGCTATCTATCATGCGTTCCAGCGTGGAACGCAAAAGGATCTTCCTGAATACCGAAGGCGGCTGGCATCTGACGTCACATCCAGCCGCCGGCTTCAGACCAGAAGTCCTCATCGCGCGCACACCGCTGGAGGAGGAGAGGGGCTGGAGAGCTCTTAGAGGCCTCCAGCCGAAGAATGCCGCCCAGACCTTGCCCTGCAGGTGCGGACTGGTGGCGGATGTCCCGAGTCCGGAGGAGATGGGAGCAGCGCTCGGTGAAGAGAGGTAAGTCTGCTCCCCAGCTGCCCAGCGTTAAAATTTCTTTTCCCCCTGGTGACCGCTGCCGGCACAGTACACCTGGGATGACCTCTTCATCCCTAGTAGGGACAGGAAAAAACACTGAGGGGAGGATGAGGGAGGGGTTATTTAACCTCTTGGTCATTTCCTGTCCCTATTAGGAAAGGGGTAACATCCTCCAGGTGTGCTGTCGTGGGGGGGGTTACTAGAGAAACATTTTTGTGACTAAAAAGTTAAATGTTCATTTTTTCTTTCCATGATGCTTCTGCTGCTGTGAAGCACCTGAAGGGTTAATAATAAACTTCTTGAATGTGGTTTTGAGTACCTTGAGGGGTGCAGTTTTTAGAATGGTGTCACTTTTAGGTATTTTCAGCCATAGAGACCCCTCAAACTGACTTCAAATGTGAGGTGGTCCCTAAAAAAAATGGTTTTGTAAATTTCGTTGTAAAAATGAGAAATCGCTGGTCAAATTTTTAACCCTTATAACTTCCTAGCAAAAAAAAATTTTGTTTCCAAAATTGTGCTGATGTAAAGTAGACATCTGGGAAATGTTATTTATTAACTATTTTGTGTCACATAACTCTCTGGTTTAACAGAATAAAAATTCAAAATTTGAAAATTGCAAAATTTTCAAAATTTTAGCCAAATTTCAATTTTTTTCAAAAATAAACGCAAAAATTATTGACCTAAATTTACCACTAACATGAAGCCCAATATGTCACGAAAAAACAATCTCAGAACCGTTAGGATCCGTTGAAGCGTTCCAGAGTTATTACCTCATAAAGGGACACTGGTCAGAATTGCAAAAAACTGCCAGGTCATTAAGGTCAAGATAGGCTGGGTCATGAAGGGGTTAATTTCCAAGGTTTGGCTTAAAATCAAACAAAAGAAAATGTAGGGACAAACAAAATCCTCCAGAGTGGATTCTCATAGAAAATAATTTTATTAAAGTACATAATTTGAATTAAAAACCATTAAAAATTGGAAATGCAACTGAACCACAAAAATGATGAGAAAAAGCGCAAAAACTGTACATGATAATGATATGGTACATAAAGTGCACAATACAAATTATGCAGAATAGCGAACATCAAGTAATAATCCGACAGACAGTTTAACCTCTTTCTGACCTCGGACGGGATAGTACGTCCGAGGTCAGATACTGCGCTTTGATGCAGGGCTCCGGCGGTGAGCCCGCATCGAAGCCGGGACATGTCAGCTGTTTTGAACAGCTGACATGTGCCCGCAATAGCGGCAGGTGAAGTTGCGATTCACAAGCCGCTATTAACTAGTTAAATGCTGCTGACAAACGCTGACAGCAGCATTCAACCGGCACTTCCGGCCGAAAATGAGCGCATCGCCGAACCCCGTCACATGATCGGGGGTCAGCGATGCGTCAGAATGGTAACCATAGAGGTCCTTGAGACCTCTATGGTTACTGATGCAGATCTGCTGTGAGCGCCCCCCTGTGGTTGGCGCTCATAGCACACCTGCATTTCTGCTGCATAGCAGCGATCTGATGATCGCTGCTATGTAGATTAGCCGATCGAGTGGTGCCAGCTTCTAGCCTCCCATGGAGGCTATTGAAGCATGGCAAAAGTAAAAAAAAAAAAAAAAAGTTACAACAAATGTGAAAAAAAAAAATATATATAAAAGTTTAAATCACCCACCTTTCGCCCCATTCAAAATAAATCAATAAAAAAATTCAAACTTACACATATTTGGTATCGCCGCTTTCAGAATCGCCCGATCTATCAATAAAAAAAAGGATTAACCTGATCGCTAAACGGCGTAGCGAGAAAAAAATTCGAAACGCCAGAATTATGTTTTTGGTCGCCACAACATTGCATTAAAATGCAATGACGGGCGATCAAAAGCACGTATCTGCACCAAAATGCTATCATTAAAAACACCGGCTCAGTATGCAAAAAAATAAGCCCTCACCCGACCCCAGATCATGAAAAATGGAGACGCTACGGGTATCGGAACATGGCGCAATTTTTAATTTTTTTAGCGAAGTTTGGAATTTTGTTTTCACCACTTAGATAAAAGAGAACCTAGACATGTTTGGTGTCTATGAACTCGTAATGACCTGGAGAATCACATTGGCAGAGCATTTAGCAAACCTAGTAAAAAAGCCAATAAAAAAAGTGTGGGATTGCACTTTTTTTTTGCAATTTCACCGCACTTGGAATTTTTTTCCCGTTTTCTAGAACACAACATTCTAAAACCAATGATGTCGTTCAAAAGTACAACTTGTTTCGCAAAAAATAAGCCCTCACATGGCCATATTGATGGAAAAATAAAAAAGTTAGGGCTTTAGGAAGAAGGGGAGCAAAAAACAAACACGGAAAAACGGAAAATCCCAAGGGGTTAAAGAGAGATAGAAAAATGTGACAATATAAATGGAGTACAGGTGAGTATAATATCAATACTAGTCATAGAAATAATATGGCCGTTGAAGAATATGGTGTGAAGATTAAGTAAAGTGCATAGTGCAGACAATTTTCAATGAAATATATACAGAGGGATTAATCAATCCAGTATCTAATTGCATATCAAATCTGTCCGTTTTTCATCTGAAGGCTGAGAATATAAAGAAAAAATTCTTATTTTAATTATTGAAGCAGTGTAGTAGGATCAGTGAGATCCAAAGCCTTCAGGGTACACTGGTACCTGACTTCAGACAGGTTGTATCTTGATTACCTTTGATACTTTCAGTTGCTGCTACTGCGGTCTATATTTCAGGTCATGGTGTGCACATTATGCTCTGTTTTTCCTTTGAAGGCTTTGGATCTCACTGATCCTACTACACTGCTTCAATAATTAAAATAAGAATTTTTTCTTTATATTCTCAGCCTTCAGATGAAAAACGGACAGATTTGATATGCAATTAGATACTGGATTGATTTATCCCTCTGTATACAGGTCCTTCTCAAAAAATTAGCATATAGTGTTAAATTTCATTATTTACCATAATGTAATGATTACAATTAAACTTTCATATATTATAGATTCATTATCCACCAACTGAAATTTGTCAGGTCTTTTATTGTTTTAATACTGATGATTTTGGCATACAACTCCTGATAACCCAAAAAACCTGTCTCAATAAATTAGCATATCAAGAAAAGGTTCTCTAAACGACCTATTACCCTAATCTTCTGAATCAACTAATTAACTCTAAACACATGCAAAAGATACCTGAGGCTTTTATAAACTCCCTGCCTGGTTCATTACTCAAAACCCCCATCATGGGTAAGACTAGCGACCTGACAGATGTCAAGAAGGCCATCATTGACACCCTCAAGCAAGAGGGTAAGACCCAGAAAGAAATTTCTCAACAAATAGGCTGTTCCCAGAGTGCTGTATCAAGGCACCTCAATGGTAAGTCTGTTGGAAGGAAACAATGTGGCAGAAAACGCTGTACAACGAGAAGAGGAGACCGGACCCTGAGGAAGATTGTGGAGAAGGACCGATTCCAGACCTTGGGGAACCTGAGGAAGCAGTGGACTGAGTCTGGTGTGGAAACATCCAGAGCCACCGTGCACAGGCGTGTGCAGGAAATGGGCTACAGGTGCCGAAATGGGCTACAGAGAAGCAGCACTGGACTGTTGCTAAGTGGACCCAAGTACTTTTTTCTGATGAAAGCAAATTTTGCATGTCATTCGGAAATCAAGGTGCCAGAGTCTGGAGGAAGACTGGGGAGAAGGAAATGCCAAAATGCCTGAAGTCCAGTGTCAAGTACCCACAGTCAGTGATGGTGTGGGGTGCCATGTCAGCTGCTGGTGTTGGTCCACTGTGTTTCATCAAGGGCAGGGTCAATGCAGCTAGCTATCAGGAGATTTTGGAGCACTTCATGCTTCCATCGGCTGAAATGCTTTATGGAGATGAAGATTTCATTTTTCAGCACGACCTGGCACCTGCTCACAGTGCCAAAACCACTGGTAAATGGTTTACTGACCATGGTATTACTGTGCTCAATTGGCCTGCCAACTCCCCTGACCTGAACCCCATAGAGAATCTGTGGGATATTGTGAAGAGAAAGTTGAGAGACGCAAGACCCAACACTCTGGATGAGCTTAAGGCCGCTATTGAAGCATCCTGGGCCTCCATAACATCTCAGCAGTGTCACAGGCTGATTGCCTCCATGCCACGCCGCATTGAAGCAGTCATTTCTGCCAAAGGATTCCCGACCAAGTATTGAGTGCATAACTGAACATTATTATTTGATGGTTTTTTTGTTTGTTGTTAAAAAACACTTTTATTTGATTGGATGGGTGAAATATGCTAATTTATTGAGACAGGTTTTTTGGGTTATCAGGAGTTGTATGCCAAAATCATCAGTATTAAAACAATAAAAGACGTGACAAATTTCAGTTGGTGGATAATGAATCTATAATATATGAAAGTTTAATTGTAATCATTACATTATGGTAAATAATGAAATTTAACACTATATGCTAATTTTTTGAGAAGGACCTGTATATTTCATTGAAAATTGTCTGCACTATGCACTTTACCTAATCTTCACACCATATTCTTGAACGGCCATATTATTTCTATGACTAATATTGGTGATATTATACTCACCTTTACTCCATTTATATTGTCAAATTTTTCTATCTCTCTTTAAACGGTTTGTCGGATTACTTGATATTCGCTATTCTTCATAATTTGTATTGTTGCACTTTATGTCATTATCATGTACAGTGTTTGCGCTTTTTCTCATAATTTTTGTGGTTCAGTTGCATTTCCAATTTTTAATGGTTTTAATTCAAATTATGTACTTTAATAAAATTATTTTCAATGAGAATCCGCTCTGGAGGATTTTGTTTGTCCCTACATTTTCTTTGGTTACTTTATGGTCCTCCTATCTTGGTATTTTTTGAGCAGGTCATTTTGTATCTAAAACAAACAATAGAAGGTCGAACACTTATCAATGTACACATCTCTTTGGAGTAATGACTTACTCAGAATTTGCCAAACTAACTGAGTTCGGGAACTGGAAGAATATGGGTATACAGTACATTCACTAGGTGGTCGGCAATGAAGGGCTTAAATCCTTTGATGTGTCGGCAAAAAGAGTTCGATCTACCTGATAGCTGCTTCTTTCTATACTTTCAACTCAAACCCACCTATAAAGCCCAATGTAAAGTGAGAGATGTTAAGGTTATGTGCACACGTTCAGGTTTTTTTTCACGTTTTTTCGCGCTAAAAACGCTATAAAAACTCATTATGCATTCTATCATTTAGAATGCATTCTGCATGTTTTGTGCACATGGATGCGTTTTTTTCCGCGAAAAAAACGCATCGCGGTAAAAAAATGAGCATGTTCATTATTTTTGCAGATTTTCTGCGTTTTTCCCGCAATTCAATGCATTTGGGAAAAAACGCACAAAAAACCACGTCAAAAACCGCGGAAAAAAAACGCATGCGGATTTCTGGCAGAAATGTCCGGTTTTTGTCAGGAAAAATTCTGCAAGAAATCCTGACGTGTGCACATACCCTAAAACTCAGAGAGATGTGGTATTAGACACTGTTTGCTCAGAGGGAGCTACAAAGGGGGTAATAGCCAGTGTCTATAATGACCATCTCTTTGTCTTCCTTAACCCCTTAGTGACAGAGCCAATTTGGTACTTAATGACCGAGCCAATTTTTGCAATTCTGACCACTGTCACTTTATGAGGTTATAACTCTGGAACGCTTCAACGGATCCCGCTGATTCTGAGATTGTTTTTTCGTGACATATTGTACTTCATGTTAGTGGTAACATTTCTTCGATATTACTTGCGATTATTTATGAAAAAAACGGAAATATGGCGAAAATTTGTAAAATTTTGCAATTTTCAAACTTTGTATTTTTATGCCCTTAAATCAGAGAGATATGTCACGAAAAATAGTTAATAAATAACATTTCCCACATGTCTACTTTACATCAGCACAATTTTGGAAACAAAATTTTTTTTTATTAGGGAGTTATAAGGGTTAAAAGTTGACCAGCAATTTCTCATTTTTACAACACCATTTTTTTTTAGGGACCACATCACATTTGAAGTCATTTTGAGGGGTCTATATGATAGAAAATAATGAAGTGTGACACCATTCTAAAAACTACACCCCTCAAGGTTCTCAATACCACATTCAAGAAGTTTATTAACCCTTTACGTGCTTCACAGGAACTGAAACAATGTGGAAGGAAAAAATGAACATTTAACTTTTTTTTGCAAACATCTTAATTCAGAACCATTTTTTTTATTTTCACAAGTGTAAAAACAGAAATGTAACCATAAATTTTGTTATGCAATTTCTCCTGAATACGCCAATACCCCATATGTGGGGGTAAACCACTGTTAGGGCGCACCGCAGAACTTAGAAGTGAAGGAGCGCCGTTTGACTTTTTCAATGCAGAATTGGCTGGAATTGAGATTGGACGCCATGTCACGTTTAGAGAGCCCCTGATGTGCCTAAACAGTGGAAACCCCCCACAAGTGACACCATTTTGGAAACTAGACCCCTTAAGGAACTTATCTAGATGTGTGGCGAGCACTTTGAACCCCCAAGTGCTTCACAGAAGTTTATAACGTAGAGCCGTGAAAATAAAAAAATTGCTTTTGTTTACACAAAAATGATCTTTTTGCCCACAAATTCTTATTTTCACAAGGGTAACAGGAGAAATTAGACCACAAAAGTTGTTGTGCGATTTCTCCTGAATACGTCGATACCCCATATGTGGGGGTAAACCACTGTTTGGGCGCACCGCAGAGCTTGGAAGTGAAGGAGCGCCGTTTTACTTTTTCAATGTAGAATTGGCTGGAATTGAGATTGGACGCCATGTCGCGTTTGGAGAGCCCCTGATGTGCCTAAACAGTAGAAATCCCCCACAAGTGACCCCATTTTGGAAACTAGACCCCCCATGGAACTTATCTAGATGTGTGGTGAGAACCTTGAATGCCCAAGTGCTTCACAGAAGTTTATAATGCAGAGCCGTGAAAATAAAAAATATTTTCTTTTTCCACAAAAAAGATATTGTAGCCCCCAAGTTTTTATTTTTACAAGGGTAACAAGAGAAATTGGACCCCAAAAGTTGTTGTCCAATTTGTCTTGAGTATGCTGGTACCCCATATGTGGGGGTAAACCACTGTTTGGGCGCACGGCAGAGCTCGGAAGGAAGGAGCGCCGTTTTGGAATGCAGACTTTGATAGAATGGTCTGCGGGTATTATGTTGCATTTGCAGAGCCCCTGATGTACCTAACCAGTAGAAACCCTCCACAAGTGACCCCATTTTGGAAACTAGACCCCCCAAGGAACTTATCTAGATGTGTGGTGAGAACTTTGAATGCCCAAGTGCTTCACAGAAGTTTAGAATGCAGAGTCGTGAAAATAAAAAATATTTTTTTTTTTTCACAAAAAAGATTTTGTAGCCCCCAAGTTTTTATTTTCACAAGGGTAACAGGAGAAATTGGACTGCAATAGTTGTTGTCCAATTTATCCCGAGTACGCTGATGTGCCATATGTGGGGGTAAACCACTGTTTGGGCGCACGGCAGAGCTCGGAAGGGAAGGAGCGCCTTTTTGGAATGCAGACTTTGATAGAATGGTCTGTGGGCATTATGTTGCGATTGCAGAGCCCCTGATATACCTAAACTGTAGTAACCCCCCACAAGTGACCCCATTTTGGAAACTAGACCCCCCAAGGAACTTATCTAGATGTGTGGTGAGAACTTTGAATGCCCAAGTGCTTCACAGAAGTTTAGAATGCAGAGTCGTGAAAATAAAAAATATTTTTTTTTTTCACAAAAAAGATTTTGTAGCCCCCAAGTTTTTATTTTCACAAGGGTAACAAGAGAAATTGGACCCCAGAAGTTGTTGTCCAATTTATCCCGAGTACGCTGATGCCCCATATGTGGGGGTAACCCACTGTTTGGGCGCACGGCAGAGCTCAGAAGGGAGGGAGCACCATTTGACTTTTTGAGCGCAAAATTGGCTGTCGTGTTTGGAGACCCCCTGATGTACCTAAACAGTGGAAACCCCCCAATTCTAGCTCCAACCCCTAACCCTAATCCCAACCTGATCCATAATCCTAATCACTAACCCTAACCATAATCACAACCCTTACCCCAAAACAACCCTAATGTCAGCCCTAACCATAACCCTAATCAAAACCCTAAATCCAACACACCCCTAATCCTAATCTCAACCCTAACCTCAAACCTAACCCTAATCCCAATACACCCCTAATCACAACCCTAACCTTAACCCTAATCCCAAACCTAACCCTAATCCCAAGCGTAACCCTAATGCCAACCCTAACCCTAATACCAACCCTAATCCAAACCCTAAACCTAATCCCAGCTCTAACCCTAACTTTAGCCCCAACCCTAACCCTAGCCCTAAGGCTACTTTCACACTTGCGTTGTTTGGCATTCCGACGCAATCCGTCGTTTTGGACAAGAAACGGATCCTGCAAATGTGCCCGCAGGATGCGTTTTTTGCCCATAGTATTGCCGACGGATCGTGACAGATGGCCACACGTCGCGTCCGTCGTGCACTGGATCAGTTGTGTTTTGGCGGAGCGTCGGCACAAAAAAAAACGTTCAATGAAACGTTTTTTTGTACGTCGCATCCGCCATTTCTGACCGCGCATGCGTGGCCGTAACTCCGCCCCCTCCTCCCCAGGACATAGATTGGGCAGCGGATGCGTTGAAAAACTACAGCTGCTGCCCACGTTGTGCACAATTTTCACAACGTGCGTCGGTATGTCGGGCCGACGCATTGCGACGGCCCCGTACCGACGTAAGTGTGAAAGAAGCCTAACCCTAAATTTAGCCCCAACCCTAACCCTAAATTTAGCCCCAACCCTAACCCTACCCCTAACCTAACCCTACCCCTAACCTAACCCTACCCCTAACCTAACCCTAGCCGTAACCCTACCCCTAACCTAACCCTACCCCTAACCTAACCCTAGCCGTAACCCTACCCCTAACCTAACCCTAGCCCTAACCCTACCCCTACCCTAACCCTACCCCTAACCCTACCCCTAACCTAACCCTAACCCTACCCCTACCCCTAACCCTACCCCTAACCCTAATTTTAGCCCTAACCGCTGTTCTCCTGCCGGCCGGCAGATGGAGACAGATGGCGGGCGCACTGGGCATGCGTCCGCCATGTTCTTCTGCCGGCGGCCAGGAGGAGCAGCAAGAGGATCCAGGGACCTAGGTGAGTATGCTAGGGTCCCCGAATCCCCCTATTTCTCTGTCCTCTGATGTGCGATCACATCAGAGGACAGAGAATTACACTTTACTTTTTTTTTTTTTTTTTTTTTTGCGGTCGCCGGTAAACAGTTAATTACCGGCGATCGCAAAACAGGGGTCGCTAAAACCGACCCCGATCATGCTCTTTGGGGTCTCGGCTACCCCAGGCAGCCGAGACCCCAAAGATTCTCCCGGTGCCGGCCGGCGGGCGCACTGCGCATGCGCCCGCCATTTTGAAGATGGCGGCGCCCACCGGGAGACACGAGGAGCATCGGGGGAGTTAGGCGAGTATTGGGGGGCCACCTGGGACCCCTTTTCTCTGTCCTCCGATGTGCGATCACATCGGAGGACAGAGAAATTAAAAAGAGATCGCTTTTTTTTTTTTTTTTTTTTTTTTTGCGATCGCCGGTAAACGGTTAATTACCGGCGATCGCAAATGCGGGGAGGGTTAAAAACCCCCCGAATCATGTTCTCTGGGGTCTCGGCTACCCTCGGCAGCCGAGACCCCGGAGAAAATCGGCCTGTGGGGGGGCGCTATACACTTTTTCCACAGCGCCGTTAATTAACGGCGCTGTGGTTTAAGTACCCTTAGCGGCCGCCGTTAAAAGGCGTATCGGCGGTCGCTAAGGGGTTAAGAAATTCCCTCTGCTGGTTAGACAGAAATGGGAGACAGAGATTGTTATCACAGATGATGAGTGGGCTTTGGTGCTAGAATACATACTCAATCTTTCACTTAAGGTACCTTCACACTGAGCAACTTTAGAACGAGAACAATAGTGATCCGTGACGTTGCAGCGTCCTGGCTAGCGATATCGTTGTGTTTGACACGCAGCAGCGATCAGGATCCTGCTGTGACATCGCTGGTCGTTGCTGAAGGTCCAGAACTTTATTTCGCCGCTGGATCACCCGCTGACATCGCTGAATCGGCGTGTGTGACGCCGATCCAGCGATGTGTTCACTGGTAACCAGGGTAAACATTGGGTTACTAAGCGCAGGGTCGCGCTTAGTAACCCGATATTTACCCTGGTTACCACTGTAAATGTAAAAAAAAAAAACACTACATACTTACATTCCGGTGTCTGTTACGTCCCCCGGCATCAGCTTCCCTGCACTGTGTCAGCGCCGGCCGGCCGTAAAGCAGAGCGGTGACGTCACCGCTCTGCTTTACGGCCGGCGCTTACACAGTGCAGGGAAGCTGACGCTGGGGGACGCGACAGACACCGAGATGTAAGTATGTAGTGTTTTTGTTTTTTTTACATTTACAGTGGTAACCAGGGTAAACATCGGGTTACTAAGCGCGGCCCTGCACTTAGTAACCCAATGTTTACCCTGGTTACCCGGGGACTTCGGCATCGTTGGTCGCTGGAGAGCTGTCTGTGTGACAGCTCTCCAGCGACCACACAACGACTAAACAGCGAAGCTGCAGCGATCGGCATCGTTGTCTATATCGCTGCAGCGTCGCTTAATGTGATGGTACCTTTAGTGAGCCCAAAAGACTCTCACAGCTCTATGTAATTCATAGAGTATACAGATCACCTGAAATTATGTTTAAAATGGGTCTTAGAAATGATTCTGGATGTCTGAGGTGCACCCAACAGGAAGCAGGAATGTTGCACATGTTAAGGTCATGCCCGCGTCTGCACTCCTATTGGGGAGCAGTTTTGGGCCATACAGAATCAGCCTATGGGTGCATGGTGACTAGTAATCCTCTCACCTGCATACTGGGATATGTAGATGAACTGTATAATGTTGAGACTGGGAACTTGCTATTGCTCGATTACTATACATGGCTAGAAAACTGATTGCTAAAAACTGGATTTCTGCAACTCCCGACAGGCAGAGAGTTTATCAATCAAGTGGAGTCCCTTATATCATTGGAAAAAGGGGTATATCTCAAAAGGGATAGAAGTAAATATTTTGATAAAATATGGGGTCCCTAGCTTGGAGGTAACCACCAATCATGCTCGATAGGATCTTGTTGGATGTGTATCAGTTGCTATGGAATCACTACACATTGCGTTTACAAATGCCAATCGGAGGGTGTGCCTTTCGACTTGACAGTTCTTGACCGGCCTGATTTATTCTGTTTTGTATGATCGTATATCTATGACGTGGTACTCTGAATAACAAATATTAGGGATGGGAGGTGTTCATGGTATGGGGGAGGGGGATAAACACTTTTGGTTGAGAATGTTTTTTGTGTATATTTAACTGTTATAAAATGAATAAAAATGTACTTGATAAAAAAAAAAAAAAAAAAAAAAAAGGGAGGAAGAGGACTAGAATGCCTCTCACTCAGCCAAACCAGATTTGACACTTTGCTCTGACGAGGGGCACTACTCCGAAACACAGTGTCTCCAAATCAAGATTTTGATTTGGGCTTTAATCCTAAGTCATGTGACAAGGCTCATTAGAGTAGATATTGACTTTTAGGATCGCTACTTCCTATAGGTGGCGCTAGCGTTCTAGTCCTCTACCTCTTTGAAGAGACAATTTACATAAAAGATTAAAGTTCAATCTCTCAACAATTAGACCACAGCTATGAGCCATACAGGTAAAACTATTTTAACCATTCTGTTACCTGAATGTCAATAGTAATAATGTGAGGGTATGTGCACACGTCAGGATTTCTAGCAGAAATTTCCTGAAGAAAACCGTAAATTTTCTGCAAGAAATCCGCATTTATTTTTTTTTTGCGTTTTTTTCGCTTTTTCTTAGCATTTTTCAAGCGTAATTAGCTTTGCAGAATGCTAAAGTTTTCCAAGCGATCTGTAGCATCGCTTAGAAAACTGACTGACAGGTTGGTCACACTTGTCAAACATAGTGTTTGACAAGTGTGACCAACTTTTTACTATAGATGCTGCCTATATAGTAAAAGATAGAATGTTTAAAAATAATAAAAAAAATGGTTATACTCACCCGCAGACAGCCGATCTCCTCAGCGGCGTCCATTCCTATAGATGGTGTGTGTGTGTGCAGGACCTTCGATGACGTCGCGGTCCTGTGAGCGGTCGCGCGACCAATCACAGGACCGCGACATCATCGCAGGTCCTTCACACAGACCATCTATAGGAACAGAAGCGGCAGCGTGCACCGCTGAGAGGCGGGAAGACTCCGGGGCCATCAGAGGGTAATTATATGACTATTTTTTATTTTAATTCTTTTTTTTTTTTACTAATTATATGGTGCCCAGTCCGTGGAGGAGAGTCTCCTCTCCTCCACCCTGGGTACCAACCGCACATAATCTGCTTACTTCCCGCATGGGAAGATTCTTTTTAAAGGGAACCTGTCAGCAGGATTGTGCAGAGTAAAGGTACCTTCACACTCAGCGACGCTGCAGCGATACAGACAACGATGTCGATCGCTGCAGCGTCGCTGTTTGGTCGCTGGAGAGCTGTCACACAGACAGCTCTCCAGCGACCAACGATCCCGAGGTCCCCGGGTAACCAGGGTAAACATCGGGTTACTAAGCGCAGGGCCGCGCTTAGTAACCCGATGTTTACCCTGGTTACCAGCGTAAAAGTAAAAAAACAAACACTACATACTTACCTACCGCTGTCTGTCCCCGGCGCTCTGCTTCTCTGCACTCCTCCTGCACTGGCTGTGAGCACAGCGGCCGGAAAGCAGAGCGGTGACGTCACCGCTGTGCTTTCCGGCTGACCGACGCTCAAAGCCAGTGCAGGAGGAGTGCAGAGAAGCTGAGCGCCGGGGACAGACAGCGGTAGGTAAGTATGTAGTGTTTGTTTTTTTACTTTTACGCTGGTAACCAGGGTAAACATCAGGTTACTAAGCGCGGCCCTGCGCTTAGTAACCCGATGTTTACCCTGGTTACCAGTGAAGACATCGCTGGATCGGTGTCACACACGCCGATCCAGCGATGTCAGCAGGAAGTCCAGCGACAAAATAAAGTTCTGGACTTTCCTCAGCGACCAACGATCTCCCAGCAGGGGCCTGATCGTTGGTCGCTGTCACACAACGATTTCCTTAACGATATCGTTGCTACGTCACAAAAAGCAACAATATCGTTAACGATATCGTTATGTGTGAAGGTACCTTAACCTACAGACAGTGTCAGGTCGGCACTGTTATACTGATTAAAATAATACCTTGGGTAATAGCACGCCCCAAGTTTCATTAACTGAAAACTGTAAATAAAGATTAAACAACTACAGCGTCTAAAAATCACTAAAATTGACAAATCTCCGGGCCCGGATGGGATACACCCTCGAGTACTGCAGGAATTAAGTACAGTCATTGATAGACCATTATTTTTAATCTTTAAAGACTCCATAATAACAGGGTCTGTGCCGCAGGACTGGCGTATAGCAAATGTGGTGCCAATATTCAAAAAGGGAACAAAAACTGAACTCGGAAATTATAGGCCAGTAAGCTTAACCTCTACTGTGGGTAAAATCCTGGAGGGAATTCTAAGGGATGCTATACTGGAGCATCTGAAGAGGAATAACCTCATGACCCAGTATCAGCACGGGTTTACTAGGGACCGTTCATGTCAGACTAATTTGATCAGTTTCTATGAAGAGGTAAGTTCCGGATTGGACCAAGGGAACCCAGTGGATGTAGTGTATATGGACTTTTCAAAAGCTTTTGATACGGTGCCACACAAAAGGTTGATACATAAAATGAGAATAATGGGGATAGGGGAAAATATGTGCAAGTGGGTTGAGAGCTGGCTCAGGGATAGGAAACAAAGGGTGGTTATTAATGGAGCACACTCGGACTGGGTAGCGGTTAGCAGTGGGGTACCACAGGGGTCAGTATTGGGCCCTCTACTTTTTAACATATTTATTAATGACCTTGTAGGGGGCATTCAGAGTAGAATTTCAATATTTGCAGATGACACTAAACTCTGCAGGGTAATCAATACAGAGGAGGACAATTTTATATTACAGGATGATTTATGTAAACTAGAAGCTTGGGCTGATAAATGGCAAATGAGCTTTAATGGGGATAAATGTAAGGTCATGCACTTGGGTAGAAGTAATAAGATGTATAATTATGTGCTTAATTCTAAAACTCTGGGCAAAACCGTCAATGAACAAGACCTGGGTGTATGGGTGGATGACAAACTTAAATTCAGTGGCCAGTGTCAGGCAGCGGCTGCAAAGGCAAATAAAATAATGGGATGCATTAAAAGAGGCATAGATGCTCATGAGGAGAACATAATTTTACCTCTATACAAGTCACTAGTTCGACCACACTTAGAATACTGTGCACAGTTCTGGTCTCCGGTGTTTAAGAAAGACATAGCTGAACTGGAGCGGGTGCAGAGAAGAGCGACCAAGGTTATTAGAGGACTGGGGGGTCTGCAATACCAAGATAGGTTATTACACTTGGGGCTATTTAGTTTGGAAAAGCGAAGACTAAGGGGTGATCTTATTTTAATGTATAAATATATGAGGGGACAGTACAAAGACCTTTCTGATGATCTTTTTAATCATAGACCTGAAACAGGGACAAGGGGGCATCCTCTGCGGTTGGAGGAAAAATGGTTTAAGCATAATAACAGACGCGGATTCTTTACTGTAAGAGCAGTGAGACTATGGAACTCTCTGCCGTATGATGTTGTAATGAATGATTCATTACTTAAATTTAAGAGGGGACTGGATACCTTTCTGGAAAAGTATAATGTTACAGGGTATATACACTAGATTCCTTGATAGGGCGTTGATCCAGGGAACTAGTCTGATTGCCGTATGTGGAGTCGGGAAGGAATTTTTTTCCCCAATGTGGAGCTTACTCTTTGCCACATGGGGTTTTTTTGCCTTCCTCTGGATCAACATGTTAGGGCATGTTAGGTTAGGCTATGGGTTGAACTAGATGGACATATAGTCTTCCTTCAACCTTAATAACTATGTAACTATGTAACAAAAGGGGTTTCATCAACCAAGATATCATTGTTATCAGTATAACGGCGCCGACCTGACACTGTGTGTAGTTACTGAGCAAAATCCTACTGACAGGTTCACTTTAAGGTTTCACCACTTTCCTGTGTAGGATGATTAACCAATCTTTGCTATTCCACCAGTCAAACACAACAGAAACCTACAGAAGTATTAACAAACATCTTTTACCAAACAGCAGATTCAGTATGACCTCCCGCCCAGCTGAGCTGTCACTTCTGTACAGGCAATAGACTGTACCAGCAATCCAAGGTATGCCATGGCCAGAAATCTCCACCAACTTCATCATAGGACGAGCACTGCCCCATGAGGATCCGTCCCTTGCACAAACTCCTATCTTTTTGGACAACCACAAGTCTACAGCCAATAATGACTTTAGTGCAATTCCAAGAAAAGATGGGTTTAATTTCATGCAGTCTTCTTCTGGAAGCAGTTGTTGAGTGGAAGAGGAATTAGAGTCTTTGCGGTGAACTGGACTGTCTGATGTCCGGAGCCTCACTGCCATTTGGTCTATAACATTAGTTTTGTTGGTCATCAAGGACATAAACTCAAACCTTCCATTGGCATTAGGATTACCAGAGCTGGCGGCTCTACTGATTCTTGGACTTGGCATTCTTCTGTTTGTGCTGCTGTTGACCTGTGCAAAGAATAAATAACAGATTTATAGGCACTGTAACAATGCAAATGGATTCATTATACTTGATCTCTCAGCACCAGGCAAAATTAAAACACTTGATCTCCAGTAATCGAGGGTTGCGCAGGTGCATATGTCCTTTATGACCTACCTATATCTAGGACAGAATGTTTAACCGTCATCATAAAAATGGATTCTAGACTGTAAAAGCAGATAGACTACGGAACGGTCACAGAAAGTTGTGAATGACGATAAAACAAGTTCAATAAGGACCTTGATGCCTTTCTTGAATAATAATGTGAAAGGTTATAGGAATGTCTGTGGCGTCGGAGTCGGTATAAAATTGACTGACTCCCACAATATATAATAAATTGGGTTCAGTAGTTCAGAGCAGGATGATTTGGGAAAGTTATAAAATGTCCTATAAATGTCTGTTCTGTTCCTGATCTAAGGATCTCTGCTTTTAGTGGAGATGAATCTGAGATGCACTTTATGTACATGCTCATTAGTGACCAGTGCATGTCACCATGTGCACTTATATTAATCCCACTACATTGCTGAGGATACCATTTTTTTTTGTTAATCCCCCACATAGTTCCAAAGATTGGGCCTTTTTAATTAGTACTACTCTTTATGGTATGTACCAAGGAGGCATGGCTCCTAGGACTCTGGGGCATGTTTTTAGACTGATCTGCATAATTACTCTGTGAGAAAGAATATAAGAATGATTAGTAAATAAAAAGTCCCACAATGCTGAAAACATATGACAAACTTACAGTGGAAAAAAAAAAGCAAAAGGCAAATACTCGGGGCAGTCATGTGAATAAAATAAGACCACAAACTGCCGGCTTATGAGCAGGTGACAGGTCCTCTTTAAACAGGTCTCGCCAGCAACGCATTGAATAGAGATGTGCCGTTTAACCCCTTAAGCCCCAAGGGTGGATTGCACGTTAATTACCCCATTTGTATTGAATGGTAAAGTTGGACTGTTGGAGGGCAAGGCTCCAGCGTTGCAACCTTCCGTTGGTGCCGGACATGGTGTTCGGCCAACTCAGTGGCTTGAAATTGGTTGGTCATAATGGAGAAGTTGCGCCTGTACAAGTAGGGCTGCAAGCATTGCAGGGCCCAAACCATGGCCAGGCACTCGTTCTCTATGGTGGAATAGGCCACTTCCCTCGGCAGGAGCTTCCAGCTTAGGTACAACACGGGGTGCACTTGTTTCTCCGAGTCGACCTGGCTAAGCACAGCACCAAGGCCAAACTCGCTGGGGTCTGTCTGTACTAAGAACGGCTGACTGCTGTCAACTTCCCTTAGCACAGGAGAGCTGCTCAGGGCTGTCTTCAAAGCCCGAAAGGTCCCCTCACAGTCATTTGTCCAATCAACTGTATGGGGTAGGTTTTTATTGGCGAGATCCGTCAAGGGCTTCACAAGGCTACTATAGTTCTGTACAAAGTGACTAGAGTATCCTGCAGTGCCCAAGGACATCAACTGCTTTTTGGTCCTAGGGATGGGCCAGGACGGGATAGTGACCACTTTCCCAGTCTCTGGCCTCATGATACCAACCCTACCCAATGCCCCAGGTAGTGGACTTCGCTCATGCCCATCTGGCACTTCCACAGCTTGATGGTCAGGCGGCCTGCTTGGTGGATGCGCCCGAGCACCTGCTGCAGATGTTCAAGGTGATCCTCCCAGGTGAGAATGAAGATGGCAATGTCATCCAGGTACGCCACCGGGTACCTCTCCATTCCCTGGAGCAAATGGTTGACCATCCGCTGAAATGTGACAGTCCAAAGTGGGTGATAAAGGTGAACTTCTTCTGTGCCTCGGGGCTCAGGGGAATCTGACAATATCTCAGACTCACATCCATAATGCATAGCGCACACCGGCTAACCGCTCAAGCAGCTCCTCGATGTGTGGCATTGGGTGCGCATTGGAGACCGTTATGGCGTTGAGCCTCCTGTAGTCAACACAGAACCGGGTGGTCCAATCCTTCTTTGGAACTAGGACTACAGGCGAGGCCCACGTGCACTTGGACCACTTAATCACCCCCAACTGTAACATCTCTTCGATCTCCTGACGCATGAGGTGCTGCACCTCGTCCGAGATCTGATAGGATGTCCGCCGGATTGGGGTATGATTCCCGGTGTCCACTTCATGTACCACTCTCTCAGTCCTTCCAGGCATGTTGGTATAAACAGCCTGGAAGGATTCTAGTGTTGCTCGGAGCTGCAGCCACTGGTATGCGGATAGCAAGGAGCTTACCTCCACGTCCTCTATGGACCCACCGGCCATCGCTTGGGCTAGCATGTCCATGAGGGGGTCTTCCTCCTCATCCTCAGGCAGGTTGCAGACCGGAAGGATGCAGGCTCCATGTTCCTGATAAGCCTTCATTATATTGACGTGGAAGAAGAGTCTGGTCAAGAGTGACCACGTAGGTGACTGGGTTGAGCTGTTGGTGTATGATGTACAGCAGAGGTGTCAAACTGCAGTCCTCGAGGGCCGCAAACAGGTCATGTTTTCAGGATTTCCTTAGCGTTGCACAAGGTGCTGGAATCATTCTGTGCAGGTGATTAAATTATCACCTGTGCAATACAAGGAAATCCTGAAAACATGACCTGTTTGCGGCCCTCGGGGAATGCAGTTTGACACCTCTGATGTACAGGCCTTCCCAAGCCGTCTGAAGCTTATCCTTTGGCATGGGGACCAGCACTCACACTTTCTGGCCCACCTGGTAGGTCCGCTTCCGGGCATTCTGGTCATACCAGCGCTTCTGGTCCGCCTGGGGCATGCTGTCTTTCACCAACTGCGTCAAGGTCTGCATCTTGTCACAAAACTGCATGACATACTCCACGATGGAGTAGATAAACTTGGCACACACGTGGTCAAATGAAAGTGAGATTTAATTGAAAGAGAGTACATACAATATTGACGTTTCGGTCTCAGGTTAGACCTTCATCAATGTACCTCTCTCAGAGAGGTACATTGATGAAGGTCTAACCTGAGACCGAAACGTCAATATTGTATGTACTCTCTTTCAATTAAATCTCACTTTCATTTGACCACGTGTGTGCCAAGTTTATCTACAACCTAAGTACGGTTTGGGCACCTACTTGTGCACCACAATTTATAGTAGTGCCTACGGCTATCTTCCACATACTCCACGATGGACACTTCTGAAGGGCTTGACTATTCTTCCTAGGATTCCCTTACCAACCAAATGGGTCCCTGGATTCACCTGCCATACAGGAGATCAAAGGGGGAGAACCCCGTCGAGGCCTGCGGAACCTCTCAGTAAGCAAATAGCAGTGTGGGAAGTAACGTTCCCAGTCGCATCCCTGGGACTCATTCAGCAGTTTTAGCATCTGTTTGAGGGTCCTGTTGAATTGCTCACACAAACCATTGGTTTGAGGATTATACACGCTCGATACCAGATGCCGCACCTGCATTTTATTACAGAGAGCCTCCATTAGGCGAGACATGAATCGAGTCCCCTGGTCGGTAAGCATCTCCCTGGGAAATCCTACTCGGGAAAAGATGGCCAAAAGTGCATCCGCCACCTTATCCGGACTAGTTGAGGACAGAGCCACTACCTCCAGATACCGGGTAGCATGGTCTACCACAGTAAGGATGAAAGCTTTCCAGATGTGCTGGTTATGATCAGGGGAGCTTTGGGTGCAGGCCATAACTTTTCCACTCTAACAGGTTAGACAGGAAACAGGAACGCCAGTAGTTTGTTACATCTGTCCCCATTTTGGGCTAATAGAAGTGTTGAGACAGCCGGGACTTAGTTTTGCTGACCCCCAAGTGTCCAGTGAGTGGAAACTCATGGGCAATCCGTAACAACTCACCCCTAAATTGGTAGGGTACGACCAGCTGTCTCTCCCTCAACCACTCCTGTTGGGGTTGACAGGGAACGGTCTCCCGGTACAACCTCCCTTGTTCCCAGAATACCCTCTCCTTATCAGTCTCAGAGGTGGGCTTCTCAGCAAGGTTTCTCAAGGCCTCCAGGCTAGCATCTGAGTGCAGAGCGGCCTGGAACTCCTGGCTGGAGGCAGCCAAAAGCGACATTAAGGACTCGTCCTCATGAGAACCCTCTGGGACCTGATCTGGGTCCCTCGCTGGTTCAGTCATCCCTCTGACTGAGGAGGGTCCAGAAGGCAGGGCGCTACCTGCATTCTGGGCACTCTGACTTCGGGTGACAGCTGCTATATAGACCATCTCCCTGGGGAATACCACAGTCCCATCAGCCTGCTCAGGTATGGGTGCTACCTCCCCCATTACCTCAGGAGAGGTGCTATATATGGGGCAGTTACCATCGGCCAGGTCACCTTCTTTTGTGGCACTGATCAGTCGCACGGCATCACCTTCTTCATGGTTCCCGTGCCTCTCCCCATTCCCCTTAGCACTGACGCTTGCTCCTGTTAGGGGGTCCTCAGCAGTATCACCCCACAGCGAAACATGGCTGAGTAATCCTGTACATCTAGATACATCCTGATCAGGTAAAGCATTAACATTCGCATTCTTAGCAATAACATTACCATAAGTATCAGATCGGTGAGGGGTGTCAGGGACATTATACGCAAACATCCTCCCCAAATCAGTTCCCAACAACACGTTTGTGGGCACGTTTTCGGACACCCCCCACTTCCTTCACCCAGCTCCCGGCCATCGGCAAGGGACAGCAGACGCCCCTAATCTCGGTGACCGTCAGTGTTTTCCCCCGGATAATCTCTTCAGGGGTCATCAGTTCAGGTCGGATGAGGGTTCGCTAGGCCCCAGTGTCCTTGAGGCCGTTAGTGACAGTGTCCCCTACGGGGACACTCTGCAAGTTTTCACAGGCCCTCCCAAAAGCCCCACCCACAAAATGAACTACGGCATTAGGCCCTGAGGCATTGGAATGGGGCTCTTCCTCTGCTTCTCTGGACAAGTGGCGCTGAGGTGTCCAGTCCGACTACAGAAATAACACTTGCGGGGATCTGCTGTTGGCCTGGCGCTGACAAAGGGAACAGGGCCTCCGGAGGGTTGACTTGCAGGGATGGTCGTCGATGGCTTACCCCCTTTCCAGCTGACGGTGACCGGCTTCCGCACCTCCGGTTTACGTTTGGCCTTGTAGGTGACAGCGATGTGCGCTGCTTTAGCCGTATCTTTTGGCTCCCGGTCCATCATGAACTGTCGCACCTCAGCCGGACAAAGGTGTAGGAAATGGTCTTTCACCATTAGGTCCTGCAGCTGCCCAAAGGTGGTCACTGACAGTCCTTGGACCCACTGCTCAAAGTGGGTTCTGAGTCCATGCACATCGCTGTAGCTGTTGTGTGGTCCACATTGGAGGTTCCAGAACTTTTTACGGTAAACCTCAGGAGTCAGTTGGTACTTTTTTTTTTTTTTTTTTTTTTTTTAATCGGGGCCTGCTTGATGGCCTCTGTCTCTATCTTGGTCTCGAGGGAGAGAAGCAAACGCCTCCAGAGATTTTCCTCTGAGCCTTGGAGTCAAATATCAGGCCCATTGGTCCTCCGGCAGCTAGTACTGTATGCACGATCTCTCAGATCCCCGCAGAAATATGTCCAAGTCCCCATCCTTTTCCATCATTGGAAAGCGCTCTGGCCGGGGTTTAAAGACTGTTGCATTATTGGACTCACAGCTCTGTGGGGTAGATGGTGCTACCCCAGATAGGGCACATCTCCAGAACATGGTCACTCCAAGCTTGAGCCTCTCGTTCAGCTTTTCGCTGGGTGTGGGCCTGCAGCTCTTCCAGCTCGGCCTCGGCCTGTCAATCGGCAGCTTTCCGCTCTTGGAATTGCAGGATCAGCTTCAGACGTCCCTCACGATCGACTGCGTGGAATTGTTTCAAGGCCACCCGCAAGTGGGGGTTCACCCTACCCTGGTTGCGAGTAGGGCTGGCATTCACCAGTTGAACCTCCGCAGCACCACCATCTGCACTTGGGTTGGCTTCTGGGCCACCAGGGCTCCGGTGACGGACTGGCTCCGCGGCACATTGCATCAGTGGCGCAATCATTTGGTGCCTGGTTTTGCCCCTGGAGTCGATCTGTTTCGTTGTGCAAAGGGCAATAAGAGTGTCCTTGGACTGCCAATTATACCAGGCCTCTCCAAGCATAGGCATAATTGCCAAATAAAAGAGAGGACAGAAAAATGAAGAGGGGTAGGGGGTTAACTGCTACACATACAGTATTGTATCAGATCTAATAAACACCGAGTTCGATCTTCAAAACTTTTTGCGCAGGGTCCTCGCAAGAACCGTGCAAATTTTTTTTTGTGAGAGGAATGATTGCTAAAACCAGCTCACTAATGCTCTATGATCTCAATGCTCTGCCACCAATTTATCAGGGTAAACCCAACTTTTATCTCAGTTCCAGTTAGGTACTTGGAGCCCTTTGGCACCCCCTTACCCTAAGGTCAGTCAGGGAACTGCACTTAGGACAAGCAGTCGCCGGAAAGGCTACCTTGTCACGTACTGGCCATCGGGCACTCTGCAGCGAGGGCGGTATGTGTATCACCAGTCCCAGGCCGGGAATACACACGAACCTTCGATCCGTTACTGCCAGGGTTCCCAATACACCAGGACGCCACGCTGCCACCAGTCTCTCGTTTGATACCAAAGCCTATATCGGGTCAGGAAACAACCCAAGGTAGCGGGATATTGCGCAGAGTACGTGACTTTCCGATCATAGAGCAAAAGAACGAAACTAGTAAATTTATAAGTTTGCTCAAGAACATATATCGACAGTATTTACAAAAATACAAGATCTATTACAAAAGGGAGAAAAAATACAATATGTACAGACAGTTAGAAATAAAAGGGATTAAAATATGAAACTTATCCTATCTTAGTCACTGGTATGACGTGTCGATAAAGGGGAGGACAGACTTCTCAAGAAATGAATCAGCAGCACAGTGTTGTCTAGCAGACTCTCCGGCATCTGACACCTCCCAAAACGTACATTTCGGGTTTATGCTTTGGCCACAAAACTAGAAACTTCTACCTCGCCAACCTAAATGGTGGGCCATGTTCAAGGGGGTACACCTATTTTGGAAGAATATTAAAACACTTCTACGTTCTATATCTTTAGCTGAAAAGCTCACAGAGTGACGATAGGGGCATTAGACTTTCCCCTGCGCATTTACCATTCATTTGAAACGAAACATGGCATATCTGCGTGTTACTCGGGGGCAGAAACTCAGTTCCCAGATTTCTGAAGGCCCTAAAGGCCACAAAACGTTGCCATGCGTAGCCCCAATCACCTTGATCTTGGAAATCTATTTTTCCTGTCTCTACGATTATTGTGTGTTATGGAATTCGACCTGAAATATTATGCCTGATGGACACAGGAAGTTTTGGAGGGAAAAAATAAACCTCCTTAAAGGGAAGGTGCCGCAATTTTTTTTTGTTTTAAAAATTATTGTTTATATAAACAATTATTTTTAATACAATTTTTTTTTTTTTTAACTTTAATATCTTTTTTTATTATTAACCCCCTTTAACCCCAAGGGTTGTTTGCACGGTTAACCCCTTCAAGTTGCGGCCCTTTTTCATTTTTGCGTTTTCGTTTTTCACTTCCCTCCTTCCCTGAGCCATAACTTTTTTATTTTTCCGTCAATATGGTCATGTGAGGGCTTATTTTTTGCGGGACAAGTTGTACTTTTGAACGACACCATTGGTTTTACCATGTCTTTTACTAGAAAACGGGAAAAAAATTCCAAGTGCGGTGAAATTGCAAAAAAAGTGCAATCCCACACTTGTTTTTTGTTTGGCTTTTTTGCTAGGTTCACTAAATGCTAAAACTAACCTGCCATTATGATACTCTAGGTCATTACGAGTTCATAGACACCTAACATGACTAGGTTATTTTTTATCTAAGTGGTGAAAAAAAATTCCAAACTATGCTAAAAAAAAAAAAAAAAAGGGCCATTTTCCGATACCCGTAGCGTCTCCATTTTTCGTGATCTGGGGTCAGGTGAGGGCTTGTTTTTTGCGTGCCGAGCTGATGTTTTTAATGATACCATTTTTGCACAGATACGTTTTTTTGATCGCCCGTTATTGCATTTTAATGCAATGTCGCGGCAACCAAAAAAACGTAATTCTGGCGTTTCGGATTTTTTTCTCGCTTTTTTTTTTATGGTTTTATTTAGGATGGGGCGAAAGGGGGGTGATTTAAACTTTTATATTTTTTATATTTTTTTCATATTTTTAAAAACATTTTTTTTTTACTTGTGCCATGCTTCAATAGCCTCCATGGGAGGCTAGAAGCTGGCACAGCCTGATCGGCTCTGCTACATAGCAGCGATCATCAGATCGCTGCTATGTAGCAGAAATGCAGGTGTGCTGTGAGCGCCGACCACAGGGGGGCGCTCACAGCAGACCTGCATCAGTAACCATAGAGGTCTCAAGGACCTCTATGGTTACCTTCCTGATGCATCGCCGACCCCCGATCATGTGACGGGGGTCGGCGATGACGTCATATCCGCCCGCCCGGCCGGATGCGGTAGTTAAATGCCGCTGTCTGTGTTTGACAGTGGCATTTAACAGGTTAATAGCGGCGGGTGAATAGCGATTTCACCCGCCGCTATTGCGCGCACATGTCAGCTGTACAAAACAGCTGATATGTCGCGACTTTGATGTGGGCTCACCGTCGGAGCCCACATCAAAGGGGGATTCACGGCATGCGCAGTACTAGTATGGCGCATGTCGTGAAGGGGTTAATGACCAGGCCAATTTTTACAATTCTGACCAGTCCCTTTATGAGGTTATAACTCTGGAACGCTTCAACGGATCCCAGTGATTCTGAAACTGTTTTCTCATGACATATTGTACTTCATGACAGTGGTAACATTTCTTTGATATTACCTGCGTTTATTTCTGAAAAAAAGGAAATTTGGCGAAAATTTAGAAAATTTCGCAATTTTCCATCTTTGAATTTTTATGCAATAAAATTACAGAGATATATGTCACACAAAATACTTAATAAGTAACATTTCCCACATGTCTAATTTACATCAGCACAATTTTGGAACCCCAATTTTTTTTTTGGTAGGGAGTAAAAAGGGTTAAAAGTTGACCAGCAATTTCTCATTTTTACAAAACAATTTTTTCTTTTAGGGACCACATCTCATTTGAAGTTATTTTGAGGGGTCTATATGATAGAAAATACCCAAGTGTGACACCATTCTAAAAACTGCACCCCTCAAGGTGCTCAAAACCACATTCAAGAAGTTTATTAACCCTTCAGGTGTTTCACAGGAATTTTTGGAATGTTTAAATAAAAATGAACATTTAACTTTTTTTTCACAAAAAATTTACTTCAGCTCCAATTTGTTTTATTTTACCAAGGGTAACAGGAGAAAATGGACCCCAAAAGTTGTTGTACAATTTGTCCTGAGTACGCCGATACCCCATATGTGGGGGTAAACCACTGTTTGGGCGCATGGGAGAGCTCGGAAGGGAAGGAGCGCCGTTTGACTTTTCAATGCAAAATTGACAGGAATTGAGATGGGACGCCATGTTGCGTTTGGAGAGCCCCTGATGTGCCTAAACATTGAAAACCCCTACAAGTGACAACATTTTGGAAAGTAGACCCCCTAAGGAACTTAATTAGAGGTGTGGTTAACACTTTGACCCACCAAGTGCTTCACAGAAGTTTATAACGCAGAACCGTAAAAATAAAAAAATCATATTTTTTCACAAAAATTATATTTTCGCCCCCAATTTTTTTTTTTCCCAAGGGTAAGAGAAGAAATTGGACCCCAAAAGTTGTTGTACAATTTGTCCTGAGTACGCCGATACCCCATATGTGAGGGTAAACCACTGTTTGGGCGCATGGGAGGGCTCAGAAGGGAAGGAGCGCCATTTGGAATGCAGACTTAGATGGAATGGTCTGCAGGCGTCACATTGCGTTTGCAGAGCCCCTAATGTACCTAAACAATAGAAACCCCCCACAAGTGACACCATTTTGGAAAGTAGACCCCCTAAGGAACTCATCTAGATGTGTTGTGAGAGCTTTGAACCCCAAAGTGTTTCACTACAGTTTATAACGCAGAGCCGTGCAAATAAAAAAAAAAATTTTTTCCACAAAAATTATTTTTTAGCCCCCCGTTTTGTATTTTTCCAAGGGTAACCGGAGAAATTGGACCCTAAATGTTGTTGTCCAATTTGTCCTGAGTACGCTGATACCCCATATGTTGGGGTGAACCCCTGTTTGGGCACATGGGAGAGCTCGGAAGGGAAGGAGCACTTTTACTTTTTCAACGCAGAATTGGCTGGAATTGAGATCGGACGCCATGTCGCGTTTGGAGAGCCCCTGATGTGCCTAAACAGTGGAAACCCCCCAATTATAACTGAAACCCTAATCCAAACACACCCCTAGCCCTAATCCCAACCGTAAATGTAATCCAAACCCTAACTTTAGCCCTAACCCTAACTTTAGCCCCAACCCTAACTGTAGCCTTAACCCTAGCCCCAACCCTAGCCCTAAACCTAGCCCTAAACCTAATGGGAAAATGGAAATAAATACATTTTTTAATTTTTTAATTTTTCCCTAACTAAGGGGGTGATGAAGGGGGGTTTGATTTACTTTTATAGCGTGTTATTTAGCGGATTTTTATGATTGGCAGCCATCACACACTGAAAGACGCTTTTTATTGCAAAAAATATTTTTTGCGTTACCACATTTTGAGAGCTGTAATTTTTCCATATTTTCGTCCACAGAGTCATGTGAGGTCTTGTTTTTTGCGGGACGAGTTGACGTTTTTATTGGCAACATTTTCGGGCACGTGACATTTTTTGATCGCTTTTTATTCCGATTTTTGTGAGGCAGAATGACCAAAAAACAGCTATTCATGAATTTCTTTTGGGGAAGGCGTTTATACCGTTCCGCGTTTGGTAAAATTGATAAAGCAGTTTTATTCTTCGGGTCAGTACGATTACAGCGATACCTCATTTATATCATTTTTTTGTGTTTTGGCGCTTTTATACGATAAAAACTATTTTATAGAAAAAATTATTTTGGCATCCCTTTATTCTCAGGACTATAACTTTTTTATTTTTTTGCTGATGCTGTATGGCGGCTCGTTTTTTGCGAGACAAGATGACGTTGTCAGCGGTACCATGGTTATTTATATCTGTCTTTTTGATCGCGCGTTATTCCACTTTTTGTTCGGCGGTAGGATAATAAAGCGTTGTTTTTTGCCTCTTTTTCTTACGGTGTTTACTGAAGGGGTTAACTAGTGGGATAGTTTTATAGGTTGGGTCGTTGCGGATGCGGCGATACTAAATATGTGTACTTTTATTGTTTTTTTTTTTATTATTTAGATAAAGAAATGTATTTATGGGAATAATATTTTTTTTTCTTTATTTAGGAATTATTATTTATTTTTATTTTTTTTACACATGTGTAATTTTTTTTTACTTTTTTTACTTTGTCCCAGGGGGGACATCACAGATCGCTGATCTGACAGTTTGCACAGCACTCTGTCAGATCAGCGATCTGACTTGCAGCACTGCAGGCTTACCAAGCGCCTGCTCTGAGCAGGCACTTGGTAAGCCACCTCCCTCCCTGCAGGACCCGGATGCCGCGGCAATTTTGGATCCGGGCCTGCTGCAGGGAGGAGACGTAAGAGATAGTCTTGAGCGAAACGGATCGGACAAATTCAAAAGTCGCCGACGTTTGGCAAAGTCGGGTTTCATGAAACCCGACCCTAGTGTGGGATCGGCCATGCGGTCGGCGATCTTCGCGCCGAAGTCGCGTTTCGTATGACACGTTTGGCGCCATTTTTTCAGCCAATGAAGTAGCGTGGGCAGAGTGATGACATAGGTCTTAGGGGCGTGGATGCTTATCGCCATCTTCTCGCTTGTGCGCTGTAGCGATTTGCAATGTGTAACACCAGCTTTTCTGTTCAGGGACGGAGGGAATAGAGGGGGAGAGAGGGAGAGGGAAAAAAAAAAAATAGATTTCCCATTGACTTTGCATTGGGTTTCGGTCGATCCCCGACTTTTCGCCATAATCGGCCGATTTCACTCGACTTTTGAGATAGTCAGGTTTTGCGAAACCCGACTCGACCCTAAAAAAGTAAAAGTCGCTCAGCCTGCGCGATGCTTCCCTATACCGCCGACACACCGCGATCATGATTGATCACGGTGTGCCGGGGGTTAATGTGCCGGGAGCGGTCCGTGACCGCTCCTGGCATATTGTGTCAGATGTCAGCTGCGATAGGCAGCTGACACCCGGCCGCGCTCCCCCCGAGAGCGCGGCCGATCGCGTATGACGTACTATCCCGTCAGTGGTCATACGGGCCCACCCCACCTCAACGGGATAGTACGTCATATGTCAGAAAGGGGTTAATTATTTTTTCAGCCACTCCACGCTGCCATTTTGCTTTGCAGGAGTGTAAGAGTCCCAGCACGACACTTACACTCTTGTAAATACGGCAGCCCTGGGTATAGGAGGCTGCGGTCGGCGTCTGACCTGGCCATGCCTCCTGAGCCGTCCACATCACAGCAGAGGCAGGAGATTGGCGCCATCTTTCTGGAGTATCTGTGAGCTCCACGTGAGAGCTGTGCTGTTGGAGGGGCAGCTCCATCTGTCCCCCCCTTCACACTGTCAGCAGCGGCCATTCCCTGTCCTCTTCTGTGCTGTGGGTGAGCTGGCTGTAATCTCTAGAATCGCTAGAGAAAGTGAAGGAGTGCTGCGGTCTGATGTCCTCTTATCAGGAGCTGCAGAAAGGTGACAGAGGGGGGAGGGGGAGAATCTCTGTGCTGCTCCGACCCTGCCTCTCACTGCAGCTCCCCATCAGGACATCAGACCATGTATCTAATTCTATACAGTGCTGAGCCGTGTAATCCTGTACTGTGTGATACTGAATGCTGACCCGTGTATATAATCCTCTCCTATGTGATACTGACGGCTGACCCGTGTATCTAATCCTCCTGTGTGATACTGTCTGCTGAGCCATGTATCTATGTGATACTGTATACTGAGCCGTGTATCTAATCCTCTCCTATGTGATACTGACTGCTGAGCCGTGTATCTAATCCTATACTGTGATACTGTGCTGAGCCGCATATCTAATCCTATACTGTGTGATACTGTCTGTTGAGCCGTGTATCTAATCCTCTCCTATGCACTCCTCTCCCCCCTGCATGTCTTTCCCCATTGCACACACAGCTCAGTGCGTGCGATAACAGGAGCTGCGGGGGTCATGCTGTATTATGGCATGTGTGATCTATATGACGGTATTATATGTGATCTGTATGGTGGTATTGTTTGATCAGTGTTGTGGAATGATGTAAAAGCTATACGATGGTATTATATGAGAACTATATTGTGGAATTTTGTGTGATCTATGTGGCAGTATTATGTGAGAATTATATGGTGGTATTGTGTGTGATCTATATGGCGGTATGTGAGAAGTATATGGTGGCATGTGATTACACTATGGCGGCATTATATGTGATCCATATGGTGGTAGTATGTGAGAACTATTTGGCTATGTTCACACCTTGCGTCGGGTCCCTGCGGGTTCTCCCGCAGCGGATTTGATAAATCTGCAGGGCAAAACAACTGCGGTTCTCCCTGCAGATTTATCGCGGTTTGTTCCGCGTTTTCCGCTGCGGGTTTCCGCCTATACTATTGATGCTGCATATGCAGCAATATGCAGCATCAATAGTAATGTTAAAAATAATAAAAATTGGTTATACTCACCCTCTGATGTCCGGATCTCCTGGGCGCTGCACCCGGCGGTCCGGTTCCTAAGATGCTGTGGGAGAAGGACCCTTCGTGACGTCACGGTCATGTGACCGCGAAGTCACCGCAGGTCCTGGTCGCACAGCAACTCTGACCGGACGGCCGCGTGCAGCGCCCAGGAGCTCCGGACATCAGAGGGTGAGTATAACCAGATTTTTTATTTTTTAACCCCAAATATGGTTCCCAGGGCCTGGAGGAGAGTCTCCTCTCCTCCACCCCGGGTACCACCCGCACATTATCCGCTTACTTCCCGCAACGTGGGCACAGCCCCATGCGGGAAGTAAGCGGTTCAATGTATTCCTATGGGTGCAGAATCGCAGCGATTCTGCACAAAGAAGTGACATGCTGCGGGTTGTAAACCACTGCGTTCCCGCGCGGTTTTTCCCGCAGCATGTGCACAGCGGTTTGCGGTTTCCATAGGGTTTACATGTTACTGTAAACGCTATGGAAACTGCTGCGGACCCGCAGCATCAAAATCGCGGCGGTTCCGCGGTAAAAACTGCTAAGTGTGAATATAGCCTTTGACTGTATATTGTGTGATCTATTTGACGGTATTATGTGATCTGTATGGCGGCATTATGTGAGAACACTATGGCGGTATTGTGTGATCTATATGTCGGTATTATGTGAGAACACTATGGCGTCGTTATTTGCGATCTATATGATGGTATGTGAGATCTATTGGACAGTATTATGTGTGATCTGTATGGCGGTATTGTGTGATCTATATGACGGTATTATGCGAGAACACTATGGCGTCTTTATTTGCGATCTATATGATGGTATGTGAGAACTATAGGACAGTATTATGTGTGATCTGTATGGCAGTATTATCTTCATAAAGAGGACCCATTCTAGGGTGGTTCTGGTTGAGCAGCTGCACACGGGTCTGGGGTAATAGAGGGGGCAGCATGACCTACAGTTAGGTGCAGTCAGGGGAGGGCTGGTGAGGCAGCTGAAGAGAGGGGTCTCATTTTTATCATTACTATATGGCTACATTTCCCCCCAGCCTGCTTCACAGCGTCACCCCAGACTGCGCCTGTCACTTCGCTTTCACACATCGCAGGACAGGATCTGAGGAGGGGAATGGGGTCTTTGCATGCATAGTCTGGATCATAACAGACCAAATCCGCAGATATGTTTACTGGATTTCTGTGGAGCAGACGGTCCATCCATGTGTATAAAAGACAGCATCCATGTACAATCCCTGGCTGCTCCGAGCACCGAACAGGGTGCCCCCCATAGACCAGTACACTGCTATCCTGAAATACTCTGTGCTGCTGTCACCCTGCTCCCTCCACCATCTATCTCCCAGAATCCTTGCTGCCTGCCATCCTCGGTGACTGTCTACTTGTCAGTATTAGGCTGCCGTCACACTAGCAGTATTTGGTCAGTATTTTACATCAGTATTTGTAAGCCAAAACCAGGAGTGGAACAAATAGAGGAAAAGTATAATAGAAACATATGCACCACTTCTGCATTTATCACCCACTCCTGGTTTTAGCTTACAAATACTGATGTAAAATACTGACCAAATACTGATAGTGTGACGGCAGCCTAACTTTGCAATCACCAACAAAATGGCTGCTCATTGGGTTCCTGAATATCATCCTCTCTTATCCCTTACGCTTCTTTCACACTAGCGTCGGTACGGGGCCGCCGCAATGCATCGGCGCGACGTAGCGACGCATGTTGTGAAAATTTGGCACGATGTGGGCAGTGGATGCAGTTTTTCAACGCATCCGCTGCCCATTGTAAAGTCTGGGGTGGAGAGGGCGGAGTTCAGGCCGTGCATGCGCGGTAGGAAATGGCGGATGCGACGTACAAAAAACTGTTGCATTGAACTTTTTCTGTGACGACGGTCCGCCGAAACACGACGCATCCAGTGCACGACGTATGGAACGTGTGGTCATCTGTCGGCAATACAAGTTTATGGGAAAAAAACGCATTTGCAGGATCCGTTTTTTTCCCAAAACGACAGATTGCGATGGATGCCAAATGACGCAAGTGTGAAAGTAGCCTTAGCAAACACCCAGAAGGGGAGGAGTGGGGTGATATCACACACATCAGCAGACTCCGCCCATAATTACTGCAGTGCAGTAATGTGAGCTAGTTGTAAACTAGGTTTTTCAGTAGCCGCTCCCCCTACTGTTTAAAAGTGGAGAAGCCAAACTTTTTCAAATTATTTTTCATATTATACTAAATTATAAACAAATGATAATATTTTTTAACCCCTTCATGACCCAGCCTATTTTGACCTTAATGACCTGGCCGTTTTTTGCAATTCTGACCAGTGTCCCTTTATGAGGTAATAACTCAGGAACGCTTCAACGGATCCTAGCGGTTCTGAGATTGTTTTTTCGTGACATATTGGGCTTCATGTTAGTGGTAAATTTAGGTCAATAAATTCTGCGTTTATTTGTGATAAAAACGGAAATTTGGCGAAAATTTTGAAAATTTCGCAATTTTCACATTTTGAATTTTTATTCTGTTAAACCAGAGAGTTATGTGACACAAAATAGTTAATAAATAACATTTCCCACATGTCTACTTTACACCAGCACAATTTTGGAAACAAAATTTTTTTTTGCTAGGAAGTTATAAGAGTTAAAATTTGACCAGCGATTTCTCATTTTTACAACGAAATTTACAAAACCATTTTTTTTAGGGACCACCTCACATTTGAAGTCAGTTTGAGGGGTCTATATGGCTGAAAATACCCAAAAGTGACACCATTCTAAAAAATGCACCCCTCAAGGTGCTCAAAACCACATTCAAGAAGTTTTTTAACCCTTCAGGTGCTTCACAGCAGCAGAAGCAACATGGAAGGAAAAAATGAACATTTAACTTTTTAGTCACAAAAATTATCTTTTAGCAACATTTTTTTTATTTTCCCAATGGTACAAGGAGAAACTGAACCACGAAAGTTGTTGTCCAATTTGTCCTGAGTACGCTGATACCTCATATGTGGGGGTAAACCACTGTTTGGGCGCACGGCAGGGCTTGGAAGGGAAGGAGCGCCATTTGACTTTTTGAATGAAAAATTGGCTCCACTCTTTAGCGGACACCATGTCACGTTTGGAGAGCCCCCGTGTGCCTAAAAATTGGAGCTCCCCCACACGTGACCCCATTTTGGAAACTAGACGCCCCAAGGAACTTATCTAGATGCATAGTGAGAACTTTGAACCCCCGGGGGCTTCACAAATTGATCCGTAAAAATGAAAAAGTACTTTTTTTTCACAAAAAAATTCTTTTAGCCTCAATTTTTTTCATTTTCACATGGGCAACAGGATAAAATGGATCCTAAAATTTGTTGGGCAATTTCTCATGAGTACACCGATACCTCACATGTGGGGGTAAACCACTGTTTGGGCACATGGTAAGGTTCGGAAGGGAAGGAGCGCCATTTGACTTTTTGAATGAAAAATTATCTCCATCGTTAGCGGACACCATGTCGTGTTTGGAGAGCCCCCGTGTGCCTAAACATTGGAGCTCCCCCACAAATGACCCCATTTTGGAAACTAGACCCCCCAAGGAACTTATCTAGATGCATATTGAGCACTTTAAACCCTCAGGTGCTTCACAAATTGATCTGTAAAAATGAAAAAGTACTTTTTTTTTCACAAAAAAATTATTTTCGCCTCAGTTTTTCATTTTCACATGGGCAATAGGATAAAATGAATCCTAAAATTTGTTGGGCAATTTCTCCCGAGTACGCCGATACCTCATATGTGGGGGTAAACCACTGTTTGGGCACACGGCAGGGCTCGGAAGGGAAGGCGCGCCATTTGACTTTTTGAATGGAAAATTAGCTCCAATTGTTAGCGGACACCATGTCGCGTTTGGAGAGCCCCTGTGTGCCTATGCATTGGAGCTCCCCCACAAGTGACCCCATTTTGGAAACTAGACCCCCCAAGGAACTTATCTAGATGCATATTGAGCACTTTAAACCCCCAGGTGCTTCACAGAAGTTTATAATGCAGAGCCATGAAAATAAAAAATAATTTTTCTTTCCTCAAAAATGATTTTTAGCCTGGAATTTCCTATTTTGCCAAGGGTAATAGGAGAAATTGGACCGCAAATGTTGTTGTCCAGTTTGTCCTGAGTACGCTGATACCCCATATGTGGGGGTAAACCACTGTTTGGGCGCACGGCAGGGCTCGGAAGGGAAGGCGCGCCAATTGGCTTTTTAAATGGAAAATTAGCTCCAATCATTAGCGGACACCATGTCACGTTTGGAGAGCCCCTGTGTGCCTAAACATTGGAGATCCCCCACAAATTACCCCATTTTGGAAACTAGATCCCCAAAGGAACTAATCTAGATGTGTGGTGAGGACTTTGAACTTCCAAGTGCTTCACAGAAGTTTATAACGCAGAGCCATGAAAATAAAATAAAAATTTTATTTTCTCTAAAATAATTTTTTAGCCCAGAATTTTTTATTTTCCCAAGGGTTACAGGAGAAATTGGACCCCAAAAGTTGTTGTCCAGTTTCTCCTGAGTACGCTGATACCCCATATGTGGGGGTAAACCACTGTTTGGGCACATGTCGGGGCTCGGAAGTCAAGTAGTGACGTTTTGAAATGCAGACTTTGATGGAATGGTCTGCGGGCGTCACGTTGCGTTTGCAGAGCCCCTGGTGTGCCTAAACAGTAGAAACCCCCCACAAGTGACCCCATTTTGGAAACTAGACCCCGAAAGGAACTTATCTAGATGTGAGGTGAGCACTTTGAACCCCCAAGTGCTTCACAGAAGTTTATAACACAGAGCAGTGAAAATAATAAATACGTTTTCTTTCCTCAAAAATAATTTTTTAGCCCAGAATTTTTTATTTTCCCAAGGGTTACAGGAGAAATTGGACCCCAAAAGTTGTTGTCCAGTTTCTCCTGAGTACGCTGATACCCCATATGTGGGGGTAAACCACTGTTTGGGCACATGTCGGGGCTCGGAAGTCAAGTAGTGACGTTTTGAAATGCAGACTTTGATGGAATGGTCTGCGGGCGTCACGTTGCGTTTGCAGAGCCCCTGGTGTGCCTAAACAGTAGAAACCCCCCACAAGTGACCCCATTTTGGAAACTAGACCCCCCAAGGAACTTATCTAGATATGTGGTGAGCACTTTGAACCCCCAAGTGCTTCACAGACGTTTACAACGCAGAGCCGTGAAAATAAAAAATCATTTTTCTTTCCTCAAAAATGATGTTTTAGCAAGCAATTTTTTATTTTCTCAAGGGTAACAGGAGAAATTGGACCCCAGTAATTGTTGCCCAGTTTGTCCTGAGTACGCTGATACCCCATGTGTGGGGGTAAACCACTGTTTGGGCACATGTCGGGGCTCGGAAGTCAAGTAGTGACGTTTTGAAATGCAGACTTTGATGGAATGGTCTGCGGGCGTCACGTTGCGTTTGCAGAGCCCCTGGTGTGCCTAAACAGTAGAAACCCCCCACAAGTGACCCCATTTTGGAAACTAGACCCCCCAAGGAACTTATCTAGATATGTGGTGAGCACTTTGAACCCCCAAGTGCTTCACAGACGTTTACAACGCAGAGCCGTGAAAATATAAAATCATTTTTCTTTCCTCAAAAATGATGTTTTAGCAAGCAATTTTTTATTTTCTCAAGGGTAACAGGAGAAATTGGACCCCAGTAATTGTTGCCCAGTTTGTCCTGAGTACACTGATACCCCATATGTGGGGGTAAACCACTGTTTGGGCACACGTCGGGGCTCGGAAGGGAAGGAGCACCATTTGACTTTTTGAATAAAAGATTGGCTGGAATCAATGGTGGCGCCATGTTGCGTTTGGAGACCCCCTGATGTGCCTAAACAGTGGAAACCCCTCAATTCTAACGCCAACACACCCCTAACCCTTATCCCAACTGTAGCCGTAACCCTAACCACAACCCTAACCCCAACACACCCCTAACCCTAACCACAACCCTAATTCCAACCCAACCCTAACCCTAAGGCTATGTACCCACGTTGCGGATTCGTGTGAGATTTTTCCGCACCATTTTTGAAAAATCCGCGGGTAAAAGGCACTGCGTTTTACCTGCGGATTTACTGCGGATTTCACCTGCGGATTCCTATTGAGGAATAGGTGTAAAACGCTGCGGAATCCGCACAAAGAATTGATATGCTGCGGAAAATACAACGCAGCGTTTTCGTGCGGTATTTTCCGCACCATGGGCACAGCGGATTTGGTTTTCCATAGGTTTACATGGTACTGTAAACCTGATGGAACACTGCTGCGGATATCCGCAGCGGCCAATCCGCTGCGGATCCGCAGCCAAATCCGCACCGTGTGCACATAGCCTAATTCTAAAGGTATGTGCACACGCTGCGGAAAACGCTGCGGATCCGCAGCAGTTTCCCATGAGTTTACATTTCAATGTAAACCTATGGGAAACAAAAATCGCTGTACACATGCTGCGGAAAAACTGCACGGAAACGCAGCGGTTTACATTCCGCAGCATGTCACTTCTTTCTGCGGATTCCACAGCGGTTTTACAACTGCTCCAATAGAAAATCGCAGTTGTAAAACCGCAGTGAAATGCGCAGAAAAACCGCGGTAAATCTGCCATAAATCCGCAGCGGTTTAGCACTGCGGATTTATCAAATCCGCTGCGGAAAAATCCGCAGAGGACCAGAATACGTGTGCACATATCGAAACCCTAACCCTACCCCTACCCCTACCCCTACCCCTAACCCTAACCCTACCCCTACCCCTAACCCTAACCCTAACCCTAACTCTAACTCTAACTCCAACCTTAGTGGAAAAAAAAAAAAATTCTTTATTTTATTATTGTCCCTATCTATGGGGGACAAATGGGGGGGGTCATTTACTGTTTTTTTATTTTGACCACTGTGATAGATTATATCACAGTGATCAAAATTCACATTGGAACGAATCTGCCGGCCGGCAGATTCGGCGGGCGCACTGCGCATGCGCCCGCCATTTTGGAACATTGCGGCGCTCGGGGAAGAAGACGGACGGACCCCGCCAGGATCGGTAAGTATAAGGGGGGGAGATCAGGGCACAGGGGGGGGAGATCAGGGCACGGGGGGGCGTCGGAGCACGGGGGGGGAGGGATCGGAGCATGGGGGAGAGTGATCGGTGTGCGGGCGGGTGGATCGGTGTGCAGGGGGGGTGGATCGGTGTGCAGGGGGGGTGGATCGGAGCAGGGGGGGTGGATCGGAGCACGGGGGGGGATCGGAGTGCGGGGGGGTTTGATTGGAGCACGGGGGGTGTGATTGGAGCACGGGGGGAGCGGACAGGAGGACGGGGGAGCGGAGCACAGGACGGAGGGGAGCGGGCCACAGATCGGGGGGCTGGGGGGGCGATCGGAGGGGTGGGGTGGGGGCACATTAGTATTTCCAGCCATGGCCGATGATATTGCAGCATCGGCCATGGCTGGATTGTAATATTTCACCATTTTTTTAGGTGAAATATTACAAATCGCTCTGATTGGCAGTTTCACTTTCAACAGCCAATCAGAGCGATCGTAGCCACGAGGGGGTGAAGCCACCCCCCCTGGGCTAAACTACCACTCCCCCTGTCCCTGCAGATCGGGTGAAATGGGAGTTAACCCTTTCACCCGATCTGCAGGGACGCGATCTTTCTGTGACACAGCATATGCGTCACAGGTCGGATTGGCACCGACTTTCATGACGCATACTCTGTGTCACAGGTCGGGAAGGGGTTAAGAAAATGTAAAAGTTAATTATTTACATTTTTTTCAATTGCTGTAAAAAAATTTTTTTGGATGGCACCTTCCCTTTAAGCTCTGCCAAAGCTGGCATGCAACAAAAGTGACCATTTGGCTGAAGGAAAAGGGAAGCGGACAGAATTTCAAAGAGGGAGACTAAAGGTACCGTCACATTAAGCGACGCTGCAGCGATATAAACAACGAGCCGATCGCTGCAGTGTCGCTGTTTAGTCGTTGTGTGGTCGCTGGAGAGCTGTCACACAAACAGCTCTCCAGCGACCAACGATGCCGAAGTCCCCGGGTAACCAGGGTAAACATCGGGTTACTAAGCGCAGGGCCGCGCTTAGTAACCCGATGTTTACCCTGGTTACTATTGTAAAAAAAAAAAAAAAAAAAAAACAGTACATACTTACATTCCGGTGTCTGTCGCGTCCCCCGGCGTCAGCTTCCCTGCACTGAGTAAGCGCCGGCCGTAAAGCAGAGCGGTGACGTCACCGCTGTGCTCTGCTTTACGGCCGGCGCTGACACAGTGCAGGGAAGCTGACGCCGGGGGACGCGACAGACACCAGAATGTAAGTATGTAGTGGTTTGTTTTTTTACATTTACAATGGTAACCAGGGTAAATATCGGGTTACTAAGCGCGGCCCTGCGCTTAGTAACCCGATGTTTACCCTGTTTACAAGTCAACACATCGCTGGATCGGCGTCACACACGCTGATTCAGCGATGTCAGCGGGTGATCCAGCGACGAAATAAAGTTCTTGACTTCTAGCTCCGACCAGCGATGTCACAGCAGGATCCTGATTGTGCTGCGTGTCAAACACAACGATACCGCTATCCAGGACGCTGCAACGTCATGGATCACTATCGTTATCGTTCTAAAGTTGCTCAGTGTGAAGGTACCTTAAGGGGGAATGCAGCAGTGTAGGCTGCTCTTGGAGCTCAGTGTTACAATACACAAACTTAACCCCTTAGCGACCGCCGATACGCCTTTTAACGGCGGCCGCTAAGGGTACTTAAACCACAGCGCCGTTAATTAACGGCGCTGTGGAACAAGTGATTAGCGCCCCCCAGAGTCGGATTTTCTCCGGGGTCTCGGCTGCCGGGGGTAGCCGAGACCCCAGAGAACATGATTCGGGGGGTTTTGTACCGACCCCGCATTTGCGATCGCCGGTAATTAACCGTTTACAGGCAATCGCAAAAAAAACAAAAACGCAATCTCTTTTTAATTTCTCTGTCCTCCGATGTGATCGAACATCAGAGGACAGAGAAAGGGGGTCCCAGATAGGTGAGTATTGGGGGGCTATCTGGGACCCCCTTTCTCTGTCCTCTGATGTGGTCACACATCAGAGGACAGAGAAAGGGGGTCCCAGATAGCCCCCCGATACTCACCTATCTCCCCCGGTGCTCATCGTGGCTCCCGGTGGGCGCCGCCATCTTCAAAATGGCGGGCGCAAGAGCAGTGCACCCGCCGGCCGGCCCCGGGAGAATCTTTGGGGTCTCGGCTGCCGGGGGTAGCCGAGACCCCAAAGAGCATGATCGGGGTCGATTTTACCGACCCCTGTTTTGCGATCGCTGGTAATTAACTGTTTACCGGCGACCGCAAAAAAAAAAAGCAAAGTGTAATTCTCTGTCCTCTGAAGTGATCACACATCAGAGGACAGAGAAATAGGGGGATTCGGGGACCCTATCATACTCACCGGTGTCCCTGGATCCTCCTGCTGCTCCTCCTGGCCGCCGGCATCTTCTGGGCAAAAGCAAATGGCGGGCGCATGCGCAGTGCACCCGCCATTTGTCTCCATCTGCCGGCCGGCAGGAGAAGAGAAGTTGGGGCTAAAATTAGGGTTAGGGCTAGGGTTAGGGCTAGGGTTAGGGCTAGGGTTAGGGCTGGGGCTAGGGCTGGGGCTAGGGTTAGGGCTAAATTTAGGGTTAGGGTTGGGGCTAAGTTTAGGGTTAGGGCTAAATTTAGGGTTAGGGTTGGGGCTAAATTTAGGGTTAGGCTTCTTTCACACTTACGTCGGTACGGGGCCGTCGCAATGCATCGGCCCGACATACCGATGCATGTTGTGAAAATTGTGCACAACGTGGGCAGCGGATGTAGTTTTTCAACGCATCCGCTGCCCAATCTATGTCCTGGGGAGGAGGGGGCGGAGTTACGACCACGCATGTGCGGTCAGAAATGGCGGATGCGACGTACAAAAAAACGTTATATTGAACTTTTTTGTGCTGACGGTCCGCCAAAACACTGATCCAGTGCACGACGGACGCGACGTGTGGCCATCCGTCACGATCCGTCGGCAATACAAGTCTACGGGCAAAAAACGCATCCTGCGGGCACATTTGCAGGATCCATTTCTTGTCCAAAATGACGGATTGCGATGGATGCCAAACGACGCAAGTGTGAAAGTAGCCTTAGGGTTAGGATTGGGGCTAAAGTTAGGGCTAGGGTTGGGGCTAAGGTTAGGGTTAGAGTTGGGATTAGGGTTAGGGTTTGGATTAGGGTTGGTATTAGGGTTAGGGTTGGCATTAGGGTTACGCTTGGGATTAGGGTTAGGGTTGGGATTAGGGTTAAGGTTAGGGTTGTGATTGGGGGTGTATTGGAATTAGGGTTAGGTTTGAGGTTAGGGTTGAGATTAGGAGTGTGTTGGATTTAGGGTTTTGATTAGGGTTATGGTTAGGGTTGACATTAGGGTTGTTTTGGGGTAAGGGTTGTGATTATCGTTAGGGTTAGTGATTAGGATTATGGATCAGGTTGGGATTAGGGTTAGGGGTGTGTTGGGGTTAGGGTTGAAGCTAGAATTGGGGGGTTTCCACTGTTTAGGTACATCAGGGGGTCTCCAAACACGACAGACAATTTTGCGCTCAAAAAGTCAAATGGTGCTCCCTCCCTTCTGAGCTCTGCCGTGCGCCCAAACAGTGGTTTACCCCCACATATGGCACATCAGTGTACTCGGGATAAATTGAACAACAACTTTAGTGGTCCAATTTCTCCTGTTACCCTTGTGAAAATAAAAACTTGGGGGCTACAATATCTTTTTTGTGGAAAAAAAAATATTTTTTATTTTCACGACTCTGCATTCTAAACTTCTGTGAAGCACTTGGGCATTCAAAGTTCTCACCACACATCTAGATACGTTCCTTGGGGGGTCTAGTTTCCAAAATGGGGTCACTTGTGGAGGGTTTCTACTGGTTAGGTACATCAGGGGCTCTGCAAACGCAACATAACGCCCGCAGACCATTCTATCAAAGTCTGCATTCCAAAACGGCGCTCCTTCCTTCCGAGCTCTGCCGTGCGCCCAAACAGTGGTTTACCCCCACATATGGGGTACCAGCATACTCAGGACAAATTGGACAACAACTTTTGGGGTCCAATTTCTCTTGTTACCCTTGTGAAAATAAAAACTTGGGGGCTACAAAATCTTTTTTGTGAAAAAAAAAAAATCTTTTTTATTTTCACGACTCTGCATTCTAAACTTCTGTGAAGCACTTGGGCATTCAAAGTTCTCACCACACATCTAGATAAGTTCCATGGGGGTCTAGTTTCCAAAATGGGGTCACTTATGGGGGATTTCTACTGTTTAGGCACATCAGGGGCTCTCCAAACGCGACATGGCGTCCGATCTCAATTCCAGACAATTCTACATTGAAAAAGTAAAACGGCACTCCTTCTCTTCCAAGCTCTGCGGTGCGCCCAAACAGTGGTTTACCCCCACATATTGGGTATCGACGTACTCAGGAGAAATTGCACAACAACTTTTGTGGTCTAATTTCTCCTGTTACCCTTGTGAAAATAAAAATTTGGGGGCAAAAAGATCATTTTTGTAGAAAAGTCTTAGTTACTCACCGGTTAACGGTGTTTTTCGGAGTCCATGACAGCACTACAGAGAGAGGGGATCCGCCCTTCAGGAACAGGAAACCTACAGATACATAAGGGCGGTGTTGTGAATTCTGTGGCTGAGTTCACTTCTGTGGTCACAAGTGGTATTGCAGTCTCTGGGCTTCCTCCCTCAGGTGTTTTGGTGAGCTCGTTGGCTGCCTTGCTATTTAGCTCCACCTGAGTCTGTCTTCCTTGCTCCTTGTCAATGTTCCAGTGTTGGATCTGAGCTACTGCATCTTTCCTTGGGCCTGCTGCTCTGCTAGATAAGTGCTTCTAGTTTGTTTTCTGTTTTTTCTGTCCAGCTTGTTATTATCTTTTGCTGGAAGCTCTGAGAAGCAAAGGGGTGCACCGCCGTGCTGTTAGTTCGGCACGGTGGGTCTTTTTGCCCCTTTGCGTGGTTTTCGTTTTAGGGTTTTTTGTAGACTGCATAGTTCTCTTTGCTATCCTCGCTCTGTCTAGAATATCGGGCCTCACTTTGCTGAATCTATTTCATTCCTACGTTTGTCTTTTCATCTTGCTAACAGTCATTATATGTGGGGGCTGCCTATTCCTTTGGGGTATTTCTCTGAGGTAAGTCAGGCTTGTATTTCTATCTTCAGGCTAGTCAGCTCCTCAGGCAGTGCCGAGTTGCATAGGTAGTGGATAGGCGCAATCCACTGCTGCTTCCAGTTGTGTGAGGATAGATCAGGTACTGCAGTCTACAGAGATTCCACGTCTCAGAGCTCGTCCTATTGTTTTGGGTTATTGCCAGATCTCTGTATGTGCGCTGATTACTGCACGCTGTGTTGCCTGATTGCCAGCCATAACAGTACAAGGAGCCATTCAATGATTTCCAATAGAGGGAAAAAAGAAATCCTGACATCATTTTTTTTTCTTAGCTCTGTCTTCAGTCTTTTTTTTCCCCTAGACATTAGAGTGCTTCAGGACACAGCTGTGGACATGGATATTCAGGCTCTGTGCTCCTCAATGGATAATCTCGTTGTAAATGTACAAAAGATTCAAGATACTATTGATCAGAAATCGATGCTAGAACCAAGAATTCCGATTCCTGATTTGTTTTTTGGTGACAGAACTAAGTTCCTGAGCTTCAGAAATAATTGTAAGCTATTTTTGGCCTTGAAACCTCATTCTTCTGGTAATCCTATTCAACAGGTTTTGATTATTATTTCTTTTTTGCGCGGCGACCCACAGGACTGGGCGTTTTCTCTTGCACCAGGAGATTCTGCATTGAGTAATGTTGATGCGTTTTTCCAGGCGCTGGGATTGCTTTACGATGAGCCTAATTCAGTGGATCAAGCTGAGAAAAATCTGCTGGCTTTATGCCAGGGTCAGGATGATGTAGAAGTATATTGTCAGAAATTTAGAAAATGGTCAGTACTCACTCTGTGGAATGAATCTGCACTAGCGGCTTTGTTCAGAAAGGGTCTCTCTGAAGCTCTTAAGGATGTAATGGTGGGATTTCCTATGCCTGCTGGTTTGAATGAGTCTATGTCCTTGGCCATTCAGATCGGTCGTCGCTTGCGCGAGCGTAAATCTGTGCACCATCTGGCGGTATTGTCTGAGAGTAAACCTGAGCCTATGCAGTGCGACAGGACTATGACTAAAGTAGAACGGCACGAACACAGACGTCTGAACAGACTGTGTTTCTATTGTGGTGATTCTACTCATGCTATTTCTAATTGTCCTAAACGCACTAGGCGGTTCGATAGCTCTGCCGTTATTGGTACTGTACAGTCCAAATTCCTTTTGTCCATTACCTTAATGTGCTCTTTGTCATCATATTCTGTCATGGCGTTTGTGGATTCAGGCGCTGCCCTGAATCTGATGGATTTGGATTATGCTAAACGTTGTGGATTTTTCTTGGAGCCTTTGCGGTGTCCTATTCCGTTGAGAGGAATTGATGCTACACCTCTGGCCAAGAATAAGCCTCAGTACTGGGCCCAGCTGACCATGTGCATGGCTCCTGCACATCAGGAAGTTATTCGCTTTTTGGTACTGCATAATTTGCATGATGTGGTCGTGTTGGGGTTGCCATGGCTACAAACCCATAATCCAGTATTGGATTGGAACTCTATGTCGGTAACCAGCTGGGGTTGTCAGGGAGTACATGGTGATGTTCCATTTTTGTCTATTTCGTCATCCATTCCTTCTGACATCCCAGAGTTCTTGTCGGACTTTCAGGATGTATTTGAAGAGTCCAAGTCTGATGCCCTACCTCCGCATAGGAATTGTGATTGTGCTATCGATTTGATTCCTGGTAGTAAATTCCCTAAGGGTCGTTTATTTAATTTGTCCGTACCTGAACACACCGCTATGCGCAGTTATGTGAAGGAGTCCCTGGAGAAGGGACATATTCGCCCATCGTCGTCACCATTGGGAGCAGGGTTCTTTTTTGTAGCCAAGAAGGATGGTTCGCTAAGACCGTGTATTGATTACCGCCTTCTTAATAAGATCACTGTTAAGTTTCAGTATCCCTTGCCATTGATTTCTGACTTGTTTGCTCGGATTAAGGGGGCTAGTTGGTTTACTAAGATTGATCTTCGTGGTGCGTATAATCTGGTGAGAATCAGGCAGGGAGATGAATGGAAAACGGCATTTAATACGCCCGAGGGTCATTTTGAGTATCTGGTGATGCCGTTCGGACTTGCCAATGCTCCATCTGTTTTTCAGTCTTTTATGCATGACATTTTCCGTGAGTATCTGGATAAATTCTTGATTGTTTACTTGGATGACATTTTGATCTTCTCAGATGATTGGGAGTCTCATGTGAAGCAAGTCAGAATGGTTTTCCAGGTACTGCGTGCTAATTCCTTGTTCGTGAAGGGATCAAAGTGTCTCTTCGGTGTGCAGAAAGTTTCATTTTTGGGGTTCATCTTTTCCCCTTCTACTATTGAGATGGATCCGGTTAAGGTTCAGGCCATCCAGGATTGGACTCAGCCGACATCTCTAAAAAGTTTGCAGAAATTCCTGGGCTTTGCTAATTTTTATCGTCGCTTCATCTGTAATTTTTCTAGCATTGCCAGACCATTGACCGATTTGACCAAGAAGGGTGCTGATTTGGTTAATTGGTCTTCTGCTGCCGTGGAAGCTTTTCAGGAGTTGAAGCGTCGTTTTTGCTGTGCCCCTGTGTTGTGTCAACCTGATGTTTCTCTTCCGTTCCAGGTCGAGGTTGATGCTTCTGAGATTGGTGCAGGGGCGGTTTTGTCACAGAGAGGTTCTGGTTGCTCAGTGTTCAAACCATGTGCTTTCTTTTCCAGGAAATTTTCTGCTGCTGAGCGTAATTATGATGTGGGCAACCGAGAGTTGCTGGCCATGAAGTGGGCATTCGAGGAGTGGCGTCATTGGCTTGAGGGTGCTAAGCATCGCGTGGTGGTTTTGACTGATCATAAGAACCTTACTTATCTTGAGTCTGCCAAGCGCTTGAATCCTAGACAGGCCCGTTGGTCGTTGTTTTTTGCTCGTTTTGATTTTGTGATTTCATACCTTCCGGGCTCTAAAAATGTGAAGGCGGATGCTCTGTCTAGGAGTTTTGTGCCCGACTCTCCGGGGTTATCTGAGCCGGCGAGTATCCTCAAGGAAGGAGTCATTGTGTCTGCCATCTCCCCTGATTTGCGGAGAGTGTTGCAGAAATTTCAGGCTAATAAACCTGATCGTTGTCCGGCCGAGAAACTGTTCGTCCCTGATAGGTGGACTAGTAAAGTTATCTCTGAACTTCATTGTTCGGTGCTGGCCGGTCATCCAGGAATCTTTGGTACCAGGGAGTTGGTTGCTAGATCCTTCTGGTGGCCATCTCTGTCACGGGATGTGCGTGCTTTTGTGCAGTCCTGTGGAATTTGTGCTAGGGCTAAGCCCTGCTGTTCACGTGCCAGTGGGTTGCTTTTGCCCTTGCCGGTCCCGAAGAGGCCTTGGACACATATTTCGATGGATTTCATTTCTGACCTTCCCGTTTCTCAAAAGATGTCTGTCATTTGGGTGGTCTGTGATCGCTTTTCTAAAATGGTCCATCTGGTGCCCTTGGTTAAATTGCCTTCCTCCTCTGATTTGGTGCCTTTGTTCTTCCAGCATGTGGTTCGTTTACATGGCATTCCTGAGAATATTGTTTCTGACAGAGGTTCCCAGTTTGTCTCGAGGTTCTGGCGAGCCTTTTGTGGTAGGATGGGCATTGACCTATCTTTTTCCTCGGCCTTCCATCCTCAGACTAATGGCCAGACCGAACGAACCAATCAGACCTTGGAAACATATCTGAGATGTTTTGTTTCCGCTGACCAGGATGATTGGGTGTCATTTTTGCCGTTGGCTGAGTTCGCCCTTAATAATCGGGCCAGCTCGGCTACCTTGGTCTCTCCATTTTTCTGCAATTCTGGGTTCCATCCTCGTTTCTCTTCAGGACAGGTTGAGTCTTCGGACTGTCCTGGTGTGGATAATGTGGTGGACAGGTTGCAGCAGATCTGGACTCAGGTAGTGGACAATTTGACCTTGTCCCAGGAGAAGGCTCAGCTTTTCGCTAATCGCAGACGCCGTGTGGGACCCCGACTTCGTGTTGGGGATCTGGTTTGGTTATCTTCTCGTCATATACCTATGAAGGTTTCCTCTCCTAAATTTAAACCTCGTTTTATTGGTCCGTATAGGATTTCTGAGATTCTCAATCCGGTGTCTTTTCGTCTGACCCTCCCAGACTCCTTTTCCATACATAATGTATTCCATAGGTCGTTGTTGAGGAGATACGTGGCACCTATGGTTCCATCTGTGGAGCCTCCTGCCCCTGTTTTGGTGGAGGGGGAATTGGAGTATATTGTGGAGAAGATTTTGGATTCTCGTGTCTCTAGACGGAAACTCCAGTATCTGGTCAAATGGAAGGGTTATGCTCAGGAAGATAATTCCTGGGTTTTTGCCTCTGATGTCCATGCCCCAGATCTTGTTCGTGCCTTTCATGTGGCTCATCCTGGTCGGCCTGGGGGTTCTGGTGAGGGTTCGGTGACCCCTCCTCAAGGGGGGGGTACTGTTGTGAATTCTGTGGCTGAGTTCACTTCTGTGGTCACAAGTGGTATTGCAGTCTCTGGGCTTCCTCCCTCAGGTGTTTTGGTGAGCTCGTTGGCTGCCTTGCTATTTAGCTCCACCTGAGTCTGTCTTCCTTGCTCCTTGTCAATGTTCCAGTGTTGGATCTGAGCTACTGCATCTTTCCTTGGGCCTGCTGCTCTGCTAGATAAGTGCTTCTAGTTTGTTTTCTGTTTTTTCTGTCCAGCTTGTTATTATCTTTTGCTGGAAGCTCTGAGAAGCAAAGGGGTGCACCGCCGTGCTGTTAGTTCGGCACGGTGGGTCTTTTTGCCCCTTTGCGTGGTTTTCGTTTTAGGGTTTTTTGTAGACTGCATAGTTCTCTTTGCTATCCTCGCTCTGTCTAGAATATCGGGCCTCACTTTGCTGAATCTATTTCATTCCTACGTTTGTCTTTTCATCTTGCTAACAGTCATTATATGTGGGGGCTGCCTATTCCTTTGGGGTATTTCTCTGAGGTAAGTCAGGCTTGTATTTCTATCTTCAGGCTAGTCAGCTCCTCAGGCAGTGCCGAGTTGCATAGGTAGTGGATAGGCGCAATCCACTGCTGCTTCCAGTTGTGTGAGGATAGATCAGGTACTGCAGTCTACAGAGATTCCACGTCTCAGAGCTCGTCCTATTGTTTTGGGTTATTGCCAGATCTCTGTATGTGCGCTGATTACTGCACGCTGTGTTGCCTGATTGCCAGCCATAACAGGGCGGCACCTCTCCCCACGCATCAGTTGGTTTACAGAGCACAAGAGGACCACCAAGGTTAATAGCATACACAATAAACAATAATACAATATTAACTATTCACTACCCGTGAATTATACATAAATAAAGGAAGAGGTGTACACCCAGAACTTAAGAAGACGGGAGGGTATGTACAGGTGCTGTCATGGACTCCGAAAAACACCGTTAACCGGTGAGTAACTAAGACTTTATTCGGTCGTCCATGACAGCACTACAGAGAGAATTACAGAGAGTAACTAACTAGGGAGGGACTACAGCTTGCAGCACCCTTACACCAAAAGAGAGGTCAGAGGAGGCACCCAGGTTCAATCTATAATGGTTATAGAAAGTGTTTGGAGAAGACCAAGTAGCAGCCTTACAAACCTGGTCGATCGACACCTCCAATCTTTCCGCCCACGAAGCCGCCATAGCTCTAGTGGAATGCGCTTTAAGACCTTCAGGCGCCGGCTTGCCCTTTGAGATATAAGCCAGCGAGATAGCCTCCCTGATCCATCTAGCTAGAGTAGACTTCGATGCTCTATGCCCTTTCCTACTACCCTGATAGGACACGAATAGGGAATTATCTAACTTCCAGGGATCAGTTACCGCTAGATACTCCAGGATACATCTTCTTACATCTAAAGTGTGTAACTTCCTTTCCTTATCGTTAGTAGGATTGGGGAAGAAAGATGGAAGAACTATTTCCTGTGTTCTGTGGAATCTGGACACTACTTTAGGGAGATATGCTGGATCAGGGGATAGTATCACTCTATCATCCCTAAGCTGCATGTAAGGGGGAACCCTGGATAATGCTTGTATGTCACCTATCCTACGTGCCGATGTTAGGGCTACCAGGAAGGCTACTTTAAGGGATAGATTTTTAATAGAGGCTGAAGTAATTGGCTCAAATGGGGCCTCTGTCATGGCTGAGAGGACTAGGTTCAGGTCCTAAGGCATGACTCTATTCTTCACAATTGGCCTAGACCGTTTTGTTGCCCTGATGAATCTGCTGACCCAGTGATTCTCAGCAATGTTGCAGCCAAAGAGGGCCCCTAAGGCTGATACCTGCACTTTAAGAGTATTTGGGGATAACCCCATATCTAACCCCCTTTGTAAGAATTCCAAGATCTGGACAATCGGTATTGACTGTCCAGCTGTTGCCCCCGAGTTCTGAAGAAATCTCTTCCAGATTCTGACATAGATTTTTGTGGTTATCATTTTCCTGCTTTTCAGCAGCGTGTTAATGAGGGCCGGCGAGAACCCCCTATCTTTTAGTAGCACCCGCTCAAAATCCACGCCGTCAGATGAAGGCCAACCGCTCGAGGATGGTAGACTGGGCCCTGGGATAGGAGATCCGGAATGTCTGGCAATACCCATGGATCGGACATCGACATAGCCCTCAGGCATGGAAACCACGTCCTTCTGGGACAGAAGGGGACAATTAATATTACTGTGGCTGTGTCCTTCCTGATTTTCCTCACCACCAGAGGAAGTAGACACAGGGGAGGAAAGGCGTAGGCTAGCCTGAAGTTCCAGTCTATGAGGAGGGCGTCTACTGCCAGGGGATTTTCTCTGGGGTTCAGAGAGCAGAATTGTGCCACTTTCCTGTTTCCTTTTGTGGCAAACAGGTCTACCTCTGGTTGTCCCCACCTTTCCACGATAAGGCCGAAGATGGTGCCGTTCAGGGACCACTCTCCCTGCCTTAATGTGTTGCGACTTAAGAAATCCGCTGTAGTGTTTTCTGCCCCTTTTATGTGTAGAGCCGTCAACGAGAAAAGATGTTGCTCTGCTAGATGAAACAGACAATCTGCTACACACATCAGGGATCTGGAACGAGTCCCGCCTTGGTGATTTATGTATGCCACGGTGACTCGATTGTCCGAGAATACCCGCACGTGGTGGCCCTGTAGACAGACAAGGAGTGTTTTAACCGCCAGCTCCACAGCCGTTAACTCCTTTAGATTGGAAGACATCTCCATCTGATTACAATCCCACAGCCCCTGGACCAATGTATCCCCCATGTGAGCCCCCCACCCAGAAGGGCTAGCGTCCGAGGTGACAACGCGAGTTATATTATATTCCCAGGGGACCCCTGTGGACAGATTCTCTTGGTCCAACCACCAACCGAGGGATACAATAGCGTCTTGGGATAGGGTCAGCAGACTTTCTAGACACCCCCCCAACCTTTTTTGATGCAACAGCACCTCGCCCTGAAGTATCCTCATATGATACTGAGCCCATCGGACCGCTGGAATACAGGACGAGAGAGAGCCTAACAGAGACATGGCTCTTCGTAGGGACATGATGGGGTTCTTTGAGGCACTCAGAACCTGAAGGTGCAGGCGATTAATTTTTTCTTGAGGCAAACGGCATTCCTGAACCTGGGAATCCAGGGTCAGGCCTAAAAATCGCTGCACCGTCATGGGCTGTAACCGTGATTTTTTAACGTTTAGCATCCACCCCAGACGCTCTAGAGCAGACATCACCTTATGTAACTGCTCCAGACAGTGATCCGCCGTTTTACCTACGATAAGGAGATCGTCCAGGTAGGTGATTATCAGAATGTTGGATTCATGCAGGTGTGCCATTACTTCCGCCATTACTTTGGTAAATACCCGAGGGGCGACCGAAATCCCAAAGGGAAGGGCCCTATACTGGAAGTGTTTTACTACCCCATCCAACCGTACCGCCACCCTCAGGTATCGTTGGTGACGTGCATAAATAGGGATATGGTAATAGGCGTCCTTCAAATCCAATACTACCATAAAGCAGTTTTTAAACAGCAGCTTTATTGCGGTGTTTATAGTTTCCATTTTAAATGGTTGAACGGTCAGAAAATTATTCAGTGCTCTAAGGTTAATGATTGTTCTGAAGGAGCCGTCTGGTTTACTTATCAGGAATAGAGGAGAGTAGTATCCACTACCCTGTTCTCCTTCCGGAACCTCAGATAGGACATTTTTATTGAGCAGATCGTGAACTTCCACTTCCAGGGCCGCCTGTTCTGCTGGAGAGGATCTGAGAGGGGTGATTCTGAAGAAGTTCTGAGGGATAGAGGAGAATTCTAGCCACAGACCCGTAGCTATCAACCCCAAAATCCAATCACTACTGGAGATCTTGGACCAGGCCGGGTAGAAGGCAGATAGTCTACCTCCCACCGGGGCGACTAGTCATTGGGGTGGTTTTTTGATTTCACGGGGTGGCTCCTGACGTCCTCCACCAAACATGAATCCAGTACCTCTTCTTTTTTTCGTCCCATCTGCTCTGATCTCTGGCCGGTCTCATCCGAAAGAATCTTTTCCCTGCGAAGGGGCGCCTGTAAGAAGTAGTTGGAAGATTAGGAAACTTCTTCTTTTCATCTCCGGCTTTCTCTAGTAGCTCATCTAGGACTGGCCCAAACAGGTATTCCCCTTCGCATGGGATAGAGCACAGACGGGATCTGGATTGAAGGTCACCCGGCCAACATTTCAGCCATAGGGCCCTGTGTGCTGCGTTTGATAATCCTGCCGCTCTAGCCGCCATTCTTGCCGAATCCGCAGAAGCGTCTGCGAGAAAGGCAGCAGCATTTTGGATTGTTGGCAGGAATTTCAACATGGAATCTCTGGAAACACCTTCTAATTTAGACCCTAGCTGATCCAGCCAGACCATCATCGATCTAGCTGCGCATGTCGCAGCCACAGCAGGTCTCAAGGCACCAGCCGACATTTCCCAGGTCCCTTTCAGGAACGAGTCAGCCTTTTTATCTAGAGGATCTTTTAGGGAAGCCATGTCATCAAAGGGGATAGATGATTTCTTAGATGCCTTAGACACTGCCGCGTCTAATTTTGGCGCCTTATCCCAGGTGTTCACCATGGGGTAGTCAAAGGGGTATCTTCGTTTAAAGGCCGGTGGAAAAGAGCCTTTTTTCTCCGGCTTCTTCCATTCTCGTTTGATGAGGTTCTGCACCTTGTCATTAAGCGGAAAAGACCTTCGTTTTTTAGGGTCTAGACCGCCAAACATTAGGTCCTGTGTTGAACGCTCTGGCCTTTCGTCCGCCACCCCCATGGTGGATCAAACTGATTTAATTAGTTTGTCCATTTGGTCCAACGGGAAACAGAAACGATTAAACTCTTCTTCCGAAGAGGACGCTGAGGAGACAGAGGCGTCTGAATCAATCTCCCTACTTGGGCCAGCGGACGAATCTGAATTTGAGGCGCTAGGCTCCCTTCTTCTCTTGGAAGGCTCTGCCCGGGATAGGGATTTCAGGGAGTCCTTCACCTCCTTCCTGATAATCTCCCTAAGATTTGAAGTGAAATCGGGAGACTCCTCCGCCACCTATGGGAGCGGAGAAAAGGCTATGTCACTTATCCGGTGCTACCGCTATATAGTATCCTATTCAACTATTTCCTACCGTCTGCCGCACACACGACTGACAAAGTCTTTTAGGGTAGGCGTCTGGCAAAGGGCAAGCGCATAGTGCGCACTCCTTGTTTTTTGATTTACCAGCGCTTTTTTTCCCCTACGGAAATAAACATAGGAAAAGACTGCATCAGGGTACATTCACGAAGATCTCTTACCCAGGCAGTAGCGGTAGGTACCGGATCACTGGGGGGTCGGTCCAGATCCTTCTGTTTTGATCTGCGACTGGCCTGATTACTGCGTCCGCGGGTCTTCTGCTGGGGGTTTGCAAGGGTCTCCGAGGATCTGTCCTGCTCCTGCTCCAGCAGACCAACGGCAGCTTCTGGCACCTCCATAGCTGCAGATGGCCATAAGCAGCTCTGCAGCAATCTTAATTAGCTATATATAGCCTTCCCCCGCCGGAACATGTGCAGGTGTGTATGGTCAGTAATTACTCTTGCCCCTGCACCTGACCCTGCTCCATCCTCCCCCGCCCCTGAGCGCTCCCCCCCCCTCCGCTCCCATCACAAGCAGGACGCGGCGCTTCCAGCTGAAGCCGGCCGGCGTCCGACTTCCGGTCCTGGCTCCGCCCCCTCGCCGCATCACTTCCGGAAACGGCTAGAGCGGTGAGCGACGCTCTTGGAAGCCGGGGACGGTGTCGCCGGATCCTCCAGCCGCACGCCGCCATACCGACGCCCACGTGGCCCCAGCAGTGCGGCGATCGCGGCGGAAGCCGGCACCCGAATCCGCCCCGATCGCAAAGGACTGCGGAGGGCGATCCCGGAGCCTGCGCCGCCCAGATGGGACCCGAGGTAGGGAGTCAGGGCACGGGAGCGAATGGACCCCGGGGGGGAAGGGAGGGGGGGGGACATACTCACCTTCTGACCCCAAAGACAGCCTCCTCTGGATGCTGCTCGCCTCTGCACCGCCCACTGACGTGGAGCCCTACCCGGGCCCACCGTGGCGCTTCCAGGGACCCGCACTGCCCGAGGTAGGAGACCCCCTCGCTACCTGGGTCGGACAGCCGGCCTGGGTGCTTGATAGGAGAAACTGAAGAAAATCTGTAGGGAATCCTGTCCTCCAGGAACAGGAAACCAACTGATGCGTGGGGAGAGGTGCCGCCCTTATGTATCTGTAGGTTTCCTGTTCCTGAAGGGCGGATCCCCTCTCTCTGTAGTGCTGTCATGGACGACCGAATAAAAATGCGATTTTTTTATTTTCACGGCTCTACGTTATGAACGTCTGTGAAGCACATGGGGGTTCAAAGTGCTCACCACACATCTAGATAAGTTCCTTAAGGGGTCTAGTTTCCAAAATTGTGTCACTTGTGGGGGGTTTCCACTGTTTAGGCACATCAGGGGCTCTCCAAACGCGACATGGCGTCAAATCTCAATTCCAGCCAATTTTACATTGAAAAAGTAAAACGGCACTCCTTCTCTTCCAAGCTCTGCGGTGCGCCCAAACAGTGGTTTACCCCCACATATTGGGTATCAACGTACTCAGGAGAAATTGCACAACAACTTTTGTGATCTAATTTCTCCTGTTACCCTTGTGAAAATAAAAATTTGGGGGCAAAAAGATCATTTTTGTAGAAAAAATGCGATTTTTTATTTTCACGGCTCTACGTTATAAACTTCTGTGAAGCACATGGGGGTTCAAAGTGCTCACCACACATCTAGATAAGTTCCTTAAGGGGTCTAGTTTCCAAAATGGTGTCACTTGTGGGGGGTTTCCACTGTTTAGGCACACCAGGGGCTCTGCAAACGCAACATGGCGTCCGATCTCAATTCCAGACAATTCTACATTGAAAAAGTAAAACGGCGCTCCTTCACTTCCAAGCTATGCGGTGCGCCCAAACAGTGGTTTACCCTCACATATGGGGTATTGGCGTATTCAGGAGAAATTGAATAACAAAATTTATGGTTACATTTCTGTTTTTACACATGTGAAAATAAAAAAAATGGTTCTGAATTAAGATGTTTGCAAAAAAAAGTTAAATGTTCATTTTTTCCTTCCACATTGTTTCAGTTCCTGTGAAGCACGTAAAGGGTTAATAAACTTCTTGAATGTGGTTTTGAGAACCTTGAGGGGTGTAGTTTTTAGAATGGTGTCACACTTCGTTATTTTCTATCATATAGACCCCTCAAAATGACTTCAAATGTGATGTGGTCCCTAAAAAAAAAATGGTGTTGTAAAAATGAGAAATTGCTGGTCAACTTTTAACCCTTATAACTCCCTAACAAAAAAAAATTTTGGTTCCAAAATTGTGCTGATGTAAAGTAGACATGTGGGAAATGTTATTTATTAACCATTTTTGGTGACATATCTCTCTGATTTAAGGGCATAAAAATACAAAGTTTGAAAATTGCAAAATTTTAAAAATTTGCCATATTTCCATTTTTTTCATAAATAATCGCAAGTAATATCGAAGAAATGTTACCACTATCATGAAGTACAATATGTCACGAAAAAACAATCTCAGAATCAGCTGGATCCATTGAAGCGTTCCAGAGTTATAACCTCATAAAGTGACAGTGGTCAGAATTGCAAAAATTGGCTCGGTCACTAAGGGGTTAATGGTGGGTAGGAGCAGCAGAAAGTTCTGTATGTGTACCTAGAATAATAGGAAATAATTGATATTTCCCTGACACATACTATATGCCGGACATCCCTCCACGTCTTATATGGAAGGACAGCTCACCCATACTATATGCCGGACATCCTTCCACGTCTTATATGGAAGGACAGCTCACCCATACTATATGCCTGAGATCCCTCCACGTCTTATATGGAGGACAGCTCACCCATACTATATGCCGGACATCCTTCCACGTCTTATATGGAAGGACAGCTCACCCATACTATATGCCTGAGATCCCTCCACGTCTTATAGGAAGGACAGCTCAACCATACTATATGCCAGACATCCCTCCACGTCTTATATGGAGGACAGCTCACCCATACTATATGCCAGACATCCCTCCACGTCTTATATAGAGGACAGCTCCCTCATACTATATGCCGGACATCCCTCCACGTCTTATATGGAGGACAGCTCACCCATACTATATGCCTGAGATCCCTCCACGTCTTATATGGAGGACAGCTCACCCATACTATATGCCTGAGATCCCTCCACGTCTTATATGGAGGACAGCTCACCCATACTATATGCCTGAGATCCCTCCACGTCTTATATGGAGGACAGCTCACCCATACTATATGCCTGAGATCCCTCCACGTCTTATATGGAGGACAGCTCACCCATACTATATGCCAGACATCCCTCCACGTCTTATATGGAGGACAGCTCACCCATACTATATGCCAGACATCCCTCCACGTCTTATATGGAGGACAGCTCCCTCATACTATATGCCGGACATCCCTCCACGTCTTATAGGAAGGACAGCTGATCCATGCTATATGCCAGACACCCCTCAACGTCTTATATGGAGGACAGCTCACCCATACTATATTCCAGACATCCCTCCACGTCTTATATGGAGGACAGCTCACCCATACTATATGCCAGACATCCCTCCACGTCTTATATGGAGGACAGCTCACCCATACTATATGCCGGACATCCTTCCACGTCTTATATGGAAGGACAGCTCACCCATACTATATGCCAGACATCCCTCCACGTCTTATATAGAGGACAGCTCCCTCATACTATATGCCGGACATCCCTCCACGTCTTATATGGAGGACAGCTCACCCATACTATATGCCAGACATCCCTCCACGTCTTATATAGAGGACAGCTCCCTCATACTATATGCCGGACATCCCTCCACGTCTTATATGGAGGACAGCTCACCCATACTATATGCCTGAGATCCCTCCACGTCTTATATGGAGGACAGCTCACCCATACTATATGCCTGAGATCCCTCCACGTCTTATATGGAGGACAGCTCACCCATACTATATGCCTGAGATCCCTCCACGTCTTATATGGAGGACAGCTCACCCATACTATATGCCTGAGATCCCTCCACGTCTTATATGGAGGACAGCTCACCCATACTATATGCCAGACATCCCTCCACGTCTTATATGGAGGACAGCTCACCCATACTATATGCCAGACATCCCTCCACGTCTTATATGGAGGACAGCTCACCCATACTATATGCCTGAGATCCCTCCACGTCTTATATGGAGGACAGCTCACCCATACTATATGCCTGAGATCCCTCCACGTCTTATATGGAGGACAGCTCACCCATACTATATGCCAGACATCCCTCCACGTCTTATATGGAGGACAGCTCACCCATACTATATGCCAGACATCCCTCCACGTCTTATATGGAGGACAGCTCCCTCATACTATATGCCGGACATCCCTCCACGTCTTATAGGAAGGACAGCTGATCCATGCTATATGCCAGACACCCCTCAACGTCTTATATGGAGGACAGCTCACCCATACTATATTCCAGACATCCCTCCACGTCTTATATGGAGGACAGCTCACCCATACTATATGCCAGACATCCCTCCACGTCTTATATGGAGGACAGCTCACCCATACTATATGCCGGACATCCTTCCACGTCTTATATGGAAGGACAGCTCACCCATACTATATGCCTGAGATCCCTCCACCTCTTATATGGAGGACAGCTCAACCATACTATATGCCAGACATCCCTCCACGTCTTATATGGAGGACAGCTCACCCATACTATATGCCAGACATCCCTCCACGTCTTATATAGAGGACAGCTCCCTCATACTATATGCCGGACATCCCTCCACGTCTTATATGGAGGACAGCTCACCCATACTATATGCCTGAGATCCCTCCACGTCTTATATGGAGGACAGCTCACCCATACTATATGCCTGAGATCCCTCCACGTCTTATATGGAGGACAGCTCACCCATACTATATGCCTGAGATCCCTCCACGTCTTATATGGAGGACAGCTCACCCATACTATATGCCTGAGATCCCTCCACGTCTTATATGGAGGACAGCTCACCCATACTATATGCCAGACATCCCTCCACGTCTTATATGGAGGACAGCTCACCCATACTATATGCCAGACATCCCTCCACGTCTTATATGGAGGACAGCTCCCTCATACTATATGCCGGACATCCCTCCACGTCTTATAGGAAGGACAGCTCATCCATGCTATATGCCAGACACCCCTCAACGTCTTAAATGGAGGACAGCTCACCCATACTATATTCCAGACATCCCTCCACGTCTTATATGGAGGACAGCTCACCCATACTATATGCCAGACATCCCTCCACGTCTTATATGGAGGACAGCTCACCCATACTATATGCCAGACATCCCTCCACGTCTTATATGGAGGACAGCTCTCCCATATTATATGCCAGACATCCCTCCACGTCTTATATGGAGGACAGCTCAACCATACTATATGCCAGACATCCCTCCACGTCTTATATGGAGGACAGCTCCCTCATACTATATGCCGGACATCCCTCCACGTCTTATAGGAAGGACAGCTCATCCATGCTATATGCCAGACACCCCTCAACGTCTTATATGGAGGACAGCTCCCTCATACTATATGCCGGACATCCCTCCACGTCTTATATGGAGGACAGCTCACCCATACTATATGCCGGACATCCCTCCACGTCTTATATGGAGGACAGCTCACCCATACTATATGCCGGACATCCCTCCACGTCTTATATGGAGGACAGCTCACCCATACTATATGCCAGACACCCCTCCACGTCTTATATGGAGGACAGCTCACCCATACTATATGCCGGACATCCCTCCATGTCTTATATGGAGGACAGCTCACCCATACTATATGGCAGACACCCCTCAACGTCTTATAGGAAGGACAGCTCACCCATGCTATATGCCAGACACTCCTCAACGTCTTATATGGAGGACAGCTCCCTCATACTATATGCCGGACATCCCTCCACGTCTTATATGGAGGACAGCTCCCTCATACTATATGCCGGACATCCCTCCACGTCTTATAGGAAGGACAGCTCACCCCTCAACGTCTTATATGGAGGAGAGCTCACCCATACTATATGCCGGACATCCCTCCACGTCTTATATGGAGGACAGCTCACCCATACTATATGCCAGACATCCCTCCACAGGTTATATAGAGGACAGCTCACCCATACTATATGCCAGACATCCCTCCACAGGTTATATGGAGGACAGCTCACCCATACTATATGCCGGACATCACTTCACGTCTTATATGGAGGACAGCTCACCCATACTATATGCCAGACATCCCTCCACGTCTTATATGGAGGACAGCTCACCCATACTATATGCCAGACATCCCTCCACGTCTTATATGGAGGACAGCTCAACCATACTATATGCCAGACATCCCTCCACGTCTTATATGGAGGACAGCTCACCCATACTATATGCCAGACATCACTCCACTTCTTATATGGAGGACAGCTCAACCATACTATATGCCAGACATCCCTCCACGTCTTATATGGAGGACAGCTCACCCATACTATATGCCAGACATCACTCCACTTCTTATATAGAGGACAGCTCCCTCATACTATATGCCAGACATCACTCCACTTCTTATATGGAGGACAGCTCAACCATACTATATGCCAGACATCCCTCCACGTCTTATATGGAGGACAGCTCACCCATACTATATGCCAGACATCACTCCACTTCTTATATAGAGGACAGCTCCCTCATACTATATGCCAGACATCCCTCCACGTCTTATATGGAGGACAGCTCAACCATACTATATGCCAGACATCCCTCCACGTCTTATATGGAAGGACAGCTCACCCATACTATATGCCTGACATCCCTCCACGTCTTATATGGAGGACAGCTCAACCATACTATATGCCAGACATCCCTCCACGTCTTATATGGAGGACAGCTCACCCATACTATATGCCAGACATCCCTCCACGTCTTATATGGAGGACAGCTCACCCATACTATATGCCAGACACCCCTCCACTTCTTATATGGAGGACAGCTCACCCATACTATATGCCAGACATCCCTCCACGTCTTATATGGAGGACAGCTCACCCATACTATATGCCAGACATCACTCCACTTCTTATATGGAGGACAGCTCAACCATACTATATGCCAGACATCCCTCCACGTCTTATATGGAGGACAGCTCACCCATACTATATGCCAGACATCACTCCACTTCTTATATAGAGGACAGCTCCCTCATACTATATGCCAGACACCCCTCCACTTCTTATATGGAGGACAGCTCACCCATACTATATGCCAGACATCCCTCCACTTCTTATATGGAGGACAGCTCACCCATACTATATGCCAGACATCCCTCCACGTCTTATATAGAGGACAGCTCCCTCATACTATATGCCAGACATCCCTCCACTTCTTATATGGAGGACAGCTCACCCATACTATATGCCAGACATCCCTCCACGTCTTATATAGAGGACAGCTCCCTCATACTATATGCCAGACACCCCTCCACTTCTTATATGGAGGACAGCTCACCCATACTATATGCCAGACATCCCTCCACTTCTTATATGGAGGACAGCTCACCCATACTATATGCCAGACATCCCTCCACGTCTTATATAGAGGACAGCTCCCTCATACTATATGCCAGACATCCCTCCACGTCTTATATGGAGGACAGCTCAACCATACTATATGCCAGACATCCCTCCACGTCTTATATAGAGGACAGCTCCCTCATACTATATGCCAGACATCCCTCCACGTCTTATATGGAGGACAGCTCACCCATACTATATGCCAGACATCCCTCCACGTCTTATATAGAGGACAGCTCCCTCATACTATATGCCAGACATCCCTCCACTTCTTATATGGAGGACAGCTCACCCATACTATATGCCAGACATCCCTCCACTTCTTATATGGAGGACAGCTCACCCATACTATATGCCAGACATCCCTCCACGTCTTATATAGAGGACAGCTCCCTCATACTATATGCCAGACATCCCTCCACTTCTTATATGGAGGACAGCTCACCCATACTATATGCCAGACATCCCTCCACGTCTTATATAGAGGACAGCTCCCTCATACTATATGCCAGACACCCCTCCACTTCTTATATGGAGGACAGCTCACCCATACTATATGCCAGACATCCCTCCACTTCTTATATGGAGGACAGCTCACCCATACTATATGCCAGACATCCTTCCACGTCTTATATAGAGGACAGCTCCCTCATACTATATGCCAGACATCCCTCCACGTCTTATATGGAGGACAGCTCAACCATACTATATGCCAGACATCCCTCCACGTCTTATATAGAGGACAGCTCCCTCATACTATATGCCAGACATCCCTCCACGTCTTATATGGAGGACAGCTCACCCATACTATATGCCAGACATCCCTCCACGTCTTATATAGAGGACAGCTCCCTCATACTATATGCCAGACATCCCTCCACGTCTTATATAGAGGACAGCTCCCTCATACTATATGCCAGACACCCCTCCACGTCTTATATGGAGGACAGCTCACCCATACTATATGCCAGACATCCCTCCACGTCTTATATAGAGGACAGCTCCCTCATACTATATGCCAGACATCACTCCACTTCTTATATAGAGGACAGCTCCCTCATACTATATGCCAGACATCCCTCCACGTCTTATATGGAGGACAGCTCAACCATACTATATGCCAGACATCCCTCCACGTCTTATATAGAGGACAGCTCCCTCATACTATATGCCAGACATCCCTCCACGTCTTATATGGAGGACAGCTCACCCATACTATATGCCAGACATCCCTCCACGTCTTATATAGAGGACAGCTCCCTCATACTATATGCCAGACATCCCTCCACGTCTTATATAGAGGACAGCTCCCTCATACTATATGCCAGACACCCCTCCACGTCTTATATGGAGGACAGCTCACCCATACTATATGCCAGACATCCCTCCACGTCTTATATAGAGGACAGCTCCCTCATACTATATGCCAGACATCACTCCACTTCTTATATAGAGGACAGCTCAACCATACTATATGCCAGACACCCCTCCACTTCTTATATGGAGGACAGCTCACCCATACTATATGCCGGACATCCCTCCACGTCTTATATGGAGGACAGCTCACCCATACTATATGCCAGACATCCCTCCACGTCTTATATAGAGGACAGCTCCCTCATACTATATGCCAGACATCACTCCACTTCTTATATAGAGGACAGCTCCCTCATACTATATGCCAGACACCCCTCCACTTCTTATATGGAGGACAGCTCACCCATACTATAAGGCCGGGTGCCCACAATCTGGAACTAGTAGCGCATTGGATGCAGTGTATGTTCGGTGAGTCCAAAGTGCTGTTGTCTATAGTAAATCCGCACGTATTCATTGGACCGTGCAGATTCACTGAGTCCAATATAGTCTACAGGTGAAATTTCTCTACGACATGCTGCAGTCTGGAAAGACCAGCCGCATGTCCGTCTCCGTGTGTGAGCAGCGGGCGTCTGTGGATGCAGAGTGAGCATTGTTTTTCTAGATATCCCATCCACTATGCTGTGACACTGCGGGTTGGATGCGGAGTAAGTACACAGTATCAAACCAGCAGCAGCTCCAGATCGTGGGCACAGACCCTTAGTGGACACCTCTCTTATGCGCCTTTGAGCTGTGGACAAACACAGGACACTCAGAATCTCAGCGCCAGTGATGGGTCTCTGCAGGGAGGTCCCAGCAGCTATCACCCTGTAAAAGTGATACCTGTCCTATAGGCGCCGGCGCACTCAGGTGAGTGACCGCACAGTACCGAAGAGTACGGACGGCGCCTCACATACAGCTAAGAGCACAATGGCGGCTCAGCTCATAAACACGTCGCACATGAGGACAAGCTGCCGGGGCCGCGGAGGGGACCACACTGACCTCTGGGGACGCACCAGCACCTGTGCCGCAGTCCACACACGGCTTCCGGCAACCAACTCATCTGCATGCACGTCTGGTAAACACGTCTGACGTCACCTACGCCACGTCTCCAGCGCATGTCGTCACTTCCGGCCAGTGGAGTAGGTGATGGTGATTTTCTGGGTTATGCCTAGAGTGTATGGGCTCCTTCCTGGTCCTGACTGCAGGCATACAGTGTAGCCGGCTCACTACTGAAGAAGCTAGACTGTATGGGCTCCTTCCTGGTCCTGACTGCAGGCATACAATGTAGCCAGCTCAGTACTGAAGATTCTAGACTGTATGGGCTCCTTCCTGGTCCTGACTGCAGCCCATACAATGTAGCCGGCTCACTACTGAAGATGCTAAACTGTATGGGCTCCTTCCTGGTCCTGACTGCAGCCCATACAATGTAGCCGGCTCAGTACTGAAGATGCTAGAGTGTATGGGCTCCTTCCTGGTTCTGACTGCAGCCCATACAGTGTAGCAGGCTCACTACTGAAGATGGTAGACTGTATGGGCTCCTTCCTGGTTCTGACTGCAGCCCATACAATGTAGCCGGCTCACTACTGAAGAAGCTAGACTGTATGGGCTCCTTCCTGGTTCTGACTGCAGCCCATACAGTGTAGCCGGCTCACTACTGAAGAAGCTAGACTGTATGGGCTCCTTCCTGGTTCTGACTGCAGCCCATACAGTGTAGCCGGCTCACTACTGAAGATGCTAGACTGTACGGGCTCCTTCCTGGTCCTGACTGCAGCCATACAATGTAGCCGGCTCACTACTGAAGAAGCTAGACTGTATGGGCTCCTTCCTGGTTCTGACTGCAGCCATACAGTGTAGCCGGCTCACTACTGAAGAAGCTAGACTGTATGGGCTCCTTCCAGGTTCTGACTGCAGCCCATACAATGTAGCCGGCTCACTACTGAAGAAGCTAGACTGTATGGGCTCCTTCCTGGTTCTGACTGCAGCCCATACAATGTAGCCGGCTCACTACTGAAGATGGTAGACTGTATGGGCTCCTTCCAGGTCCTGACTGCACCCATACAGTGTAGCCGGCTCACTACTGAAGAAGCTAGACTGTATGGGCTCCTTCCTGGTTCTGACTGCAGCCCATACAGTGTAGCCGGCTCACTACTGAAGATGCTAAACTGTATGGGCTCCTTCCTGGTTCTGACTGCAGCCCATACAATGTAGCCGGCTCAGTACTGAAGATGGTAGACTGTATGGGCTCCTTCCTGGTTCTGACTGCAGCCCATACAATGTAGCCGGCTCACTACTGAAGATGGTAGACTGTATGGGCTCCTTCCAGGTCCTGACTGCAGCCCATACAATGTAGCAGGCTCACTACTGAAGACACTAGACTGTATGGGCTCCTTCCAGGTCCTGACTGCAGCCCATACAATGTAGCAGGCTCACTACTGAAGAAGCTAGACTGTATGGGCTCCTTCCAGGTCCTGACTGCAGCCCATACAATGTAGACGACTCACTACTGAAGATGGTAGACTGTATGGGCTCCTTCCTGGTTCTGACTGCAGCCCATACAATGTAGCCGGCTCAGTACTGAAGATGGTAGACTGTATGGGCTCCTTCCAGGTCCTGACTGCACCCATACAGTGTAGCCGGCTCACTACTGAAGATGGTAGACTGTATGGGCTCCTTCCTGGTTCTGACTGCAGCCCATACAATGTAGCCGGCTCACTACTGAAGATGGTAGACTGTATGGGCTCCTTCCTGGTTCTGACTGCACCCATACAATGTAGCCGGCTCACTACTGAAGATGGTAGACTGTATGGGCTCCTTCCTGGTTCTGACTGCAGCCCATACAGTGTAGCCGGCTCACTACTGAAGACACTAGACTGTATGGGCTCCTTCCTGGTCCTGACTGCAGCCCATACAATGTAGCAGGCTCACTACTGAAGACACTAGACTGTATGGGCTCCTTCCAGGTCCTGACTGCAGCCCATACAATGTAGACGACTCACTACTGAAGATGGTAGACTGTATGGGCTCCTTCCTGGTTCTGACTGCAGCCCATACAGTGTAGCCGGCTCACTACTGAAGACACTAGACTGTATGGGCTCCTTCCTGGTCCTGACTGCAGCCCATACAATGTAGCAGGCTCACTACTGAAGACACTAGACTGTATGGGCTCCTTCCAGGTCCTGACTGCAGCCCATACAATGTAGACGACTCACTACTGAAGATGGTAGACTGTATGGGCTCCTTCCTGGTTCTGACTGCAGCCCATACAATGTAGCCGGCTCAGTACTGAAGATGGTAGACTGTATGGGCTCCTTCCAGGTCCTGACTGCACCCATACAGTGTAGCCGGCTCACTACTGAAGATGGTAGACTGTATGGGCTCCTTCCTGGTTCTGACTGCAGCCCATACAATGTAGCCGGCTCACTACTGAAGATGGTAGACTGTATGGGCTCCTTCCTGGTTCTGACTGCACCCATACAATGTAGCCGGCTCACTACTGAAGATGGTAGACTGTATGGGCTCCTTCCTGGTCCTGACTGCAGCCATACAATGTAGCCGGCTCACTACTGAAGATGGTAGACTGTATGGGCTCCTTCCTGGTTCTGACTGCAGCCCATACAGTGTAGCCGGCTCACTACTGAAAATGCTAGAGAGTATGGGCGCCTTCCTGGTCCTGACTGCACCCATACAGTGTAGCCGGCTCAGTACTGAAGATGGTAGACTGTATGGGCTCCTTCATGGTCCTGACTGCAGCCCATACAATGTAGCCAGCTCACTACTGAAGATGCTAGACTGTATGGGCTCCTTCCTGGTCCTGACTGCAGCCATACAGTGTAGCCAGCTCACTACTGAAGATGGTAGACTGTATGGGCTCCTTCCTGGTCCTGACTGCAGCCCATACAATGTAGCCAGCTCACTACTGAAGATGGTAGACTGTATGGGCTCCTTCCTGGTTCTGACTGCAGCCATACAGTGTAGCCGGCTCACTACTGAAGATGGTAGACTGTATGGGCTCCTTCCTGGTTCTGACTGCAGCCCATACAATGTAGCTGGCTCAGTACTGAAGATGCTAGACTGTATGGGCTCCTTCCTGGTTCTGACTGCAGCCCATACAATGTAGCCGGCTCAGTACTGAAGATGCTAAACTGTATGGGCTCCTTCCTGGTTCTGACTGCACCCATACAGTGTAGCCGGCTCACTACTGAAGATGGTAGACTGTATGGGCTCCTTCCTGGTCCTGACTGCACCTATACAGTGTAGCCGGCTCACTACTGAAGCTGGTAGACTGTATGGGCTCCTTCCTGGTCCTGACTGCACCCATACAGTGTAGCCGGCTCAGTACTGAAGACACTAGACTGTATGGGCTCCTTCCTGGTTCTGACTGCAGCCATACAGTGTAGCCGGCTCACTACTGAAGATGGTAGACTGTATGGGCTCCTTCCTGGTTCTGACTGCAGCCCATACAATGTAGCCGGCTCAGTACTGAAGATGCTAAACTGTATGGGCTCCTTCCTGGTTCTGACTGCAGCCATACAATGTACCCGGCTCACTACTGAAGACACTAGACTGTATGGGCTCCTTCCTGGTTCTGACTGCAGCCATACAGTGTAGCCGGCTCACTACTGAAGACACTAGACTGTATGGGCTCCTTCCTGGTCCTGACTGCAGCCATACAGTGTAGCCGGCTCACTACTGAAGATGGTAGACTGTATGGGCTCCTTCCTGGTTCTGACTGCAGCCCATACAATGTAGCCAGCTCACTACTGAAGACACTAGACTGTATGGGCTCCTTCCTGGTCCTGACTGCAGCCCATACAGTGTAGCCGGCTCAGTACTGAAGATGGTAGACTGTATGGGCTCCTTCCAGGTCATGACTGCACCCATACAATGTAGCCGGCTCAGTACTGAAGATGGTAGACTGTATGGGCTCCTTCCAGGTCATGACTGCACCCATACAATGTAGCCGGCTCAGTACTGAAGATGGTAGACTGTATGGGCTCCTTCCTGGTTCTGACTGCAGCCATACAGTGTAGCCGGCTCACTACTGAAGACACTAGACTGTATGGGCTCCTTCCTGGTCCTGACTGCAGCCATACAGTGTAGCCGGCTCACTACTGAAGATGGTAGACTGTATGGGCTCCTTCCAGGTCCTGACTGCACCCATACAATGTAGCAGGCTCACTACTGAAGATGGTAGACTGTATGGGCTCCTTCCAGGTCCTGACTGCACCCATACAATGTAGCCGGCTCACTACTGAAGACACTAGACTGTATGGGCTCCTTCCTGGTTCTGACTGCAGCCCATACAATGTAGCCGGCTCACTACTGAAGATGGTAGACTGTATGGGCTCCTTCCTGGTTCTGACTGCAGCCCATACAGTGTAGCCGGCTCACTACTGAAGATGCTAGAGTGTATGGGCTCCTTCCTGGTCCTGACTGCAGCCCATACAGTGTAGCCGGCTCAGTACTGAAGATTCTAGACTGTATGGGCTCCTTCCTGGTTCTGACTGCAGCCCATACAGTGTAGCCGGCTCACTATTGAAGATGCTAGACTGTATGGGCTCCTTCCTGGTCCTGACTGCACCCATACAATGTAGCCGGCTCACTACTGAAGACACTAGACTGTATGGGCTCCTTCCTGGTTCTGACTGCAGCCCATACAGTGTAGCCGGCTCAGTACTGAAGATGCTAGACTGTATGGGCTCCTTCCTGGTCCTGAGTGCACCCATACAATGTAGCCGGCTCACTACTGAAGACACTAGACTGTATGGGCTCCTTCCTGGTCCTGACTGCAGCCCATACAATGTAGCCGGCTCACTACTGAAGATGCTAAACTGTATGGGCTCCTTCCTGGTCCTGACTGCACCCATACAATGTAGCCGGCTCACTACTGAAGACTGTATGGGCTCCTTCCTGGTCCTGACTGCACCCATACAATGTAGCCGGTTCACTACTGAAGATGCTAGACTGTATGGGCTCCTTCCTGGTCCTGACTGCACCCATACAGTCTAGCCGGCTCACTACTGAAGACACTAAACTGTATGGCTCCTTCCTGGTTCTGACTGCACCCATACAATGTAGCCGGCTCACTACTGAAGACACTAGACTGTATGGGCTCCTTCCTGGTCCTGACTGCAGCCCATACAATGTAGCCGGCTCACTACTGAAGATGCTAGACTGTATGGGCTCCTTCCTGGTCCTGACTGCACCCATACAATGTAGCGGGCTCACTACTGAAGATGCTAAACTGTATGGGCTCCTTCCTGGTCCTGACTGCACCCATACAATGTAGCCGGCTCACTACTGAAGACACTAGACTGTATGGGCTCCTTCCTGGTCCTGACTGCAGCCCATACAATGTAGCCGGCTCACTACTGAAGATGCTAGACTGTATGGGCTCCTTCCTGGTCCTGACTGCACCCATACAATGTAGCCGGCTCAGTACTGAAGATGCTAGACTGTATGGGCTCCTTCCTGGTCCTGACTGCACCCATACAATGTAGCCAGCTCAGTACTGAAGATGGTAGAGTGTATGGGCTCCTTCCTGGTCCTGACTGCACCCATACAATGTAGCCAGCTCAGTACTGAAGATGGTAGACTGTATGGGCTCCTTCCTGGTCCTGACTGCACCCATACAGTGTAGCCGGCTCACTACTGAAGACACTAGACTGTATGGGCTCCTTCCTGGTCCTGACTGCACCCATACAATGTAGCCGGCTCACTACTGAAGACACTAGACTGTATGGGCTCCTTCCAGGTCCTGACTGCACCCATACAATGTAGCCGGCTCACTACTGAAGATGCTAGACTGTATGGGCTCCTTCCTGGTTCTGACTGCAGCCCATACAATGTAGCCGGCTCACTACTGAAGATGCTAGACTGTATGGGCTCCTTCCTGGTCCTGACTGCACCCATACAATGTAGCCGGCTCACTACTGAAGACACTAGACTGTATGGGCTCCTTCCAGGTCCTGACTGCAGCCCATACAATGTAGCCAGCTCAGTACTGAAGATTCTAGACTGTATGGGCTCCTTCCAGGTCCTGACTGCAGCCCATACAATGTAGCCGGCTCACTACTGAAGATGCTAAACTGTATGGGCTCCTTCCTGGTTCTGACTGCAGCCCATACAATGTAGCCGGCTCACTACTGAAGATGCTAGACTGTATGGGCTCCTTCCTGGTCCTGACTGCACCCATACAATGTAGCCGGCTCACTACTGAAGACACTAGACTGTATGGGCTCCTTCCAGGTCCTGACTGCAGCCCATACAATGTAGCCAGCTCAGTACTGAAGATTCTAGACTGTATGGGCTCCTTCCAGGTCCTGACTGCAGCCCATACAATGTAGCCGGCTCACTACTGAAGATGCTAAACTGTATGGGCTCCTTCCTGGTTCTGACTGCAGCCCATACAGTGTAGCCGGCTCACTACTGAAGATGCTAGAGTGTATGGGCTCCTTCCAGGTCCTGACTGCAGCCCATACAATGTAGCCGGCTCACTACTGAAGATGCTAAACTGTATGGGCTCCTTCCTGGTTCTGACTGCAGCCCATACAATGTAGCCGGCTCACTACTGAAGATGCTAAACTGTATGGGCTCCTTCCAGGTCCTGACTGCAGCCAATACAATGTAGCCGGCTCACTACTGAAGATGCTAAACTGTATGGGCTCCTTCCTGGTTCTGACTGCAGCCCATACAATGTAGCCGGCTCACTACTGAAGACACTAGACTGTATGGGCTCCTTCCAGGTCCTGACTGCAGCCCATACAATGTAGCCGGCTCACTACTGAAGATGCTAAACTGTATGGGCTCCTTCCTGGTTCTGACTGCAGCCCATACAGTGTAGCCGGCTCACTACTGAAGATGCTAAACTGTATGGGCTCCTTCCTGGTCCTGACTGCAACCCATACAGTGTAGCCTGCTCACTACTGAAGACACTAGACTGTATGGGCTCCTTCCAGGTCCTGACTGCAGCCCATAAAATGTAGCCTGCTCACTACTGAAGACACTAGACTGTATGGGCTCCTTCCTGGTTCTGACTGCAGCCCATACAGTGTAGCCGGCTCACTACTGAAGATGCTAGAATGTATGGGCTCCTTCCTGGTTCTGACTGCAGCCCATACAGTGTAGCCGGCTCACTACTGAAGATGCTAAACTGTATGGGCTCCTTCCTGGTTCTGACTGCAGCCCATACAGTGTAGCCGGCTCACTACTGAAGATGCTAAACTGTATGGGCTCCTTCCTGGTCCTGACTGCAGCCCATACAGTGTAGCCGGCTCACTACTGAAGACACTAGACTGTATGGGCTCCTTCCAGGTCCTGACTGCAGCCCATACAGTGTAGCCGGCTCACTACTGAAGATGGTAAACTGTATGGGCTCCTTCCTGGTTCTGACTGCAGCCCATACAGTGTAGCCGGCTCACTACTGAAGATGCTAAACTGTATGGGCTCCTTCCTGGTTCTGACTGCAGCCCATACAGTGTAGCCGGCTCACTACTGAAGATGCTAGAGTGTATGGGCTCCTTCCTGGTCCTGACTGCACCCATACAGTGTAGCCGGCTCACTACTGAAGATGCTAAACTGTATGGGCTCCTTCCTGGTCCTGACTGCACCCATACAGTGTAGCCGGCTCACTACTGAAGATGCTAAACTGTATGGGCTCCTTCCTGGTCCTGACTGCAGCCCATACAGTGTAGCCGGCTCACTACTGAAGACACTAGACTGTATGGGCTCCTTCCTGGTCCTGACTGCACCCATACAATGTAGCCGGCTCACTACTGAAGATGCTAGAGTGTATGGGCTCCTTCCTGGTTCTGACTGCAGCCCATACAGTGTAGACGACTCACTACTGAAGATGCTAGAGTGTATGGGCTCCTTCCTGGTCCTGACTGCACCCATACAGTGTAGCCGGCTCACTACTGAAGATGCTAAACTGTATGGGCTCCTTCCAGGTCCTGACTGCACCCATACAGTGTAGCCGGCTCACTACTGAAGACCGTAGACTGTATGGGCTGTTTCCAGGTCCTGACTGCAGCCCATACAATGTAGCCGGCTCAGTACTGAAGATGCTAGACTGTATGGGCTCCTTCCTGGTCCTGACTGCAGCCCATACAGTGTAGCCGGCTCACTACTGAAGACACTAGACTGTATGGGCTCCTTCCTGGTCCTGACTGCACCCATACAGTGTAGCCGGCTCACTACTGAAGATGCTAAACTGTATGGGCTCCTTCCTGGTCCTGACTGCAGCCCATACAGTGTAGCCGGCTCACTACTGAATACACTAGACTGTATGGGCTCCTTCCAGGTCCTGACTGCACCCATACAATGTAGCCGGCTCACTACTGAAGACACTAGACTGTATGGGCTCCTTCCTGGTCCTGACTGCAGCCCATACAATGTAGCCAGCTCAGTACTGAAGATGCTAGACTGTATGGGCTCCTTCCTGGTCCTGACTGCAGCCCAAACAATGTAGCCAGCTCAGTACTGAAGATGCTAGAGTGTATGGCCTCCTTCTTGGTCCTGACTGCACCCATACAGTGTAGCAGGCTCAGTACTGAAGATTCTAGACTGTATGGGCTCCTTCCTGGTCCTGACTGCACCCATACAATGTAGCCGGCTCAGTACTGAAGACTGTATGGGCTCCTTCCTGGTCCTGACTGCAGCCCATACAATGTAGCTGGCTCAGTACTGAAGACACTAGACTGTATGGGCTCCTTCCTGGTCCTGACTGCACCCATACAATGTAGCCGTCTCACTACTGAAGACACTAGACTGTATGGGCTCCTTCCAGGTCCTGACTGCAGCCCATACAATGTAGCCGGCTCAGTACTGAAGACACTAGACTGTATGGGCTCCTTCCAGGTCCTGACTGCAGCCCATACAATGTAGCCGGCTCACTACTGAAGATGCTAGAGTGTATGAGCTCCTTCCTGGTCCTGACTGCACCCATACAGTGTAGCCGGCTCACTACTGAAGATGCTAAACTGTATGGGCTCCTTCCAGGTCCTGACTGCAGCCCATACAATGTAGCCAGCTCACTACTGAAGACACTAGACTGTATGGACTCCTTCCAGGTCCTGACTGCAGCCCATACAGTCTAGTCAGCTCACTGGTGAAGACGCTAGACTGTACGGGCTCCTGTCAGGTATATAGTATGGTAGATATAGACTGTACGGGCTCCTGTCAGGTATATAATATTGTAGGTATAGACTGTACGGGCTCCTGTCAGGTCTATAGTATTGTAGATGTAGACTGTACGGGCTCCTGTCAGGTATATATTATTGTAGATATAGACTGTACGGGCTCCTGTCAGGTATAGATTATTGTAGATATAGACTGTATGGGCTCCTGTCAGGTATAGATTATTGTAGATATAGACTGTACGGGCTCCTGTCAGGTATATAGTATGGTAGATATAGACTGTTCGGGCTCCTGTCAGGTATATATTATTGTAGATATAGACTGTACGGGCTCCTGTCAGGTGTATAGTATTGTAGATATAGACTGTACGGGCTCCTGTCAGGTATATAGTATTGTAGATACAGACTGTACGGGCTCCTGTCAGGTATATATTATTGTAGATACAGACTGTACGGGCTCCTGTCAGGTATATAATATTGTAGATACAGACTGTACGGGCTCCTGTCAGGTATATATTATTGTAGATACAGACTGTACGGGCTCCTGTCAGGTATATATTATTGTAGATACAGACTGTACGGGTTCCTGTCAGGTATATATTATTGTAGATATAGACTGTACGGGCTCCTGTCAGGTATATAGTATTGTAGATATAGACTGTACGAGCTCCTGTCAGGTATATATTATTGTAGATACAGACTGTACGGGCTCCTGTCAGGTATATATTATTGTAGATACAGACTGTACGGGTTCCTGTCAGGTATATAATATTGTAGATACAGACTGTAAGGGCTCCTGTCAGGTATATAGTATTGTAGATATAGACTGTACGGGCTCCTGTCAGGTATATAATATTGTAGATATAGACTGTACGGGCTCCTGTCAGGTATATAGTATTGTAGATATAGACTGTACGGGCTCCTGTCAGGTATATAATATTGTAGATACTGTACGGGCTCCTGTCAGGTATATATTAGTGATGATATCAGAATGTATGGGCCCCTGTCAGGTATATATTAGTGATGATATCAGAATGTACAGGCACCTGTCAGGTATATATTAGTGATGATATCAGAATGTACGGGCCCCTGTCAGGTATATATTAGTGATGATATCAGAATGTATGGGCTCCTGTCAGGTATATATTAGTGCTGATATCAGAATGTATGGGCTCCTGTCAGGTATATATTAGTGATGATATCAGAATGTACGGGCTCCTGTCAGGTATATATTAGTGATGATATCAGAATGTACGGGCCCCTGTCAGGTATATATTAGTGATGATATCAGAATGTACAGGCACCTGCCAGGTATATATTAGTGATGATATCAGAATGTACGGGCCCCTGTCAGGTATATATTAGTGATGATATCAGAATGTATGGGCTCCTGTCAGGTATATATTAGTGATGATATCAGAATGTATGGGCACCTGTCAGGTGTATATTAGTGCTGATATCAGAATGTATGGGCTCCTGTCAGGTATATATTAGTGATGATATCAGAATGTATGGGCTCCTGTCAGGTATATATTAGTGATGTTATCAGAATGTACGGGCTCCTGTCAGGTGTATATTAGTGATGATATCAGAATGTATGGGCCCCTGTCAGGTATATATTAGTGATGATATCAGAATGTATGGGCCCCTGTCAGGTATATATATTAGTGATGATATCAGAATGTATGGGCTCCTGTCATGTATATATTAGTGATGATATCAGAATGTACGGGCCCCTGTCAGGTATATATTAGTGATGATATCAGAATGTATGGTGTTGTGAATTCTGTGGTCAAGCTCCCTCCTGTGGTCATGAGTGGTACTTCGGCTGGTTCTGTCCATGAGCTTCCTTTGGTGGATGTGAGTGGGGCTGCGGCTTCTGAGTTTCCTTCCTCAGGTGACGAGGTTAAGTCGTTAGGTGCTGCTCTATTTAACTCCACCTAGTTCTTTGTTCCTAGCCTCCAGTCAATGTTCCAGTATTGGTCTTGCTCTCTCCTGGATCGTTCTTGTGGCCTGTCTGCCCTGCATAAGCTAAGTTCTGCTTGTGTTACTTTTGTTTGCTATTTTTTCTGTCCAGCTTGCTATATTGGTTTGTCTTGCTTGCTGGAAGCTCTGGGACGCAGAGGAAGCACCTCCGTACCGTTAGTCGGTGCGGAGGGTCTTTTTGCGCCCTCTGCGTGGTTTTTTGTAGGTTTTTGTGCTGACCGCAAAGCTATCTTTCCTATCCTCGGTCTATTCAGTAAGTCGGGCCTCACTTTGCTAAAATCTATTTCATCTCTGTGTTTGTATTTTCATCTTTACTCACAGTCATTATATGTGGGGGGCTGCCTTTTCCTTTGTGGAATTTCCCTGAGGCAAGGTAGGCTTATTTTTCTATCTTCAGGGCTAGCTAGTTTCTCAGGCTGTGCCCGAGGCGCCTAGGTCTGGTCAGGAGCGCTCCACGGCTACCTCTAGTGTGGTGTGATAGGATTAGGGATTGCGGTCAGCAGAGTTCCCTTGTCTCAGAGCTCGTCCTATGTTATTAGTAACTATCAGGTCACTTTGTGTGCTCTTAACCACCAGGTCTGTTGTGGTTCTGAATCACCAGTTCATAACAGTACTGGAGACCAGGAATAAAGAACTAGGTGGAGTTAAATAGAGCAGCACCTAACGACTTAACCTCGTCACCTGAGGAAGGAAACTCAGAAGCCGCAGCCCCACTCACATCGACCAAAGGAAGCTCATGGACAGAACCAGCGGAGTACCACTCATGACCACAGGAGGGAGCTTGACCACAGAATTCACAACAGTGGCATTTGTGGATTCAGGCGCTGCCCTGAATTTGATGGACTTGGAGTTTGCTAGGCTCTGTGGGTTTTTCTTGGAGCCCTTGCAGCATCCTATTCCATTGAGAGGAATTGATGCTACGCCTTTGGCCAAGAATAAGCCTCAGTATTGGACCCAACTGACCATGTGCATGGCTCCTGCGCATCAGGAGGATATTCGCTTTTTGGTGTTGCAGAATCTGCATGATGTGGTCGTGTTGGGGTTGCCATGGCTACAAGTCCATAACCCAGTATTGAATTGGAAATCTATGTCTGTGTCCAGCTGGGGTTGTCAGGGGGTACATGGTGATGTTCCATTTCTGTCTATTTCATCATCCACCCCTTCTGAGGTCCCAGAGTTCTTGTCAGATTACCGGGATGTATTTGATGAGCCCAAGTCCAATGCCCTACCTCCGCATAGGGATTGTGATTGTGCTATCGATTTGATTCCTGGTAGTAAGTTTCCTAAAGGTCGACTGTTTAATTTGTCTGTACCTGAGCACGCCGCTATGCGGAGTTACGTAAAGGAATCCTTGGAGAAGGGTCATATTCGGCCGTCGTCGTCGCCATTGGGGGCAGGGTTTTTTTTTGTGGCCAAGAAGGATGGTTCGTTGAAACCTTGTATTGATTACCGCCTTCTAAATAAAATCACAGTCAAATTTCAGTACCCCTTGCCGCTGCTGTCTGATTTGTTTGCTCGGATTAAGGGGGCTAGTTGGTTCACCAAGATAGATCTTCGTGGTGCGTATAATCTTGTGCGTATTAAACAGGGCGATGAATGGAAAACAGCATTTAATACGCCCGAGGGCCATTTTGAGTACCTGGTTATGCCATTCGGGCTTTCCAATGCTCCATCAGTATTTCAGTCCTTTATGCATGACATCTTCCGAGAGTACCTGGATAAATTCCTGATTATATACTTGGATGATATTTTGGTCTTCTCGGATGATTGGGAGTCACACGTTAAGCAGGTTAGAATGGTGTTCCAGGTCCTGCGTGCGAATTCTTTGTTTGTGAAGGGGTCAAAGTGTCTCTTTGGAGACAGAAGGTTTCATTTTTGGGTTTCATTTTTTCCCCTTCTACTATCGAGATGGACCCTGTTAAAGTTCAGGCCATTTATGATTGGACTCAGCCGACATCTCTGAAGAGTCTGCAAAAGTTCCTGGGCTTTGCTAATTTTTATCGTCGCTTCATCAATAATTTTTCTAGTATTGCTAAACCATTGACTGATTTAACCAAGAAGGGTGCTGATGTGGTCAATTGGTCTTCTGCTGCTGTGGAAGCTTTTCAGGAGTTGAAGCGTCGTTTTTCTTCTGCCCCTGTGTTGTGCCAGCCAGATGTTTCGCTCCCGTTCCAGGTCGAGGTGGATGCTTCTGAAATTGGAGCAGGGGCTGTTTTGTCGCAAAGAAGTTCTGATGGCTCGGTGATGAAACCATGTGCCTTCTTTTCCAGGAAGTTTTCGCCTGCTGAGCGTAATTATGATGTTGGCAATCGAGAGTTGCTGGCCATGAAGTGGGCATTCAAGGAGTGGCGTTATTGGCTTGAAGGAGCTAAGCATCGCGTGGTGGTCTTGATTGATCACAAGAACTTGACTTATCTCGAGTCTGCCAAACGGTTGAATCCTAGACAGGCTCGTTGGTCGCTGTTTTTCTCCCGTTTTGACTTTGTGGTTTCGTACCTTCCGGGCTCTAAAAATGTGAAGGTGGATGCCCTGTCTAGGAGTTTTGTGCCCGACTCTCCGGGTTTGCCTGAGCCGGCGGGTATTCTCAAAGAGGGGGTAATTTTTTCTGCCATCTCCCCTGATTTGCGGCGGGTGCTGCAAAAATTTCAGGCTAATAGAGCGGACCGTTGCCCAACGGAGAAACTGTTTGTCTCTGATAAATGGACGAGTAGAGTTATTTCTGAGGTTCATTGTTCGGTGTTGGCTGGTCATCCTGGAATCTTTGGTACCAGAGATTTGGTGGCTAGATCCTTTTGGTGGCCGTCTCTGTCGCGGGATGTGCGTTCATTTGTGCAGTCCTGTGGGATTTGTGCTCGGGCGAAGCCCTGCTGTTCTCGTGCCAGTGGGTTGCTTTTGCCCTTGCCGGTCCCGAAGAGGCCCTGGACACATATCTCTATGGATTTTATTTCGGATCTCCCCATCTCTCAAAAGATGTCGGTCATTTGGGTGGTTTGTGATCGCTTCTCTAAGATGGTCCATTTGGTACCCGTGTCTAAATTGCCCTCCTCCTCTGATTTGGTGCCATTGTTTTTCCAGCATGTGGTTCGTTTACATGGCATTCCGGAGAACATCGTTTCTGACAGAGGTTCCCAGTTTGTTTCGAGGTTTTGGCGAGCCTTTTGTGCTAGGATGGGCATTGATTTGTCTTTTTCCTCGGCTTTCCATCCTCAGACAAATGGCCAAACTGAACGAACCAATCAGACCTTGGAAACATATCTGAGATGTTTTGTTTCTGCTGATCAGGATGATTGGGTGTCCTTTTTGCCTTTGGCTGAGTTCGCCCTTAATAATCGGGCCAGCTCGGCTACTTTGGTTTCGCCGTTTTTCTGCAATTCTGGTTTCCACCCTCGTTTCTCTTCAGGGCAGGTTGAGTTTTCGGACTGTCCTGGTGTGGATACTGTGGTGGATAGGTTGCAGCAGATTTGGACTCATGTAGTGGACAATTTGACATTGTCCCAGGAGAAGGCTCAACGTTTCGCTAACCGCAGGCGCTGTGTGGGTCCCCGACTTCGTGTTGGGGATTTGGTTTGGTTGTCGTCTCGTTATATTCCTATGAAAGTTTCCTCTCCTAAGTTTAAGCCTTGTTTCATTGGTCCGTATAGGATTTCTGAGGTTCTTAATCCTGTGTCTTTTCGTTTGACCCTTCCAGCTTCTTTTTCCATCCATAATGTATTCCATAGGTCATTGTTGCGGAGATACGTGGCACCTGTGGTTCCATCCGTTGATCCTCCTGCTCCGGTCTTGGTTGAGGGGGAGTTGAAGTATATAGTGGAGAAGATTTTAAATTCTCGTATTTCGAGACGGAAACTCCAGTACCTGGTTAAGTGGAAGGGTTATGGTCAGGAAGATAATTCCTGGGTCTTTGCCTCTGATGTTCATGCTGCCGATCTGGTTCGTGCCTTTCATTTGGCTCATCCTGGTCGGCCTGGGGGCTCTGGTGAGGGTTCGGTGACCCCTCCTCAAGGGGGGGGTACTGTTGTGAATTCTGTGGTCAAGCTCCCTCCTGTGGTCATGAGTGGTACTTCGGCTGGTTCTGTCCATGAGCTTCCTTTGGTGGATGTGAGTGGGGCTGCGGCTTCTGAATTTCCTTCCTCAGGTGACGAGGTTAAGTCGTTAGGTGCTGCTCTATTTAACTCCACCTAGTTCTTTGTTCCTGGCCTCCAGTCAATGTTCCAGTATTGGTCTTGCTCTCTCCTGGATCGTTCTTGTGGCTTGTCTGCCCTGCATAAGCTAAGTTCTGCTTGTGTTACTTTTGTTTGCTATTTTTTCTGTCCAGTTTGCTATATTGGTTTGTCTTGCTTGCTGGAAGCTCTGGGACGCAGAGGAAGCACCTCCGTACCGTTAGTCGGTGCGGAGGGTCTTTTTGCGCCCTCTGTGTGGTTGTTTGTAGGTTTTTGTGCTGACCGCAAAGCTATCTTTCCTATCCTCGGTCTATTCAGTAAGTCGGGCCTCACTTTGCTAAAATCTATTTCATCTCTGTGTTTGTATTTTCATCTTTACTCACAGTCATTATATGTGGGGGGCTGCCTTTTCCTTTGTGGAATTTCCCTGAGGCAAGGTAGGCTTATTTTTCTATCTTCAGGGCTAGCTAGTTTCTCAGGCTGTGCCCGAGGCGCCTAGGTCTGGTCAGGAGCGCTCCACGGCTACCTCTAGTGTGGTGTGATAGGATTAGGGATTGCGGTCAGCAGAGTTCCCTTGTCTCAGAGCTCGTCCTATGTTATTAGTAACTATCAGGTCACTTTGTGTGCTCTTAACCACCAGGTCTGTTGTGGTTCTGAATCACCAGTTCATAACAGTACTGGAGACCAGGAATAAAGAACTAGGTGGAGTTAAATAGAGCAGCACCTAACGACTTAACCTCGTCACCTGAGGAAGGAAACTCAGAAGCCGCAGCCCCACTCACATCGACCAAAGGAAGCTCATGGACAGAACCAGCGGAGTACCACTCATGACCACAGGAGGGAGCTTGACCACAGAATTCACAACAGTGGCATTTGTGGATTCAGGCGCTGCCCTGAATTTGATGGACTTGGAGTTTGCTAGGCTCTGTGGGTTTTTCTTGGAGCCCTTGCAGCATCCTATTCCATTGAGAGGAATTGATGCTACGCCTTTGGCCAAGAATAAGCCTCAGTATTGGACCCAACTGACCATGTGCATGGCTCCTGCGCATCAGGAGGATATTCGCTTTTTGGTGTTGCAGAATCTGCATGATGTGGTCGTGTTGGGGTTGCCATGGCTACAAGTCCATAACCCAGTATTGAATTGGAAATCTATGTCTGTGTCCAGCTGGGGTTGTCAGGGGGTACATGGTGATGTTCCATTTCTGTCTATTTCATCATCCACCCCTTCTGAGGTCCCAGAGTTCTTGTCAGATTACCGGGATGTATTTGATGAGCCCAAGTCCAATGCCCTACCTCCGCATAGGGATTGTGATTGTGCTATCGATTTGATTCCTGGTAGTAAGTTTCCTAAAGGTCGACTGTTTAATTTGTCTGTACCTGAGCACGCCGCTATGCGGAGTTACGTAAAGGAATCCTTGGAGAAGGGTCATATTCGGCCGTCGTCGTCGCCATTGGGGGCAGGGTTTTTTTTTGTGGCCAAGAAGGATGGTTCGTTGAAACCTTGTATTGATTACCGCCTTCTAAATAAAATCACAGTCAAATTTCAGTACCCCTTGCCGCTGCTGTCTGATTTGTTTGCTCGGATTAAGGGGGCTAGTTGGTTCACCAAGATAGATCTTCGTGGTGCGTATAATCTTGTGCGTATTAAACAGGGCGATGAATGGAAAACAGCATTTAATACGCCCGAGGGCCATTTTGAGTACCTGGTTATGCCATTCGGGCTTTCCAATGCTCCATCAGTATTTCAGTCCTTTATGCATGACATCTTCCGAGAGTACCTGGATAAATTCCTGATTATATACTTGGATGATATTTTGGTCTTCTCGGATGATTGGGAGTCACACGTTAAGCAGGTTAGAATGGTGTTCCAGGTCCTGCGTGCGAATTCTTTGTTTGTGAAGGGGTCAAAGTGTCTCTTTGGAGACAGAAGGTTTCATTTTTGGGTTTCATTTTTTCCCCTTCTACTATCGAGATGGACCCTGTTAAAGTTCAGGCCATTTATGATTGGACTCAGCCGACATCTCTGAAGAGTCTGCAAAAGTTCCTGGGCTTTGCTAATTTTTATCGTCGCTTCATCAATAATTTTTCTAGTATTGCTAAACCATTGACTGATTTAACCAAGAAGGGTGCTGATGTGGTCAATTGGTCTTCTGCTGCTGTGGAAGCTTTTCAGGAGTTGAAGCGTCGTTTTTCTTCTGCCCCTGTGTTGTGCCAGCCAGATGTTTCGCTCCCGTTCCAGGTCGAGGTGGATGCTTCTGAAATTGGAGCAGGGGCTGTTTTGTCGCAAAGAAGTTCTGATGGCTCGGTGATGAAACCATGTGCCTTCTTTTCCAGGAAGTTTTCGCCTGCTGAGCGTAATTATGATGTTGGCAATCGAGAGTTGCTGGCCATGAAGTGGGCATTCAAGGAGTGGCGTTATTGGCTTGAAGGAGCTAAGCATCGCGTGGTGGTCTTGATTGATCACAAGAACTTGACTTATCTCGAGTCTGCCAAACGGTTGAATCCTAGACAGGCTCGTTGGTCGCTGTTTTTCTCCCGTTTTGACTTTGTGGTTTCGTACCTTCCGGGCTCTAAAAATGTGAAGGTGGATGCCCTGTCTAGGAGTTTTGTGCCCGACTCTCCGGGTTTGCCTGAGCCGGCGGGTATTCTCAAAGAGGGGGTAATTTTTTCTGCCATCTCCCCTGATTTGCGGCGGGTGCTGCAAAAATTTCAGGCTAATAGAGCGGACCGTTGCCCAACGGAGAAACTGTTTGTCTCTGATAAATGGACGAGTAGAGTTATTTCTGAGGTTCATTGTTCGGTGTTGGCTGGTCATCCTGGAATCTTTGGTACCAGAGATTTGGTGGCTAGATCCTTTTGGTGGCCGTCTCTGTCGCGGGATGTGCGTTCATTTGTGCAGTCCTGTGGGATTTGTGCTCGGGCGAAGCCCTGCTGTTCTCGTGCCAGTGGGTTGCTTTTGCCCTTGCCGGTCCCGAAGAGGCCCTGGACACATATCTCTATGGATTTTATTTCGGATCTCCCCATCTCTCAAAAGATGTCGGTCATTTGGGTGGTTTGTGATCGCTTCTCTAAGATGGTCCATTTGGTACCCGTGTCTAAATTGCCCTCCTCCTCTGATTTGGTGCCATTGTTTTTCCAGCATGTGGTTCGTTTACATGGCATTCCGGAGAACATCGTTTCTGACAGAGGTTCCCAGTTTGTTTCGAGGTTTTGGCGAGCCTTTTGTGCTAGGATGGGCATTGATTTGTCTTTTTCCTCGGCTTTCCATCCTCAGACAAATGGCCAAACTGAACGAACCAATCAGACCTTGGAAACATATCTGAGATGTTTTGTTTCTGCTGATCAGGATGATTGGGTGTCCTTTTTGCCTTTGGCTGAGTTCGCCCTTAATAATCGGGCCAGCTCGGCTACTTTGGTTTCGCCGTTTTTCTGCAATTCTGGTTTCCACCCTCGTTTCTCTTCAGGGCAGGTTGAGTTTTCGGACTGTCCTGGTGTGGATACTGTGGTGGATAGGTTGCAGCAGATTTGGACTCATGTAGTGGACAATTTGACATTGTCCCAGGAGAAGGCTCAACGTTTCGCTAACCGCAGGCGCTGTGTGGGTCCCCGACTTCGTGTTGGGGATTTGGTTTGGTTGTCGTCTCGTTATATTCCTATGAAAGTTTCCTCTCCTAAGTTTAAGCCTTGTTTCATTGGTCCGTATAGGATTTCTGAGGTTCTTAATCCTGTGTCTTTTCGTTTGACCCTTCCAGCTTCTTTTTCCATCCATAATGTATTCCATAGGTCATTGTTGCGGAGATACGTGGCACCTGTGGTTCCATCCGTTGATCCTCCTGCTCCGGTCTTGGTTGAGGGGGAGTTGAAGTATATAGTGGAGAAGATTTTAAATTCTCGTATTTCGAGACGGAAACTCCAGTACCTGGTTAAGTGGAAGGGTTATGGTCAGGAAGATAATTCCTGGGTCTTTGCCTCTGATGTTCATGCTGCCGATCTGGTTCGTGCCTTTCATTTGGCTCATCCTGGTCGGCCTGGGGGCTCTGGTGAGGGTTCGGTGACCCCTCCTCAAGGGGGGGGTACTGTTGTGAATTCTGTGGTCAAGCTCCCTCCTGTGGTCATGAGTGGTACTTCGGCTGGTTCTGTCCATGAGCTTCCTTTGGTGGATGTGAGTGGGGCTGCGGCTTCTGAATTTCCTTCCTCAGGTGACGAGGTTAAGTCGTTAGGTGCTGCTCTATTTAACTCCACCTAGTTCTTTGTTCCTGGCCTCCAGTCAATGTTCCAGTATTGGTCTTGCTCTCTCCTGGATCGTTCTTGTGGCTTGTCTGCCCTGCATAAGCTAAGTTCTGCTTGTGTTACTTTTGTTTGCTATTTTTTCTGTCCAGTTTGCTATATTGGTTTGTCTTGCTTGCTGGAAGCTCTGGGACGCAGAGGAAGCACCTCCGTACCGTTAGTCGGTGCGGAGGGTCTTTTTGCGCCCTCTGTGTGGTTGTTTGTAGGTTTTTGTGCTGACCGCAAAGCTATCTTTCCTATCCTCGGTCTATTCAGTAAGTCGGGCCTCACTTTGCTAAAATCTATTTCATCTCTGTGTTTGTATTTTCATCTTGTTAGGGCTAGCGGAACGCACCAAATAATAAGACAGATAGAGTATGGTGCGTTCGCAGCCCGGGGTCCACCGTGCAGAGATGGAACCTGCTGCCAAGTAATGACGGACTATATGGCGGTACAAAGTGAATACACACATGGGCTAACCTCACCCTGTGTGAAGGAAGCGAACCCTGTTACGTCACAGGGCCGTGGTACCGCACCAAGAGCGCAAGCAACGAGTCTCAGAACTCAATCACAAGACACAGGATTTGAGTACATAGACATCATGCGCTCGACACCGCTACTGAGGTGTCAGAGTGACAGCAATAGAAGCACGAGAGTGCATGCAGTGCCACACTGGCGAACGCCACTAACCACCCAGGCTTGGGTCAGGAAAGCGCTGTGAAAGCACAAGGCGCCGCACTGGCGGTCACAGCAATAAGACGCTGTATTGTGTGTTTACGTGCTGATGGCTAAGTCGGGCGCTAGATTGCAAACATACACCTTCCGCGAACAGTCATCCAATAGGGAGGGTTATTTAAAGAGCGACTTTCACTCACAACACACACACATATTTACAAATGTACACTAGCGCATGGCCGTGCGGTCATGCGCAGCTTATATAGTTGCAGCACGTTCAGGACCTTCCAATAAAGGACCAATGGGAAGCTGCTACCAAAGTTTTGCCCTTTCAGGACCTTCCTGGAGGACCAATGGGATGTGCTGCAGTACCTGAGCATGTGACCCTCGATCTCCAATGGGAGATCTTGCCCTGGGCATGCTCAGAAAGAGAAAAGCAGGACTTAGCCCCAAAAGCATCTGCTTGCTGCTGCCCAACAATGACTTCAATGGCAGAAGCAGGAAAAGCAGCAGTAACTCTTTGTACAGAGTGAGACTGAGCAAGACGCTGGGACAGACGTCTCTGCTGAGCAGACTCCACTGCGGCTGGATAAGAATGGGAGACCGCAGCGGAGATGGCTCGAGATTCCCCTTGTGCAGAAGCGGGAACTCGACACCTAACACATCTTTACTCACAGTCATTATATGTGGGGGGCTGCCTTTTCCTTTGGGGAATTTCTCTGAGGCAAGGTAGGCTTATTTGTCTATCTTCAGGGCTAGCTAGTTTCTCAGGCTGTGCCCGAGGCGCCTAGGTCTGGTCAGGAGCGCTCCATGGCTACCTCTAGTGTGGTGTGATAGGATTAGGGATTGCGGTCAGCAGAGTTCCCACGTCTCAGAGCTCGTCCTATGTTATTAGTAACTATCAGGTCACTTTGTGTGCTCTTAACCACCAGGTCTGTTGTGGTTCTGAATCACCAGTTCATAACAGTATGGGCACCTGTCAGGTATATATTAGTGATGATATCAGAATGTACGGGCTCCGGGCAGGTATTTATTAGTGATATCAGAATGTACGGGCCCCTGTCAGGTATATATTAGTGATGATATCAGAATGTACAGGCTCCTGTCAGGTATATATTACTGAAGATATAGAATGTATGGGCCCCTGTCAGGTATATATTAGTGATGATATCAGAATGTACGGGCTCCTGTCAGGTATATATTACTGTAGATATAGAATGTATGGACCCCTGTCAGGTATATATTAGTGATGATATCAGAATGTATGGGCTCCTGTCAGGTATATATTAGTGATGATATCAGAATGTATGGGCCCCTGTCAGGTATATATTAGTGATGATATCAGAATGTATGGGCCCCTGTCAGGTATATATTAGTGATGATATCAGAATGTATGGGCTCCTGTCAGGTGTATATTAGTGATGATATCAGAATGTATGGGCTCCTGTCAGGTGTATATTAGTGATGATATCAGAATGTACGGGCACCTGTCAGGTATATATTAGTGATGATATCAGAATGTATGGGATCCTGTCAGGTATATATTAGTGATGATATCAGAATGTATGGGCTCCTGTCAGGTATATATTAGTGATGATATCAGAATGTATGGGCTCCTGTCAGGTATATATTAGTGATGATATCAGAATGTACGGGCTCCGGGCAGGTATTTATTAGTGATATCAGAATGTACGGGCCCCTGTCAGGTATATATTAGTGATGATATCAGAATGTACAGGCTCCTGTCAGGTATATATTACTGTAGATATAGAATGTATGGGCCCCTGTCAGGTATATATTAGTGATGATATCAGAATGTACGGGCTCCTGTCAGGTATATATTACTGTAGATATAGAATGTATGGGCCCCTGTCAGGTATATATTAGTGATGATATCAGAATGTATGGGCTCCTGTCAGGTATATATTACTGTAGATATAGAATGTATGGGCCCCTGTCAGGTATATATTAGTGATGATATCAGAATGCATGGGCTCCGGTCAGGTATATATCAGTGATGATATCAGAATGTACAGGCTCCTGTCAGGTATTTATTAGTGATATCAGAATGTACGGGCTCCTGTCAGGTATTTATTAGTGATATCAGAATGTATGGGCCCCTGTCAGGTATATATTACTGATGATATCAGAATGTACGGGCACCTGTCAGGTATATATTAGTGATGATATCAGAATGTACGGGCCCCTGTCAGGTGTATATTAGTGATGATATCAGAATGTATGGGCTTCGGTCAGATATATATTAGTGATGATATCAGAATGTATTGGCCTCTGTCAGGTATATATTAGTGATGATATCAGAATGTATGGGCTCCTGTCAGGTGTATATTAGTGATGATATCAGAATGTATGGGCTCCTGTCAGGTGTATATTAGTGATGATATCAGAATGTATGGGCCCCTGTCAGGTATATATTAGTGATGATATCAGAATGTATGGGCTCCGGTCAGGTATATATTAGTGATAATATCAGAATGTACGGGCTCCGGTCAGGTGTATATTAGTGATGATATCAGAATGTATGGGCCCCTCTCAGGTATATATTAGTGATGATATCAGAATGTACGGGCTCCGGTCAGGTGTATATATTAGTGATGATATCAGAATGTATGGGCCCCTGTCAGGTATATATTAGTGATGATATCAGAATGTATGGGCTCCGGTCAGGTATATATTTGTGATGATATCAGAATGTATGGGACCCTGTCAGGTGTATATTAGTGATGATATCAGAATGTACAGGCACCTGTCAGGTATATATTAGTGATGATATCAGAATGTATGGGCTCCTGTCAGGTATATATTAGTGATGATATCAGAATGTATGGGCTCCTGTCAGGTGTATATTAGTGATGATATCAGAATGTATGGGCCCCTGTCAGGTATATATTAGTGATGATATCAGAATGTATGGGCTCCTGTCAGGTGTATATTAGTGATGATATCAGAATGTACGGGCACCTGTCAGGTGTATATTAGTGATGATATCAGAATGTATGGGCTCCTGTCAGGTATATATTAGTGATGATATCAGAATGTATGGGCTCCTGTCAGGTATATATTAGTGATGATATCAGAATGTACGGGCCCCTGTCAGGTATATATTAGTGATGATATCAGAATGTACGGGCTCCGGTCAGCTATATATTAGTGATAATATCAGAATGTACGGACACCTGTCAGGTATATATTAGTGATGATATCAGAATGTACGGGCCCCTGTCAGGTATATATTAGTGATGATATCAGAATGTATGGGCTCTGTTATGTTTGCTAATGACAGGTGTTATGAAGGCAATCCAGAAACACAGTGTGCTTAGCGATCAGAGCGCACACAGTGATCTGACAAATACCCAAAAATACAAGAACGAGCTCTGAGACGTGGAAACTCTGTAGACTGCACACCTGATCCTATCCTAAACACAACTAAAAGCGGCTGTGGATTGCGCCTAACAACTACCTAGGCAACTCGGCACAGCCTAAGAAACTAGCTAGCCTGAAGATAGAAAAATAGGCCTGACTTGCCCCAGAGAAATTCCCCAAAGGAAAAGGCAGCCCCCCACATATAATGACTGTGAGTAAGATGAAAAGACAAAACGTAGGGATGAAATAGATTCAGCAAAGTGGGGCCCGATATTCTAGGACAGAGCGAGGACAGTAAAGCGAACTTTGCAGTCTACAAAAAACCCTAAAGCAAAACCACGCAAAGGGGGCAAAAAAAAACCACCGTGCCGAACTAACGGCACGGCGGTACACCCTTTGCGTCTCAGAGCTTCCAGCAAAACAAAAGACAAGCTGGACAGAAAAAAAGCAACAAAAAAGCAAAAAGCACTTAGCTATACAGAGCAGCAGGTCACAGGAACAATCAGGAGAAGCTCAGATCCAACACTGAAACATTGACAAGGAGCAAGGATAGCAGCATCAGGCGGAGTTAAGTAATGAAGCAGTTAACGAGCTCACCAGAACACCTGAAGGAGGAGCTCAGAAGCTGCAGTACCACTTGTGATCACAGGAGTGAATTCAGCCACAGAATTCACAACAGGGCTCCTGTCAGGTATATATTAGTGATGATATCAGAATGTATGGGCCCCTGTCAGGTATATATTAGTGATGATATCAGAATGTACGGGCACCTGTCAGGTATATATTAGTGATGATATCAGAATGTACGGGCTCCTGTCAGGTATATATTAGTGATGATATCAGAATGTACGGGCCCCTGTCAGGTATATATTAGTGATGATATCAGAATGTACGGGCCCCTGTCAGGTATATATATTAGTGATGATATCAGAATGTATGGGCCCCTGTCAGCTGTATATTAGTGATGATATCAGAATGTACAGGCACCTGTCAGGTATATATATTAGTGATGATATCAGAATGTACGGGCCCCTGTCAGGTATATATATTAGTGATGATATCAGAATGTACGGGCCCCTGTCAGGTATATATATTAGTGATGATATCAGAATGTACGGGCCCCTGTCAGCTGTATATTAGTGATGATATCAGAATGTATGGTCCCCTGTCAGGTATATATTAGTGATAATATCAGAATGTACGGGCACCTGTCAGGTATATATTAGTGATGATATCAGAATGTACGGGCCCCTGTCAGGTATATATTAGTGATGATATCAGAATGTATGGGCCCCTGTCAGGTATATATTAGTGATGATATCAGAATGTACGGGCTCCTGTCAGGTATATATTAGTGATGATATCAGAATGTACGGGCCCCTGTCAGGTATATATTAGTGATGATATCAGAATGTACGGGCCCCTGTCAGGTATATATATTAGTGATGATATCAGAATGTATGGGCCCCTGTCAGCTGTATATTAGTGATGATATCAGAATGTATGGGCTCCTGTCAGGTATATATTAGTGATGATATCAGAATGTATGGGCTCCTGTCAGGTATATATTAGTGATGATATCAGAATGTATGGGCTCCTGTCAGGTATATATTAGTGATGATATCAGAATGTACGGGCCCCTGTCAGGTATATATTAGTGATGATATCAGAATGTACGGTGTTATGAACAGGTAATTCAGAACCACAATGGACATTGAAGTTCAGAGCACACAAAGTGACCTGACAATTACCAAAAACAAGGACGAGCTCTGAGACGTGGGAACTCTGCTGACCGCAATCCCTAATCCTAACACACCACACTAGAGGTAGCCGTGGATTGCGCCTAACGCTCCCTATGCAACTCGGCACAGCCTGAGAAACTAACTAGCCCTGAAGATAGAAAAATAAGCCTACCTTGCCTCAGTGAAATTCCCCAAAGGAAAAGGCAGCCCCCCACATATAATGATTGTGAGTAAGATGAAAATACAAACACAGAGATGAAATAGATTTAGCAACGTGAGGCCCGACTTACTGAATAGACCGAGGATAGGAAAGATAGCTTTGCGGTCAACACAAAAACCTACAAACAACCACGCAGAGGGGCAAAAAGACCCTCCGTACCGACTATCGGTACGGAGGTGCTCCCTCTGCGTCTCAGAGCTTCCAGCAAGCAAGAAAAAACAATATAGCAAGCTGGACAGAAAAAATAGCAAACAAAAATAACACAAGCAAAACTTAGCTTATGCAGGATAGACAGGCCACAGGAACGATCCAGGAGGAAGCAAGACCAATACTAGAACATTGACTGGAGGCCAGGATCAAAGCACCAGGTGGAGTTAAATAGAGCAGCACCTAACGACTTAACCTCATCACCTGAGGAAGGAAACTCAGAAGCCGCAGTACCACTCTCGACCACAGGAGGGAGCTTGGCCACAGAATTCACAACAGTACGGGCTCCGGTCAGGTATATATTAGTGATAGAAAAACAGGAGTAGAATCGGAGCGAAAGAATAATGCAAAATATAATTTATTAATTAACAGCAATAGTGCATAGATATATATCAAACAGTACAAAAGGATGATTAAAAAAATGGGAAAGTGAGTCACCCCCGGTGAACACCCTGCCACAGATAAATGTCACATAGACAGATAGTATACAGGCAATAGCTAAAATGTGTTAACCACGTCGCTCCTGTGGGTAACTCTCTGCTCCCGGCCCAGTGCACCCTGCCTGCCTACATTTGTATTCTACTTGGTAAGCGCTGCCTTGTCGCTAGCAGTTTATCCTGTGGGGGGTATACTAGTTACCCACAGGAGCGACGTGGTTAACACATTTTAGCTATTGCCTGTATACTATCTGTCTATGTGACATTTATCTGTGGCAGGGTGTTCACCGGGGGTGACTCACTTTCCCATTTTTTTAATCATCCTTTTGTACTGTTTGATATATATCTATGCACTATTGCTGTTAATTAATAAATTATATTTTGCATTATTCTTTCGCTCCGATTCTACTCCTGTTTTTCTATGGACTATATGGAGTTAGTTTGCTTTTTTTGTTGTGGGGCCTTTCAGCGCTATTTAGTGCTTTAATTTCCCTGTTGACATGTTGCCTAGTTCTGTTGTTATATATTAGTGATAATATCAGAATGTACGGTCTCCTGTCAGGTGTATATTAGTGATGATATCAGAATGTACGGGCTCCTGTCAGGTATATATTAGTGATGATATCAGAATGTACGAGCTCCTGTCAGGTATATATTAGTGATGATATCAGAATGTACGGGCCCCTGTCAGGTATATATTAGTTATGATATCAGAATGTACGGGCCCCTGTCAGGTGTATATTAGTGATGATATCAGAATGTACGGGCACCTGTCAGGTATATATTAGTGATGATATCAGAATGTATGGGCCCCTGTCAGGTATATATATTAGTGATGATATCAGAATGTACGGGCCCCTGTCAGTTATGTATTAGTGATGATATCAGAATGTATGGGCCCCTGTCAGGTATATATATTAGTGATGATATCAGAATGTACGGGCACCTCTCAGGTATATATTAGTGATGATACCAGAATGTATGGGCCCCTGTCAGGTGTATATTAGTGATGATATCAGAATGTACGGGCTCTGGTCAGGTATATATTAATATAGAATGTATGGGCTCCTGTCAGGTATATATTAGTGATGATATCAGAATGTATGGGTCTCTGTTAGGTATATATTAGTGATGATATCAGAATGTACAGGCACCTGTCAGGTATATATTAATATAGAATGTATGGGCTCCTGTCAGGTATATATTAGTGATGATATCAGAATGTATGGGTCTCTGTCAGGTGTATATTAGTGATGATATCAGAATGTACGGGCCCCTGTCAGGTATATAATAAAATAGAATGTATGGGCTCCTGTCAGGTGTATATTAGTGATGATATCAGAATGTATGGGTCTCTGTTAGGTATATATTAGTGATGATATCAGAATGTACAGGCACCTGTCAGGTATATAATAATATAGAATGTATGGGCTCCTGTCAGGTATATATTAGTGATGATATCAGAATGTACGGGCCCCTGTCAGGTGTATATTAGTGATATCAGAATGTATCGGCCCCTGTCAGGTATATATTAGTGATGATATCAAAATGTACGGGCACCTGTCAGGTATATATTACTGTAGATATAGAATGTATGGGCCCCTGTCAGGTATATATTAGTGATGATATCAGAATGTACGGGCTCCTGTCAGGTGTATATTAGTTATGATATCAGAATGTATGGGCTCCTGTCAGGTATTTATTAGTGATATCAGAATGTATGGGCCCCTGTCAGGTATATATTAGTGATGATATCAGAATGTACGGGCTCCTGTCAGGTGTATATTAGTGATGATATCAGAATGTATGGGATCCGGTCAGGGATATATTAGTGATGATATCAGAATGTATGGGCTCCGGTCTGGTATATATTAGTGATGATATCAGAATGTACGGGCCCCTGTCAGGTATATATTAGTGATGATATCAGAATGTACGGGCCCCTGTCAGGTGTATATTAGTGATGATATCAGAATGTATGGACTCCTGTCAGGTATTTATTAGTGATATCAGAATGTATGGGCCCCTGTCAGGTATATATTAGTGATGATATCAGAATGTATGGGCCCCTGTCAGGTATATATTAGTGATGATATCAGAATGTATGGGCCCCTGTCAGGTATATATTAGTGATGATATCAGAATGTACGGGCACCTGTCAGGTATATATTAGTGATGATATCAGAATGTACGGGCCCCTGTCAGGTATATATTAATGATGATATCAGAATGTACGGGCCCCTGTCAGGTGTATATTAGTGATGATATCAGAATGTATGGACTCCTGTCAGGTATTTATTAGTGATATCAGAATGTATGGGCCCCTGTCAGGTATATATTATTGATGATATCAGAATGTACGGGCACCTGTCAGGTATATATTAGTGATGATATCAGAATGTATGGGCTCCGGTCAGGTATATATTAGTGATGATATCAGAATGTATGGGCTCCTGTCAGGTATATATTAGTGATGATATCAGAATGTATGGGCCCCTGTCAGGTATATATTAGTGATGATATCAGAATGTACGGGCCCCTGTCAGGTGTATATTAGTGATGATATCAGAATGTATGGACTCCTGTCAGGTATTTATTAGTGATATCAGAATGTATGGGCCCCTGTCAGGTATATATTATTGATGATATCAGAATGTACGGGCACCTGTCAGGTATATATTAGTGATGATATCAGAATGTACGGGCCCCTGTCAGGTCTATATTACTGATGATATCAGAATGTATGGGCTCCGGTCAGGTATATATTAGTGATGATATCAGAATGTATGGGACCCTGTCAGGTGTATATTAGTGATGATATCAGAATGTACGGGCCTCTGTCAGGTATATACAGTGGGGCAAAAAAGTATTTAGTCAGTCAGCAATAGTGCAAGTTCCACCACTTAAAAAGATGAGAGGCGTCTGTAATTTACATCATAGGTAGACCTCAACTATGGGAGACAAACTGAGAAAAAAAAATCCAGAAAATCACATTGTCTGTTTTTTTAACATTTTATTTGCATATTATGGTGGAAAATAAGTATTTGGTCAGAAACAAAATTTCATCTCAATACTTTGTAATATATCCTTTGTTGGCAATGACAGAGGTCAAACGTTTTCTGTAAGTCTTCACAAGGTTGCCACACACTGTTGTTGGTATGTTGGCCCATTCCTCCATGCAGATCTCCTCTAGAGCAGTGATGTTTTTGGCTTTTCGCTTGGCAACACGGACTTTCAACTCCCTCCAAAGGTTTTCTATAGGGTTGAGATCTGGAGACTGGCTAAGCCACTCCAGGACCTTGAAATGCTTCTTACGAAGCCACTCCTTCGTTGCCCTGGCGTTGTGCTGTGGATCATTGTCATGTTGAAAGACCCAGCCACGTTTCATCTTCAATGCCCTTGCTGATGGAAGGAGGTTTGCACTCAAAATCTCACGATACATGGCCCCATTCATTCTTTCATGTACCCGGATCAGTCGTCCTGGCCCCTTTGCAGAGAAACCCAAAGCATGATGTTTCCACCACCATGCTTTACAGTAGGTATGGTGTTTGATGGATGCAACTCAGTATTCTTTTTCCTCCAAACACGACAAGTTGTGTTTCTACCAAACAGTTCCAGTTTGGTTTCATCAGACCATAGGACATTCTCCCAAAACTCCTCTGGATCATCCAAATGCTCTCTAGCAAACTTCAGACGGGCCCGGACATGTACTGGCTTAAGAAGTGGGACACGTCTGGCACTGCAGGATCTGAGTCCATGGTGGCGTAGTGTGTTACTTATGGTAGGCCTTGTTACATTGGTCCCAGCTCTCTGCAGTTCATTCACTAGGTCCCCCTGCGTGGTTCTAGGATTTTTGCTCACCGTTCTTGTGATCATTCTGACCCCACGGGGTGGGATTTTGCGTGGAGCCCCAGATCGAGGGAGATTATCAGTGGTCTTGTATGTCTTCCATTTTCTAATTATTGCTCCCACTGTTGATTTCTTCACTCCAAGCTGGTTGGCTATTGCAGATTCAGCCTTCCCAGCCTGGTGCAGGGCTACAATTTTGTTTCTGGTGTCCTTTGACAGCTCTTTGGTCTTCACCATAGTGGAGTTTGGAGTCAGACTGTTTGAGGGTGTGCACAGGTGTCTTTTTATACTGATAACAAGTTTAAACAGGTGCCATTACTACAGGTAATGAGTGGAGGAAAGAGGAGACTCTTAAAGAAGAAGTTACAGGTCTGTGAGAGCCAGAAATCTTGATTGTTTGTTTCTGACCAAATACTTATTTTCCACCATAATATGCAAAAAAAATGATAAAAAAACAGACAATGTGATTTTCTGGATTTTTTTTCTCAGTTTGTCTCCCACAGTTGAGGTCTACCTATGATGTAAATTACAGACGCCTCTCATCTTTTTAAGTGGTGGAACTTGCACTATTGCTGACTGACTAAATACTTTTTTGCCCCACTGTATATTAGTGATGATATCAGAATGTATGGGCCCCTGTCAGGTATATATTAGTGATGGTATCAGAATATATAGGCCCCTGTCAGGTATATATATTAGTGATGATATCAGAATGTATGGGCCCCTGTCAGGTATAAATTAGTGATGATATCAGAATGTACGGGCTCCTGTCAGGTGTATATTAGTGATGATATCAGAATGTATGGGCCTCTGTCAGGTGTATATTAGTGATGATATCAGAATGTATGGGCTCCTGTCAGGTGTATATTAGTGATGATATCAGAATGTATGGGCTCCTGTCAGGTGTATATTAGTGATGATATCAGAATGTACGGGCCCCTGTCAGGTATATATTAGTGATGATATCAGAATGTATGGGCTCCTGTCAGGTATATATTAGTGATGATATCAGAATGTATGGGCTCCTGTCAGGTATATATTAGTGATGATATCAGAATGTATGGGCCCCTGTCAGTTATATAGTAACATAGTTAGTAAGGCCGAAAAAAGACATTTGTCCATCCAGTTCAGCCTATATTCCATCATAATAAATCCCCAGATCTACGTCCTTCTACAGAACCTAATTGTATGATACAATATTGTTCTGCTCCAGGAAGACATCCAGGCCTCTCTTGAACCCCTCGACTGAGTTCGCCATCACCACCTCCTCAGGCAAGCAATTCCAGATTCTCACTGCCCTAACAGTAAAGAATCCTCTTCTATGTTGGTGGAAAAACCTTCTCTCCTCCAGACGCAAAGAATGCCCCCTTGTGCCCGTCACCTTCCTTGGTATAAACAGATCCTCAGCGAGATATTTGTATTGTCCCCTTATATACTTATACATGGTTATTAGATCGCCCCTCAGTCGTCTTTTTTCTAGACTAAATAATCCTAATTTCGCTAATCTATCTGGGTATTGTAGTTCTCCCATCCCCTTTATTAATTTTGTTGCCCTCCTTTGTACTCTCTCTAGTTCCATTATATCCTTCCTGAGCACCGGTGCCCAAAACTGGACACAGTACTCCATGTGCGGTCTAACTAGGGATTTGTACAGAGGCAGTATAATGCTCTCATCATGTGTATCCAGACCTCTTTTAATGCACCCCATGATCCTGTTTGCCTTGGCAGCTGCTGCCTGGCACTGGCTGCTCCAGGTAAGTTTATCATTAACTAGGATCCCCAAGTCCTTCTCCCTGTCAGATTTACCCAGTGGTTTCCCATTCAGTGTGTAATGGTGACATTGATTCCTTCTTCCCATGTGTATAACCTTACATTTATCATTGTTAAACCTCATCTGCCACCTTTCAGCCCAAGTTTCCAACTTATCCAGATCCATCTGTAGCAGAATACTATCTTCTCTTGTATTAACTGCTTTACACAGTTTTGTATCATCTGCAAATATCGATATTTTACTGTGTAAACCTTCTACCAGATCATTAATGAATATGTTGAAGAGAACAGGTCCCAATACTGACCCCTGCGGTACCCCACTGGTCACAGCGACCCAGTTAGAGACTATACCATTTATAACCACCCTCTGCTTTCTATCACTAAGCCAGTTACTAACCCATTTACACACATTTTCCCCCAGACCAAGCATTCTCATTTTGTGTACCAACCTCTTGTGCGGCACGGTATCAAACGCTTTGGAAAAATCGAGATATACCACGTCCAATGACTCACCGTGGTCCAGCCTATAGCTTACCTCTTCATAAAAACTGATTAGATTGGTTTGACAGGAGCAATTTCTCATAAACCCATGCTGATATGGAGTTAAACAGTTATTCTCATTGAGATAATCCAGAATAACATCCCTCAGAAACCCTTCAAATATTTTACCAACAATAGAGGTTAGACTTACTGGCCTATAATTTCCAGGTTCACTTTTAGAGCCCTTTTTGAATATTGGCACCACATTTGCTATGCGCCAATCCTGCGGAACAGACCCTGTCGCTATAGAGTCCCTAAAAATAAGAAATAATGGTTTATCTATTACATTACTTAGTTCTCTTAGTACTCGTGGGTGTATGCCATCCGGACCCGGAGATTTATCTATTTTAATCTTATTTAGCCGGTTTCGCACCTCTTCTTGGGTTAGATTGGTGACCCTTAATATAGGGTTTTCATTGTTTCTTGGGATTTCACCTAGCATTTCATTTTCCACCGTGAATACCGTGGAGAAGAAGGTGTTTAATATGTTAGCTTTTTCCTCGTCATCTACAACCATTCTTTCCTCACTATTTTTTAAGGGGCCTACATTTTCAGTTTTTTTTCTTTTACTATTGATATAGTTGAAGAACAGTTTGGGATTAGTTTTACTCTCCTTAGCAATGTGCTTCTCTGTTTCCTTTTTGGCAGCTTTAATTAGTTTTTTAGATAAAGTATTTTTCTCCCTATAGTTTTTTAGAGCTTCAATGGTGCCATCCTGCTTTAGTAGTGCAAATGCTTTCTTTTTACTGTTAATTGCCTGTCTTACTTCTTTGTTTAGCCACATTGGGTTTTTCCTATTTCTAGTCCTTTTATTCCCACAAGGTATAAACCGCTTACACTGCCTATTTAGGATGTTCTTAAACATTTCCCATTTATTATCTGTATTATTAGTTCTGAGGATATTGTCCCAGTCTACCAGATTAAGGGCATCTCTAAGCTGGTCAAACTTTGCCTTCCTAAAGTTCAGTGTTTTTGTGACTCCCTGACAAGTCCCCCTAGTGAAAGACAGGTGAAACTGTACAATATTGTGGTCGCTATTTCCTAGATGCCCGACCACCTGCAGATTTGTTATTCTGTCAGGTCTATTAGATAGTATTAGGTCTAAAAGTGCTGCTCCTCTGGTTGGATTCTGCACCAATTGTGAAAGATAATTTTTCTTGGTTATTAGCAGAAACCTGTTGCCTTTATGGGTTTCACAGGTTTCTGTTTCCCAGTTAATATCCGGGTAGTTAAAGTCCCCCATAACCAGGACCTCATTATGGGTTGCAGCTTCATCTATCTGCTTTAGAAGTAGACTTTCCATGGTTTCTGTTATATTTGGGGGTTTGTAACAGACCCCAATGAGAATTTTGTTACCATTTTTCCCTCCATGAATTTCGACCCATATGGACTCGACATCCTCATTTCCTTCGCTAATATCCTCCCTTAAAGTGGACTTTAGACAAGACTTTACATAGAGACAAACCCCTCCTCCTCTCCGATTTTTACGATCCTTTCTAAACAGACTGTAACCCTGTAAGTTAACTGCCCAGTCATAGCTTTCATCTAACCATGTCTCGGTTATTCCCACTATGTCAAAGTTACCTGTAGATATTTCTGCTTCTAGTTCTTCCATCTTGTTTGTCAGGCTTCTGGCGTTTGCAAGCATGCAGTTTAGAGGATTTTGTTTTGTTCCAATCTCCTCGCTGTGGATTGTTTTAGAAATGTTCTTACCTCCCTTCTGAGTATGTTTTCCTGGATCTTCTTTGTTCAAGTCTAATGTTTTTCTTCCCGTCCCCTCTTCTTCTAGTTTAACGCCCTCCTGATGAGTGTAGCGAGTCTTCTGGCGAATGTGTGTTTCCCAGGTTTGTTGAGGTGTAGTCCGTCTCTGGCGAGGAGTCCATCGTACAAGTAATTCACACCGTGGTCCAGGAATCCGAATCCTTGTTGTCTGCACCATCGTCTTAGCCAGTTGTTTGCATCAAGGATCCTGTTCCATCTCCTGGTGCCATGCCCGTCTACTGGAAGGATAGAAGAAAAAACTACCTGTGCATCCAGTTCCTTTACTTTCTTCCCCAACTCTTCAAAGTCTTTGCAGATTGTCGGTAGGTCCTTCCTTGCCGTGTCATTGGTGCCAACATGTATCAGAAGAAATGGGTGGACGTCCTTGGAGTTGAAGAGCTTTGGTATCCTATCGGTCACATCCTTGATCATCGCACCTGGAAGGCAGCATACTTCTCTTGCAGTTATGTCCGGTCTGCAGATGGCTGCTTCTGTGCCTCTCAGTAGTGAGTCTCCCACCACCACCACTCTTATTACCACCACCACCACTATATTAGTGATGATGTCAGAATGTATGGGCCCCTGTCGGGTATATATTAGTGATGATATCAGAATGTATGGGCTCCTGTCGGGTGTATATTAGTGATGATATCAGAATGTATGGGCTCCTATCAGGTATATATTAGTGATGATATCAGAATGTATGGTCCCCTGTCAGGTATATATTAGTGATGATATCAGAATGTATGAGCTCCTGTCAGGTGTATATTAGTGATGATATCAGAATGTACGGGCTCCTGTCAGGTATATATTAGTGATGATATCAGAATGTACGGGCCCCTGTCAGGTATATATATATTAGTGATGATATCAGAATGTATGGGCCCCTGTCAGGTGTATATTAGTGATGATATTAGAATGTACGCTCACCTCACAGGTATATATTAGTGATGATATCAGAATGTATGGGCTCCTGTCAGGTATAGATTCAAGATTCAAAGAAGCTTTATTGGCAGGACCAAATACACATCAGTTTTGCCAAAGCAGGTGTATAGAGGCAATAGGGATAGGGACTGAGGGGATGTTGGGTAGGAGCTGTGGGGGGAGGTGGATGGGGCAGATCCAGGTTGGGGGCTATAGTCCATGGCATAGGGGAGGTGGATGGGGCAGATCCAGGTTGGGGACTATAGTCCATGGCATAGGGGAGGTGGATGGGGCAGGTTCAGGTTGGGGGCTATAGTCCATGGCATAGGGGAGGTGGATGGGGCAGGTCCATTGTGGGGGCTATAGTCCATGGCATAGGGGAGGTGGATGGGGCAGATCCAGGTTGGGGGCTATAGTCCATGGCATCATAGTTCTCTTTCTCGCAGTCTATGGCATTCGCTCACATACCGCGCTGCTATCTCCACCGCTCTCTCTTCTTCTCCCAGCAAGATATATGTTTTCTCTTCCTCCTTCATGGTGATGAAGTCTGGGAAGAGATGTGAGTGTCCCTCACTGCTGAGTATTTGGAGCAGTGTAGCAGGAAGTGGGTTTCGTCCTCTATGGCCTCCTGGTCACAGTGTTGGCACAGTCTTTCCTCCCTGGGCTTGTAGCTCTGCCTGTGTCGGCCACATTCGATGGCCAGACTGTGGGCGCTGAGTCTATATCGGCTCAGGATCTGGCGGTCTCTGGGGTCCGGGAGTTTCTCCAGATATGGGGCCAGTCTGTAGTCTCTCTGTAGGCTCCGGTACATGGTCAGTTTCTGTGAGCTGATGATATCATTCTTCCAGTCACTGACATACCTCTCCTGGCCTTCATCTGCCATCTTCCTAATTCCGGCTTTTGTCAGGTTGTTGTGATTGGTGTTCTGCTCCGGTTGGGTTTGGCTGGGCTGTTCCGGGGGTTCTGGTTTTTCTGTTTCACCTTCATGTATCAGGGCTTTATGGTGATGGGAGCTTGGATTGCTCCTATGCAGGTGAGCCCGGAATGACAGCGCCCTCTTTAGAACTGTCAGGTGTAGAGGGAATCTGCCCAGCTCGGCCCGACAAGCACTGTTGGAGGTGCTCCGATGGACCTGGAGAAGGTGCTTGCAGAATTGCAGAGGTATATATTAGTGATGATATCAGAATGTATGGGCTCCTGTCAGGTATATATTAGTGATGATATCAGAATGTACGGGCACCTGTCAGGTATATATTAGTGATGATATCAGAATGTACGGGCCCCTGTCAGGTATATATTAGTGATGATATCAGAATGTACGGGCCCCTGTCAGGTGTATATTAGTGAAGATATCAGAATGTACGGGCCCCTGTCAGGTATATATTAGTGATGATATCAGAATGTATGGGCTCCTGTCAGGTATATATTAGTGATGATATCAGAATGTACGGGCTCCTGTCAGGTGTATATTAGTGATGATATCAGAATGTATGGGCCCCTGTCAGGTGTATATTAGTGATGATATCAGAATGTATGGGCTCCGGTCAGGTATATATTAGTGATGATATCAGAATGTACGGGCTCCTGTCAGGTGTATATTAGTGATGATATCAGAATGTATGGGCTCCTGTCAGGTATATATTAGTGATGATATCAGAATGTATGGGCTCCTGTCAGGTATATATTAGTGATGATATCAGAATGTACGGGCACCTGTCAGGTATATATTAGTGATGATATCAGAATGTACGGGCCCCTGTCAGGTATATATTAGTGATGATATCAGAATGTACGGGCCCCTGTCAGGTGTATATTAGTGAAGATATCAGAATGTACGGGCCCCTGTCAGGTATATATTAGTGATGATATCAGAATGTATGGGCTCCTGTCAGGTATATATTAGTGATGATATCAGAATGTACGGGCTCCTGTCAGGTGTATATTAGTGATGATATCAGAATGTATGGGCTCCTGTCAGGTGTATATTAGTGATGATATCAGAATGTACGGGCTCCGGTCAGGTATATATTAGTGATGATATCAGAATGTACGGGCTCCTGTCAGGTGTATATTAGTGATGATATCAGAATGTATGGGCTCCTGTCAGGTATATATTAGTGATGATATCAGAATGTATGGGCTCCTGTCAGGTATATATTAGTGATGATATCAGAATGTACGGGCACCTGTCAGGTATATATTAGTGATGATATCAGAATGTACGGGCCCCTGTCAGGTATATATTAGTGATGATATCAGAATGTACGGGCCCCTGTCAGGTATATATTAGTGATGATATCAGAATGTACGGGCCCCTGTCAGGTGTATATTAGTGATGATATCAGAATGTATGGGCTCCTGTCAGGTGTATATTAGTGATGATATCAGAATGTACGGGCTCCTGTCAGGTATATATTAGTGATGATATCAGAATGTACGGGCCCCTGTCAGGTGTATATTAGTGATGATATCAGAATGTATGGGCTCCTGTCAGGTGTATATTAGTGATGATATCAGAATGTACGGGCTCCTGTCAGGTATATATTAGTGATGATATCAGAATGTATGGGCCCCTGTCAGGTATATATTAGTGATGATATCAGAATGTACGGGCCCCTGTCAGGTATATATTAGTGATGATATCAGAATGTATGGGCTCCTGTCAGGTGTATATTAGTGATGATATCAGAATGTACGGGCTCCTGTCAGGTATATATTAGTGATGATATCAGAATGTATGGGCTCCTGTCAGGTATATATTAGTGATGATATCAGAATGTACGGGCCCCTGTCAGGTATATATTAGTGATGATATCAGAATGTACGGGCCCCTGTCAGGTGTATATTAGTGAAGATATCAGAATGTACGGGCCCCTGTCAGGTATATATTAGTGATGATATCAGAATGTATGGGCTCCTGTCAGGTATATATTAGTGATGATATCAGAATGTACGGGCCCCTGTCAGGTATATATTAGTGATGATATCAGTATGTACGGGCTCCGGTCAGGTATATATTAGTGATGATATCAGAATGTACGGGCTCCTGTCAGGTGTATATTAGTGATGATATCAGAATGTATGGGCTCCTGTCAGGTATATATTAGTGATGATATCAGAATGTATGGGCTCCTGTCAGGTATATATTAGTGATGATATCAGAATGTACGGGCACCTGTCAGGTATATATTAGTGATGATATCAGAATGTACGGGCCCCTGTCAGGTATATATTAGTGATGATATCAGAATGTACGGGCCCCTGTCAGGTGTATATTAGTGAAGATATCCGAATGTACGGGCCCCTGTCAGGTATATATTAGTGATATCAGAATGTATGGGCTCCTGTCAGGTATATATTAGTGATGATATCAGAATGTACGGGCACCTGTCAGGTATATATTAGTGATGATATCAGAATGTAAGGGCCCCTGTCAGGTATTTATTAGTGATGATATCAGAATGTACGGGCCCCTGTCAGGTGTATATTAGTGATGATATCAGAATGTACGGGCCCCTGTCAGGTATATATTAGTGATGATATCAGAATGTATGGGCTACTGTCAGGTATATATTAGTGATGATATCAGAATGTATGGGCCTCTGTCAGGTATATATTAGTGATGATATCAGAATGTATGGACCCCTGTCAGGTATGTATTACTGATGATATCAGAATGTATGGGCCCCTGTCAGGTATATATATTAGTGATGATATCAGAATGTACGGGCCCCTGTCAGGTGTTCAAGATTCAAGATTCAAAGAAGCTTTATTGGCAGGACCAAATACACATCAGTTTTGCCAAAGCAAGTGTATAAAGGCAATAGGGATAGGGATTGTGGGGATGTTGGGTAGGAGCTGTAGTGGAGGTGGATCGGGCAGGTCCATTGTGGGGGCTATAGTCCATGGCATAGGGGAGGTGGATGGGGCAGGTCCATTGTGGGGGTTATAGTCCATGGCATAGGGGAGGTGGATGGGGCAGATGCAGGGTGGGGGCTATAGTCCATGGCATAGGGGAGGTGGATGGGGCAGGTCCAGGTTGGGGGCTATAGTCCATGGCATAGGGGAGGTGGATGGGGGCAGATCCAGGGTGGGGGCTATAGTCCATGGCATAGGGGAGGTGGATGGGGCAGGTCCAGGTTGGGGGCTATGGTCCATGGCATCATAGTTCTCTTTCTCGCAGTCTATGACATTCGCTCACATACCGCGCTGCTATCTCCACTGCGCTCTCTTCTTCTCCCAGCAGGATATATGTTTTCTCTTCCTCTTTCATGGTGATGAAGTCTGGGAAGAGATGTGCGAGTCTCCTGAAGTGAGTGTCCCTCACTGCTGAGTATTTGGAGCAGTGTAGCAGGAAGTGGGTTTCGTCCTCTATGGCCTCCTGATCACAGTGTTGGCACAGTCTTTCCTCCCTGGGCTTGTAGCTCTGCCTGTGTCGGCCACATTCGATGGCCAGACTGTGGGCGCTGAGTCTATATCGGCTCAGGATCTGGCGGTCTCTGGGGTCCGGGAGTTTCTCCAGATATGGGGCCAGTCTGTAGTCTCTCTGTAGGCTCCGGTACATGGTCAGTTTCTGTGAGCTGATGATATCATTCTTCCAGTCACTGACATACCTCTCCTGGCCTTCGTCTGCCATCTTCCTAATTCCGGCTTTTGTCAGGTTGTTGTGATTGGTGTTCTGGTCCGGTTGGGTTTGGCTGGGCTGTTCCGAGGGTTCTGGTTTTTCTGTTTCACCTACATGTATCAGGGCTTTATGGTGATGGGAGCTTGGATTGCTCCTATGCAGGTGAGCCCGGAATGACAGCGCCCTCTTTAGAACTGTTAGGTGTAGAGGGAATCTGCCCAGCTCGGCCCGACAAGCACTGTTGGAGGTGCTCCGATGGACCTGGAGAAGGTGCTTGCAGAATTCCAGGTGGAATATTTCTGTTGGACTGGAATCCCACTTTGACCAGTCTGGGTAGGTGTGAGGACCCCAGACTTCGCTGCCATACAGGAGGATTGGGGCGATGATGGAGTCGAAGATTTTTAGCCAGACCCTCACTGGTGGCTTCAGATGGTAGAGTGTCCTTCGGATGGCATAGAAGGTTTTGCAGGCCTTGTCTTTCAGGGTCTCTATGGCTTGTTTGAAACTCCCTGACCGGTGAATCTCTAGGCCCAGGTAGGTATATTTGTCAGTTCCTGTGAGGTCGCAGTTGTTGAGGACGAATGGTGGGTGTTGGTCTGATCTTCTCTTTCTCCTCTGGAACACCATGGTGTTGGTTTTCTTTAGGTTGACCGGTAGAGCCCAGGTGGAGCTGAATTTCTCTAGGATTTTCAGGTTGTCCTGGAGGCCTTTCTCGGTTGGTGACAGCAGCAGCAGGTCATCTGCATACAGCAGGAATTTCACCTGAGCGTCGTGGAGGGTGAGACCTGGTGCTGAGGAGGATTCTAGGGCGGTAGCCAGCTCGTTGATGTAGATGTTGAAGAGCGTTGGACTTAGGCTGCAGCCTTGTCTGACTCCGCGGCTCTGCTGGAAATAAGCCGTTCTTTTGCCGTTCACACTCACGCTGCAGCGGTTCTCGGTGTAGGAGCTTTTGATGACATCGTAGGTCTTTCCTCCTATTCCACTCTCCAGCAGTTTCAGGAATAAGCCCGGGTGCCACACTGAATCAAGGCCTTTTTAAAGTCCACAAAGCAGGCGTATATCTTCCCATTCTTTGTATTGTAGACGTGTTTCTGAATGAGGCTGTGCAGAGTATAGATGTGGTCAGTGGTGCGGTGGTTCGGCATGAACCCTGCTTGGCTCTTGCTGAGGACGTTGTGCTCGGTGAGGAAGGTGAGGATCCTCTTGTTCAGGATACTGTTGAACAGTTTTCCCAGGTTGCTGCTGACGCATATGCCTCTGTAGTTGGCTGGGTCATACCTGTCCCCACTCTTGTGGATGGGTGTGATGAGGCCTTGGTTCCAGGTACGAGGGAAGTAGCCGGCACTCAGTACAATATTGAAGAGTTTAACCATTGCAGCCTGTATTTCTGGTGGACTGAACTTCAGCATTTCTGGTAGGATTCCATCCAGGCCACCGGCTTTTCTACATCTTATGGAGGAGAGTCTCTCGGTTACTTCCTGTAGTGTTATAGGTGTATCCACCGGGTTTTGGAAGTTTTTGATTTTTTCCCCCATTGCTTTTAGTTTCGCCATTATGTTTTCCTGTTCTTGGCTTAGTCCTTCCTTTGGAATGTCTTTATAGAGGTCTCTGAAGTATTGGAGCCAGAGGTTGCCATTTTGGATATGGTTGTTGTTTTTCTTGTCTTTGGTGCCCATGTGGTTCCATAGATCCCAGAAGGAGTTGTCTTGGAGGGCGTCTTGGAGTTGGTTAAGCTTGGTAGAGATGTAACTCTGCTTCTTCCTCCTGAGGATGGTTTTGTACTGCTTTTGTATGGAGTCATAGGCTTCCCTCAGACCCAGGTGGTTGGGGTCTCTGTGTTTCTTGTTGGAGGCTGTTCTCAGGGTCTTCCGTACAGCTTAGCATTCTTTGTCAAACCAGCCATTGACCTGTGTTTCTTTTGGTCTCTTGTAGTCGACTTTTTTAAGGTCGGACAGTCTGGCCATTGCGTAGAATTTATTGTTGAGGTCCTTTGCGGCTTGGCTCACTCCCTCTGGGTTTGGCATGTACTCGAGGTTGTAGAAGTGGTGGAGCATCCGCTGTATTTCAGGTCTGCTGGAAGCTTCTTTATACTTTAGTGCCGACATTTTGGACCATTTGTAGGATGGAGGCCGGGTGAAGAGGACGCTCTGCTGTGGCTTCTGAGTGGATGGATTCTCTGTAGATTTCATGTACAGAAAAAGTTGGCTGTGGTCTGACAGGTGCGTTTGTGGGGTGACTATGAAGGCGCTGACATCTGCCAGGTTCAGGTCTGTAATGGCGTAATCAACTACGCTCCTCCCTACATGGGAGTTTAGTGTATACCTTCCTAAGGAGTCACCCTTGCTTCGTCCATTGAGGATATGAAGTCCTAAACTTTTACATACGTTCAGGAGCTTTCTGCCACTTTTGTTGACTGTACTGTCATAGCTGTTTCTCTCAGTGTGTACAGGGTCTTGGCCGTCATTCTCTGCTCCAAGTATGTAGATGTTTCCATCCGTGGTCAGGAAGTCTCTCTCTCTCCCTGTTCTTGCATTGAGGTCTCCAAAGATGAGAACTTTGCCCAGGGCCTGATAATGGGCGGCTTCTCTTTGTAAGATCTCAAAGCAGTCTGGATTGAAGTAGGGGGACTCTGGCGGTGGTATATAGGTGGCACAGAGGTGGACATCAGACTGACAGGTGAGGATGGAGCTGCTGATTCTGATCCATATGTGGCTGCCTCCTTTCTTCACCGGTTTGATGTACTGATGGAGCTCCTCTTTATACCAGATCGCTACTCCTCCTGAGCCCCGGCCCTGTTTGATGTTTTTATTTTTCTGGGCATGGACCCAGAATTCCTTGTATCCAATAGGCACCAGGGATTCGTTTTCGGCTCTGGTCCATGTTTCCAGGAGGATCTGAATGTCTATATTTTTCAGACTTTGTATAAAATCAGGGTCCTTTGTTTTAGATCCGAAGGTTGAGGCGTTGAGACCCTGGATATTCCAGCTGCTGATTGTAAGTGAAGACATTCCGGATATTAACTGGGAAACAGAAACCTGTGAAACCCATAAAGGCAACAGGTTTCTGCTAATAACCAAGAAAAATTATCTTTCACAATTGGTGCAGAATCCAACCAGAGGAGCAGCACTTTTAGACCTAATACTATCTAATAGACCTGACAGAATAACAAATCTGCAGGTGGTTGGGCATTTAGGAAATAGCGACCACAATATTGTGCAGTTTCACCTGTCTTTCACTAGGGGGACTTGTCAGGGAGTCACAAAAACATTGAACTTTAGGAAGGCAAAGTTTGAACAGCTTAGAGATGCCCTTAATCTGGTAGACTGGGACAATATCCTCAGAAATGAGAATACAGATAATAAATGGGAAATGTTTAAGAACATCCTAAATAGGCAGTGTAAGCGGTTTATACCTTGTGGGAATAAAAGGACTAGAAATAGGAAAAACCCAATGTGGCTAAACAAAGAAGTAAGACAGGCAATTAACAGTAAAAAGAAAGCATTTGCACTACTAAAGCAGGATGGCACCATTGAAGCTCTAAAAAACTATAGGGAGAAAAATACTTTATCTAAAAAACTAATTAAAGCTGCCAAAAAGGAAACAGAGAAGCACATTGCTAAGGAGAGTAAAACTAATCCCAAACTGTTCTTCAACTATATCAATAGTAAAAGAATAAAAACTGAAAATGTAGGCCCCTAAAAAAATAGTGAGGAAAGAATGGTTGTAGATGACGAGGAAAAAGCTAACATATTAAACACCTTCTTCTCCACAGTATTCACGGTGGAAAATGAACTGCTAGGTGAAATCCCAAGAAACAATGAAAACCCTATATTAAGGGTCACCAATCTAACCCAAGAAGAGGTGCGAAACCGGCTAAATAAGATTAAAATAGATAAATCTCCGGGTCCGGATGGCATACACCCACGAGTACTAAGAGAACTAAGTAATGTAATAGATAAACCATTATTTCTTATTTTTAGTGACTCTATAGTGACAGGGTCTGTTCCGCAGGACTGGCGCATAGCAAATGTGGTGCCAATATTCAAAAAGGGCTCTAAAAGTGAACCTGGAAATTATAGGCCAGTAAGTCTAACCTCTATTGTTGGTAAAATATTTGAAGGGTTTCTGAGGGATGTTATTCTGGATTATCTCAATGAGAATAACTGTTTAACTCCATATTAGCATGGGTTTATGAGAAATCGCTCCTGTCAAACCAATCTAATCAGTTTTTATGAAGAGGTAAGCTATAGACTGGACCACGGTGAGTCATTGGACGTGGTATATCTCGATTTTTCCAAAGCGTTTGATACCGTGCCGCACAAGAGGTTGGTACACAAAATGAGAATGCTTGGTCTGGGGGAAAATGTGTGTAAATGGGTTAGTAACTGGCTTAGTGATAGAAAGCAGAGGGTGGTTATAAATGGTATAGTCTCTAACTGGGTCGCTGTGACCAGTGGGGTACCGCAGGGGTCAGTATTGGGACCTGTTCTCTTCAACATATTCATTAATGATCTGGTAGAAGGTTTACACAGTAAAATATCGATATTTGCAGATGATACAAAACTATGTAAAGCAGTTAATACAAGAGAAGATAGTATTCTGCTACAGATGGATCTGGATAAGTTGGAAACTTGGGCTGAAAGGTGGCAGATGAGGTTTAACAATGATAAATGTAAGGTTATACACATGGGAAGAGGGAATCAATATCACCATTACACACTGAACGGGAAACCACTGGGTAAATCTGACAGGGAGAAGGACTTGGGGATCCTAGTTAATGATAAACTTACCTGGAGCAGCCAGTGCCAGGCAGCAGCTGCCAAGGCAAACAGGATCATGGGGTGCATTAAAAGAGGTCTGGATACACATGATGAGAGCATTATACTGCCTCTGTACAAATCCCTAGTTAGACCGCACATGGAGTACTGTGTCCAGTTTTGGGCACCGGTGCTCAGGAAGGATATAATGGAACTAGAGAGAGTACAAAGGAGGGCAACAAAATTAATAAAGGGGATGGGAGAACTACAATACCCAGATAGATTAGCGAAATTAGGATTATTTAGTCTAGAAAAAAGACGACTGAGGGGCGATCTAATAACCATGTATAAGTATATAAGGGGACAATACAAATATCTCGCTGAGGATCTGTTTATACCAAGGAAGGTGACGGGCACAAGGCGGCATTCTTTGCGTCTGGAGGAGAGAAGGTTTTTCCACCAACATAGAAGAGGATTCTTTACTGTTAGGGCAGTGAGAATCTGGAATTGCTTGCCTGAGGAGGTGGTGATGGCGAACTCAGTCGAGGGGTTCAAGAGAGGCCTGGTTGTCTTCCTGGAGCAGGACAATATTGTATCATACAATTATTAGGTTCTGTAGAAGGACGTAGATCTGGGTATTTATTATGATGGAATATAGGCTGAACTGGATGGACAAATGTCTTTTTTCGGCCTTACTAACTATGTTACTATGTTACTATGTTACATTCTTCTGTGTGGTTTTTGTGTATATACCTTGTAATGAGTATGGCTGTGTGGGACAAACTGGATTTCTGACAGTTTTATAGAAGTGCTTGGTTCCATCCAGTCACATTATTATTCTGCGCAGTGCATTGAGCAGGTTTATTATCTCATCCCTATCTCTGCTCTGCATGTATCTGTGTGGGTTTGGTGGTCTCCTCGGTGGAGGTCTCCACCTCCGATGGTCCGACACTGGGTGAAGAGCTTTGTTTCCAGCTTCAGGAGGTAGCCTTGGGGTTTTCTGCTTTATCGTTCTCGGGGGTCTTTCAGTGTGATTATGGCCACTGTTGAATCCAGGCCCGGGGTCTCTGTTTAGCACGATGTCCTTCAGCTCTTTGGCCAGGAGGCTGACCCCTTGTTTGTTGAGGTGTTTATCATCGTGCAGGTGACTGATGTTTATGGAGAGGTGTTGTGCCAGGGTCACGTTTGGCACAGTCTTGATCCTTTCAGTCAGTTCTGCATTGATGGCTTGGGTGGTTGGCCTGGGTATGTCCTTTCTTGGGAGCAGCGATGACAGAAGGATTTTACTGTCCGGGAATTTTAGGTTTGCCATCTTTGCCAGTTTGATAAGTTGTTCTGCGATCTGCTGGTCTGGCCGATTGTTTGTACCCGTGTGTATAATAATGTGCTTTGGGTTGGTAAACCGTGGTCTACTGATGACCTCTGTCACCTGTTCAATACTTGCACAGCGGATTGTACGGACCTGTTTTCCTGGGAATAGCCGCTGTGTATTTAGGTACTTCCCATTTGAGTCCATTATTAGGACAATATCAGGGCTTTGTGATGTCTTGGGTGTGCTACGGTGCTGCTGACGGGGGTCTGTGGTGCTGGCTTTGCTGGTGGCTGGTTCTCTTCTATCTCTGTGGTTTCAGGATTTGAGTCCGTTATTAGGACAGTATCAGGACTTTGCGATGTCTTGGGTGGGCTAAGGTGCTGCTGACGGAGGTCTGTGGTGCTGGCTGGATCTCTTCTCTCTTCCATCTCTCTGGTTTCAGGATTTGAGTCCATTATTAGGACAATATCAGGACTTTGCGATGTCTTGGGTGGGCTACGGTGCTGCTGATGGGGGTCTGTGGTGCTGGTTTTGCTGGTGGCTGGTTCTTTTCTCTCTTCCATCATATTGTTGGTTATTATTTTAATGCTGTTTGGTGTCTCTACATTCTGTTCAGTGGTGGCCATGTTGTCTGCTCTCTCGCTTGTGCCCATTGCCACCTGCTGGTTCAGATGTCCAGGGCTATGGGCTTTTAATTCTGTAATCTCCTTTCGGAGTTGGTCATTGTCCTTTTTCAGTTCCCCCATTTCCTGTAGTGCTGCCTTGTGTTGTGTTGATAGGTGTATATTAGTGATGATATCAGAATGTATGGGCCCCTGTCAGGTATATATTAGTGATGATATCAGAATGTATGGGCTCCTGTCAGGTATATATTAGTGATGATATCAGAATGTACGGGCACCTGTCAGGTAAATATTAGTGATGATACCAGAATGTATGGGCCCCTGTCAGGTATATATTAGTGATGATATCAGAATGTATGGGCACCTGTCAGGTATATATTAGTGATGATACCAGAATGTACGGGCCCCTGTCAGGTGTATATTAGTGATGATATCAGAATGTATGGGCACCTGTCAGGTATATATTAGTGATGATACCAGAATGTATGGGCCCCTGTCAGGTATATATTAGTGATGATATCAGAATGTACGGGCCCCTGTCAGGTGTATATTAGTGATATCAGAATGTATGGGCCCCTGTCAGGTATATATTAGTGATGATATCAGAATGTACGGGCACCTGTCAGGTATATATTAGTGATGATATCAGAATGTACGGGCTCCTGTCAGGTATATATTACTGTAGATATAGAATGTATGGGCCCCTGTCAGGTATATATTTGTGATGATATCAGAATGTATGGGCTCCTGTCAGGTGTATATTAGTGATGATATCAGAATGTATGGGCTCCGGTCAGGTATATATTAGTGATGATATCAGAATGTATGGGCCTCTGTCAGGTATATATTAGTGATGATATCAGAATATTTGGGCCCGTCAGGTATATATTAGTGATGATATCAGAATGTATGGGCTCCGGTCAGGTATATATTAGTGATGATATCAGAATGTATGGGCCCCTCTCAGGTATATATTAGTGATGATATCAGATAGTACGTGCTCCGGTCAGGTGTATATATTAGTGATGATATCAGAATGTATGGGCCCCTGTCAGGTATATATTAGTGATGATATCAGAATGTATGGGGTCCGGTCAGGTATATATTAGTGATGATATCAGAATGTATGGGACCCTGTCAGGTTTATATTAGTGATGATATCAGAATGTACGGGCACCTGTCAGGTATATATTAGTGATGATATCAGAATGTATGGGCTCCTGTCAGGTATATATTAGTGATGATATCAGAATGTATGGGCTCCTGTCAGGTGTATATTAGTGATGATATCAGAATGTACGGGCTCCGGTCAGGTATATATTAGTGATAATATCAGAATGTATGGGCCCCTGTCAGGTGTATATTAGTGATGATATCAGAATGTATGGGCTCCTATCAGGTATATATTAGTGATGATATCAGAATGTATGGGCCCCTGTCAGGTATATATTAGTGATGATATCAGAATGTACGGGCACCTGTCAGGTATATATTAGTGATGATATCAGAATGTACGGGCTCCTGTCAGGTATATATTAGTGATGATATCAGAATGTACGGGCCCCTGTCAGGTATATATTAGTGATGATATCAGAATGTACGGGCCCCTGTCAGGTATATATATTAGTGATGATATCAGAATGTACGGGTGTGACGGGGTGTACGGCAGAGCAAGAAGGGACAACAGGCCGAGGGATGATTCAACAGATTTATTATCAAGAACGCTGGAACAACACATACAGGTAGATCTACAGAGTCCACAATTAGTCCAATGGAACAGGTTCGGGGGCACCTCCCGATAATCCTTGTGCCAGGTAACAAAGCAATAGTCCACAATTAGTCCAAGGGATCCCAAAACAATCTCACGAACGACGAGATATGTCCTCAGCTCAAGTCTCGCCCCGTTCGCTTCCACAGTCCTAGATGGGCGTGGGGTCTTGCCTCAGCTAAGAATCCCCACTCCTTCTCCTTCAAGGATCAACTCACATCTGATCTCAAAATAAGAATGGATTGTCTGAGCTCCTGGGATCCGCCCATGAAGGGGTAGGGGTTACACCTTCTATTCAATGGTTGGGTCCACCAGAAGATTCTAGACTGGTGGGCTCCAGGCAGTCTATGTAATATGTACATTTGACTAGCCACCTGCTGTGAGGAAGAATGGCTATTCCTCCACTAGTGATGTTGACAAAGCTTAATTACATTAGAGCTTAGGGCTGCAAGTATTGGGGGAAGGAGACATTGTTACAGGTGAACTCCCAGCCAAGAAAATACATAAATTACAGCTAATAGACCAGAGAACAGTTACATACATCAAATGGCATATTATTCAAATACAGAGCAAAAGTACATATCATGACAATCCCTTCCCCTCCCAATTTGTGTACGTACCAGGGACCTCTACAGGTCGCTGGTTAAGTACACACAGGCAGAGCGTAACTTACATGTGGCTTCATGCAGCCACAAATTGGCATCTTAGCTCTCCCACATCATTGCCCAGGAGAACATCTGCAGGCAGACCACCCATCACCCCAACCACACATCGCCTGACCCCAAATCCAAAGTTCAGATCCACAGTGGCTGTGGGAATAGTCCTCCATTGTCCACCAGCCAGTTCAATGACAATCCCAGGTCCTCGATGGATTGCCTCAGGCCGAACCACTCGGGGATCAGCCAGTGTGAGGAAAGCCCCTGAGTCACAAAATCCAATAAGTCTCTGTCCATCCAGCACGACCTCCTGCAAGTGCTTACCTCGATGAGCAGAAGTCGTCATAGCTGCGGGTCGCACACCATAAACTCCTAGTGGTGCAACATGGGTGGGTGAGGCACTAGGCCAGTCCTCACGTAGTGGTGACACGTCGTCCTCCATGGCACTTGGCTGTACATAATTAATAATATGACTGGGTACAGGATTAATCCTCATTTGAACAGCTGGGCAGGAGGCTTGCAGATGCCCCGGCTGTCCACATCGACAGCATCTCTGCTGGGTCTCACTCCATCCAAGGCGTCCTCTTGGGCGAGGGGTAAGGGAACCTGGAGGCCGGCTCCCACCTGAAGGTGCTGTAGGGGTTTGAGGACGACTTCTCCATGAGCTGGCTGGGCATGAGGCCTGCAGATGCCCCAGATGCCCACAACCATAACACCTGCGCTCTGCTACTTCCTCTCCTTGTCGTATTCCAGAAAACGCAGTAGAAGCAACTGGAGGCACATTTACACGGGTATCAGCATGAGGTGGTGGCTTAGAGGAACGGGGAACAATGGGGACAGAAGAACAGGGGGCCACCGGTGTTGTGGAGCTGGTAGGCCTCTCTCCATCCTCCAACAGAACCCTCCACTGAGGCTTGATGGTGAGAGCCTCATCAGTTAGAGCTGCAGCTTCCTCCACAGTGGCTGGTCTCCTCTCACGCACCCATTCCCGGATCTCAGCAGGGCACTTGAAGTAAAACTGCTCTTTTAAGATAATCTGAAGGAAGGTCTCCCAGGTTAAGGCCTTCTCTGCCTCCAGCCAGCGATGACATATTTGTTTGAGTCTGTGGGCATACATCTTGAAAGACACTTCCTCATCACAGGCTAAAGTACGGAACTGAGTCCTGTAAGTGTCTGGGGTAACAGCATAATGTTCTAGAATAGTCCGTTTAATCTCCGCATACTCACACTTCCCCTGAGGGTCCATAGCTCTATAGGCTGCGGCAGCTCCACCCTCTAAGAGCCCCACCAGATGTCGGACTCGGTCCCTTTCTGGGACTTCCATTAATCGACACTGATGCTCAAAGTCCTGGAAGAAGCCCTCAATGTCGCCTGCAGCCTCATTAAAGGGCTTGAAGTCTTTGCGGGACACTCTGGGGAGTTCCCTCATGGTGGGTGCTGGGGTTAGAGTCTGTCTAGAGCTTCTAGCTGCTTCCAAAGCGATCTGCCTCTCCAGCAATGCCATCTCCTGAGCTCTGTCCTCGGCTCTGTGAATGGCCTCCCTCTCCCTCTCCTGAGCTCTGTGAATGGCCTCCCTCTCCTGAGCTCTGTGAATGGCCTCCATCTTATAGTCTATGGTGGCCTCTTCTCCCAGCAATGCCAACTCCTCCTCGTACCACACAACCCACTGACTTATTTGGGTATTTACCTCCGGCTGCCTTCTTTCCTCCATTTGCTGTGAGGATCCTTCCTCAGCGTCATCTTGCAGGCGAACTCCTTCCAAAGCCTCAATAAGCTGCTCCTTGGAGAGTCCTTTAAAACGGACTCCTACTTCCCGGGCCTTTGATTGTAGGTTCCCCAAACTCCAGTTCTTGTACTCTGTGGTGCTGGTTCTCGATGTTGATGGGCCGTTGTCCTCCATTCCTTCTGCTCTGGTTCCACTGCTTGCCACCAGTTTGTGACGGGGTGTACGGCAGAGCAAGAAGGGACAACAGGCCGAGGGATGATTCAACAGATTTATTATCAAGAACGCTGGAACAACACATACAGGTAGATCTACAGAGTCCACAATTAGTCCAATGGAACAGGTTCGGGGGCACCTCCCGATAATCCTTGTGCCAGGTAACAAAGCAATAGTCCACAATTAGTCCAAGGGATCCCAAAACAATCTCACGAACGACGAGATATGTCCTCAGCTCAAGTCTCGCCCCGTTCGCTTCCACAGTCCTAGATGGGCGTGGGGTCTTGCCTCAGCTAAGAATCCCCACTCCTTCTCCTTCAAGGATCAACTCACATCTGATCTCAAAATAAGAATAGATTGTCTGAGCTCCTGGGATCCGCCCATGAAGGGGTAGGGGTTACACCTTCTATTCAATGGTTGGGTCCACCAGAAGATTCTAGACTGGTGGGCTCCAGGCAGTCTATGTAATATGTACATTTGACTAGCCACCTGCTGTGAGGAAGAATGGCTATTCCTCCACTAGTGATGTTGACAAAGCTTAATTACATTAGAGCTTAGGGCTGCAAGTATTGGGGGAAGGAGACATTGTTACAGGTGAACTCCCAGCCAAGAAAATACATAAATTACAGCTAATAGACCAGAGAACAGTTACAAACATCAAATGGCATATTATTCAAATACAGGGCAAAAGTACATATCATGACAACGGGCCCCTGTCAGGTATATATTAGTGATGATATCAGAATGTACGGGCCCCTGTCAGCTGTATATTAGTGATGATATCAGAATGTATGGGCCCCTGTCAGGTATATATTAGTGATGATGTCAGAATGTATGGGCTCCTGTCAGGTATATATTAGTGATGATATCAGAATGTATGGGCTCCTGTCAGGTATATATTAGTGATGATATCAGAATGTATGGGCTCCTGTCAGGTATATATTAGTGATGATATCAGAATGTACGGGCTCCTGTCAGGTATATATTAGTGATGATATCAGAATGTATGGGCTCCTGTCAGGTATATATTAGTGATGATATCAGAATGTACGGGCTCCTGTCAGGTATATATTAGTGATGATATCAGAATGTATGGGCTCCTGTCAGGTATATATTAGTGATGATATCAGAATGTACGGGCCCCTGTCAGGTATATATTAGTGATGATATCAGAATGTACGGGCTCCGGTCAGGTATATATTAGTGATAATATCAGAATGTACGGGCTCCTGTCAGGTGTATATTAGTGATGATATCAGAATGTATGGGCTCCTGTCAGGTATATATTAGTGATGATATCAGAATGTATGGGCTCCTGTCAGGTATATATTAGTGATGATATCAGAATGTATGGGCCCCTGTCAGGTATATATTAGTGATGATATCAGAATGTATGGGCTCCTTTCAGGTATATATTAGTGATGATATCAGAATGTACGGGCACCTGTCAGGTATATATTAGTGATAATATCAGAATGTATGGGCTCCTTTCAGGTATATATTAGTGATGATATCAGAATGTACGGGCCCCTGTCAGGTATATATTAGTGATGATATCAGAATGTATGGGCTCCTTTCAGGTATATATTAGTGATGATATCAGAATGTATGGGCTCCTGTCAGGTATATATTAGTGATGATATCAGAATGTATGGGCTCCTGTCAGGTATATATTAGTGATGATATCAGAATGTATGGGCCCCTGTCAGGTATATATTAGTGATGATATCAGAATGTATGGGCTCCTTTCAGGTATATATTAGTGATGATATCAGAATGTACGGGCACCTGTCAGGTATATATTAGTGATGATACCAGAATGTATGGGCCCCTGTCAGGTATATATTAGTGATGATATCAGAATGTACGGGCTGTGGTCAGTATATATTAATATAGAATGTATGGGCTCCTGTCAGGTATATATTAGTGATGATATCAGAATGTACGGGCCCCTGTCAGGTGTATATTAGTGATGGGCCCCTGTCAGGTATATATTAGTGATGATATCAGAATGTACGGGCTCCTGTCAGGTGTATATTAGTGATGATATCCGAATATATGGGCCCCTGTCAGGTATATATTAGTGATGATATCAGAATGTATGGACTCCGGTCAGGTATAATAATAATCTTTATTTTTATATAGCGCTTACATATTACGCAGCGCTTTACAGTTTGCACACATTTTCATCGCTGTCCCCGTTGAAGCTCACAGTCTAAATTCCCTATCAGTATGTCTTTGGAATGTGGGAGGAAACCGGAGTACCCGGAGGAAACCCACGCAAACACGGAGAGAACATACAAACTCTTTGCAGATGTTGTCCTTAGTGGGGCTTGAACCCAGGACTCCAGCGCTGCAAGGCTGCTGTGCTAACCACTGTGCCACTGTGCTGCCCACAGGTATATATTAGTGATGATATCAGAATGTATGGGCTCCGGTCAGGTACATATTAGTGATGATATCAGAATGTACGGGCCCCTGTCAGGTATATATATTAGTGATGATATCAGAATGTATGGGCCCCTGTCAGGTATATATTAGTGATGATATCAGAATGTATGGGCCCCTGTCAGGTATATATTAGTGATGATATCAGAATGTACGGGCCCCTGTCAGGTATATATTAGTGATGATATCAGAATGTACGGGCCCCTGTCAGGTGTATATTAGTGATGATATCAGAATGTACGGGCCCCTGTCAGGTGTATATTAGTGATGATATCAGAATGTACGGGCACCTGTCAGGTATATATTAGTGATGATATCAGAATGTATGGGCCCCTGTCAGGTATATATTAGTGATGATATCAGAATGTACGGGCACCTGTCAGGTATATATTAGTGATGATATCAGAATGTACGGGCACCTGTCAGGTATATATTAGTGATGATATCAGAATGTACGGGCCCCTGTCAGGTGTATATTTGTGATGATATAAGAATGTATGGGCCCCTGTCAGGTATATATTAGTGATGATATCAGAATGTATGGGCCCCTGTCAGGTATATATTAGTGATGATATCAGAATGTACGGGCACCTGTCAGGTATATATTAGTGATGATATCAGAATGTATGGGCACCTGTCAGGTATATATTAGTGATGATATCAGAATGTATGGGCCCCTGTCAGGTGTATATTTGTGATGATATAAGAATGTATGGGACCCTGTCAGGTGTATATTAGTGATGATATCAGAATGTACGGGCACCTGTCAGGTATATATTAGTGATGATATCAGAATGTATAGGCCCCTGTCAGGTATATATATTAGTGATGATATCAGAATGTACGGGCCCCTGTCAGGTATATATATTAGTGATGATATCAGAATGTATGGGCCCCTGTCAGGTATATATTAGTGATGATATCATAATGTATAGGCCCCTGTCAGGTATATATATTAGTGATGATATCAGAATGTACGGGCTCCTGTCAGGTATATATTAGTGATGATATCAGAATGTATGGGCTCCTGTCAGGTGTATATTAGTGATGATATCAGAATGTATGGGCTCCTGTCAGGTATATATATTAGTGATGATATCAGAATGTATGGGCCCCTGTCAGGTATATATTAGTGATGATATCATAATGTATAGGCCCCTGTCAGGTATATATATTAGTGATGATATCAGAATGTACGGGCTCCTGTCAGGTATATATTAGTGATGATATCAGAATGTATGGGCCCCTGTCAGGTATATATATTAGTGATGATATCAGAATGTACGGGCTCCTGTCAGGTATATATTAGTGATGATATCAGAATGTACGGGCCTCTGTCAGGTGTATATTAGTGATGATATCAGAATGTATGGGCTCCTGTCAGGTATATATTAGTGATGATATCATAATGTATGGGCTCCTGTCAGGTGTATATTACTGATGATATCAGAATGTATGGGCTCCTGTCAGGTATATATTAGTGATGATATCAGAATGTATGGGCCCCTGTCAGGTATATATTAGTGATGATATCAGAATGTATGGGCTCCTGTCAGGTGTATATTAGTGATGATATCAGAATGTATGGGCCCCTGTCTGGTGTATATTAGTGATGATATCAGAATGTATGGGCCCCTGTCAGGTATATATTAGTGATGATATCAGAATGTATGGGCTCCTGTCAGGTATATATTAGTGATGATATCAGAATGTATGGGCCCCTGTCAGGTATATGTTAGTGATGATATCAGAATGTACGGGCCCCTGTCAGGTATATATTAGCGATGATATCAGAATGTATGGGCTCCTGTCAGGTATATATTAGTGATGATATATTAGAATGTACGGGCTCCTGTCAGGTGTATATTACTGATGATATCAGAATGTATGGGCCCCTGTCAGGTGTATATATTAGTGATGATGTCAGAATGTACGGGCACCTGTCAGGTATATATTAGTGATGATATCAGAATGTACGGGCTCCTGTCAGTTATATATTAGTGATGATATCAGAATGTACGGGCCCCTGTCAGGTATATATTAGTGATGATATCAGAATGTACGGGCCCCTGTCAGGTATATATATATTAGTGATGATATCAGAATGTATGGGCCCCTGTCAGGTGTATATTAGTGATGATATTAGAATGTACGGGCTCCTGTCAGGTATATATTAGTGATGATATCAGAATGTACGGGCACCTGTCAGGTATATATTAGTGATGATATCAGAATGTATGGGCCCCTGTCAGGTATATAGTAGTGATGATATCAGAATGTACGGGCCCCTGTCAGGTATATTAGTGATGATATAAGAATGTACGGGCACCTCACAGGTATATATTAGTGATGATATCAGAATGTACGGGCACCTGTCAGGTATATATTAGTGATGATATCAGAATGTATGGGCTCCTGTCAGGTATATATTAGTGATGATATCAGAATGTATGGGCCCCTGTAAGGTATATATTAGTGATGATATCAGAATGTATGGGCACCTGTCAGGTATATATTAATATAGAATGTACGGGCCCCTGTCAGGTGTATATTAATGATGATATCAGAATGTACGGGCCCCTGTCAGTTATATATTAGTGATAATATCAGAATGTATGGGCCCCTGTAAGGTATATATTAGTGATGATATCAGAGTGTACGGACACCTGTCAGGTATATATTAGTGATGATATCAGAATGTATGGGCTCCGGGCAGGTATTTATTAGTGATGATATCAGAATGTATGGGCCTCTGTCAGGTATATATTAGTGATGATATCAGAATGTATGGGCCTCTGTCAGGTATATATTAGTGATGATATCAGAATGTATGGGCCCCTGTCAGGTATATATTAGTGACTAGATTGTGGCCCGATTCTAACGCATCGGGTATTCTAGAATATGCATGTCCCCGTAGTATATGGACAATGATGATTCCAGAATTCGCGGCAGACTGTGTCCGTCGCTGATTGATCGAGGCAACCTTTATGACATCGTCGCCATGGCAACCATTATGACATCATCGTCGCTGTGCCCGTTGCTCATTGGTCGAGGCCTGGCGGCATCGACCAATCAGGGACGTGGGATTTCCAGGACAGACAGACAGAAAGACAGACAGACGGAAAAACCCTTAGACAATTATATATATAGACTAGACTGTGGCCCGATTCTAACGCATCGGGTTTTCTAGAATATGCATGTCCCCGTAGTATATGGACAATGATGATTCCAGAATTCGCGGCAGACTGTGCCCGTCGCTGATTGTTGCGGCAACCTTAATGACATCATCATTGCCATGGCAACCATTATGACATCTACGTCGATACTGTGCCCATTGCTGATTGGTCGAGGCCTGGACAATGATGATTCCAGAATTCGCGGCAGACTGTGTCCGTCGCTGATTGATCGAGGCAACCTTTATGACATCATCGTCGCCATGGCAACCATTATGACATCATCGTCGCTGTGCCCGTTGCCTGGCGGCCTCGACCAATCAGAAACGCGGGATTTCTACGTCGATGCTGTGTCGGTCTCTGATTGGTCGAGGCCGCCAGCCGGGATTTCCAGGACAGACAGATGTTGTGAATTCTGTGGCAGAGCTCCCTCCTGTGGTCACAAGTGGTACTTCGGCTGATTCTCTCTATGAGCTTCCGTTGGTGGAGGAAAGTGGTACTGCGGCTTCTGAGTTTCCTTCCTCAGGTGATGTGGTGAAGTCGTTAGGTGCTGCTCTATTTAACTCCACCTAGTGCTTTGATCCTGGCTTCCAGTCAATGTTCTAGTATTGGACTTGCTTCCTCCTGGATCGTTCCTGTGGCCTGCTGCTCTGCATAGCTAAGTTCCGCTTTTGTTATTTTTGTTTGCTGTTTTTTCTGTCCAGCTTGCTTATTTGTTTTTTTCTTGCTTGCTGGAAGCTCTGGGACGCAGAGGGTGTACCTCCGTGCCGTTAGTCGGTACGGAGGGTCTTTTTGCCCCCTTTGCGTGGTTGTGGGGTTTTGTGTTGACCGCAGAGTTGCCTTTCCTGTCCTCGCTCTGTTCAGAAGGTCGGGCCTCACTTTGCTAAATCTATTTCATCTCTACGTTTGTCTTTTCATCTTACTCACAGTCATTATATGTGGGGGGCTGCCTTTTCCTTTGGGGTATTTCTCTGAGGCAAGGTAGGCTTATTTTCTATCTTCAGGCTAGCTAGTTTCTCAGGCTGTGCCGAGTTGCATAGGGAGCGTTAGGCGCAATCCACGGCTGCCTTTAGTTTGGTTGGAGAGGATTAGGGATTGCGGTCAGCAGAGTTCCCACGTCTCGGAGCTCGTTCTGTGTTTTTGGGTTGCTGTCGGGTCGCTGTGTGTGCTCTGGCTTCTATGTCCATTGTGGTACTGAATTACCTAATCATAACAGTACTGGAAGCTAAAAGTACTAATGATTCTCAATAGAGGGAAAAAAGAAGTTCTGAGACCTTTTTTTTTTTCTCTGCACTGTGTTTTGCCTTTTTTTCCCCTAGACATTTGGGTGGTTCAGGACACAGGTGTAGCGATGGACATTAAAGGTCTGTCTTCATGTGTGGATCAGCTCACGACAAGAGTACAAAAAATTCAAGACTTTGTGGTTCAGAATTCTATGTTGGAACCAAGAATTCCTATTCCTGATTTGTTTTTTGGAGATGGAACTAAATTTCTGAGTTTCAAAAACAATTGTAAACTATTTCTGGCTTTGAAACCTCGCTCCTCTGGTGACCCAGTTCAACAAATTAGGATCATTATTTCTTTTTTTACGTGGCGATCCTCAGGTCTGGGCGTTTTCTCTTGCGCCAGGAGATCCTGCATTGTGTAATATTGATGCGTTTTTCCTGGCGCTCGGATTGCTGTACGATGAACCTAATTCAGTGGATCAGGCAGAGAAAAATTTGCTGGCTCTGTGTCAGGGTCAGGATGAGATAGAGGTATATTGTCAGAAATTTAGAAAGTGGTCCGTACTCACTCAATGGAATGAAGGTGCGCTCGCAGCTATTTTCAGAAAGGGTCTCTCTGAAGCCCTTAAGGATGTCATGGTGGGATTTCCTATGCCTGCTGGTCTGAATGAGTCTATGTCTTTGGCTATTCAGATCGGTCGACGCTTGCGTGAGCGTAAATCTGTGCACCATTTGGCGGTATTATCTGAGCATAGACCTGAGCCTATGCAGTGCGATAGGACTTTGACCAGAGTTGAACGGCAAGAACACAGACGTCAGAATGGGCTGTGTTTCTACTGTGGTGATTCCACTCATGCTATCTCTGATTGTCCTAAGCGCACTAAGCGGTTCGCTAGCTCTGCCACCATTGGTACGGTACAGTCAAAATTTCTTTTGTCCGTTACCTTGATCTGCTCTTTGTCATCTTATTCTGTCATGGCATTTGTGGATTTAGGCGCTGCCCTGAATTTGATGGACTTGGTGTATGCTAGGCGATGTGGGTTTTTCTTGGAGCCCTTGCAGTGTCCTATTCCATTGAGAGGAATTGATGCTACGCCTTTGGCCAAGAATAAGCCTCAGTGCTGGACCCAGCTGACCATGTGCATGGCTCCTGCACATCAGGAGGTTATTCGCTTTCTGGTGTTGCATAATCTTCATGATATGGTCGTGTTGGGGTTGCCATGGCTACAAGTCCATAATCCAGTATTAGATTGGAAATCCATGTCTGTGTCCAGCTGGGGTTGTCAGGGGGTACATGGTGATGTCCCATTTCTGTCTATTTCGTCATCCACCTCTTCTGAGGTCCCAGAGTTCTTGTCTGATTACCGGGATGTATTTGATGAGCCCAAGTCCGATACTCTACCTCCGCATAGGGATTGTGATTGTGCTATCGATTTGATTCCTGGTAGTAAATTCCCAAAAAGTTGACTGTTTAATTTATCTGTGCCTGAGCACGCCGCTATGCGGAGTTACGTGAAGGAGTCCTTGGAGAAGGGGCACATTCGCCCGTCATCGTCGCCATTAGGAGCGGGGTTCTTTTTTGTGGCCAAGAAGGATGGTTCGCTGAGACCTTGTATAGATTACCGCCTTCTAAATAAGATCACGGTTAAATTTCAGTACCCCTTGCCGCTGTTATCCGATTTGTTTGCTCGGATTAAGGGGGCTAGTTGGTTCACCAAGATAGATCTTCGTGGTGCGTATAATCTTGTGCGTATTAAAGCGAGGCGATGAATGGAAAACTGCGTTTAATACGCCCGAGGGCCATTTTGAGTACCTAGTAATGCCATTCGGACTTGCCAATGCTCCATCAGTGTTTCAGTCCTTTATGCATGACATCTTCCGAGAGTACCTGGATAAATTCCTGATTGTATACTTGGATGATATTTTGGTCTTCTCGGATGATTGGGAATCTCATGTGAAGCAGGTCAGAACAGTGTTTCAGGTCCTGCGTGCTAATTCTTTGTTTGTGAAGGGATCAAAGTGTCTCTTTGGTGTTCAGAAGATTTCATTTTTGGGGTTCATTTTTTCCCCTTCTACTATCGAGATGGACCCTGTTAAGGTCCAAGCCATCCATGATTGGACTCAGCCGACATCTCTGAAAAGTCTGCAAAAGTTCCTGGGCTTTGCAAATTTTTATCGTCGCTTCATCTGCAATTTTTCTAGTATTGCTAAACCATTGACCGATTTGACCAAGAAGGGTGCTGGTGTGGTCAATTGGTCTTCTGCTGCTGTGGAAGCTTTTCAAGAGTTGAAGCGTCGTTTTTCTTCTGCCCCTGTGTTGTGTCAACCAGATGTTTCGCTTCCATTCCAGGTCGAGGTTGATGCTTCTGAGATTGGAGCGGGGGCTGTTTTGTCGCAGAGAAGTTCTGATTGCTCGGTGATGAAACCATGCGCCTTCTTTTCCAGGAAGTTTTCGCCTGCTGAGCGAAATTATGATGTTGGCAATCGAGAGTTGCTGGCCATGAAGTGGGCATTCGAGGAGTGGCATCATTGGCTTGAAGGAGCTAAGCATCGCGTGGTGGTCTTGACTGATCATAAGAACTTGACTTATCTCGAGTCTGCCAAGCGGTTGAATCCCAGACAGGCTCGTTGGTCGCTGTTTTTTGCCCGTTTTGACTTTGTGGTTTCGTACCTTCCGGGCTCTAAAAATGTGAAGGCGGATGCCCTGTCTAGGAGTTTTGTGCCCGACTCTCCGGGTTTATCTGAGCCGGCGGGTATTCTCAAAGAGGGAGTAATTGTGTCTGCCATCTCCCCTGATTTGCGGCGGGTGCCCAGCGGAGAAACTGTTTGTCCCTGATAGGTGGACGAATAAAGTTATCTCTGAGGTTCATTGTTCGGTGTTGGCTGGTCATCCTGGAATCTTTGGTACCAGAGAGTTAGTGGCTAGATCCTTTTGGTGGCCATCTCTGTCGCGGGATGTGCGTTCTTTTGTGCAGTCCTGTGGGATTTGTGCTCGGGCTAAGCCCTGCTGTTCTCGTGCCAGTGGGTTGCTTTTGCCCTTGCCGGTCCCGAAGAGGCCTTGGACACATATCTCTATGGATTTTATTTCAGATCTTCCCGTCTCTCAAAAGATGTCGGTCATTTGGGTGGTTTGTGATCGCTTCTCTAAGATGGTCCATTTGGTACCCTTGTCTAAATTACCTTCCTCCTCTGATTTGGTGCCATTGTTTTTCAAGCATGTGGTTCGTTTACATGGCATTCCAGAGATTATCGTTTCTGACAGAGGTTCCCAGTTTGTTTCGAGGTTATGGCGAGCTTTTTGTGCTAGGATGGGCATTGACTTGTCTTTTTCCTCGGCTTTCCATCCTCAGACCAATGGCCAGACCGAACGAACCAATCAGACCTTGGAAACATATCTGAGATGCTTTGTTTCTGCTGATCAGGATGACTGGATGTCCTTTTTGCCTTTGGCTGAGTTCGCCCTTAATAATCGGGCCAGGTCGGCTACCTTGGTTTCGCCGTTTTTCTGCAACTCTGGGTTCCATTCTCGTTTCTCTTCAGGGCAGGTTGAGTCTTCGGACTGTCCTGGTGTGGATACTGTGGTGGACAGGTTGCAGCAGATTTGGACTCATGTAGTGGACAATTTGACCTTGTACCAGGAGAAGGCTCAACGTTTCGCTAATTGCAGACGCTGTGTGGGTCCCCGACTTCGTGTTGGGGATTTGGTTTGGTTGTCTTCTCGTCATATTCCTATGAAGGTTTCCTCTCCTAAGTTTAAACCTCGTTTCATTGGTCCGTATAGGATTTCTGAGGTTCTTAATCCTGTGTCTTTTCGTTTGACCCTTCCAGATTCTTTTTCCATCCATAACGTATTCCATAGGTCATTGTTGCGGAGATACGTGGCACCTATGGTTCCATCTGTTGATCCTCCTGCTCCGGTTTTGGTGGAGGGGGAGTTGGAGTATATTGTGGAGATGATTTTGGATTCTCGTGTTTCAAGACGGAAACTCCAGTATCTGGTTAAGTGGAAGGGTTATGCTCAGGAAGATAATTCCTGGTTCTTTGCCTCTGATGTCCATGCTCCCGATCTTGTTGGTGCCTTTCATATGGCTCATCCTGGTCGTCCTGGGGGCTCTGGTGAGGGTCCGGTGACCCCTCCTCAAGGGGGGGTACTGTTGTGAATTCTGTGGCAGAGCTCCCTCCTGTGGTCACAAGTGGTACTTCGGCTGATTCTCTGTATGAGCTTCCGTTGGTGGAGGAAAGTGGTACTGCGGCTTCTGAGTTTCCTTCCTCAGGTAATGTGGTGAAGTCGTTAGGTGCTGCTCTATTTAACTCCACCTAGTGCTTTGATCCTGGCTTCCAGTCAATGTTCTAGTATTGGACTTGCTTCCTCCTGGATCGTTCCTGTGGCCTGCTGCTCTGCATAGCTAAGTTCCGCTTTTGTTATTTTTGTTTGCTGTTTTTTCTGTCCAGCTTGCTTATTTGTTTTTTTCTTGCTTGCTGGAAGCTCTGGGACGCAGAGGGTGTACCTCCGTGCCGTTAGTCGGTACGGAGGGTCTTTTTGCCCCCTTTGCGTGGTTGTTTGTGGGGTTTTGTGTTGACCGCAGAGTTGCCTTTCCTGTCCTCGCTCTGTTCAGAAGGTCGGGCCTCACTTTGCTAAATCTATTTCATCTCTACGTTTGTCTTTTCATCTTACTCACAGTCATTATATGTGGGGGGCTGCCTTTTCCTTTGAGGTATTTCTCTGAGGCAAGGTAGGCTTATTTTCTATCTTCAGGCTAGCTAGTTTCTCAGGCTGTGCCGAGTTGCATAGGGAGCATTAGGCGCAATCCACGGCTGCCTTTAGTGTGGTTGGAGAGGATTAGGGATTGCGGTCAGCAGAGTTCCCACGTCTCGGAGCTCGTTCTGTGTTTTTGGGTTGCTGTCGGGTCGCTGTGTGTGCTCTGGCTTCTATGTCCATTGTGGTACTGAATTACCTAATCATAACAGACAGACAGAAAGACAGACAGACAGAAAGACAGACAGACAGAAAGACAGACAGACGGAAAAACCCTTAGGCAATTATATATATAGATGATATCAGAATGTACGGGCTCCGGTCAGGTGTATATATTAGTGATAATATCAGAATGTATGAGCCCATGTCAGGTATATATTAGTGATGATATCAGAATGTACGGGCCCCTGTCAGGTATATATTAGTGATGATATCAGAATGTACGGGCTCCTGTCAGGTATATATTAGTGATGATATCAGAATGTACAGGCACCTGTCAGGTATATATTAGTGATGATATCAGAATGTATGGGCTCCTGTCAGGTATATATTAGTGATGATATCAAAATGTATGGGCCCCTGTCAGGTGTATATATTAGTGATGATATCAGAATGTATGGGCCTCTGTCAGGTATATATTAGTGATGATATCAGAATGTATGGGCCCCTGTCAGGTACAGTATATATTATTGATGATATCAGAATGTATGGGCTCCTGTCAGGTATATATTAGTGATGATATCAAAATGTATGGGCCCCTGTCAGGTGTATATATTAGTGATGATATCAGAATGTATGGGCCTCTGTCAGGTGTATATTAGTGATGATATCAGAATGTATGGGCCCCTGTCAGGTATATATTAGTGATGATATCAGAATGTATGGGCTCCTGTCAGGTATTTATTAGTGATATCAGAATGTACGGGCTCCTGTCAGGTATATATTAGTGATGATATTAGAATGTATGGGCCCCTGTCAAGTATATATTAGTGATGATATCAGAATTTATGGGCTCCTGTCAGGTATATATTAGTGATAATATTAGAATGTATGGGCCCCTGTCAGGTATATATATTAGTGATGATATCAGAATGTACGGGCTCCTGTCAGGTATATACAGTGGAGCAAAAAAGTATTTAGTCAGTCAGCAATAGTGCAAGTTCCACCACTTAAAAAGATGAGAGGCGTCTGTAATTTACATCTTCGGTAGACCTCAACTATGGGAGACAAACTGAGAAAAAAAAAATCCAGAAAATCACATTGTCTGTTTTTTTAACATTTTATTTGCATATTATGGTGGAAAATAAGTATTTGGTCAGAAACAAAATTTCATCTCAATACTTTGTAATATATCCTTTGTTGGCAATGACAGAGGTCAAACGTTTTCTGTAAGTCTTCACAAGGTTGCCACACACTGTTGTTGGTATGTTGGCCCATTCCTCCATGCAGATCTCCTCTAGAGTAGTGATGTTTTTGGCTTTTCGCTTGGCAACACGGACTTTCAACTCCCTCCAAAGGTTTTCTATAGGGTTGAGATCTGGAGACTGGCTAGGCCACTCCAGGACCTTGAAATGCTTCTTACGAAGCCACTCCTTCGTTGCCCTGGCGGTGTGCTTTGGATCATTGTCATGTTGAAAGACCCAGCCACGTTTCATCTTCAATGCCCTTGCTGATGGAAGGAGGTTTGCCCTCAAAATCTCACGATACATGGCCCCATTCATTCTTTCATGTACCCGGATCAGTCGTCCTGGCCCCTTTGCAGAGAAACAGCCCCAAAGCATGATGTTTCCACCACCATGCTTTACAGCAGAGGTCCCCAACTCCAGTCCTCAAGGCCCACCAACAGGTCATGTTTTCAGGATTTCCTTTACATTGCACAGGTGATGCAATTATTACCTGGGCAAAACTAAGGAAATCCTGAAAACATGACATGTTGGTGGGCCTTGAGGACTGGAGTTGGGGACCTCTGCTTTACAGTAGGTATGGTGTTTGATGGATGCAACTCAGTATTCTTTTTCCTCCAAACACGACAAGTTGTGTTTCTACCAAACAGTTCCAGTTTGGTTTCATCAGACCATAGGACATTCTCCCAAAACTCCTCTGCATCATCCAAATGCTCTCTAGCAAACTTCAGATGGGCCAGGACATGTACTGGCTTAAGCAGTGGGACACGTCTGGCACTGCAGGATCTGAGTCCATGGTGGCGTAGTGTGTTACTTATGGTAGGCCTTGTTACATTGGTCCCAGCTCTCTGCAGTTCATTCACTAGGTCCCCCCGCGTGGTTCTGGGATTTTTGCTCACAGTTCTTGTGATCATTCTGACCCCACGGGGTGGGATTTTGCGTGGAGCCCTAGATCGAGGGAGATTATCAGTGGTCTTGTATGTCTTCCATTTTCTAATTATTGCTCCCACTGTTGATTTCTTCACTCCAAGCTGGTTGGCTATTGCAGATTCAGTCTTCCCAGCCTGGTGCAGGGCTACAATTTTGTTTCTGGTGTCCTTTGACAGCTCCTTGGTCTTCACCATAGTGGAGTTTGGAGTCAGACTGTTTGAGGGTGTGCACAGGTGTCTTTTTATACTGATAACAAGTTTAAACAGGTGCCATTACTACAGGTAATGAGTGGAGGAAAGAGGAGACTCTTAAAGAAGAAGTTACAGGTCTGTGAGAGCCAGAAATCTTGATTGTTTGTTTCTGACCAAATACTTATTTTCCACCATAATATGCAAATAAAATGTTAAAAAAACAGGCAATGTGATTTTCTGGATTTTTTTTTCTCAGTTTGTCTCCCATAGTTGAGGTCTACCTATGATGTAAATTACAGACGCCTCTCATCTTTTTAAGTGGTGGAACTTGCACTATTGCTGACTGACTAAATACTTTTTTGCCCCACTGTATTAGTGATGATATCAGAATGTACAGGCACCTGTCAGGTATATATTAGTGATGATATCAGAATGCACGGGCCCCTGTCAGGTGTATATTACTGATGATATCAGAATGTATGGGCTCCTGTCAGGTATATATTAGTGATGATATCAGAATGTATGGGCCCCTGTCAGGTATATATTAGTGATGATATCAGAATTTATGGGCTCCTGTCAGGTATATATTAGTGATAATATCAGAATGTATGGGCCCCTGTCAGGTATATATATTAGTGATGATATCAGAATGTACGGGCTCCTGTCAGGTATATATTAGTGATGAAATCAGAATGTACAGGCACCTGTCAGGTATATATTAGTGATGATATCAGAATGTACGGGCCCTTGTCAGGTGTATATTACTGATGATATCAGAATATATGGGCTCCTGTCAGGTACATATTAGTGATGATATCAGAATGTATGGGCCCCTGTCAGGTATATATTAGTGATGATATCAGAATGTATGGGCCTCTGTCAGGTATATATTATTGGTGGTATCAGAATGTACGGGCACCTGTCAGGTATATATTAGTGATGATATCAGAATGTATGGGCCTCTGTCAGGTATATATTAGTGATGATATCAGAATGTATGGGCCCCTGTCAGGTATATATTAGTGATGATATCAGAATGTATGGGCCCCTGTCAGGTATATATTAGTGATGATATCAGAATGTATGCGCCCCTGTCAGGTATATATTACTGTAGATATAGAATGTATGGGCCCCTGTCAGGTATATATTAGTGATAATATCAGAATGTATGGGCCCCTGTCAGGTATATATTAGTGATGATATCAGAATGTATGGGCCCCTGTCAGGTATATATTAGTGATGATATCAGAATGTACGGGCCCTTGTCAGGTATATATTAGTGATTATATCAGAATGTATGGGCTCCTGTCAGGTATATATTAGTGATGATATCAGAATGTATGGGCTCCTGTCAGGTATATATTAGTGATAATATCAGAATGTATGGGCTTCTGTTATGACCTGGTGGTCAGGACAATAATGGACCTGGTGGTTAAGAGCACACGGAATGACCTGATAATTACTGATAATAAGAACGAGCTCTGGGACGTGGGAACTCTGCTGACCGCAATCCCTAAACCTATCAAACACACTAGAAATAGCCGTGGATTGCGCCTAATGCTCCCTATGCAACTCGGCACAGCCTAAGAAACTAGCTAGCCCTGAAGATAGAAAAATAAAGCCTACCTTGCCTCAGAGAAATTCCCCAAAGGAAAAGGCAGCCCCCCACATATAATGACTGTGAGTAAAGATGAAAATACAAACACAGAGATGAAATAGATTTAGCAAAGTGAGGCCCGACTTACTGAACAGACCGAGGATCGGAAAGGTTACTTTGCGGTCAGCACAATAACCTACAAAAAGACCACGCAGAGGGCGCAAAAAGACCCTCCGCACCGACTCACGGTGCGGAGGCGCTCCCTCTGCGTCCCAGAGCTTCCAGCAAGCAAGACAACAAATCAAATAGCAAGCTGGACAGAAAAATAGCAAACCAAAGAAATACAAGCTGGAACTTAGCTTCTGATGGGAAGACAGGTCACAAGAACGATCCAGGAGTGAACAGACCAATACTGGAACATTGACAGGTGGCATGGAGCAAAGATCTAAGTGGAGTGAAATAGAGCAGCAGCTAACGAATTAACCTCGTCAACTGTGAAACTCAGAAACACCCACCAGAGGAAGTCCATGGACAGAACCAGCCGAAGTACCATTCATGACCACAGGAGGGAGCCCGACAACAGAATTCACAACAGAGACCACGAAATCAAAACGGGAGAAAAATAACGACCATCGAGCCTGTCTCGGATTCAACCGTTTGGCAGACTCAAGATAAGTAAAATTCTTGTGATCTGTCAAGACCACCACGCGATGCTTGGCTTCTTCCAGCCAATGACGCCACTCCTCGAATGCCCACTTCATGGCCAACAATTCACGATTACCAACATCATAGTTACGCTCAGCAGGCGAAAACTTTCTAGAAAAGAAAGCACATGGCTTCATCACCGAGCCATCAGAACTTCTTTGCGACAAAACAGCCCCTGCTCCAATCTCAGAAGCATCAACCTCAACCTGAAACGGAAGCGAAACATCTGGCTGGCACTACACAGGGGCAGAAGAAAAACGACGCTTCAACTCCTGAAAAGCCTCTACAGCCGCAGAAGACCAATTGCCCACATCAGCACCCTTCTTGGTCAAATCAGTCAACGGTTTAGCAACAGTAGAAAAATTAGCGATGAAGCGCCGATAAAAATTAGCAAAGCCCAGGAACTTTTGCAGGCTCTTCACAGATGTCGGCTGAGTACAATCGTAAATGGCCTGGACTTTAACAGGGTCCATCTCGATAGTAGAAGGGGAAAAAATGAACCCCAAAAATGAAACCTTCTGAACTCCAAAGAGACACTTTGACCCCTTCACAAACAAGGAATTCGCACGAAGGACCTGGAACACCATTCTGACCTGCTTCACATGAGACTCCCAATCATCCGAAAAGACCAAAATATCATCCAAATACACAATCAGGAATTTATCCAGGTACTCTCGGAAGATGTCATGCATAAAGGACTGAAATACTGATGGAGCATTGGAAAGCCCGAATGGCATAACCAGGTACTCAAAATGGCCCTCGGGCGTATTAAATGCTGTTTTCCATTCATCGCCTTGTTTAATACGCACAAGATTATATGCCCCTCGAAGATCTATCTTGGTGAACCAACTAGCCCCTTTAATACGAGCAAACAAATCAGACAGCAACGGCAAAGGATACTGAAATTTGACTGTAATTTTATTAAGAAGGCGGTAATCAATAAAAGGTAACAAAGAACCATCCTTCTTGGCCACAAAAAAGAACCCTGCTCCTAACGGTGATGACGACGGGTGAATATTGCCTTTTTCCAAGGATTCCTTTATATAACTCCGCATAGCGGCGTGTTCTGGCACAGATAAATTGAACAATCGGCCCTTAGGAAACTTACTACCAGGAATCAAATTAATTGCACAATCGCAATCCCTATGAGGAGGTAGGGCACTGGCTTTGGGCTCATCAAATACATCCCGATAATCCGACAAAAACTCTGGAACTGCAGAAGGAGTGGAAGACTAAATAGACAAAAATGGAACATCACCATGTACCCCCTCGCAACCCCAGCTGGACACAGACATAGATTTCCAGTCCAATACTGGATTATGAACCTGTAGCCATGGCAACCCCAAAACGACCACATCATGCAGATTATGCAACACCAGAAAGCGGATATCCTCCTGATGTGCAGGAGCCATGCACATGGTCAATTGGGTCCAATACTGAGGCTTATTCTTGGCCAAAGGCGTAGCATCAATTCCTCTCAATGGAATAGGATACTGCAAGGGCTCCAAGAAAAAACACAGCGCCTAGCATACTCCAAGTCCATCAAATTCAGGGCAGCGCCTGAATCCACAAATGCCATAACAGAATATGATGACAAAGAGCAAATCAGAGTAACAGACAATAGAAATTTAGACTGTACCGTACGAATGGTGGCAGACCTAGCGAACCGCTTAGTGCGCTTAGGACAATCGGAGATAGCATGAGTGGAATCACCACAGTAAAAACATAGCCCATTCCGACGTCTGTGTTCTTGCCGTTCAGCTCTGGTCAAAGTCCTATCACATTGCATAGGCTCAGGCCCATGCTCAGATAGTACCGCCAAATGGTGCACAGCTTTACGCTCACGCAAGCGTCGATCGATCTGAATGGCCAAGGACATAGACTCATTCAGACCAGCAGGCATGGGAAACCCCACCATGACATCCTTAAGGGCTTCAGAGAGACCCTTTCTGAAGATTGCTGCCAGGGCACATTCATTCCACTGAGTGAGCACAGACCACTTTCTAAACTTCTGACAATATATCTCCGCTTCATCCTGACCCTGACACAGAGCCAGCAAGATTTTCTCTGCCTGATCAGGTATATACTAGTGATGATATCAGAATGTACGGGCCCTTGTCAGGTATATATTAGTGATGATATCAGAATGTACGGGCTGCGGTCAGGTATATACAGTTAGGTCCATATATATTTGGACAGAGACAACATTTTTCTAATTTTGGTTATAGACATTACCACAATGAATTTTAAACAAAATAATTCAGATGCAGTTGAAGTTCAGACTTTCAGCTTTCATTTGAGGGTATCCACATTAAAATTGGATGAAAGGTTTAGGAGTTTCAGCTCCTTAACATGTGCCACCCTGTTTTTAAAGGGACCAAAAGTAATTGGACAATTGACTCCAAGGCTATTTCATGGACAGGTGTGGGCAATCCCTTCGTTATGTAATTTTCAATTAAGCAGATAAAAGGCCTGGAGTTGATTTGAGGTGTGGTGCTTGCATTTGGAATGTTTTGCTGTGAAGTAAACATGCGGTCAAAGGAGCTCTCCATGCATGTGAAACAAGCAAACCTTAAGCTGCGAAAACAGAAAAAAACCATCCGAGAAATTGCTACAATATTAGGAGTGGCAAAATCTACAGTTTGGTACATCCTGAGAAAGAAAGAAAGCACTGGTGAACTCATCAATGCAAAAAGACCTGGGCGCCCACGGAAGACAACAGTGGTGGATGATCACAGAATAATCTCCATGGTGAAGAGAAACCCCTTCACAACAGCCAACCAAGTCAACAACACTCTCCAGGAGGTAGGCGTATCAATATCCAAATCTACCGTAAAGAGAAGACTGCATGAAAGTAAATACAGAGGGTTCACTGCATGGTGCAAGCAACTCATAAGCATCAAGAATAAAAAGGCTAGACTGGACTTTGCTAAAAAAACATCTAAAAAAGCCAGTACATTTCTGGAAGAACATTCTTTGGACAGATGAAACCAAGATCAACCTCTACCAGAATGATGGAAAGAGAAAAGTATGGTGAAGGCGTGGTGCAGCTCATGATCCAAAGCATAGCACATCATATGTAAAACACGGCGGAGGCAGTGTGATGGCTTGGGCATGCATGGCTGCCAGTGGCACTGGGTCACTTGTGTTTATTGATGATGTGACACAGGATAGAAGCAGCCAAATTAATTCTGAGGTATTCAGAGACTTACTGTGTGCTCAGATCCAGCCAAATGCAGCCAAACTGATTGGTCGCCGGTTCATAACTACAGATGGACAATGACCCAAAACATAAAGCCAAAGCAACCCAGGAGTTTATTAAAGCAAAGAAGTGGAATATTCTTGAATGGCCAAGTCAGTCACCTGATCTCAACCCAATTGAGCATGCATTTCACTTGTTAAAGACTAAACTTCAGACAGAAAGGCCCACAAACCAACAGCAACTGAAAACCACCGCAGTGAAGGCCTGGCAGAGCTTCAAAAAGGAGGAAACACAGCATCTGGTGATGTCCATGAGTTCAACACTTCAGGCAGTCATTGCCAACAAAGGGTTTTCAACCCAAGTACTAAAAATGAACATTTTATTTAAAATTATTGAATCTGTCCAATTACTTTCGGTCCCTTTAAAAACAGGGTGGCACATGTTAAGGAGCTGAAACTCCTAAACCCTTCATCCAATTTTAATGTGGATACCCTCAAATGAAAGCTAAAAGTCTGAACTTCAGCTGCATCTGAATTGTTTTGTTTAAAATTCATTGTGGTAATGTCTATAACCAAAATTAGAAAAATGTTGTCTCTGTCCAAATATATATGGACCTAACTATTAGTGATGATATCGGAATGTATGGGCCCCTGTCAGGTATATATTAGTGATGATATCAGAATGTACGGGCCCCTGTCAGGTATATATTAGTGATGATATCAGAATGTATGGGCCCCTGTCAGGTATATATGCTGCGATTATTCTCTTATGCTGATTCGGCATGAAAAAATAATTACAGATGTGATCTGCCCCATAGATTAACACTGGTCCGAGTGCTATGCGATGTTTTCTCACATAGCACTTGTCCATATTCTACGTTAGTGTGACCCCGGCCTTAAACTTATGAAGCGACACAGACCACCTGCAGTTCAGCCATCATCAATATTTAAATTACAAGTTTTTCACCATCCAAAAAATGCTATTTTTAACCTAGTTCCATAGGTTTGTTAAAGGGAACCTGTCACCAGGTTTACCCCATATATAGTACCACCAGCACCTATATGCCCTTATACACACCCTTCTAGAGTGCTATATCGTTTATACCGTATATACTCGAGTATAAGCCGAGATTTTCAGCCCACTTTTTTGGGCTGAAAGTGACCCTCTTGGCTTATACTCGAGTCATTGTCGGTGGGGGAGGGGGTGCGGCAGCTGTCACATACTCACCTGCTCCTGGCGCGGTCCCTGCATGTCCAATGGTCTCCGGGCAGCTCTTCCTTTGTTCAGCGGTCACGTGGTACCGCTCATTAAAGTAATGAATATGGACGCATATTCATTACTTTAATGAGCTGTTCGTGACTGCTGAACACAGGAAGATGCCGCCGACTCCCGGAGACCATCTGACAGTGAGAAGCTGCCAGGGACCGCACCGGGAGCAGGTGAGTATGACGGGGGAGGTGAGCATTGCGCGATATTCACCTCTCCCTTTCCACCACTGCGGGCCGCTCTGTCTTCTTTCCTCTGGCTGTGACTGTTTAGGTCAGAGGGCGTGATGATTTAATTAGTATGCGCGCTGCCCTCTGCCTGAACAGTCAGTGCTGAGGATGGAAGACAGAGCAGCGCGCAGCGGTGGAAGATGGCTATCGCAAGTGCCGGGGCCCTGAGCGAAGAGAGGTGAGTATGTGATTTTTTTTTTGTATTTTAATCGCAGCAACAGCATATGGGACATAATCTATGGAGCATTTTATGGGGCAAAATCTATGGAGCATCTTATGGGGCCATCAACCTTTATGCAGCATTGTATGGGGCAAAAGTTTCTATGGAGCATCTCATGGGGCCATTATTAACATTTGTGCAGCATTATATGGGGCATATTTTAATATGGAGCATCTTATGGAGCCCATCATGAACTGTATGGAGCATTATATGGGGCTCCTGATTCAATATGGATATTCAAAAACACTTAACCTACTGATGTCTCAATTAATTTTACTTTTATTGGTATCTATTTTTATTTTTGAAATTTAGCTGCTGCATTTCCCACCCTAGGCTTATACTCGAGTCAATAAGATTCCCCAGTTTTTTTGTGGCAAAATTAAGGGGGGGGGGGTCGGCTTATACTCGGGTGGGCTTCTACTTGAGTATATACGGTATGTCCCTAAGCCAATGTGCATAATGTAAATAACTTCTTATACTTACCTACGGGGCGGTCCGGTGTTATGTTTGTCGCTGGTCTTCATCCGGCGCAGTCCTTCCCGTGGATGATGTGTTCTACATCATCCACACAACCTCCCTCATCATGCTTCTGTGCAGGAACACTTCTCTGCCGAGCACAAAGCAAAGTACTGCAATGGGCATAAAGAAGTGCGCTTGCACAGGAGCGCGATGGAAGACACCGTGTGGATGACATAGGACGCGTCATCGACTCAAAGAAAGAAGGACGGTGATAGAAGAGGAGAAGGCCCCGGATTAAGACTAGCGAAGCCCATTGTATGGGGCTAGGCAAGTCTAATATGCCACTATATTAAGGGCATACAGATAGTGGTTGTGCTTTATAAAATGCTGTATATAAGGGTATACAGGCAGTGCACCTACTATATATACACAGCATTCTAGAATGCTGTATGTAAGGGCATATAGATAGTGGTCGTACTATATATACACTGCATTCTAGAATGCTGTATATAAGTGCATATAGATAGTGGTCGTACTTTATATGGGGGGTGGGGGGGATAGAAACAATGATTGAATACCCTGTAGTAAGTAAACAGCTAAAGTGCAAGAAAATATAGGGTTACTTAGTTAACACTTTTTTGGGGGCCTGAGAAAGGAGTCAGAAAAGTGCGTCGGGGCGGACGCGCTGCTGTGAATGTCAGTGGCCATATCTAGCACGGTTCTCTTAAGGTAATTTTACCGGAATAGTTTTATCTGAGCATGGTCTCATAGAAGGGTATATTACCCTTAGTGGTAGGATGTAACCGGTGGTGGGTGGAGAAACACAGGAATGAACAACATGTCAGTTATATTTTAGGAGTTTGATTTTTGGCACAACTATGAGATATTTTGTAACTACATAGATTACCGTAACTGTTTGTTTGATCTTTCCTCCTGGGTATTATTTATGTATTTACTATTAGCCACCCACCCTGGTTGATTTGTGTATATTAGCTTTTTGTCATCCATAGCGGCGCGTTTATGGGTGACTGTGATGAGCGGGAGGTTTGTTTCTCTGTTTCACCTTGGTAATGATGTTTTAAAATGATGCTTTTCAGTAAATATTTATATTTTTTATTATCCAATAATGGCCTTGTGATCACCGTTTTTGTCCTGATCTATGTAGTAGTTGATGATAGGCTGTATAAGTCCTATTAATTTAATGGTATTTAAAAAAAAAAATTATATAAATGGTGTTATACAATTTTCAAAAAATATTTATCTACCACGATTGTTTGTCATATTTATCTATATATGTGTGCACGTTGCAGACTTGCTTGAGGAAATTTCTGCATCTCTTAGCAGAAAACGCAGTGGAAATTCTGCACTTTTTTTATGCGGATTTGATGCGTTTTTGTAAATCCAGAGCGCTAAAGATATATTTTAAAAAAAAGGAATAGTGATGTATTTTCCTTATTCAACCTCTTCACGAGATACCCTCATTAATATTAAGTAAAGACACACACACCCATGTAGGAGCATTAACATAATTAACGTACATATGCTGTAAAAAAAAAAAAAAAAGTCAACTAAGAAACCTGCGTGAAATGTAATGTTTATTTTTCAAAAAATAAAAAAAACCTGCATGTGCTCCCGCATAATTTTCATAACCAGCAGAGGGAAAGCTGACAGCTGATGTTAAAGGGAACCTGTCACCCCGTTTTTTCAGATTGAGATAAAAATACTGTTAAATAGGGCCTGCGCTGTGCGTTACAATAGTGTATGTAGTGTACCCTGATTCCCCACCTATGCTGCGCAATACATTACCAAAGTAGCCGTTTTCGCCTGTCAATCAGGCTGGTCAGGTCAGGTGGGCGTGGTGACATCGCTCTTTTCTTCCCCAGCTTTACGTTGGTGGCGTAGTGGTGTCTACGGCTTTGGGAAAATGGCCGCCGCGATCTCTTCTGCGCACGCGCGGCATCCCGCGGCCATTTTCCTGAAGCCCCGTGCAGCAGAGCACTCCATCTGCGCATGCGTGGCCCCAGGAAGATGGCCGCCCCCACCGATGACAGGGGGTAATAGCGCAGATCGCGCGCTGCTTCTTCACGTGCGCGCAGTGGAATCGTCACTGCGACATGCGCACACCACTACGCCACCAACGTAAAGCTGGGGAAGAAAAGAGCGATGTCACCACGCCCACCTGACCTGACCAGCCTGATTGACAGGCGAAAACGGCGACTTTGGTAATGTTTTGCGCAGCATAGGTGGGGAATCAGGGTACACTACATACACTATAGTAACGCACAGCGCAGGCCCTATTTAACAGTATTTTTATCTCAATCTGAAAAAACGGGGTGACAGGTTCCCTTTAATATTCTGGAAAGGAGCCAATAACTATAAAGGTTCCCAGGCTATTAATATCAGCTCACGGCTGTTTGCTTAGCCTTTACTGGCTATTTTACAGTGGGACACAAAATATTGACATGGGGTCCCTCTATAAAATCCAACCAGCAAAGGCTAGGCAGACAGCTGTAGGCTGATATTAATAGCCTGTGAAGAGGCCATGGATATTGTTACAGAACCCCCAGCACCAAGAATATGTTATGCAGTATATATTATGTATAATAGGTTCCATGTGAAATGCATCAGTCCACAGGCTGCGCCCCTGGTCAGAGGGGACAAGATATTCTCCTTCTGACCTCCCCCATCTTTGTAATTCCCACAGTAAATATCAGCAGGCTCCAGCCCCCTGCGGCTATTGTAATGTATGTCTGGCCTGCTTTTTCTATTGGCCTGTCCCTGTGTTTCTGTGTTATATATTCTGTGTGCTGTGACTAAAGTGTGTTCTTTTAGACTGGAAATACGTGGAGTAGCAGTCAGCTTTTATATGCTCTCATGTAATCAGGGAATTCCAGCTAGCGTCCTTCATTCAGAATCCAGCAAAAGCAGAGTGGACGTCCTGAAACACGGGGGATGCTGAAAGAGGTACTACAGCACAGTAGACCCCGTTACACTGGTGGCAGACAGCGGGATGTGATACCCCTTCTACAGGAGGAAAGGAATGAATGGAAGACAACTACCAGAAGTTAAAGAGGACTACATTAAAAGATCTGGTGGAAGCCCGAGGGTTAATCGCCAGCAACAAAACAAAAGCGGATTTGATAGCAGCCATCATGGAACACAACAGTGCAGCGCCCCCCAATGTGAACGTGGAGGAGACTGAATTCCAGAGGGAGGTAAAGAACAGACTGGCGTTCCATGGCCCAAACCCTGCAGTAGAGATCATATGAGAGGTGATGGCTGATGTGCGTACTGATCTGAAGGAAGACATGGCCGAGCGGACCAGGATAGAGCTAACCAAGATGGAGATGGCAGAACGGACCAAAGTGGAGCTGGCCAAGATGGAGATGGCAGAGCGGAGAGAGGAGAGTCAGCGAGCAAGGGGAGCTCTGGCCTCCGCCCAGGTACCTTCAACAGTAAGCCACAAAAATATCCAGTATAATGCCTTCCGACAGTTGGGGGAGGCAGAGGAAGACATTGATGGCTTTCTGCAGGACTTTGAGCGGCAGTGTGCCCTTCATCAAGTGAAGCCGGAGGAACGGGTTCAGATTCTGGCCAGCAAGCTAACAGGCCGGGCAGCGGACGCCTATTGCACGGTACCTGATGAGGTACCTAAAAGAGGAGCAGCACTTTTAGACCTAATACTATCTAATAGACCTGACAGAATAACAAATCTGCAGGTGGTTGGGCATTTAGGAAATAGCGACCACAATATTGTGCAGTTTCACCTGTCTTTCACTAGGGGGACTTGTCAGGGAGTCACAAAAACATTGAACTTTAGGAAGGCAAAGTTTGAACAGCTTAGAGATGCCCTTAATCTGGTAGACTGGGACAATATCCTCAGAAATGAGAATACAGATAATAAATGGGAAATGTTTAAGAACATCCTAAATAGGCAGTGTAAGCGGTTTATACCTTGTGGGAATAAAAGGACTAGAAATAGGAAAAACCCAATGTGGCTAAACAAAGAAGTAAGACAGGCAATTAACAGTAAAAAGAAAGCATTTGCACTACTAAAGCAGGATGGCACCATTGAAGCTCTAAAAAACTATAGGGAGAAAAATACTTTATCTAAAAAACTAATTAAAGCTGCCAAAAAGGAAACAGAGAAGCACATTGCTAAGGAGAGTAAAACTAATCCCAAACTGTTCTTCAACTATATCAATAGTAAAAGAATAAAAACTGAAAATGTAGGCCCCTTAAAAAATAGTGAGGAAAGAATGGTTGTAGATGACGAGGAAAAAGCTAACATATTAAACACCTTCTTCTCCACGGTATTCACGGTGGAAAATGAAATGCTAGGTGAAATCCCAAGAAACAATGAAAACCCTATATTAAGGGTCACCAATCTAACCCAAGAAGAGGTGCGAAACCGGCTAAATAAGATTAAAATAGATAAATCTCCGGGTCCGGATGGCATACACCCACGAGTACTAAGAGAACTAAGTAATGTAATAGATAAACCATTATTTCTTATTTTTAGTGACTCTATAGCGACAGGGTCTGTTCCGCAGGACTGGCGCATAGCAAATGTGGTGCCAATATTCAAAAAGGGCTCTAAAAGTGAACCTGGAAATTATAGGCCAGTAAGTCTAACCTCTATTGTTGGTAAAATATTTGAAGGGTTTCTGAGGGATGTTATTCTGGATTATCTCAATGAGAATAACTGTTTAACTCCATATCAGCATGGGTTTATGAGAAATCGCTCCTGTCAAACCAATCTAATCAGTTTTTATGAAGAGGTAAGCTATAGACTGGACCACGGTGAGTCATTGGACGTGGTATATCTCGATTTTTCCAAAGCGTTTGATACCGTGCCGCACAAGAGGTTGGTACACAAAATGAGAATGCTTGGTCTGGGAGAAAATGTGTGTAAATGGGTTAGTAACTGGCTTAGTGATAGAAAGCAGAGGGTGGTTATAAATGGTATAGTCTCTAACTGGGTCGCTGTGACCAGTGGGTACCACAGGGGTCAGTATTGGGACCTGTTCTCTTCAACATATTCATTAATGATCTGGTAGAATGTTTACACAGTAAAATATCGATATTTGCAGATGATACAAAACTATGTAAAGCAGTTAATACAAGAGAAGATAGTATTCTGCTACAGATGGATCTGGATAAGTTGGAAACTTGGGCTGAAAGGTGGCAGATGAGGTTTAACAATGATAAATGTAAGGTTATACACATGGGAAGAGGGAATCAATATCACCATTACACACTGAACGGGAAACCACTGGGTAAATCTGACAGGGAGAAGGACTTGGGGATCCTAGTTAATGATAAACTTACCTGGAGCAGCCAGTGCCAGGCAGCAGCTGCCAAGGCAAACAGGATCATGGGGTGCATTAAAAGAGGTCTGGATACACATGATGAGAGCATTATACTGCCTCTGTACAAATCCCTAGTTAGACCGCACATGGAGTACTGTGTCCAGTTTTGGGCACCGGTGCTCAGGAAGGATATAATGGAACTAGAGAGAGTACAAAGGAGGGCAACAAAATTAATAAAGGGGATGGGAGAACTACAATACCCAGATAGATTAGCGAAATTAGGATTATTTAGTCTAGAAAAAAGACGACTGAGGGGCGATCTAATAACCATGTATAAGTATATAAGGGGACAATACAAATATCTCGCTGAGGATCTGTTTATACCAAGGAAGGTGACGGGCACAAGGGGGCATTCTTTGCGTCTGGAGGAGAGAAGGTTTTTCCACCAACATAGAAGAGGATTCTTTACTGTTAGGGCAGTGAGAATCTGGAATTGCTTGCCTGAGGAGGTGGTGATGGCGAACTCAGTCGAGGGGTTCAAGAGAGGCCTGGATGTCTTCCTGGAGCAGAACAATATTGTATCATACAATTATTAGGTTCTGTAGAAGGACGTAGATCTGGGTATTTATTATGATGGAATATAGGCTGAACTGGATGGACAAATGTCTTTTTTCGGCCTTACTAACTATGTTACTATGTTACTATGACTGTATGGACTATGAGCGGATCAAAGAAGTGATCTTGGCCCGGTATGCGCTGACACCAGAGGCATACCGCCAAAAGTTCCGCGGACTTATAAAACGAGTAACCGATACCCATGATGAATGGGCCTGTAAATTAAGGCAGTCACTGCTACAGTGGGTACAAGGGAGCCAAGCAATCACTAAGGAGGACGTCCTCCAGCTCTTCTTGTTAGAACGATTCTTTGATGGACTAAACCCCGAGACACAGGAATGGCTTCGAGACAGGCGGCCAATGACTCTTGAGGAAGCCACACCTGCCGTCAGCTGGGCCACCTGCAAAGACAATGTCGCAACCGGACACAGCATACCCAGTGGCCAAAGGCGGGAACAGCTACCTTCCGCCGGGCCGCTGTACACTGCTACCAAGGCGAAGCTGACCCGGCATTGGGGGCTATAACTAACCAAGGGGTGGAGGACATGGAGGAAGTGCTGCATGAAGTAGACCCCGTGCAGGCAGCCCGGGCAGATAATAGACAACAGCATCGACAGGTCGTGTGGGTTAATGGGAAATGCATGCAGGGACTAAGAGATTCCGGAGCAACTTTGACCCTTGTGAAGCCTCATCTCGTCCAGGACCAAGAAAAGACAGACCGGACAGTGGCAGTCCGTGTAGCAGGGGGAGCCATACATCGACTACCCACTGCCAGGATTCACCTGAACTGGGGAGTTGGGGATGGCCTTGTTGAGGTCGGCTTGATGGAGGATTTGCCTGCAGACATTTTGCTGGGAAATGACTTGGGGCCCATGTTGTCTGCCTTCTCGGTTGCCCCTCTGGCTGAGACATATCCTGTGACCACCCGGAGACAAGCTCGAGCTGCGGAGGCGGAATAACACTCAGAGGAGGCCCAGGTAAGACATCCCAGCCCTACACGTATTCCCATAGCCAGACACATTTCTTGGGCCACCCCAGATGAATTTAAGAGGGAGTTACTTGAGGATCCTTCATTGGAGGGATATCGTGGGAAGGCACAGGAGGGGAGAGGGGTACTGGAAGGGGAACAGTTTATATGGAAGCAGGGACTCCTCTACCGGATCACAGAGCAGCACCACACAGGGATGAGCCCCACTATAAAACGACAGCTGGTAGTTCCCAAGAAGTATAGGCAGGAGTTACTGCGAATCTCTCATGACATACCCTTGGCCGGGCACTTCGGCGTCAGTCGCACCAGGCGTCGTCTGACACAAAACTTCTTTTGACCGGGGAAACCTATGATGTTCATCAATACTGCCAGACCTGTGACAGTTGCCAGCGCATTGGCAAGAGGGGAGATCAATGCAAGGCCAAATTATGCCCCCTCCATTGTAGAGGAACCATTTAGCCGAGTAGCGGTCGATCTGATAGGGCCGTTAGCCAAACCCAGTCCGTCAGGGAAAAGGTATATATTGACAGTGGTAGATTATGCCACATGGTATCCAGAGGCGGTTGTGTTACCTAACATACTGGCAGAGACAGTGGCGGCTGCCCTGCTCCAGGTTTTCTCACGGGTTGGATTTCCCCGGGAGATTATCTCAGACCAGGGTACCCAGTCTACAGCAAAGTTGACCAACCAACTGTGGTAGCTGTACGGCGTAAAGTCCATTAGAAACGCCCTGTACCACCCGCAAACCAATGGGTTGTGTGAACGCTTTAACGGGACGTTAAAACAACTCATTTGGGCTTTTACCAGGACCTACAGGGACTGGGAGAAAATCTTGCCTCACCTCCTGTTTGCCTATCGAGAGGTGCCCCAAGAATCCATGGGGTTCTCCCCATTCGAACTGGTATACGGGAGACTGGTAAGGGGACCCCTAGACTTAGTGCTAGAACACTGGGAAGGGGAGGGCATCATAGAAGGGGTACCTATTGTACCCTTTGTGCTGGAATTCTGGGACCGCCTACAGGAGCTGACCCAGGCTGTACGTGGGAACATGCAGGTGGCCCAGCGGCGCCAGCGCGTATGGTACGATCGGAGGGCCAGAGAGCGCACCTTGGAAATAGGGCAGAAGGTCCTGGTTGTTAGAGCCCACTAGGCAGAACAAGTTCCAAGCTGCATGGCAGGGGCCCTACCAGGTAGTGGGGAAAATAGCCGGCACCACCTATAATGTTGCCGATTGTGACTACCCCAGGGTTCCATGTGAATATGCTGAAGCCCTATCGGGAGTGCCCTGAAGAGGTAGTGGCCATCTGTGCACCTGAAGCAGAGGATTTAGCCTGACTTCCCTTGCCTGATGTCTTAGGGAAGAGGACTCAGTCTAAAACATGGGACCAGGTACACTGGGGTGAAGACTTAGGTCCCCGGGAGAGACAGCAGGCGGAGAAGTTGTTGAGGCAGCGACAGAGGATGTTTTCGGGGAAACCCGGGTACACTCACCTGGCACAACACAAGGTTGAGAACCAGGATCAGACAACCTGCGACAACCCCCCTTCCGCTTCCCTGAGTCTGTACGAGAAGGGATGCGACAAGAGATGTTGCGTTTAGGGGTCATTGAAGAGTCAGGTAGTCCCTGGGCATCCCCCGTAGTGTTAGTGCCCATTCGGAATGAAGACTGCCCCGGCGACCTTCCAGAGGCTGGCTGACCGGCTTCTGGATGGTCTCCAGGACTATGCGTGTGCCTACCTGGATGACATCGCCATCTACAGCGTGACATGGGAAGAGCATCTAAATCACCTAGAGACAGTATTAGACAGGATCCACAAGGCCGGAATCACCCTGAACCCAAACAAGTGTCACGTGGGCAAGCAGAGGTTCAGTATTTAGGGCATTGGGTGGCAAGTGGGAAACAGAGACCAGAACCAGCCAAGATTGAGGCCATAGCCAAATGGCCCACCCTATGCACTAAAACCCAGGTCATGGTGTTTCTAGGGACAGCGGGGTATTACAGGAAATTCGTTCCCAATTACAGCAGCGTGGCCAAGCCCCTCACTGATCTGACCCATAAGAACCAACCCCGCCAGGTAACCTGGACCCCAGAGTGTGAGGAAACCTTCCGCCAGCTAAAGGACGCCCTCACCAATACCCCTGTATTGGCCACACCCAATCCAACTAAACGTTTCCTTGTTCACACAGATGCTTCTATGTTTGGATTGGGGGCAGTACTAAGCCAAGTCGGGCCGGACGGCCAAGAACACCAGGTAGCTTACCTGAGTCGGAAACTACTGCCCCGTGAAGTGAGCTATGCGGCCATCGAGAAGGAGTGCTTGGCAATAGTATGGGCACTCAAAAAGTTACAACCATATTTGTATGGACGACAGTTTTCCCTCCTAACGGGCCATAATCCCCTAGTCTGGCTTAATCGGGTCTCCGGAGACATCGCCAGATTACTGCGGTGGAGTTTAGCGCTACAACCTCTGGACTTCACCATCCACTACAGAACCGGCAAACAAAACGGTAATGCCGATGGACTAAGTCAACAAACGGAACTTGTACCAACCCCATAAACTTCGGTCATCCCCAAACCGATCCGTTAAGGATCAGACTGTGTATGCCGATCGCGTCGCTGAAAAGGGGAGCTGTGTTACAGAACCCCCAGCACCAAGAATATGTTATGCAGTATATATTATGTATAATAGGTTCCATGTGAAATGCATCAGTCCACAGGCTGCGCCCCTGGTAAGAGGGGACAAGATATTCTTCTGACCTCCCCCACCTTTGTAATTCCCACAGTAAATAGCAGGCTCCGGCCTCCTGCGGCTATTGTAATGTATGTCTGGCCTGCTTTTTCTATTTGCCTGCCCTGTGTATCTGTGTTATATATCCTGTGTGCTGTGAATAAAGTGTGTTCTTTTATACTGGAAATACGTGGAGTAGCAGTCAGCTTTTATATGCTCTCACGTAATCAAGGAATTCCAGCTAGCATCCTTCATTCAGAATCCAGCAAAAGCAGAGTGGACCTCCTGAAACACGGGGGGTGCTGAAAGAGGTACTACAGCACAGTAGACCCCGTTACAGATATTGGCAGCCCCACAGGCTAAAAACCATCAGCTCTCAGCCATCCCTGAAATGGCGCATCTTATAGATGTGCCAATTCTGGCACTTAGCCTCGCTTTTCCCACTTGCCCTGTAGCAGTGGGGTTCATATTTGTGGGGTTGATGTCACCTTTTTATTGTCAAGTAAAATCAAGCCCACAAGTTAGTAATAGAGAGGCATCTATCAGACACCTCTCCATTACTAAGCTGGCCTAATGTCACCTTACAATACAAAGGTGACATTAACCCCTTATTACCCCATATGCCACCGTGGGTAGTAAAAAGATGTAAAAAACAGGGTATTTGGTTGATACGTTTTTTGCAAAAAATGTATACTAAGCTGCTCCACCAAACGTCAAGGTATACCCATATCAGAGCAGTCCTAACTGATGTATGCAATCCCTATCTGATGTATTTAAAAACCTGATCATTTGTATATTAACTGTGTGAACAGGGTTCAGAGAGGAAAAGTCCATGTGGACATGCTGAGTGGAACAGCTTTTGTGCAGATAGCCCAAGAGGAGTGGTGGGTAACATCTTTTTCTAGCACTTGCGGATTACTGTGATTTTTTTAAACTGTGTTGGAAGTGCCTGGGTCTGGACTTCCTGAATAGCGCACTGAGAGGCCGTATCTGCAGAGCCTAGGATGGCTACTGTTTTGGGGAAGCTACAGTTCCTACTGTGGGTCTGGACTATCGGAGGTGCCCTGGTCACAAGGACGGTGATCCCAGTGAGGCAGCTTTTCCCTGAGAACCAGGACTGACAGGAGTCAGTGTGTAGAGCCGGAGCTCCTGTAAGGTAACTCCAGATAATGGGGGTTACGGGCAGAGATGCATCTGCCATTGGAACAGACTGTTGGTGGTTAATGTGTTCCATTGATGTAAATAATGAACTGTTTGTGGTGCGGTTTATGAAGTTTAACCCCTTAATGACCGCCAATACGTCTTTTAACTGACCTGAGATATAAGAGAATAGCCTCCCCATACAGGTGACAATCCAGCATCTGTTGGTTGTACACTATAGCTGACAACTTGCTGTATCAGCCACGATCAGTATTTGCGCCTTCTAAATCTGTTTAACCCCTTAGATGCTGCTGTCAATAGTGACTACATCATTATAAATGGTTAACAGAGTGTGGGGGCTTCTTCTTTATCCCAATTGGTGCCCTCAGATCATGATTTTGTTGTCCTGATGTTTGCGATGGCAATTCATGACCAAATAGCGGCCTTAGAGTCTGCCGGCTGTAGTAATCTGTTTAGAAGTTAGCAACATTTAGGTGGTAAAAATACACATTTTCATTTCTGTCATGCCATTTTGCATTAATTCCTGTAAAGCACCTGAAGGGTTAATAAACTACCTGACAGCAGTTTTCAATATGTTTAGGGGTGCTGTTTTTAAAATGGTATCACGTTTGGGGGTTTCCCAATATATGGGACCCCTAAAGTCACTTTAAACATGGATATGTCCCTAAAAAAATAAATGTGGTAAATTTCTTTGAAAAAATGAAAAATTGCTGCTACATTTTTAAACCTCCTAAAATGCTAACAAAATAAAATAACATTTTACAAATGGTGCTGATGTAAAGCAGACATGTGGGAAATGTTATTTATTAATGGTTTGCTGTTATATGACTATCTGGATTAAAGGGATAATCATTCAAATTTAGAAAATTGCTAATTTTTTAACATTTTTCTCAAATTTTTTATATTTTTTATAAATAAACACAAAAAATGTTGAACTAAATTTACCATTATCATAAAGTATAATGTGTCACGAAAAAACAATCTCAAAATCACTGGGATTTGTTGAAGCGTTGCAGAGTTATTACCACATAAAGTGACACTGGTCAGATTTAAAAAATTTGGCTCGGTCACTAAGGGGTTAATAAACCGGATAGACTGTTTATGTGGAGAAACTGTGGCTGGTCACATTATGTAGCTGTAACCACTCCCATAGATGGTGGTGCAGCTAACCCTGCAAGCCTCCCTTTACAAACTATACAAATACTTGTGGGACTACAGGTCCCAGAACAACAATACTACAGGCGTACAGTGCAGACTCCCTCTGCGACACATACCGGCCATTTACAATCATGTCGGACACTGTTTTAGATACGCCTGAGTCACATGAAGTCATGGAAGTGTCGCGAGCGGAATGTAAGTCCCAGACCGCTCATGCATTCAAGGTCTGCCATGTTTGCCAGCAGTCAGGACATCTTGCCACCAGATGTTCACAGCGGTCAAGGAAACGTCAGCGTCTAGTGGTAGTAGGTGGAGGTACACTAGACACGGCGACGTTTGCCTCCAAATTGTCCTTTAAGGGGACAATTACAATAGGCTCATTCACTTGCTCGGTAGAGCTCTGCGTGGATTCTGGGGCGGAGGGCGATTTTATGTCTACTGCCTTCATCCAACGTCACGCAATACCCCTGGTAATGCTAGCTCCATCAGTAACTGTACGAGTGGTGAATGGGTCGACACTGCCCTCACAGATAACACACCAGACCATCCCTTTCACTCTGTCCTTGTCGCCATCTCATCAGGAGATCATATCTGTGCTCGTCATTCCTGAGGCAATTGATGAGGTCCTGTTAGGGATGCCTTGGCTACGGTATCACTCTCCTCATATCGAGTGGTCCACAGGCAGAATTTTGGGATGGGGTGAATCTTGTGGAGGTAGATGTCAGAGGGAGAGCGTTCAGGTTGCTACAACTGAGGTACCCGCAGATCTATCCTCTCTGCCCAAGCAATATTGGCCCTATGCGGATGTGTTCTCCAAAAGGGCTGCCGAGACCCTTCCGCCTCACCGCCCCTATGACTGTCCTATTGACCTCTTGCCTGGTGCTGAGCCTCCCCGGGGTCGAGTCTATCCGTTATCTCTCCCGGAGACGGAGGCAATGTTTCAGTACATCCAGGAAAATCTGGCAAGAGGATTCATTAGAAAGTCATTGTCACCTGCAGGGGCTGGGTTCTTCTTCGTGCAGAAGAAGAACGGGGAACTACGTCCATGCATAGACTACAGGGGTCTTAACGCCATCACCGTTAAGAATAAATATCCTCTGCCCCTGATATCTGAGCTTTTTGATAGGCTTCGGGGAGCAAGGGTGTTTACTAAACTAGATCTGTGGGGTGCTGATAACCCGATTCGCATCTGTGAGGGGGACGAATGGAAGACGGCTTTGAACAACAGGGATGGGCACTATGAATATCTAGTGATGCCCTTTGGGCTCTGTAATGCCCCAGCCGTTTTCCAAGACTTTGTAAACGATATCTTCCGGGATATGTTCTCCACCTCGGTCGCAGTCTATCTGGATGATATTATCATCTACTCTCCAGATATTGACTCCCACCGGAGAGATGTTTGCAGAGTCTTCGACCTCTTACGAACTAACTCCCTCTACGCCAAGTTGGAGAAATGTGTGTTTGAGCAGGAGTCATTACCTTCCCTGGGCTATATCATCTCCGCCCAGGGATTGGCTATGGATCCTGCCAAACTGCAGGTTGTGATGGACTGGCAAGAACCCCATTCTCTTAAAGCGGTGCAGTGCTTTATGGGGTTCATTAACTATTATCGCCAGTTCATCCCTCATTTCTCAACTTTGGTAGCTCCCTTGGTAGCCCTCACCAAGTAGGGAGCAAATCCCAAATTGTGGTCTGGAAAGGTCTCCAAGGCCTTCACTTCTATTAAATCTCATTTTGCTAGCGCTCCCATCCTACATCGCCCCAATGTAGATAAGCCATTTAAAATGGAGGTGGATGCCACATCTGTTGGTGCTGGAGCAGTCCTCTTCCAAAAAGATGCTCAAGGTCAGAAGCATCCTTGCTTCTTTTCAAAAACCTTCACACCAGCAGAGAGGAATAATTCCATCTGGGACAGGGAGTTGCTAGCAATGAAGTTGGCCTTCTCAGAGTGGAGACATCTCTTGGAGGGGGCTCGCTTTCTCTTCCAAGTCTTCACAGACCACAAGAATTTGGTTTATTTACAGACCACCCAGCGGTTAAATTCTCGCCAGGCCAGATGGTCCTTATTCTTCTCTCAGTTCCATTTCACCCTCCATTTTCTTTCCGTTGAGAAGAACATTTGTGCCGACGCTCTCTCTCGCTCCGTTGTATCATCAGGAGGAGGAAGAGGAGCCTCGGCTTATTGTTCCTTCCGAGAGCCTGAGAACTGTGGCCCCGGTTTTGCTAGAGTCTGTGCCTCTGGGCAAGACTTTTGTATCATCCAGTTTGCATCCGGAGGTTCTCTCTTGGGCTCAGTCGTCTAGGGTGGGTAGACATTTCGGGACCAAAAGGACATCTGAGCTACTGGCGAGGACATATTGGTGGTCGCATATGGCCCATGACGTCGCAGACTATGTTCGGGCATGTGTCTCCTGCGCCAAGAACAAGTCTCGTCAACGGCCAGCTGTGGTTGGTAGCTGTGTACCTCTGTGAGCTTAACAGGGCACAGCATCTTGTTCCTATCGACTCTGGGGAGTTAACAAAGTTTGCTTATACCGCCATATAGCACTGCCATTTGCCAGCAGCATGTTCCTCTCCTGCACGGTGGACCCCGGGTTGCGAACGCACCTAATAATACATATACAGTTAGGGCCAGAAATATTTGGACAGTGACACAATTTTCACGAGTTAGGCTCTGCATGCCACCACATTGGATTTGAAATGAAACCTCTACAACAGAATTCAAGTGCAGATTGTAACGTTTAATTTGAAGGGTTGAACAAAAATATCTGATAGAAAATGTAGGAATTGTACACATTTCTTTACAAACACTCCACATTTTAGGAGGTCAAAAGTAATTGGACAAATAAACATAACCCAAACAAAATATTTTTATTTTCAATATTTTGTTGCAAATCCTTTGGAGGCAATCACTGCCTTAAGTCTGGAACCCATGGACATCACCAAACGCTGCGTTTCCTCCTTCTTAATGCTTTGCCAGGCCTTTACAGCCGCAGCCTTCAGGTCTTGCTTGTTTGTGGGTCTTTCCGTCTTAAGTCTGGATTTGAGCAAGTGAAATGCATGCTCAATTGGGTTTAGATCTGGAGATTGACTTGGCCATTGCAGAATGTTCCACTTTTTGGCACTCATGAACTCCTGGGTAGCTTTGGCTGTATGCTTGGGGTCATTGTCCATCTGTACTATGAAGCGCCGTCCAATCAACTTTGCAGCATTTGGCTGAATCTGGGCTGAAAGTATATCCCGGTACACTTCAGAATTCATCCGGCTACTCTTGTCTGCTCTTATGTCATCAATAAACACAAGTGACCCAGTGCCATTGAAAGCCATGCATGCCCATGCCATCACGTTGCCTCCACCATGTTTTACAGAGGATGTGGTGTGCCTTGGATCATGTGCCGTTCCCTTTCTTCTCCAAACTTTTTTCTTCCCATCATTCTGGTACAGGTTGATCTTTGTCTCATCTGTCCATAGAATACTTTTCCAGAACTGAGCTGGCTTCTTGAGGTGTTTTTCTGCAAATTTAACTCCTGCCTGTCTATTTTTGGTATTGATGAATGGTTTGCATCTAGATGTGAACCCTTTGTATTTACTGTCATGGAGTCTTCTCTTTACTGTTGACTTAGAGACAGATACACCTACTTCACTGAGAGTGTTCTGGACTTCAGTTGATGTTGTGAACGGGTTCTTCTTCACCAAATTAAGTATGCGGCGATCATCCACCACTGTTGTCATCCGTGGACGCCCAGGCCTTTTTGAGTTCCCAAGCTCACCAGTCAATTCCTTTTTTCTCAGAATGTACCCAACTGTTGATTTTGCTACTCCAAGCATGTCTGCTATCTCTCTGATGGATTTTTTCTTTTTTTCAGCCTCAGGATGTTCTGCTTCACCTCAATTGAGAGTTCCTTTGACCGCATGTTGTCTGCTCACAGCAACAGCTTCCAAATGCAAAACCACACACCTGAAATCCACCCCTGACCTTTTAACTACTTCATTGATTACAGGTTAACGAGGGAGACGCCTTCAGAGTTAATTGCAGCCCTTAGAGTCCATTGTCCAATTACTTTTGGTCCCTTGAAAAAGAGGACGCTATGCATTACAGAGCTATGATTCCTAAACCCTTTCTCCGATTTGGATGTGGAAACTATCATATTGCAGCTGGGAGTGTGCACTTTCAGCCCATATTATATATATGATTGTATTTCTGAACATGTTTTTGTAAACAGCTAAAATAACAAAACTTGTGTCACTGTCCAAATATTTCTGGCCCTAACTGTATATATATATATATATACGCTTCATAGTACAGATGGACAATGACCCCAAGCATACAGCCAAAGCTACCCAGGAGTTCATGAGTGCCAAAAAGTGGAACATTCTGCAATGGCCAAGTCAATCTCCAGATCTAAACCCAATTGAGCATGCATTTCACTTGCTCAAATCCAGACTTAAGACGGAAAGACCCACAAACAAGCAAGACCTGAAGGCTGCGGCTGTAAAGGCCTGGCAAAGCATTAAGAAGGAGGAAACCCAGCGTTTGGTGATGTCCATGGGTTCCAGACTTAAGGCAGTGATTGCCTCCAAAGGATTTGCAACAAAATATTGAAAATAAAAATATTTTGTTTGGGTTATGTTTATTTGTCCAATTACTTTTGACCTCCTAAAATGTGGAGTGTTTGTAAAGAAATGTGTACAATTCCTACATTTTCTATCAGATATTTTTGTTCAACCCTTCAAATTAAACGTTACAATCTGCACTTGAATTCTGTTGTAGAGGTTTCATTTCAAATCCAATGTGGTGGCATGCAGAGCCTAACTCGTGAAAATTGTGTCACTGTCCAAATATTTCTGGCCCTAACTGTATATATATATATATATATATATATATATATATATATATATATATATATATATATATACTCGATGCGTTCTGCCAACCCTAACACGGGATTGAACACTTGACATAAACCAGGGGTCCTGAGACTAGGTACCCATGTCACCTTGCCCTACAGGTCGAGAGGACCGTCTCAGTTGGTTTCGGGCGTCAATCAGCATCACACCTTTGTTAGGCCTCCCCTGTCCCCAGCGGTCAGTTTGTGGCCTTGGGCTTCAACCCTTGAGTCACCATCTGTCTGTGTCACCAGACTCTTTTTAGTAAATCCACATTCCAAGTGTACCCCTTCACGTGACCTTTCTTTCCATGGCCACCTCGCACTGTTGTTGCGGTCATGAGTCCAATGTCCAGTCAAGCATAGTGACTGATCTGAGTCTGACTCTTCGTTACTACATCTGCTACAGGGTCTCCCGCCTGGGTCACTCAGTCCTGAGCTAACAGAGGAGTTTCTACTTTGAACTCTTCTATTCTTTAAGGTATCTTTTCGTATCTCCAGACCCCGGAGTGAAAGTGGTCGCCATCTTATATTCTGCAGCTGTTTATTAATCTGCAGACGGTCCAGTCTTAGCTGCTATATCTCCTTCAGATATGTCACTCGGTATTCAAGAAGTATTCAAATGTTCCTAAGGCTTTCTACTGAGCCAATTACGGCAAATGGAACCATGCCATCTTCACCAGCTACCTGGAATTCACCATCATCTGGAATCTTCACTCTCACCACACCGAATCTATTCACCAGGTCTTGCATCACTTTTCCAAATCTTCCAATGACTTTCCCCACCAGATTTCTTGGTACTTGAACAATGTCTTCCACAAAGCCCAGCCAACTTTGAGCTTTCCTGGCATGCAGCAAACGTTGAGTGGCTTCCTTATTCCTAAACAGGATCATGTTTCGTGCGAAGACATTGTAGGTGCATATACTTCAAGACAGCCACTTCACTGTGACTTCCCTAGTCGACAGTATCACCAACTGTTTCATCTCTGGTAGAGTTGAGCGACCTTGACCTTTTTAGAGTCGAGCCGGGTTTCGCGAAACCCGACTATCTCAAAAGTCGGGTCGAGTGAAATCGGCCGATTATGACGTAAAGTCGGGATCGACCGAAACACGAAACCCAATGCAAGTCAATGGGGCAGCATAGTCGGCAGTGAGTGGGGGCCAGGAAAACACCTAGAGTGCCCATTTTAATGTAAAAACCATCCATTCTTCTTAATGAAGCTTGTCAAGCGTAATTTACCTTATAATAATTGGAAGGCATTTGAAATTGGGGGTCATTTGGCTAAAGTTGTGTGGGGTAGGGCTGGTTCAAGTAATTAGTGGGCCCAGGAAATCTGGACCACGTCACGGCAGTGGAGCAGGGAGAGGTAAGTATTTCAACTTTGCAAGTGCTGTGATCCTGAGCAAGCAGGGGGGGCCCACTTGTTGGCATTGGCACTGGCACAGGGCCCCTCAAAGTACAGCGGTGTGTTTGCACGGCGGGGGCGCCTCCCACCGGCAGCAACACTTTTGCGTACTATGAGAGGCCCTGTGCCAGTGACGTCGCCAACTAGTATTCCTCCCCCCCACCTGATGAAGGAACCTGCACTTTCATCTGCACCTTCCTCTTTGTCCCCGTGTAAGGTGGTATGGTATGCGGGAAGAGCAACCTGACTTTCAGCAGGGTCACAATGTTGTTGTGTAGCATGCACGGGGAATGTTGCGTTATGGGTCAATGTACCAGCAGACTCATCTATCACTGGCTGGGCAATGGGCACGATGAAGTGGAAACACAGATATAGGCCCAAAGAATAAAGTGGGCTAAATGCAGTTCAAAATTGGTAACACAGGAATAACCAGGGGGCATTGCAGTGGAGGACAACTGGAATGAGAGGCTGACACAGAGAGTAGGGCCAAATCAGTAAGTAGTCGAAATGCAGTTCAAAATTGGCAACCGTAGTAAACAGGCGGCACAGCTTTGTTCAGTGGAGGAGAACAGCAAGGAGTGGCAGACACCGATAGTAGGCCCCAACCCAACTAGTAGGCCAAATGCAGTCTAACATTAACAACTACTTAACGAGAGCCTGAAAATGGAATTTCAGGGCAGGAAACCAGGAGAACAGCAAGGAGTGGCAGACACCGATAGTAGGCCCCAAACCAACTAGTACGCCAAATGCAGTTGTTCCATTTAACCACAATTTAATGAGAGCCTGAAGATAGAAGCTCAGGAAAGGCAACCTGGGGAACACCTTGGAGTGTAACACACCATCTCTCTCCACCCCATACCCATTTTGTAGGCCTAATGCAGTGTACTTTTCTACAACTACTAAACGAGAGTCGGAAGACCGAAGCAATGGCAAGGAAACCTGGGGAACACCTTGGAGTGTAACACACCATCTCTCTCCACCCCATACCCAATTTGTAGGCCTAATGCAGTGTAGTTTCCAAGAACTACTAAACGAGAGCCGGAAGATCGAAGCTCAGGAAAGGCAACCTGGGGAACACCTTGGAGTGTAACACACCCTCTCTCTACACCCCATACCCAATTTGAAGGCCTAATGCAGCGTAGTTTCCAACAACTACTAAACGAGAGCCGGAAGATCGAAGCTCAGGAAAGGCAACCTGGGGAACACCTTGGAGTGTAACAAACCCTCTCTCTACACCACGGAAGGGCTGATTCTTAGGAAGGAAGGCTGTCGGAAAGAAGCAGGGCGCGTCCGAGGGTGATTATATTCTTATTAGGTATATACTCACCCTCGGACGCGCCCTGCTTCTTTATTTGGAATGAATGTTTATTTGCAATGTGGTGTTGACTTTCTCTATTATTTTGGTAATTAATGATTTTATTATTTTCATTGTTTTGCATCTTCTCGGCAATAATATAAAGAAGACGCGACAGGACAACACTCGGTGGATGCCATATGTGTGTTTTCAATTGAAAAAACCTTTCAGTTAACTACTTGTAGGAGAAAGTAATTGTAGCTGGTGGCCATTTTTAGTACTGTACCAGATTTTAGTTGTGTGTTTGTTTTTAATGTTAAAATGTCTGCATTTGATATCTCTCCAGTATTTTCTTTTTTATAAGCAAAATACTTTTTTTTTTATTTTATGATGTTGGTTCAAGGGGTACACGGTCAGCAGTAGACAGGTCAGTGGAGGCCTAGTGGAAGGAGGGACCGCAGACAGGCTTCGAAGCCCTAACATAATAAATTGGGCTGCCTGTAGGCAATTTAAAATTGGTTCCAGGGGAACACGGGCAGCAGTAGACAGGTCAGTGGAGGCCTAGAGGAAGGAGGGACCGCAGATGCGCCAATGTTTCCCCCATACCCAATTTGTAGGCCTAATGCAGTGTAGTTTCCAACAACTACTAAACGAGAGCCGGAATATCGAAGCTCAGGAAAGGCAACCTGGGGAACACCTTGGAGTGTAACACACCCTCTCTCTACACCCCATACCCAATTTGAAGGCCTAATGCAGTGTAGTTTCCAAGAACTACTAAACGAGAGCCGGAAGATCGAAGCTCAGGAAAGGCAACCTGGGGAACACCTTGGAGTGTAACACACCCTCTCTCTACACCCCATACCCAATTTGAAGGCCTAATGCAGTGTAGTTTCCAAGAACTACTAAACGAGAGCCGGAAGATCGAAGCTCAGGAAAGGCAACCTGGGGAACACCTTGGAGTGGAACACACCATCTCTCTACACCCCATACCCAATTTGAAGGCCTAATGCAGCGTAGTTTCCAACAACTACTAAACGAGAGCCGGAAGATCGAAGCTCAGGAAAGGCAACCTGGGGAACACCTTGGAGTGGAACACACCATCTCTCTACACCCCATACCCAATTTGAAGGCCTAATGCAGCGTAGTTTCCAACAACTACTAAACGAGAGCCGGAAGATCGAAGCTCAGGAAAGGCAACCTGGGGAACACCTTGGAGTGGAACACACCCTCTCTCTACACCCCATACCCAATTTGAAGGCCTAATGCAGTGTAGTTTCCAAGAACTACTAAACGAGAGCCGGAAGATCGAAGCTCAGGAAAGGCAACCTGGGGAACACCTTGGAGTGTAACACAACGTCTCTCTACACCACGGAAGGGCTGATTCTTAGGAAGGAAGGCTGTTGGAAATAAGCATTGCGCGTCCGAGGGTGATTATATTCTTATTAGGTATATACTCACCCTCGGACGCGCCCTGCTTCTTTATTTGGAATGAATGTTTATTTGCAATGTGGTGTTGACTTTCTCTATTATTTTGGTAATTAATGATTTTATTATTTTCATTGTTTTGCATCTTCTCGGCAATAATATAAAGAAGACGCGACAGGACAACACTCGGTGGATGCCATATGTGTGTTTTCAATTGAAAAAACCTTTCAGTTAACTACTTGTAGGAGAAGGTAATTGTAGCTGGTGGCCATTTTTAGTACTGTACCAGATTTTAGTTGTGTGTTTGTTTTTAATGTTAACATGTCTGCATTTGATATCTCTCCAGTATTTTCTTTTTTATAAGCAAAATACTTTTTTTTTTATTTTATGATGTTGGTTCAAGGGGTACACGGGCAGCAGTGCCCTGGTCAGTGTAGTAGTAGTTGAAAGAATGGACCGCAGACAGGCATCGAAGGCCTAAAATAAAAAAATTGGGCTGGCTGTAGGCAATTTTAAATTGGTTCCAGGGGTACACGGGCAGCAGTGGTGTGGTCAGTGGAGGCCTAGTGGAAGGAGTCACCGCAGACAGGCATCGAAGGCCTAAAATAATAACACATGGCTGTAGGCAATTTTAAATTGGTTCCAGGGGTACACGGGCAGCAGTGGTGTGGTCAGTGGAGGCCTAGTGGAAGGAGTCACCGCAGACAGGCATCGAAGGCCTAAAATAATAACACATGGCTGTAGGCAATTTTAAATTGGTTCCAGGGGTACACGGGCAGCAGTGGTGTGGTCAGTGGAGGCCTAGTGGAAGGAGTCACCGCAGACAGGCATCGAAGGCCTAAAATAATAACACATGGCTGTAGGCAATTTTAAATTGGTTCCAGGGGTACACGGGCAGCAGTGGTGTGGTCAGTGGAGGCCTAGTGGAAGGAGTCACCGCAGACAGGCATCGAAGGCCTAAAATAATAACACATGGCTGTAGGCAATTTTAAATTGGTTCCAGGGGTACACGGGCAGCAGTGGTGTGGTCAGTGGAGGCCTAGTGGAAGGAGTCACCGCAGACAGGCATCGAAGGCCTAAAATAATAACACATGGCTGTAGGCAATTTTAAATTGGTTCCAGGGGTACACGGGCAGCAGTGGTGTGGTCAGTGGAGGCCTAGTGGAAGGAGTCACCGCAGACAGGCATCGAAGGCCTAAAATAATAACACATGGCTGTAGGCGATTTTAAATTGGTTCCAGGGGTACACGGGCAGCAGTGGTGTGGTCAGTGGAGGCCTAGTGGAAGGAGTCACCGCAGACAGGCATCGAAGGCCTAAAATAATAACACATGGCTGTAGGCAATTTTAAATTGGTTCCAGGGGTACACGGGCAGCAGTGGTGTGGTCAGTGGAGGCCTAGTGGAAGGAGTGACCACAGACAGGCATCGAAGGCCTAACATAACAAAAATGTCAATACAATGGTATTGTCAGTGGCAGGCATTGAAGGATGTCAGCGCATAGACTAAACATTGGTGGAGCTGTGAGATAAATTTGCAAGTGGTAGAGCACTGTTTGAGCTGGGGTGGGGGGAAACTGTCTTGTGGCCGGCGGTACAGGCCCAGGGCCCCTCATATTACAACGGTGTGTCTGACGTTGGGTGCGCACCACCACCGCCAGAGACACTTTATTGTACTAGGAGGGACCCAGTGGCAGTGCCGTCGACCAAAAGCGGGCTCACCCACCTCTTCAGACAAACTGCACTCTCACGGGTGCTGTCGCCAAGTGTCGATACCACGGCCCCGTGTGGGGAGTTTGGCCATTTAGTGAGGTGTAAACATGTCGTATGCTGGACAATCAGGTGCAGAAAATTACGAGATTGGAAAAGGCATTCAGAATAGTCCACAGGCAAGACCTTTTCATAGGAAAGTTAGGTGTCAGCCGGGCAAGGTGGGGCAAAAGATTTCGAAATCCAGTTGTGGTTCATTTTAATGAAGGTTAGATCATCTACATTTTGGGTAGCCAGACGAGTCCTTTTTTCTGTTAGTATTGAACCTGCAGCACTGAATACTCTTTCTGATAGGACACTAGCTGCCGGGCAAGCAAGCTCCTGCAATGCATATTCTGCCAATTCTGGCCAGGTGTCTAATTTTGATGCCCAGTAATCAAATGGGAATGACGGTTGACGGAGAACATCGATAAGGGATGAAAAATAGTTTGTAACCATACTGGACAAATGTTGTCTCCTGTCACTTTGAATTGATGCTGCAGTACCTGTCCTGTCTGCGGTCATAGCAAAATCACTCCATAGCCAATACAGCCTGCTGACTTTTGCCAGTAGCTGCCCCATAATGGGAGACCCGGTGTGCAACAGTGGCAGCTGCGTATGGAGTGGTTGTGCGACTGCGGTCTGTGGACGAGCTCTCGCTTCTGCAGGAGGACGAAGAGGAGGAGGAGGGGGTGCGAACGGCTACAGCCAATTGTTTCCTAGACCGTGGGCTAGGCAGAACTGTCCCAAACTTGCTGTCCCCTGTGGACCCTGCATCCACCACATTTAACCAGTGTGCCGTGATGGACACGTAACGTCCCTGGCCATGCCTACTGGTCCATGCATCTGTTGTCAGGTGCACCTTTGTGCTCACAGATTGCCTGAGTGCATGGACGATGCGCTCTTTAACATGCTGGTGGAGGGCTGGGATGGCTTTTCTGGAAAAAAAAGTGTCGACTGGGTAGCTCGTAGCGTGGTACAGCGTAGTCCATCAGGGCTTTGAAAGCTTCGCTTTCAACTAACCGGTAGGGCATCATCTCTAACGAGATTAGTCTAGCTATGTGTGCGTTCAAACCCTGTGTACGCGGATGCGAGGCTAAGTACTTCCTTTTTCTAACCATAGTCTCATGTAGGGTGAGCTGGACTGGAGAGCTGCAGATCGTGGAACTAGCGGGGGTGCCGGTGGACATGGCAGACTGAGAGACGGTGGGAGATGGTATTGTTGCCACCGGTGCCCTAGATGCAGTGTTTCCTACTACGAAACTGGTGATTCCCTGACCCTGAAGGCTTTGGCCTGGCAAAGAAACCTGCACAGATACTGCAGGTGGTGCGGAAAATGGTGGCCCTACACTGCCGGAAGGGATGTTGCGTTGCTGACTAGCTTCATTGGCCGAGGGTGCTACAACCTTAAGGGACGTTTGGTAGTTAGTCCAGGCTTGCAAATGCATGGTGGTTAAATGTCTATGCATGCAACTTGTATTGAGACTTTTCAGATTCTGTCCTCTGCTTAAGGTAGTTGAACATTTTTGACAGATGACTTTGCACTGATCAATTGGATGTTGTTTAAAAAAATGCCAGACTGCACTCTTTCTAGCATCGGATACCTTTTCAGGCATTGCAGACTGAGCTTTAACCGGATGGCCACGCTGTCCTCCAACAGGTTTTAGCTTTGCCACGCGTTTTGGGCAAGATACGGGCCCGGCAGATGGAACCTGTTGCGATGTTGATGCCTGCTGCGGCCCCTCCTCCTCCGCTTCAGAACTGCTGCCGCCTGCACCCTGTTCCCCCAATGGCTGCCAATCGGGGTCAAGAACTGGGTCATCTATTACCTCTTCTTGTAGCTCGTGTGCAACTTCGTCTGTGTCACCGTGGCGGTCGGTGGTATAGCGTTCGTGATGGGGCAACATAGTCTCATCAGGGTCTGATTCTTGATCAGCACCCTGCGATGGCAATGTTGTGGTCTGAGTCAAAGGACCAGGATAGTAGTCTGGCTGTGGCTGTGCATCAGTGCACTCCATGTCAGATTCAACTTGTAATGGGCATGGACTGTTAACTGCTTCACTTTCTAAGCCAGGGACGGTATGTGTAAAGAGCTCCATGGAGTAACCCGTTGTGTCGCCTGCTGCATTCTTCTCTGTTGTTGTTTTTGCTGAAGAGGACAAGGAAGCGACTTGTCCCTGACCGTGAACATCCACTAACGACGCGCTGCTTTGACATTTACCAGTTTCACGAGAGGAGGCAAAAGAGCTAGAGGCTGAGTCAGCAAGATAAGCCAAAACTTGCTCTTGCTGCTCCGGCTTTAAAAGCGGTTTTCCTACTCCCAGAAAAGGGAGCGTTCGAGGCCTTGTGTAGCCAGACGACGAACCTGGCTCCACAGCTCCAGACTTAGGTGCAATATTTTTTTTCCCACGACCAGCTGATGCTCCACCACTACCACTACCCTCATTACCAGCTGACAATGAACGCCCCCGGCCACGACCTCTTCCACCAGACTTCCTCATTGTTTTAAAAACGTTAACAAACGAACGTTATTTGTTGCTGTCACACAACTTACACGGTGAGCTATAACTTCAGTATGATTTAGCTACCCCTTTACAGGTGGGTGAGACCACAACGAAAATCAGCCACAATGTTACACACTCTGTTGTTGTTGGCAACAAATGAGATGGCACACACGCAGGACTGTCACTGAAGCGCAAATGTAAATATTTATCTCCCACTGATTTGTGTTTGTTTTTTTTAAAAGGGAGACTTCAGAAAAAAAAAAATTAAAAAAAAATTATTTTTTACAGAAGAATTTATAAAACAAATAAAATGAAATGATTGTTTCAGGGAGAATTTAGGAAAAAAAAAAAAAGGCTTTGTAGGGCCCACTGAGTGAGAGAGGACGCACACAGGAGTCAGGAGTGGCACACAAGCCCAGAGGCCAATATTTATCTCCCACTGATTGATGTACTGATTTTTTCAGGTAGATTTTGGAACCCAAATCAAGCTAAAAAAAATAATAGGCTTTCTATGGCCCACAATTGGGGAGAGAGAGAGAGATGGCACACCCAGGAGTCAAGACTGGCACACAAGCAAAAGGGGCAATATGAATCTCCCACAGATTTTTTTTTTTTTTTTTTTTCCAGGGAGACTTGAGAGAGAAAAAAATACAAAAAAAATGATTTTTTTCAGGAATAATTTAGAAACCAAAGAAAATAAAATGATTGTTTCAGGGAGAATTTAGAAAACAAATAAAACAAAAAATAGGCTTTCTAGGGCCCACTGAGTGACAGATGACGCACACAGGAGTCAGGAGTGGCACACAAGCCCAGAGGCCAATATTAATCTCCCACTGATTGATTTAGTGATTTTTTTCAGGTAGATTTTGGAACCCAAATCAAGCAAAAAAATTAATAGGCTTTCTATGGCCCACTATTTGTGAGAGAGATGGCACGCTCAGGACTGGCACACAAGCCCAGAGGCCAATATTAATCTCCCATTTTTTTTTTGTTCCAGGGAAAATTTATAAACCCAATAAAAAAAATAATAATAAATAGGCTTTCTATGGCCCACTATCTGAGAGAGAGAGATGGCACGCTTAGGACTGGCACACAAGCCCAAGGGCCAATACTAATCTCCCACTGATTGATTGATTGATTTTTTAAGGTAGAATTATGAACCCAAATCAACCAAAAAAATAAATAGGCTTTCTATGGCCCACTATTTGTGAGAGAGATGGCACGCTCAGGACTGGCACACAAGCCCAGAGGCCAATATTAATCTCCCACTGATTGATTTATTGATTTTTTCAGGTAGAATTTAGAACCCAAATCAAGCAAAAAAATTAATAGGCTTTCTATGGCCCACTGAGTGAGAGATGGCACACACAGGAGTAAGGAGTGGCACACAAGCCCTGAGGCCAATATTTTTCTCCCACTGATTGATGTTGTGATTTTTTCTGGTAGATTTTGGAACCCAAATCAAGCAAAAAAATAAATAGGCTTTCTATGGCCCACTGAGTGAGAGATGACACAGACAGAGATGGCACTCTAGCAGAAATGTCAATCTTAATCTCCCACCAAAAAAAAAAAAAAAAAAAAAAAGGAACTGTCCTTCAATTACTATCTCCCTGCAGTAATCTCAGCCAGGTATGGCAGGCAGCAATAAGGAGTGGACTGATGCACAAATTAAATAAAAAGTGTGGACAAACAAACAAGATAGCTGTGCAGAAAGGAAGGAACAAGAGGATTTGTGCTTTGAAAAAAGCAGTTGGTTTGCACAGCGGCGTACACACAGCAATGCAGCTATCAGGGAGCCTTCTAGGGCAGCCCAATGAGCTACAGCGCTGAGGAAAAAAAAAAAAAAAAAAAAGGAGCTTCCACTGTCCCTGCACACCGAAGGTGGTGTTGGGCAGTGGAAATCGCTACAGCACAAGCGGTTTTGTGGTTAATGGACCCTGCCTAACGCTATCCCTGCTTCTGACGAAGCGGCAGCAACCTCTCCCTAAGCTCAGATCAGCAGCAGTAACATGGCGGTCGGCGGGAACTCCCCTTTATAGCCCCTGTGACGCCGCAGACAGCAAGCCAATCACTGCAATGCCCTTCTCTAAGATGGTGGGGACCAGGACCTATGTCATCACGCTGCCCACACTCTGCGTTTACCTTCATTGGCTGAGAAATGGCGCTTTTCGCGTCATTGAAACGCGACTTTGGCGCGAAAGTCGCATACCGCATGGCCGACCACGCACAGGGGTCGGATCGGGTTTCATGAAACTCGACTTCGCCAAAAGTCGGCGACTTTTGAAAATGTTCGACCCGTTTCGCTCAACCCTAATCTCTGGTGCCCACACTACATGCTTCTATTGCCTTTTTGAAGGCCTCATGCACATCCACACTGGTATATGCTTCTCGCACGTCTTCGAATACAACTATCACAGACTTGAAGAGCGAGGTCTCACTCTCTTCATGGACGGACGGCTCCCATTTTGCCTCGGACCTTTCTATCAAGACATCTGCCACGACCGGGTGACTGTCTTGTTCTGCTTTTAGCACCAACTCTTCCTCAGCTTTAAACTCTTCCAGACCCCTGGCCAGGATGGACATTGGCATTTTCACCTCGTTACCACTCTGGCACCGCCGCTGTAAGTCTGCGACCACCATCTACTCCTCTGGCAGAAGACCACTTAATGCTTCTCTGAGCACTTTAATAAGGAAATACACCGCACTCACAGGTGGAATATGTTGCAAATATGTCACATAACAATTTATTCATGTACATACACATCCAAGATAACAGTGCGAATACAACGGAAAGCGTATATAAATGACGTTTCGAACCCAACTGGGTTCTTAATCATATTTCGCTGTGGAAAAAACAGGGAAGACACAAAAAATACATAAATCATAACAATTCACATCTAGCTTTCAAGATAACAATAAAATGTACACAAAAAGGGGCACAGAGCCCAAGAGAGGTACCCCCAGGGAAAAGAAAACCAGTTATAGAAAAAAACCTATACCAGTATCAACCAGAAAGGTGATAAACCACTAAAAATAATTAAACCATCACCAGAACACACCAAAGGTAAAAGATTAAAAACTCACACTAGAGTAGGACAAGAGAGAGCGACTTTACCTTATAATGAAATGTAGTAAAGAGGATTTGAGAATATCCCAGCCGGGACAAAATATTGCACTGAGTTGAAATACTGTGGGGAATAGTGTGATAATTAGGAGAAAGTCGAACCTGTGAATAAATCAGGCTAATGTCTCGTAGGTACCTATAATAGATGTGAGAAGCGTTCAGTTGGAGGACAGCTGCTGCTAAATGGTGGAGCCTGTGGACATGAACGTATAGTGAGAAACCCGGAGTATAGAAGATAATAAGTGAGTCACAGGATGCATTTACCTGTTAATGGCGTAGTGGAGAGCGGCGCTATAATACGTGTAGGAGGCGTATAGTTGGGAACTAGCATTCGCTAGATGGTAGTGCCTATGGGCATGAATATATCATCAGAGATGTGGAATATATAAGGCAACATTGTGAGATAAGTAAGTATAAGATATATAAGATAAGTATGTCTCTGAGCACTTTCACATCTTCCCTTAAGGCCTTATTTACACTTTGCCACGTTGAAAGGTGACCTCTGAGCTCAGACTTCCTTCTCCAGCTCATCCACCCAATGCTCAGCCACTTGTCTCAGATGCCTTAACTCGGCCTGTAAATCTGTCACCTTTTGCTTCTCATGAGACAATCCTTTGGCGAGATCCTGGACCTCCTGTGCTTCCCTCTCCGAGCGGAGCCTTGACTACCGAGAGCTCAGACTCCAGGGGATGCACCTGATCCAACTGTGTGGATTTGGCGGCTTCCATAGTCGACACCTTCAACCTTTCATTCGCCAGCTGTTGACAGACCTCCTCTAGTTGTCGGATAACAGCGGTCGAATTTTCCTCTTTATAAGTTTTCTCAGAGGGTGCAATTTGTTCAGCCCCTTTGCCTCTTTTACGTCTCCGGCGATGAGAGGAAGACTTGCCACTTGTACCTGAGTCAGCTTTACTGCACTCTTTTCTGCTTTCGTCACCGACTGAATGGGAGTCACCACCACCCGACCGGGCATCCTGGAACCAGCGGTCCCCATTTCTAACTGTGTCGGACCCCAATCCTGGAGCTTCCCCTTCTTCAATGTTCACAACTTTGGTCATCTCTGACAAGTCCCAGAGTTGGTCTGACCCACACTTCCGTCCGGTCATACGTTCTGGTATGGCTACCACACTCATACTGACTTCACCTTGTGACCACTGTGTCAGTGCTTCTATTAGCACACCATTGTACTCAGCCCTAACGGTTGCTACTGGCAATAACAAGTCACAGTCACCCCCGGAGTCTCGGTTACACCCCACAGTATGGTGAACCCTCCTGTTGCTTTCTAACCAGGTGTCCGCTCCACAGGTTTTATTTACCACATCACTAACAGTCATCTTTGGGTACACTTCAGGTGAAATCATGTCAGGAAGTTGAGCAGACGCACCCTTCCCACTGGTCAACCCGATGTCTGACCCATCTATTTTGGAAGATATTACTATCTTAATGTATATCACCGCAACAATAGAGAGACTTCCATCCTCCTGCTGTAGAGGAACGCCTTCCTCCCACAAGTCTGAGAATAACTTAGAGTCTCGGCCTACTATCACAGGTTAAGTTTGGGACTATGGAGGCCTCAAGATTTGTATAGCCCCAGACCATCTCGAGGAATCCAGTCCACTCCAGGACATTCCAACACACTAACCATTCAGTCCATGGTCTCACCATATGCTTCCAGGAATCCAATCCACTCCGGGACATTCCAACACACAGGCCATGCACTGTGAACATGTGACCCAAACCCTGGTCACATTATGTAGCTGTAACCACTCCAAAAGATGGGTGGTATGTGTGTGGTTAGCCAGTCCCGCCCACCTTACCAGCTAACCCTGCAAGCCTCCCTTGACAAACTATACAAATACTTGTGGGACTACAGGTCCCAGAAAAACAATACTACAGGCTTACAGCACAGACTCCCTCTGCAACACATACCGGCCATTTACAATCATGCCGCACACTGTTTCATTATCATCATTACAAATACGCCTCCATGCATTTCCTGAGGAGCACATACAGCGCCCCCTGGCTGTAACATGGGTCACTGCATCACAATACACACACTATAAACTGTATGCATCAGTACTACATCCTGTACACATGCACATACTATATACATACACACACTATATCTTCTTATATTAACAGTAATATCTGCACTTACATCACTGCCATCTTTTCATCCAGTGTCTCCTTTTTCTGTCCTGTATTCTCCTCCCTATAGTACATGACACAGATATCATCCTATATGTTAGACGAGAACTTCACTGAGATATTGTGTAATACTAATGATTGATTTTACTTATGTATTGTACAATACACACTATATACTGTATACATACACACTATACTACATATATACACAAGTACTCTATATGCTGTACACATACACACACAATATATATATATATATATATATATATATATATACCCCCACTACATACTGTATACCTATGCACAAACTATATTCTGTACAATACACACTATATACTGTATACCCAGGCACTATATACATACACATTATATTCTACATATACATACACACCATGTACTGTATATGTCACGGGGCAGAAATAGGAAAACAGGAGATGAGGAATCTGGGCCCCTGAACAGCCCCTCAGGCTAGGGTAAGCCCTGTCTTTCCTTAACTTGGGGGTCAGCATCAGACTGGAGTAGCTTGGGCCCACCAGAGAAAATGATTCTAAGGGTCCACCATGCTTAAGGGGTACTAGATGCAGAATCTTCCCTTAACTTCCATCTGGTCAAGCACCCTGATCGGCAGCAGATAATTTTGGGTAAACAAGACAAGTGCTGCCGAGAACAATGATATTCTATAAAAACAGAAAGATTTTATTTAGACATGTGCCACATACACACACTAGACATGACACATACACACCAGTCACACGCTAGACACAGGATACATACGTGACACACACTAGTCACATGCTAGACACAGGATACATACACGTGACACACACCAGTCACACACTAGACACAGGATACATACACGTGACATATAGAAAACAAGTGACTAGCACACTCCTAGGGATTGTGATGCAAAATGGAGGGGTTTATTTACATACAAAGTCACAAATGTTTCGGTCAACTCTAGACCTTCATCAGTGTGCTACAAAGAAAATAAATACAAAACAGAAATATATGTAAACAAAAACAGGGAGTGTAAACAAAATAGGACACAGTGATAACAAAAATTAACCAAATAAACAGAAGTATATACATCATATGAATACAAAATGTCATGGGACGTCAGATAATATATAATCGTAGAATACAACCAGCATAACCGCCGTTTGTGTACTAAAAAGGCTGCGAAATAGAATGTGGACATAGAACCGCAAGAAGTAGAACATAAGTGCCAGTGTGGGACTAGAATCAGAACCTACATAGATCGTATAGGGGCCAGGGAACCGGAGAATAGTATAAATATATAATAAGATGGCAGTGGAGTAAGTGTGGTGAGGAAGGAGTAAAGTAGTAAGAGGATGGAACACATACCTAAGTACACCTGTATGTAAGGTTGAGCCCCAAATGGAATGTAAATAAATGGCATCTAAAATTGGACATGGGAAACGTATCAAAAAATTGACACAGCTGGAGTGTCGTGACAGTGTAACCATATAGTTGGACTAGAGCAGGTACATACCAAAAAATATAACTGGTAAACTCGAACCAGGACAAACAAATTGGAGATGTCGATATAAAAAAGATATGGTATTCAGTATATCCAGGAGTAAAAACAGGCCGGGAAAATGGACAATATGGTATATGTAATAACTATTGTTGCATAAATTCCCACAGAGATACATACCTAATGGAAAGGGTTAAGCCAAGGGGAGGGGAGAAAACCCTTATAGCTAAAGAGCTATGACGCAAATCTACAAGGAAGCAACAAAATGTAAGTTAACCATAAGGCTAAGGAGAACGGCCCGGTATAAAGATGCCATATAAGATGGGTGTGGGGAAAAAAAAAAAAAAAAGAACTATTCTTACCAGCGCACAGGAGAGACCAAACTCCGCGGTGACCACCGCCAGGAGGAGTGTGTGGCTATGTGCTGGGTAAAGCTATATATAGGGGATGGGGAGGAGCACAATGTCAGCTGGATGGGCGGAGCTGACAAGAAAAAAAAAAAAAAAATAGAGGTGCATTCCAACAGAGTACAGGCCGGTGTCAATAGGTCACAGAGGCGGAGACACATGCATACTACTACAACAAAGGAGGAGGAGGTGCGTTCCAGCGGAGAAAATGGTGATGACGTCGGTGCCTTTCAGCCACAGGGGGCAGGAAAATGTGCATTCCACAGAAGATCTTATAGGAGAAAGGTGCATTCCAGTGGAACGATCGCTGTGCGGGTGGCAGTGAAGTGTCACAGGCAGCAGGAGCGAAAGATCAGAAAGGACAGTTCTGTAAAACGGAAAAAATAATTAGTAATAAGGCCATGTATGTTATACAATCATTGAGCTAGCTGAACAGCATATAATAAAGTAGACCAAAAACCGCTGGTACAAAGTTATAAAGGGGCAAACCTGTCAATCATCCCCAAAGTATTGGGTGCTATACTAAAACATTTGGAGAACTAGGCAAGTGGCATAGTTGATATAAGACAGAAGTTAAAAAACTCAACAGGGTCAAAACAGTAACCCCAGTATTGGATGTACAAACAGGAAGGTAAAAAAGCCAGATAGCATCAAAGAACGACCTGAAATTAGGACGTCATATATGGTCCCCAGCAAGAACAATTCTTCTGTTCAAAGGGAACGGCTGTAGGTTATAAGATACTGGTGAAGACAAATAGCAATTTGATAGTAGCGACACATGTATCAATCAGATTTACAAGCTGACAATGTTCTGTATAGAATAACTTACATAAAGGATAATAGGTCATAGTCCCTATTCAGCCCTTTAGGGGTGAGGGTGTTGAGCTCATGGATCCAATATGCCTCCCTACGTTTGAGCATGGAAATACGATCCCCACCGCGTCTAGGTGGTGTAATTTGCTCAATGATTTGGAATTTCAATTGTGCCAGGTTGTGACCCTTTTCTATGAAGTGTGATGGAAGAGGGAGTAGAAGGTTCTGGCAACGAATTGTAGATTTATGCTTGGATATACGTGATTTGACTGGTTGGGTGGTCTCACCTACGTATAACAGACCGCAGGGACATTTAATAAGATACACTGCAAAATTGGTGTTACATGTAAAAAAACCATTGATCTGGTATCTTTTCCCAGTGTGTGGATGGTGAATGTTGTTACCCTTAATTACATTGTTACATTGGTTACAGCTGAGACAAGGAAAAGTACCCATTTTCGGATTGCTCAAAAAACGCTGTGATGACCCAGGATGTGTGGGGCCTATGTCGGCACGAACCAGATTATCTTTAATATTACGGGGTCGTTTGAAGCACGGGAGAAAAGGGTGTTGGAACTCTTGTACAGTTGGAAATGCTGTTTGGAGAATATGCCAATGTTGGCGTATAGTTTTATGTAGTCTGTATGCAGCGGGATGGTATTGGTGCACAAAGGGGATGCGTGACCTAGCAGACTTTCTTGTCATAGTGGTGTCATTGATATTGGCGGTATCTAGGACACGGGGAGGGTAACCTCTCTCTCGGAATTTGGACTTCATCTCTGATGTCCTCTGTGCTCTGAGAATGGGATCTGAGACAATCTTATTGACTCTATGCAGCTGTGATTTGGGGATGGATTTCTTCATATTATTGGGATGAAAACTGTCGTAATGTAACAGGCTGTTACGGTCCGTAGGTTTGGAGAATAGGTCTGTAGAGAGATTGCCACTGGTGTCCTTGATAATTAAGGTGTCTAGAAAGCTGATTTGGTGAGGATCATGTGTCATAGTGAAGTCCAATCCGGGCCACGATGTTCTGAGGAATTGAAAAAAGTCCCGTAGAGAATCCAGACTCCCCCTCCAGATACAAAAAATATCGTCTATATAACGCTTCCATGTTAAGACATGGAGTATGAAGAGTTCATGGGTATATATAGACGTATTTTCAAAATGTGTCATATAGGCATTGGCGTAAGGGGGTGCCACATTCGAGCCCATAGCTGAACCCCGTATCTGGAGATAGTAAGAATCCTCAAACAGAAAAAAATTGTTATAGAGGACAATGGTCAAAAGGTCACTACATAGGTCAATGAGACCAGGATCCATATTGTTTGTGGAAAGAAGCCAACAGGGCGATTGTATACCGTTCGTGTGTGGTATTGACGTATATAAATCTTTAACGTCGAAAGAAACTAGAAGGCTATCTGGGGGAATAGGTGTAACACTCCTAACAGTTTCGAGGAATGCTCCGGTGTCCAATAAAAAAGAACTGGTGTTTCTGATGAGAGGTGTCAGGATCTTTTCTAGGTAGATGGAGATCGGGGCCAAAACGGAGTCTGTGGATGCTACAATAGGTCGGCCAGGAGGGTTAAGTAGATTCTTATGTATCTTGGGTAGGACGTAGAAAACTGGCGTAATAGGATGTTTTTTTGTTAGGAAAACTCGTGTTTTACAATCGAGGATACCGCGGGACTGGAAATGGTCAAGAGTGGTCTGAATGGTATGTTGGATATTGGATATGGGATTGTTGGGGAGTTTTTTATATGTGGTCGTGTCTCCGAGTTGGCGGTATATTTCATTTTGATAGAGAAGTTTGTCCATAACCACTATGGCCCCTCCCTTATCTGCTGACTTGATGATAATACTATCATCCTGCTTGAGGGATTTTAGAGCTTGACGTTCAATTGTTGAAAGGTTGGTGGGGTAATGAATTTTACCTTTGTCGATATCATTTCGCAATTGTTGAAAAGAACTGTCGACAAATTGGATAAAAGTTTCTAGGGGGTGTGAACCCTTAGGTGGTTGGTATAAACTCTTATCTCTCAGGCCAAGACTAGCTGCTGTAATCCCTACGGACGGAGAAATTTGTGGGTCTGATGGTACTTCTTGGGTGGATTTAGAAAAATGAACTTTTAACCTTAGGGATCGATAGAATTTTAGCAGGTCCATGTCCATTTGAAATGTGTCATGTCTGTAACTAGGACAAAAGGACAGGCCTTTTTGCAAGGCGCTATGTTCGGCCACGCCTAAGGATTTGGACGAAATATTGACAACTAACGGTTGTATACCTGTGACCGTGTCACTCTCGTGAAGTCCATGTTTCGTGGTCCTGCGGAGCCCCCGTCTAGTCCTCTTCTTTTCCCTTGTCGTTTGGGTCGGCCTAAAAAAGGACCTGGGTAGGGGTATCTTGCTGGTCGCTCTGGTTCCGAATCGGAGGTGTTGTAGTCCATAGATGAGTGGTATCCATCCTGTCTGGAGGGTTGTCTGATTGTAGATTTGTCTTGCCATTGGTAGACTCTTTTTTGCTCGTAGTCCTCGAGGTCCCTCTGGAACTTACTTCTCTTCTTCAGTTCAATGTCGCGGCGATGATGAGAGATGTTGGACTCAATCTTCTTTTTGAGGGCGTCGAAATCGTCCACCGGTAGAGTAGATGAAAGTTGTTTTTCAATACTTTTAATCTGCTCTTGTGTTGTAGCAATCTCTTTGTGTAAGTGTTCTAATGTCAGAACCATAAGATCGAAAGAGCACTTATTAAGTATATGTTCAAACTTAGTACAAAATTCTACTGAGTTACTAGAGAGAGTGGGGCGCAGTGCAACTCTTAAGCCCCGAGGAATCCTCTGGGCTTTAAGATATTCGGTTAGAGTGGCCCCGTGCAACTCGAGATTAGTGCAGCGTCGTAATTCGCGCTCCCACTCCCTACCCCTTGTTTCACAGGGGGGGATCTTAAGGAAGTCGCTCGGAATTTTAGATAAGGCGATGATGTTGGATGTCTCCTCCGGATTGTATGAGAAAGTTAAAGCTGACATGACAATATCAGCGTGCTGAGCATACGGGAAGATATAGTGATATAGAAAATGCAAAGCACAGCCGAGGGGGGAGGTGCACAGTCGATAGGTGCCCAAACCTTGATATATAGAAAACAAGTGACTAGCACACTCCTAGGGATTGTGATGCAAAATGGAGGGGTTTATTTACATACAAAGTCACAAACGTTTCGGTCAACTTTAGACCTTCATCAGTGTGCTACAAAGAAAATAAATACAAAACAGAAATATATGTAAACAAAAACAGGGAGTGTAAACAAAATAGGACACAGTGATAACAAAAATTAACCAAATAAACAGAAGTATATACATCATATGAATACAAAATGTCATGGGACGTCAGATAATATATAATCGTAGAATACAACCAGCATAACCGCCGTTTGTGTACTAAAAAGGCTGCGAAATAGAATGTGGACATAGAACCGCAAGAAGTAGAACATAAGTGCCAGTGTGGGACTAGAATCAGAACCTACATAGATCGTATAGGGGCCAGGGAACCGGAGAATAATATAAATATATAATAAGATGGCAGTGGAGTAAGTGTGGTGAGGAAGGAGTAAAGTAGTAAGAGGATGGAACACATACCTAAGTACACCTGTATGTAAGGTTGAGCCCCAAATGGAATGTAAATAAACGGCATCTAAAATTGGACATGGGAAACGTATCAAAAAATTGACACAGCTGGAGTGTCGTGACAGTGTAACCATATAGTTGGACTAGAGCAGGTACATACCAAAAAATATAACTGGTAAACTCGAACCAGGACAAACAAATTGGAGATGTCTATATAAAAAAAGATATGGTATTCAGTATATCCAGGAGTAAAAACAGGCCGGGAAAATGGACAATATGGTATATGTAATAACTATTGTTGCATAAATTGCCCACAGAGATATATACCTAATGGAAAGGGTTAAGCCAAGGGGAGGGGAGAAAACCCTTATAGCTAAAGAGCTATGACGCAAATCTACAAGGAAGCAACAAAATGTAAGTTAACCATAAGGCTAAGGAGAACGGCCCGGTATAAAGATGCCATATAAGATGGGTGTGGGGGCAAAAAAAAAAAAAAAAAAAAGAACTATTCTTACCAGCGCACAGGAGAGACCAAACTCCGCGGTGTCCACCGCCAGGAGGAGTGTGTGGCTATGTGCTGGGTAAAGCTATATATAGGGGATGGGGAGGAGCACAATGTCAGCTGGATGGGCGGAGCTGACAAAATAAAAAATAAAAAAATAGAGGTGCATTCCAACAGAGTACAGGCCGGTGTCAATAGGTCACAGAGGCGGAGACACATGCATACTACTACAACAAAGGAGGAGGAGGTGCGTTCCAGCGGAGAAAATGGTGATGACGTCGGTGCCTTTCAGCCACAGGGGGCAGGAAAATGTGCATTCCTACAGCCGTTCCCTTTGAACAGAAGAATTGTTCTTGCTGGGGACCATATATGACGTCCTAATTTCAGGTCGTTCTTTGATGCCATCTGGCTTTTTTACCTTCCTGTTTGTACATCCAATACTGGGGTTACTGTTTTGACCCTGTTGAGTTTTTTAACTTCTGTCTTATATCAACTATGCCACTTGCCTAGTTCTCCAAATGTTTTAGTATAGCACCCAATACTTTGGGGATGATTGACAGGTTTGCCCCTTTATAACTTTGTACCAGCGGTTTTTGGTCTACTTTATTATATGCTGTTCAGCTAGCTCAATGATTGTATAACATACATGGCCTTATTACTAATTATTTTTTCCGTTTTACAGAACTGTCCTTTCTGATCTTTCGCTCCTGCTGCCTGTGACACTTCACTGCCACCCGCACAGCGATCGTTCCACTGGAATGCACCTTTCTCCTATAAGATCTTCTGTGGAATGCACATTTTCCTGCCCCCTGTGGCTGAAAGGCACCGACGTCATCACCATTTTCTCCGCTGGAACGCACCTCCTCCTCCTTTGTTGTAGTAGTATGCATGTGTCTCCGCCTCTGTGACCTATTGACACCGGCCTGTACTCTGTTGGAATGCACCTCTATTTTTTTTTTTTTTTTCTTGTCAGCTCCGCCCATCCAGCTGACATTGTGCTCCTCCCCATCCCCTATATATAGCTTTACCCAGCACATAGCCACACACTCCTCCTGGCGGTGGACACCGCGGAGTTTGGTCTCTCCTGTGCGCTGGTAAGAATAGTTCTTTTTTTTTTTTTTTTTTTGCCCCCACACCCATCTTATATGGCATCTTTATACCGGGCCGTTCTCCTTAGCCTTATGGTTAACTTACATTTTGTTGCTTCCTTGTAGATTTACGTCATAGCTCTTTAGCTATAAGGGTTTTCTCCCCTCCCCTTGGCTTAACCCTTTCCATTAGGTATGTATCTCTGTGGGCAATTTATGCAACAATAGTTATTACATATACCATATTGTCCATTTTCCCGGTCTGTTTTTACTCCTGGATATACTGAATACCATATCTTTTTTATATAGACATCTCCAATTTGTTTGTCCTGGTTCGAGTTTACCAGTTATATTTTTTGGTATGTACCTGCTCTAGTCCAACTATATGGTTACACTGTCACGACACTCCAGCTGTGTCAATTTTTTGATAAGTTTCCCATGTCCAATTTTAGATGCCATTTATTTACATTCCATTTGGGGCTCAACCTTACATACAGGTGTACTTAGGTATGTGTTCCATCCTCTTACTACTTTACTCCTTCCTCACCACACTTACTCCACTGCCATCTTATTATATATTTATATTATTCTCCGGTTCCCTGGCCCCTATACGATCTATGTAGGTTCTGATTCTAGTCCCACACTGGCACTTATGTTCTACTTCTTGCGGTTCTATGTCCACATTCTATTTCGCAGCCTTTTTAGTACACAAACGGCGGTTATGCTGGTTGTATTCTACGATTATATATTATCTGACGTCCCATGACATTTTGTATTCATATGATGTATATACTTCTGTTTATTTGGTTAATTTTTGTTATCACTGTGTCCTATTTTGTTTACACTCCCTGTTTTTGTTTACATATATTTCTGTTTTGTATTTATTTTCTTTGTAGCACACTGATGAAGGTCTAGAGTTGACCGAAACGTTTGTGACTTTGTATGTAAATAAACCCCTCCATTTTGCATCACAATCCCTAGGAGTGTGCTACTCACTTGTTTTCTATATATCAAGGTTTGGGCACCTATCGACTGTGCACCTCCCCCCTCGGCTGTGCTTTGCATTTTCTATATCACATACACGTGACACACACCAGTGATACGCTAGACACAGGATACACTCACACAGCATACAAACACCAGTCACACACTAGACACGGGATTAGAGCTGAGTAAACTCTTGGATGTTCGGGTCCAGCCGAACAGTTAAAAAAAAATCCAGGTTCGGGTACAGAACAGTACCCGGACCCATTCACTTGAATGGAGGGCCCGAACATCCAGTGTTTACCACTCTGTGAGGTGCAAGACAGCACGGCAAACACTGCTTCTGATCGGCAGTAAAATCATCCCCGCCAGTCAGACAGCTGAGGTCCACACGCTGTAAAATGATGTGAGCCTGCAGCTGTTATCGGAGGTATAAAGTTTACCTCTGTACTCTGGCATCGGCTAACCTCATTGAGGTTATGGCAGGTCACTGAGGCTGTGTTCCCAGCTGGGCCCCTGAACTGCGGTGACCTTGGTGAGATCCCCACTAGCACAGTGACAAAGTCCCACGTTGCAGAGGTGAGTTCACCGCAGTTCACTTTGAGTAATTTCTATTGGTGAACTCAGCAATGCACCAAGATGCTTTTTCTCACTCCCCCATTCTCCACACAGCCCGTGATCACCCTCCTTTTCCACAAAGCTCATCATCCCCCCTTCTCCACACAGCCCCCTCATCATCTCCCCTTCACACAGCCCCCTCTTCATCCCCCCTTCTCCACACAGCCCCCTCATCATCTCCCCTTCTCCACACAGTCCCCTCATCATCCCCCTTCTCCACACAGCCTCCTCATCATCCCCCCTTCTCAACACAGCTCCTCATCATCCCTCCTCCACATAGCCCCCTCATCATCCCCCCTTCTGCACACAGCCCCTCATCATCCCTCCTTCTCCACACAGCCTCATCATTCCTCCTTCTCCATACAGCCTCATCATCCCCCCTTCTCCACACAGCTCCTCATCATCCCTCCTCCATACAGTCCCCTCATCATCCCACTTTTCACACAGCCCCTCATCATGACCCTTTTTCCATACAGCCAGTCATTATCATCTCCCCTTCTCCACACAGCCCCTCATCATCTTCCCTATACAAGCCCCACTCAACCCTTTCCAAAATACATCCTCTCACTAAATCCTGGGTCTTCATTCCTATTTGTGCAAGGGTCCATTGTGCAGCCCCTCAGTCCTCTCCTCACACAGTTCCATTGTGCAGCCCCTCAGTCCTCTCTTCACGGGGCTCCATGGTGCAGCCTCTCATTTCATTCCTCTCCAGCAGCCTCAGAACAACGCTGCTTCCTGCTTTCAGGTTACTGGTCTGATGGAGGCCCTGCCCCTTCCAGTGACATCATGCCATTGCCCTCAAAAAATCAACTCCGCTCTAGAGGCTCTGTGCTGTGTGCAGTCTCACAGCCTGTGGCTCTGTGCTGTGTGTGGTGTGTTATTCCACACCCAGTGCCGGCTGTCTGCACTGCTCAGTAAGGCTGGTTTCACACTTGCGTTTTGATCTGCAGCGTTTTTAATGCAAACGCATTTGGTGCAAAAACGCGTTTAAACGCTGCATTTTTTAGGCGCATGCGTTTTTGCATGTTTTAACGCAAACGCGGCGTTTTGACGCGTTTACAAGCGTTTTTTCCTGCATTTGCATTTTTGAAACGCATGATGAGAAGTGTGTGACAGTTGCCAATCATCAAAATCAACTAGAAAACCCACTATAAACAGAAATACCTAGGGTTAGGGTTAGGATCCCTAGTAACCCTAGGGATCCTAACCCTAAAACACAAACTCTAACCCTAACCCTAAAACACAAACTCTAACCCTAACACAAACTCTAACCCAAACTCTAACCCTAACACAAACTCTAACAAACTCTAACACAAACTAACCCTAACCCTAAAACACAAACTCTAACCCTAAAACACAAACTCTAACCCAAACTCTAACCCTAACACAAACTCTAACAAACTCTAACACAAACTCTAACCCTAACACAAACCCTAACACAAACCCTAACACAAACCCTAACACAAACCCTAACCCTAGGGATCCTACCCCTAACCCTAGGGATCCTACCCCTAACCCTAGGGATCCTACCCCTAACCCTAGGGATCCTACCCCTAACCCTAGGGATCCTAACACTAACCCTTAGGGCTAGGGTTAGGATCCCTTAGGGTTAGGGTTTGTGTTAGAGTTTGGGTTAGAGTTTGGGTTAGGGTTTGTGTTAGGGTTTGGGTTAGAGTTTGGGTTAGGGTTTGTGTTAGGGTTAGAGTTAGGGTGTTTTCTTGTGTTTTTCTATAAAAATGCATGCAAACGCATGTGCTTAAAAACGCATGCATTTACATAGACATCAATACGTTTTTTTGCCGCGAAAAAACGCATGCGTTTTTTCGCGGCAAAATAAAAACGCCGCAAAAATTACTACATGTTGCATTTCTGCACCACAACGCATGCAGAGAAAAAACGCATGCGTTGCAAAAACGCGTCAAAACGCATGCAAAAACGCATGCGTTTTTAATGTTAAATATAGGGGAAAAAACGCATGCTTTTTTTGTGTTTTTTACCAGAAAAACGCAAATGTGAAACCAGCCTTACAAGTGATGTGAGGTGAGCGCTTTCTCATCACCTGCTGTTGCCACTTCTATTGATCTCATCCAGCACGCCACATCTGATAGAGCGGTGAGTGCCACGAGATCAGTAGAAGCCGCAGCAAATGATGAGAAAGCTCTCACCTCACATCACTTGTTGCTGAGCAGTGCAGACGGCCGGCAACGGGTGTGGAATAACGAACTCACCACTGGGTGCACGCAATCCTAATATAGGGCAGAGCAGGCATTAATGAATGAGGCAGGAGTCTGTTGCTGGTGAGGGGGAGGGCCCACTAGGAGGCGGGCCCACCGGAGGATTCTCCGATCTCCCAGTGGGCCAGTCCGACCCTGTTGGGGGTACCCTTGAAGGTAGGGAGGCCCAAGTCACCGACCTGTCCCTGTCTTTTGTTAAACCCTGAACTAAACCCCCCACCCGAGGAGGTGAACAGTGTAAACAGCACCACAAAGCAAATAAACAATATGAGAGTGAGGGGAACACAATACCAAAAGGTGAATGCACAAACTACAAAGTAACAAAACTCAAAACTTAGCTTGTGCACACCGCTGCTGACTCCACAACACAGATAGTACAGCAATAGAGCTCCAAACACCAGACTTGACCGACACCAGGGAGCTGCTACTGCGAGGTTGGTCTCCTGAAAAGAACTGTATAACCAACAGTCAGCTGATGCACCAGGTGACCTTATAAAGGATGATGGGTGTGGTCACAAACATCAGCTGACCCAGCAGCAATGCAATAACACCAGCGGCCACCGGGGGGGGGGGGGGGGACTGCATTAACCCCCAATGACCAGAAAGGAAAAAAAGGTTTAAATCAGAGGGAAACCAGATCTGCCACAGATCCAAACATGGATCGTAACAGTATATACATACACTATATACATACCCACACTATATACTGTATACATACACACTATATGCTGTATAAATACGCACTATATACATTATATACTGTATACATGCACACTCTAATAATAATAATTATAATAGTAATTTTTATTTATATAGCTGTCATGATTCCCCTGACCGCTGTCACCAATGGGTCAGGATTCACACCGTGACCGTCACCCCTACGTCACGGATTGAGGTGACTTTAGGCCAACAGACTGCTATCACATGTGCAGGGGGGGGTTATCTTAGTTATCCCTCCACTCCACGATGTGATGAGAAAACACACACAAGGCTATTGACCTCTTAGTTTACAGCAGGGGCTTATTCTAGGTATCCCACTGCTTTCAATATACCACAAACTGCAGGGATTTATGTATATCCCGCTTACAGTTCCACTTAACACTTGCAGCTCTCTGGCGCCCCCTTACTCTCAGGTCAGATTAGGTACTGCACCCTGGGTAAGTAGTCGCCAGAAAGGCTGCCTGCTATGTACTGGCTATTGGGCGCGCTGCAGCGACGCGATAAACTACTCCCACTTAGGCAGGAACAATAATTATCAACGCCGCAGTCGCTACAGCAGCACCCCAAAAGTCTGCACACGGTATCGCCGCCACCAGCTTCGATTAAACGGGTCCGAAGCTAACCCAACACAACAGTAGCGTATTTCCCTTCAAGAGACTTAGGGTACGTTTAGAGCATGGAAAACGAACTTACATATAATATTATATCCCATAAAAAAGTTAGGCAGTGCTTTATCAAAAATATTTTATAAAGATGTTACAAATGAGACAATTGCAAATATGTACAAGGGTATCTATAACATAAAGGGAATAAATGAGAAAAAGCAACACTCACATGTTTAAAGCATGACAGGCAACCAGGCTAGTGAAGTTTTTCCCATACGTCCCAGCTCATTTGGACGTGTGCAGGGCTCTTCCAGGAGACGACCAGAAATCAAGCAGAAAGTGACTCCTCAGAGCCTGCCAGACACTTAAAACATTAAGGCTGTGACATCACAGAAAGGCTGGCTTATCCAGACCCTCCTCTCTCTACATTCTGCCTAAACTTTAAACTATTCTCTCTAATTTCTATAACTTCACTACAAAACATGTCAGAGTCCTAAAAAACTCATCATTCATCTCAGATTAACGTGGACATTCTAATGAGATCAAATATGTCCTATCTGGGATACATATTTACAGAGAAATCCCAACTTCTTTACCAGATGGAGTTAGAAGCCCGAGTTTCAAGGGATGGGTAGATACACCGAGAGGGAATACGAATATATATTTTCGTGTTCTTAACGTAAACATGGTGCATAATATCATACAAAAACCAAACAAAGGATCTTTCATGAATTTTGGAGCCATTTTTCCTGTTCTAGCTGGAGGAAGATTCTAACCTGGTCGTAAATTCCTCTCTGCCATAAAACTTCCCCCAGTACATTGGCAAAGCAGCTCTTGGCTGAGGAAAAGGGAAGGGTTTTGAAGCTAGCATCACTCCAAGAAGGGGGGCTTAGCCCACGCAGGCTAGCAAGAAAACTCACTTATGATATACATTTTCCTCACAATAGCGCCAACATAATCCGCAACACTTTACAATTAAGTGGGGACATGTACAGACAATAAATTCAGTACAAGTTAAGACCATTTAAACAGTGACATTAGGGGTGAGGTCCTTGCTCGCAAGCTTACAATCTACAAGGAAATGCGGGGACACCTTATAGGTGAAAAGTGCTTGTTATTTCAGGTCTGGCAATTATAATAAATAGGGATTTTCATATAAAGCTGCATGATCCGGTCATCAGCCCGTGTGTTTAAGTGCAATAGTCAAGTATCAAGTGCAGTTATCATGTGCATGAAGGGTGTGGAGACGGATGAATAGTAGGGTGCAGATTCACATGCAGATAATATTTGGAAGGAGGGAACAGGATAAAGTTAGTTTACTGAGTAGTTGATGTGGCAGGCTTGTTTGAAGAGATGGGTTTTTAAAGCGCGCTTGAATAGGTCGGGGCTAGGTATCAGTCTGATCGTCTGGGGAAGTGCATTCCAGAGAGCTATATACTACATATACATACATACACACACTATATACATATACACACGATATATACTGTATACATACACACTATATACTGTGAGGTTCCAAGGGGAGAAGTACTAGAAAACAGATATGTTTCTCCCCGTTTCATTTCATATGTATCACGGTATTGATTGTGAAGCTGTTTATTTCACTGTAATCCGGTCCTGGTTTTCTTTAGTGATCAGCCTGAAAGGACTGGTGCTTCCCTTCCACACATTCAATCCAGCTTTTGACTCCTGACTTATTCAGCTGATATAATCAGGAACTGCTGGGATCTCAGTCTCTCATCTGCTGGTCTGGGAAGCTGACACAGTAAGGTTGCACAAACTTCTTTCTTGTTGTGTAGGTTTATTTTGCAGTTAGTATCTTGTTGTTAGTTAGTGGCCAGACGGCCTTAGACATTTTATTTCATGTTTGACACGTGTAACATTGTACGGCAAATGTGTACAATAAATACACCTGACACATACCTGTGTGGAACTCGCTAGCCTGCTATTGTTCGTTGTGACTCCATAGCCACCTGCTTGGGCCAAAGCAGAGATCCCTGATGAGCTATATTCCCACAAATGGTGGAGAATGCGGGCATAGTGGCTGTTGGACTGTGACTGCAGATAAAGTGCTCTGTGTATGTCCTGGCTGAAAGCTCCGGTGCTTTTGAAGAGCCAAGAGTCCAGTAATATGGAGGAACTAGTGAAACAGTTATTGCAGTCAAATATTCAACAACAGCAGACCAATACTTACTTCCAGCAAGCCCTGGACCAGCAAAACCAGATTCAGCAAGAGCAGTTGAATGCAATAAAGCAGGCTTTGATTCGGCAGCCCCGAGTTGAGAGGGATCATGCACAAAGTGTTGCTGGTGCACGGAAAGCCGTACAAAAAACCCTGCTTAAAATGACTGCTCACGATGATGTAGAAGCGTATCTCACCGTATTTGAACGTATTGCAGAACGTGAGCATTTACCGGTGGACATGTGGGCTGAAGTGGTTGCGCCATTCTTGAGAGGGGATCCACAAAAGGCCTATTACGATCTAAGTGGAGTGGATGCTATGGACTATACCAAATTAAAAGGCGAAATCCTGGCAAGGCTGGGAGTAAACACATATGTACGAGCACAGAGGGTACATTTATGGACTTTTGTGGAAGATCAGCCAGCCCGCTTACAAATGTATGATCTTATCCATCTAGTAAAAAAATGGCTGCAACCAGAGATTTTGACATCTGCAGAGATGGTGGAACATGTTGTTCTAGACAAGTACCTGCGGTCCTTGCCCCCTAAGATACAGAGATGGGTTGGACAAGGTGACCCATATACAGCCGACCAGTTGGTGAATATGGTCGAACGCTACAATGCTTCCGAAAGCCTACTCCAAGGGAAGTTATCACCTCGCTGGGCTCCCAAGAAATCGCCAGAAAATACTGCGAAACCTACTTCATCTTCAAAAGAAGAGAATGTTGCAATAAAGGGTAGCAGACCCACAAAGAACTATGGAGGCGGTACAGTCTCACAGCAATTCAGCAGACCCTATCAGGCGTCTCCGGCGAGGAAGCAAGGACCTATACAATGTTGGCAATGTCGCGGGCAGCTAACTGCCCAATGACCACAGAGCCAATGGACTGTAACGCTATGAGACGCCTTTCCTTATATGTACAGTCGGTCTGTGTTGCAGAGGTCCTCAAAGGAAATGAACGACACGTGTGTTGCCTCGAGGTCGATTGCCATAGTGTGAATGCCGTCTTGGATTCCGGCAGTCAAGTAACTCTGGTACATGCCAGTTTGGTGGACCCTAGAGCCCTAACGAACTCAACCCTGGGCATTAGTTGCATCCATGGCGATATGAAAAACTACCCCACTGCCTGGGTCACCCTTGCCATGCCAGTAGGAACCAAAAGACATCAAGCGGCAGTCCTAAAGTCTATGGGACATGATGTAATATTGGGGAGAGACTTTCCCTTATTTTGGGACTTGTGGAGCCTCAAAAATGGCATGAGCACTCTAGTTGAGGAGGGTGCCGCGGGGCTAACCCCTGAGCTATTGCAGCAAGAGGGGGGGGGGGGGGGTGGAGTCCATCTCAGAGGTAACTCCAGAATCTGTAGACTCACCTCTGGCTGTATATGCAGGCGACGCAAGTGAACTAGAGGAGGCTATAGAAATGCCAGGTCTTGAGGTGGCCCGTGGTAAGTTCGGGACCGCTCAACACCAGGACCCTACTCTGGCAAGGGCATGGGAAAATGTAAAGGTCTCTGAGGGAAGACCATTGTACCCAGGGGCTCAAAATGAGTTCCCACATCTAGCTGTGCAACAGGGTATGCTGTATCACATAGACAAAGTGCGAGGGGTGGCGGTAGAGTGGTGCCCAAGTGCCCAAGTCCTTTCGCCAGGTAGTTTTGGAACTGGCACATAAACATCCCTTGGGGGGACACCTGGCCGGAGAAAAAACAAAACACTGTATTCTGCAGCGTTTCTTTTGGCCGGGTTTAGGGGGGGACGTGACCCGGTATTGTCAGTCCTGTCCTACGTGTCAATTGACCACACCTATGTCACATTTTAGAAGCCCCCTTGTGCCCTTACCAATAATAGAGGTGCCCTTCGAGAGGATAGCAATGGATATAGTGGGTCCATTAGTTAAATCTGCCAGGGGACATCAGTACATTTTGGTAGTACTAGATTATGCCACTCGTTACCCTGAAGCAGTGCCTCTGCGGAATGCCAATGCGAAAGCAATTTCAAAGGAGCTTGTCAGTGGCGTAACTACCACGGTCGCAGCAGTCGCCACTGCGACCGGGCCCGGGGGAAGTCAGGGGCCCCGGCAGGTCAGATGCACGCCGACACCAGCAAAAAGTTAAAAACTGTTGCCGTGCAGGTGATTCCTCCCGCACGGCAACAGACAGACCGGCCCTCCACCTGACCTGCCGGGCGCACACATCAGATCAGCAGCCGACGCCTGATCTGAAAGGAAGAGCTGAAGATCCTGTGGTGACGTCATCACTATCATAGGGCTTTCACCATTTATCAGCTCCGCCTCCTGATCACATGACGATGACGTCACCACAGGTCCTTCAGCTCTCAGCAGCTCAGTCCTGGTTGTGTGCAGCTCGTGTTCTCTGGTATCAACCAGCAGCAGATTTCCGGTTCCTGCTGTTCTGGTGAGATGTGGAGACAGGGGCAGAATGTGGAGACGGATGGGGCAGAATGTGGAGACGGATGGGGCAGAATGTGGAGACGGATGGGGCAGAATGCGGAGACGGATGGGGCAGAATGGGGAGACGGATGGGGCAGAGTGCGGAGACGGATGGGGCAGAGTGCGGAGTCGGATGGGGCAGAGTGCGGAGTCTGATGGGGCAGAGTGCGGAGTCTGATGGGGCAGAGTGCGGAGTCTGATGGGGCAGAGTGCGGAGTCTGATGGGGCAGAGTGCGGAGTCTGATGGGGCAGAGTGCGGAGTCTGATGGGGCAGAGTGCGGAGTCTGATGGGGCAGAGTGCGGAGTCGGATGGGGCAGGAGCATGGGCAGGATGTGGATTTGGGTGAAAAATATTTTGGCGGGGGGGGGCCCCATTTGAAAGTTCGCACCGGGGCCCATAACTTTGTAGTTACGCCACTGGAGCTTGTTAATATGTTTTCTCGCACCAGCATTCCGAAAGAAATACTAACAGATCAGGGAACCCCCTTTATGTCTCGAATACTTAAGGACTTGTGTAAGCTACTAAAAATCTCCCACTTGCGTACTTCAGTATATCACCCTCAGACTGACGGGTTGGTGGAGCGATTTAATAAAACCCTGAAGGGAATGTTGAAAAGGGTAGTAGATAAGGACGGGAGGGATTGGGATGCTCTCCTACCATATCTCCTGTTCGCTATACGGGAAGTACCCCAATCCTCCACAGGCTTTTCGCCTTTTGAGTTAGTTTACGGGCGATGTCGTAGAGGCCTGTTAGATATTGCTAAAGAGACTTGGGAACAAGAGGTGACTCCTTATCGCAGTGTAATTGAACACGTAATGCTTATGCAAGATAGAATTGAAGCGGTCATGCCAATAGTTAAAGAATGTTTAGAACGGGCGCAACAGGCCCAAAGCACGGTATATAACCGAGCGGCTAAAACACGAGTCTTTCAACCCGGAGACAGGGTGTTAGTATTAGTACCTACTGTAGAAAATAAATTTCTTGCGAAGTGGCAGGGCCCATACGAGGTGTTGGAGAGAATAGGGGAAGTGAATTATAAGATACTAGATGGCAGCCCGATTCTAAAGAATCGGGAGTCTAGAATCCATATATACTTTATTTATTCAAATGTAAGAATAATACAATTAATAAATAATAGTAAGAAAGAACAAAAAATGGCTGCACTCACCAGCTCTTGACAATTCTTGTTATTTAAGGTACAGTTACACAGGATCCATGAACATGCTTATGAGGGGAGGGATGAAAGACATCAGACGACAACTTTGCGTGTTGTGGCAAATGCCACAACAACGGTTCTTTGCTTAAGGCTCTGTGTCATTAGTATACTTAACAGTGTCCAGGCGCTTGCATCTCTCCTCTGTACTCTTGTTAGCACGCTGTTTGCGCTTACGTGCGGCATCGGCGGCTTTTCGCTCTGCATCATTACCATACTTTATATCAGACCTGATCTTACGTGCGCCATCAGCAGCTTTGGACTCTGTGTCATTAGTATACTTAACAGTATCCAGGCGCTTGCATCTATCCTCTGTACTCTTGTTAACACGCTGTTTGCGCTTACGTGCGGCATCGACGGCTTTTCGCTCTGCATCATTACCATACTTTATATCAGACCTGATCTTACGTGCGCCATCAGCAGCTTTGGGCTCTGTGTCATTAGTATACTTAACAGTATCCAGGCACTTGCATCTATCCTCTGTACTCTTGTTAACACGCTGTTTGCGCTTACGTCCGGCATCGGCGGCTTTTCGCTCTGCATCATTACCATACTTTATATCAGACCTAATCTTACGTGCGCCATCAGCAGCTTTGGGCTCTGTGTCATTAGTATCCTTACTATTAGAGCTCATGTTGGCTAAGCTAAACAGCTTTAAGCGTGGTGGTGGCAAACAACAGGTTAATAAGAGGCAGTGTCAGGTAGTAGGAAAATAGCCAGTTAATAATAGGCAATAGTTCTTTGCAGGAATGCAGATATTAATAAATAGGCAGTTTATATTGCAGAGAAATTGCTGGGCAATAATGGACAATGTCCTTATGTGGCAAATAATAGAGCAATATACCCAATGTGGCAAAGAAGAGGTTAATAAACGGCAGTCTCTCAGTATAACAGTCAGTGAATAATAGGCAGTATATGGAGAAAACACCAAACAAAAGTTCAAAATTGGTGTGAAAATGTCACTGAACCACTTCACAACTAAATATATATAGTTTTGGTAAATGGTATCATTTTTTTGACGAAATTCGGCAGGAGCTTGAAGAGCAACGTCACTGGGCCCGCCTCCACGCAGTAGAAACTTGCTGTGAGGTATAAATTCAAAAATCACACCAAAATGGCGGGCGGAGTGTGTCACAGTACGGCACGTTTCTGATTGGTCGCTCGCAGCAGGCGGCAATCAATCAGACACTGGACACTGTTGACGTCACTTATCTCCGGACATTAGCTCCGGACATTAGCTCCGGACAAAGCCACGGAAGTTGGCACAAATTGCAGGAAGTAGTATTCTAGGCAATTAATCTCCGGACATTAGCTCCGGACATTAGCTCCGGACAAAGCCACGGAAGTTGGCACAAATTGCAGGAAGTAGTATTCTAGGCAATTATATATTAGATATCAACCAGACAAGAGGAAAACCGAACAAATCTACCACATAAACTTGCTTAAGGCCTGGCGGGATAGGGAGAGTCTAATGACAAAAGCCACCCTTTATGATGGACCTCGTAAGGTACCCTCATCTGTGGTAAATGACCCCCAGGTAGCGTTGCCAGAGGTGGGTATTGCAGAAACGCTATCCGAAAGTCAAAAACGAGAGACCAAGGAATTTATACAGAAAAATGCAGAGGTTTTTTCAGAGCTTCCTGGCCGTACTCGCTTAATTAAACATGACATGGTTACTGATCCACAGGCCCGTGTACGACTAAAACCATATCGAATTCCGGAGGCTCGGAGACAAGCCATTGCCCAGGAAGTCGAGAAAATGTTAGAACTTGGAGTCATTGAAGAGTCCCGGAGTGATTGGGCTAGCCCAATCGTGCTTGTGCCCAAACCCGATGGGACTATTCGATTTTGTAATGATTTTCGGAAATTAAATGAGGTATCGAAATTTGATGCCTACCCGATGCCGAGAGTTGATGAACTTATAGAGAGACTGGGTTCGGCCAGGTACATATCCACTATCGACTTAACAAAAGGTTATTGGCAGATTCCCCTCACGGATTCAGCCAAAGAGAAAACAGCCTTTGTAACACCCCAGGGACTGTTCCAGTACCGTGATATGCCATTTGGGTTACATGGTGCTGCAGCCACCTTCCAACGTCTAATGGATATTGTCCTAAAACCTCACATCCAGTATGCGTCCGCATACTTGGACGATATCATTGCCTTTAGTGATGACTGGGACACACATTTGTCAAAAGTACAAGCCGTCTTGGACTCAATAAAAGCTGCTGGGTTAACTGCCAATCCTAAGAAATGTACTTTGGGATTGGAAGAAGCTCGCTATCTGGGATATAGCATAGGGCGAGGAGTCATAAAGCCACAGACCAATAAGGTGGACGCTATTCAGAATTGGCCATGACAGGTCACCAAAAAGCAAGTCGGAGCCTTTTTGGGGATCGTTGGTTATTATAGGCGGTTCATCAAACATTTTGCCACCATCGCGGCCCCTCTCACAGATCTTACTAAGGGCTCGAAATCTATCACAATAAAGTGGAACACAGAAGCAGAGAAGGCCTTTCAGTATTTAAAAACGGTCCTCTGTGACCAACCAGTGTTGGTTGCCCCTGACTTTAAACGTGAGTTTATTGTCCAAACGGACGCCTCTGGTGTCGGCCTCGGTGCAGTATTGTCACAGGAAGTGAATGGCGAGGAACACCCAGTGGTCTATCTAAGCAGAAAGCTTACTAGGGCAGAAAAGAATTATAGCGTGGTTGAGCGGGAAGCCCTGGCTATAAAATGGGCCCTATACACCTTACGCTATTATTTGCTAGGTCGCCAATTTAGGCTAGTAACGGACCATTCACCCCTAACATGGATGTCCCGCGCAAAAGAGGGCAATGCGAGGGTGACACGCTGGTTCTTGGCATTACAACCTTTTAACCCCTTCATGACCCAGCCTATTTTGACCTTAAAGACCTTGCCATTTTTTGCAATTCTGACCAGTGTCCCTTTATGAGGTAATAACTCAGGAACGCTTCAACGGATCCTAGCGGTTCTGAGACTGTTTTTTCATGACATATTGGGCTTCATGTTAGTGGTAAATTTAGGTCAATAAATTCTGCGTTTATTTGTGATAAAAATGGAAATTTGGCGAAAATTTTGAAAATTTCGCAATTTTCACATTTTGAATTTTTATTCTGTTAAACCAGAGAGATATGTGACACAAATAGTTAATAAATAACATTTCCCACATGTTTACTTTACATCAGCACAATTTTGGAAACAAAATTATTTTTTGTTAGGAAGTTATAAGGGTTAAAATTTGACCAGCGATTTGTCATTTTTACAACGAAATTTACAAAACCATTTTTTTTAGGGACCACCTCACATTTGAAGTCAGTTTGAGGGGTCTATATGGCTGAAAATACCCAAAAGTGACACCATTCTAAAAACTGCACCCCTCAAGGTACTCAAAACCACATTCAAGAAGTTTATTAACCCTTCAGGTGCTTCACAGCAGCAGAAGCAACATGGAAGGAAAAAATGAACATTTAACTTTTTAGTCACAAAAATTATCTTTTAGCAAAAATTTTTTTATTTTCCCAATGGTAAAAGGAGAAACAGAACCACGAAAGTTGTTATACAATTTGTCCTGAGTACGCTGATACCTCATATATGGGGATAAACCACTGTTTGGGCGCACGGCAGGGCTTGGAAGGGAAGGAGCGCCATTTGACTTTTTGAATCAAAAATTGGCTCCACTCTTTAGCGGACACCATGTCACGTTTGGAGAGCCCCCGTGTGCCTAAAAATTGGAGCTCCCCCACAAGTGACCCCATTTTGGAAACTAGACCCCCCAAGGAACTTATTTAGATGCCTAGTGAGCACTTTAAACCCTCAGGTGCTTCACATATTGATCTGTAAAAATGAAAAAGTACTTTTTTTTCACAAAAAAATTTTTTTCACCTCAATTTTTTCATTTTCACATGGGCAGTAGGATAAAATGGATCATAAAATTTGTTGGGCAATTTCTCCCGAGTACGCCGATACCTCATGTGTGGGGGTAAACCACTGTTTGGGCACACGGCAGGGCTCGGAAGGGAAGGCGCGCCATTTGACTTTTTGAATGGAAAATTAGCTCCAATTGTTAGCGGACACCATGTCGCGTTTGGAGAGCCCCTGTGTGCCTATGCATTGGAGCTCCCCCACAAGTGACCCCATTTTGGAAACTAGACCCCCCAAGGAACTTATCTAGATGCATATTGAGCACTTTAAACCCCCAGGTGCTTCACAGAAGTTTATAACGCAGAGCCATGAAAATAAAAAATAATTTTTCTTCCCTCAAAAATGATTTTTTAGCCTGGAATTTCCTATTTTGCCAAGAATAATAGGAGAAATTGGACCCCAAATATTGTTGTCCAGTTTGTCCTGAGTACGCTGATACCCCATATGTGGGGGTAATCCACTGTTTGGGCGCACAGCAGGGCTCAGAAGGGATGGCAAGCCATTTGGCTTTTTAAATGGAAAATTAGCTCCAATCATTAGCGGACACCATGTCACGTTTGGAGAGCCCCTGTGTGCCTAAACATTGGAGATCCCCCAGAAATGGCCCCATTTTGGAAACTAGACCCCCAAAGGAACTAATCTAGATGTGTGGTGAGGACTTTGAACCCCCAAGTGCTTCACAGAAGTTTATAACACAGAGCCATGAAAATAAAAAAAAAAATTATTTTCTCAAAAATGATCTTTTAGCCTGCAATTTTTTATTTTCCAAAGGGTAACAGGAGAAATTTGACCCCAAAAGTTGTTGTCCAGTTTCTCCTGAGTACGCTGATACCCCATATGTGGGGGTAAACCACTGTTTGGGCACATGCCGGGGCTCGGAAGTGAAGTAGTGACGTTTTGAAATGCAGACTTTGATGGAATGCTCTGTGGGCGTCACGTTGCGTTTGCAGAGCCCCTGATGTGGCTTAACAGTAGAAACCCCCCACAAGTGACCCCATTTTGGAAACTAGACCCTGAAAGGAACTTATCTAGATGTGTGGTGAGCACTTTGAACCCCCAAGTGCTTCACAGAAGTTTATAATGCAGAGCCGTGAAAATAATAAATACGTTTTCTTTCCTCAAAAATAATTATTTAGCCCAGAATTTTTTAATTTTCCCAAGGGTAACAGGAGAAATTTGACCGCAATATTTGTTGTCCAGTTTCTCCTGAGTACGGTCGATACCCCATATGTGGGGGTAAACTACTGTTTGGGCACATGCCGGGGCTCGGAATTGAAGTAGTGACGTTTTGAAATGCAGACTTTGATGGAATGCTCTGCGGGCGTCACGTTGCGTTTGCAGAGCCCCTGATGTGCCTAAACAGTAGAAACCCCCCACAAGTGACCCCATTTTGGAAACTAGATCCCAAAAGGAACTTATCTAGATGTGTGGTGAGCACTTTGAACCCCCAAGTGCTTCACAGACGTTTACAACGCAGAGCCGTGAAAATAAAAAATCATTTTTCTTTCCTCAAAAATGATGTTTTAGCAGGCATTTCTTTATTTTCACAAGGGGAACAGGAGAAACTGGACCCCAGTAATTGTTGCGCAGTTTATCCTGAGTATGCTGGTACCCCATATGTGGGGGTAAACCACTGTTTGGGCACACGTCGGGGCTCGGAATTGAGGGAGCACCATTTGACTTTTTGAATACGAGATTGGCTGGAATCAATGGTGGCGCCATGTTGCGTTTGGAGACCCCCTGATGTGCCTAAACAGTGGAAACCCCTCAATTCTAACTCCAACACTAACCCCCCCACACCCCTAACCCTAATCCCAACTGTAGCCATAACCCTAATCACAACCCTAACCCTAACACACCCCTAACCCTAATCCCAACTGTAGCCATAACCCTAATCACAACCCTAACCACAACCCTAATTCCAACCCTAACCCTAAGGCCATGTGCCCACGTTGCGGATTCGTGTGAGATTTTTCAGCATCATTTTTTAAAAATCCGCGGGTAAAAGGCACTGCGTTTTACCTGCGGATTTTCCGCGGATTTCCAGTGTTTTTTGTGCGGATTTCACCTGCGGATTCCTATTGAGGAACAGGTGTAAAACGCTGCGGAATCCGCACAAAGAATTGACATGCTGCGGAAAATACAACGCAGCGTTTCCGCGCGGTATTTTCCGCACCATGGGCACAGCGGATTTGGTTTTTCATATGTTTACATGGTACTGTAAACCTGATGGAACACTGCTGCGAATCCGCAGCCAATCCGCACCGTGTGCACATAGCCTAATTCTAAACGTATGTGCACACGCTGTGGAAAACGCTGCGGATCTGCAGCAGTTTCCCATGAGTTTACAGTTCAATGTAAACCTACGGGAAACAAAAATCGCTCTACACATGCTGCGGAAAAACTGCACGGAAACGCAGCGGTTTACATTCCGCAGCATGTCACTTCTTTGTGCGGATTCCGCAGCGGTTTTACAACTGCTCCAATAGAAAATCGCAATTGTAAAACTGCAGTGAAATGCGCAGAAAAAAACGCGGTAAATCCGCCATAAATCCGCAGCGGTTTAGCACTGCGGATTTATCAAATCCGCAGCGGAAAAATCCGCAGAGGACCAGAATACGTGTGCACATACCGAAACCCTAACGGGGGGGGGGGGGAATCGGAGCATGGGGGAGGGGAATCGGAGCGCGGCAGGCGTGGAACAGAGCACGGGGGTCGTGGAACGGAGCACGGGGGGCTGGAACGGAGCACGGGGGGGTGGAACGGAGCACGGGGGGGTGGATCGGAGTGCAGGGGGGGTGATTGGAGCACGGGGGGGGTGATTGGAGCACGGGGGGAGCGGACAAGAGCACGGGGGGAGCGGAGCACTGGACGGAGGGGAGCCGGAGCAGTGTACCGGCCAGATCGGGGGGCTGGGGGGGCGATCGGTGGGGTGGGGGCACATAAGTATTTCCAGCCATGGCCGATGATATTTCAGCATCGGCCATGGCTGGATTGTAATATTTCACCCGTTATAATAGGTGAAATATTACAAATCGCTCTGATTGGCAGTTTCACTTTCAACAGCCAATCAGAGCGATCGTAGCCACGAGGGGGTGAAGCCACCCCCCCTGGGCTAAACTACCACTCCCCCTGTCCCTGCAGATCGGGTGAAATGGGAGTTAACCCTTTCACCGGATCTGCAGGGACGCAATCTTTCCATGACGCCACATAGGCGTCATGGGTCGGATTGGCACCGACTTTCATGACGCCTACGTGGCGTCATGGGTCGGGAAGGGGTTAACTTTTCCGTTGAGCACAGGGCAGGCGCAGCGCATGGGAATGCAGATGCGTTGTCTAGGACACGTTCCTTGGCAGCTCGTTGTGTCCGACCCCACGGGCTCGAACAGAGGAAGGGGGTATGTGAGGTTCCAAGGGGAGAAGTACTAGAAAACAGATATGTTTCTCCCCGTTTCATTTCATATGTATCACGGTATTGATTGTGAAGCTGTTTATTTCACTGTAATCTGGTCCTGGTTTTCTTTAGTGATCAGCCTGAAAGGACTGGTGCTTCCCTTCCACACATTCAATCGAGCTTTTGACTCCTGACTGATTCAGCTGATATAATCAGGAACTGCTGGGATCTCAGTCTCTCATCTGCTGGTCTGGGAAGCTGACACAGTAAGGTTGCACAAACTTCTTTCTTGTTGTGTAGGTTTATTTTGCAGTTAGTATCTTGTTGTTAGTTAGTGGCCAGACGGCCTTAGACATTTTATTTCATGTTTAGCACGTGTAACATTGTACGGCAAATGTGTACAATAAATACACCTGACACATACCTGTGTGGAACTCGCTAGCCTGCTATTGTTCGTTGTGACTCCATAGCCACCTGCTTGGGCCAAAGCAGAGATCCCTGATGAGCTATATCTCCACAATACATACACACTATAAACTGCATAATTACCAAAGTTTACCAAATAAGGTATGAAGTGACGCAAGAAGTAATAAAATAAAACCATATTTTATTAACAACAATGTTTAAAACAACTAATTTAGTATAAAAAGACAGGGAGATGGAAAAGAAATTGTAGGAACTCCAAAGAACTAATCAGGATGTGACACAAGAAGATGGTAATTTTTCGATAATATGTCTGCTCCCGGAAAGTGTTTGCCGAAGGAGGCTGAAAGGGTATATCTCTGAAAGGTGATGGACGCCAAGGCGTCTCAAAAGTTTCTCCTCATAGTGCTCTATCCCACGGAGAACAAGAAGGAAAAGCCTAACACCACTTGTATTTAAAATTGCTAAAAACAGCTCACAAAACTGTGAAAAAATGAAAGAATTGAAACGAATCACAATCTAAATATCCTATGAACTGTAATTACATGAACAGCCACCAGATGGCAGGCACGTATAGGATAACATGCAATGCATGGGAAATATAGGATTTGGACACAAGCATGACGTAATGGAGCTCATGAAACATGATCAAAGATTACCTGAGTCAAGAGGCTGGAAAGGAAGGCAGGATAAAGATGTGGTTGTGTCAGCGTCCTGTGCCCGACGAGCGCCGTTTCGCATTTACCGCTTCTTCATAAAGGGGGCTCCCTTTATGAAGAAGCGGTAAACGTGAAACAGCGCTCGTCATATTATCGAAAAATTACCATCTTCTTGTGTCACATCCTGATTAGTTCTTTGGAGGTCCTACAATTTATTTTCCATCTCCCTGTCTTGTTATACTAAATTAGTTGTTATTGTTGTTAATAAAAAATTGTTTTATTTTACTACTTCTTGCGTCACTTCATACCTTATTAGGTAAGCTTTGGTAGTTATGTATATTTGAAGTGCTACTGCCATTTATATGTCGGATCATGGGATTAACTATAAATTGCATATATACATAGGCACTCTATATATTGTAAACATACATACTCAATATAGGCCACACATATACACACTATATATTGTATACTGTATATATACACATACTTATACTCATTCATTCATCTTTTTTATATCTACCGCTCTTCACTTCCATGATCCTTCTACTGTATATACTCACTCATGCCAGGACAGTCGTGGAGGGGGTGACATTATGAAGAGGAGGGGGAAGCAGGAGACATTAGTAGTCCCATTATCCGGCTAATGTGTTAAATGTAAAAAAAAAAAAAAACACAAACATACATACTACATACAGCAGGGGTGTCAAACTGCATTCCTCGAGGGCTGCAAACAGGTCATGTTTTCAGGATTTCCTTGTACTGCACAGGTGATAATTTAATCACCAACTCATTATTTGTGTAGGTGATTAAATTATCACCTGTGTAGTACAAGGAAATCCTGAAAACATGACCTGTTTGCAGCCCTCGAGGAATGCAGTTTGACACCCCTGACATACAGTACATACTACATACATACAGCATACTACATACATACTACATACATGCAACATACTACTTACATACATACATACAACATACTATTTACTACATACATACTACATACTATATAATACATACTGCATACATACATACTACATACATACATACAACATACTATATACTACATACAATACATTCATACATTACATACAATACATACATATAGACATACAGTAAATATAACATAGAGTACATACTCACCATCACTTGTCACTTTGTTCCCTGAAGCCAGTATCTGTAAAAAAAATATTAAAATAACAAACAATATACTCCCTGATCCGCAGAAATCCACGAGTGTCTCACGACAATCTCCCGTGGAGAACGGCAGCATCAGCTGATGCGACCGCTCTCTAGGGGCTCCAGGAATACAATTACGGGAGGAAGGTATCTGTTACGTGTTACGGAACCAGTCAGCACCCAGAATATGTTGTGCAGTTATATGTATGTATAATAGGTTCCATGTGAGATGCATGTCCCTAATGCATCAGCCCACAGGCTGCGCCCCTGGGCAGAGGGGACACGATATTCCCCTTTTGTCCTCCCCCACCTTTGTAATTCCCACAGTAAATATCGGCAGGCTCTGGCCACCTGCGGCTATTGTAATGTATGTCTGGCCTGCCGCTTTTCTATTGGCCTGCCCTCTGTATCTGTGTGATATATTCTGTGTCCTGTGGGTAAAGTTTTGTCAGACTGGAAATACGTGGAGAAGCAGTGATCTTTTATATGCGCCCATGTAACCAAGCAATTCCAGCCAGCGTCCTTCCTTCAGACTCCAACCAAAGCAGAGTGGACCTCCTGAAACGCGGGGTGGTACTGAAAGAGGTACCCCAGCTTGGTAGACCCCGTTACACTGGTGGCAGACAGCGGGATATGATACCCCTTCTACAGGAGGAAAGGAATGAATGGAAAACTACTACCAGAAGTTAAAAAGGACTACATTAAAAGATCTGGTGGAAGCCCAAGGGTTGATCGCCAGCAACAAAACAAAAGCGGATTTGATAGCAGCCATCATGGAACACGACAGTGCAGCGCCCCCCAATGTGAACGTGGAGGAGACTGAATTCCAGAGGGAGGTAAAGAACAGACTGGCGTTCTATGGCCCAAACCCTGCAATAGAGATCATACGAGAGGTGATGGCTGATTTGCGTACTGATCTGAAGGAAAAGATGGCCGAGCGGACCAGGATAGAGCTAACCAAGATGGAGATGGCAGAGCAGACCAATGTGGAGCTGGCCAAGATGGAGATGGCAGAGCGGAGAGAGGAGAGTCAGTGAGCAGGGGGAGCTCTGGCCTTCGACCAGGTACCTTCAACAGTAAGCCACAAAAAGATCCAGTATAATGCCTTCCGACAGTTGGGGGAGGCAGAGGAAGATATAGATGGCTTTCTGCAGGACTTTGAGCGGCAGTGTGCCCTTCATCAAGTGAAGCCAGAGGAACGGGTTCAGATTCTGGCCAGCAAGCTTACAGGCCGGGCAGCGGACGCCTATCGCACGGTACCTGATGAGGACTGTATGGACTATGAGCGGATCAAAGAAGTGATCTTGGCCCGGTTTGCGTTGACACCAGAGGTATACCGCCAAAAGTTCAGCGGACTTATAAAATGTGTAACCGATACCCACGCTGAATGGGCCTGTGAATTACGGCGGTCACTTCTACAGTGGGTACAAAGGAGCCAAGCAGCCACTAAGGAGGACGTCCTCCAGCTCTTCTTGTTAGAACGACTCTTTAATGGACTAACCCCCGATCCACAGGAATGGCTTCGGGACAGGCGGCCAACGACTCTTGAGTAAGCCGCTCGTCTGGCCGATGAACATCATGATGCCAGGAGGCCTCCGTTGTCCGGATCAAAGATGGTCACTAGGGGTCCGCCCATGGACCTGGAGGGCCCCAAACCACCGAAGATTGTAGGGGGACCAGCTATAAACCCAGCCTACCACAGTCCCCCTGTGGCACGATGCCACACCTGCCAAGACAATGTCCCAACCAGACTCAGCATACCCAATGGACAAAAGGCGGGAACAGCTACCTTCAGCCGGGCTGCTGTACACTGCTACCAAGGCGAACCTGACCCGGCATTGGGGGCTACAACTAACCAAGGGGTGAAAGAGATGGACGAAGTGATGCATGAAGTAGACCCTGTGCCGACAGCCTGGGCAGATAATCGACAACAGCATCAACAGGTCGTGTGGGTTGATGGGAAACGTATGCAGGGACTAAGAGATTCCGGGGCAACTTTGACCCTTGTGAAGCCTCATCTCGTCCGGGACCAAGAGAAGACAGATCGGTCAGTGGCAGTCCGTGTAGCAGGGGGAGCTATACATCGACTGCCCACTGCCAGGATTCACCTGAACTGGGGAGTTGGGGATGGCCTTGTTGAGGTCGGCTTGATGGAGGATTTGCCTGCAGACGTCTTGCTGGGAAATGACTTGGGGCCCTTGTTGTCTGCCTTCTCGGTTGCCCCTCTGGCTGAGACATAGCCTGTGACCACCCGGAAACAAGCTCGAGCTGCGGAGGCGGAATCACACTCAGAGGAGGCCCAGGTAAGACATCCCAGCCCTACTCGTATTCCCATAGCCAGACACATTTCTTGGGCCACCCCAGATGAATTTAAGAGGGAGTTACTTGAGGATCCTTCATTGGAGGGATATCGTGGGAAGGCACAGGATAGGAGAGGGGTACTGGAAGGGGAACAGTTTGTATGGAAGCAGGGACTCCTCTATCGGATCACAGAGCAGCACCACACAGTGACGAGCCCCACTATAAAATGACAGCTGGTAGTTCCCAAGAAGTATAGGCAGGAGTTACTGCGAATCTCTCATGACATACCCTTGGCCGGGCACTTCGTCGTCAGTCGTACCAGGCATCGTCTGACACAAAACTTCTTTTGGCCAGGGGTAACCTATGATGTTCATCAGTACTGCCAGACCTGTGACAGTTGCCAGCGCATTGGCAAGAGGGGAGATCGATGCAAGACCAAGTTATGCCCCCTCCCCATTGTGGAGGAACCATTTAGCCGAGTAGCGGTCAATCTGATAGGGTCGTTAGCCAAACCCAGTCTATCAGAGAAAAGGTACATATTGACAGTGGTAGATTATGCCACACAGTATCCAGAGGCGGTTGCGTTACCTAACATACTGGCAGAGACAGTGGCGGCCGCCCTGCTCCAGGTTTTCTCACGGGTTGGATTTCCCCGGGAGATTATCTCGGACTAGGTGACCCAGTTTACAGCAGAGGTGACCAACCAACTGTGGAAGCTGTGTGGCGTAAAGTCCATTAGAAGCACCCCGTACCACCCGCAAACCAATGAGTCGTGTGAATGCTTTAATGGGATGTTAAAACAACTCATTAGCACTTTTACCAGGACCTATAGGGACTGGGAGAAATTCTTGCCACACCTCCTGTTTGCCTATCGGGAGGTGCCCCAAGAATCCACGGGGTTCTCCCCGTTCGAGCTGGTATACAGGAGACGGGTAAGGGGACCCCTAGACTTAGTGCTAGAACACTGGGAAGGGGAGGGACTCATAGAAGCGGTACCTATTGTACCCTATGTGCTGGAATTCCGGGACTGCCTACAGGAGCTGACCCAGGCTGTACATGAGAACATGCAGGTGACCCAGCGGCGCCAGCGCGTATGGTACGATCGGAGTGCCAGAGAGTGCACCTTGGAAATAGGACAGAAGGTCCTGGTGTTAGAGCCCACTAGGCAGAACAAGTTCCAAGCTGCATGGCAGGGGCCCTACCAGGTAGTGGGGAAAATAGCCGACACAACCTATAATGTCGCCGATTGTGACGACCCCAGGGTTATCCACATGTTCCGTGTGAATATGCTGAAGCCCTACCGGGAGCACCCCGAAGAGGTAGTGGCCATCTGTGCACCTGAAGCAAAGGATTTAGCTGGACTTCCCTTGCCAGATGTCTTTGGGGAAAGGACTCAGTCTAAAACATGGGACCAGGTACACTTGGGTGAAGACCTAGGCCCCCAGGAGAGACAGCAGGCGGAGGAGTTGTTGAGGCAGCGACAGAGGATGTTTTCGGGGAGACCAGGGTACACTCGCCCGGCACAACACAAGGTTGAGACCCAGGATCAGACCTCCCTGCGACAAAACCCCTTCCGCGTCCTTGAGTCTGTACGAGAGGGGATGTGACAAGAGATACAAGAGATGTTGCGTTTAGGGGTCATTGAAGAGTCAGATAGTCCCTTGGCATCCCCCGTAGTGTTAGTGCCCAAGAAGGATGAGACTACACGGTTTTGTGTAGACTATCGTAAGCTCAATGAGAAAACAGTGACGGATGCATATCCCATGCCGCATGTGTGGATGAGTTGTTAGACCGGCTGGCGGGGGCAAAGTATTTGACCACCATCGATCTATGCAAAGGCTACTGGCAGATTCCCCTTAGTCCTGATGCTATTCCCAAGTCGGCATTTGTCACCCCGTTCGGCTTATTCCAGTTTCGAGTTATGCCATTCGGGATGAAGAATGCCCCGGCGACCTTCCAGAGGCTGGCTGACCGGCTTCTGGATGGTCTCCAGGACTATGCTTGTGCCTACCTGGACAACATCGCCATCTACAGTGCGACATGCGAAGAGCATCTAAATCACCTACAGACAGCATTGGACAGGATCCACAAGGCCGGAATCACCCTGAACCCAAACAAGTGTCACGTGGGCAAAGCAGAGGTTCAGTATTTAGGGCATTGGGTGGGAAGTGGGAAACAGCGACCAGAACCAGCCAAGATTGAGGCCATAGCCAAATGTCCCACCCCACGCACTAAAACCCAGGTCATGGCGTTTCTAGGGACAGCGGGGTATTACAGGAAATTCGTTCCCAATTACAGCAGCGTGGCCAAGCCCCTCATCACTGATCTGACCCGTAAGAACCAACCCCGCCAGGTAACCTGGACGGCAGAGTGTGAGGATGCCTTCCGCCAACTTAAGGACACCCTCACCAATACCCCTGTATTGGCCACACCCGATCCAACTAAATGTTTCCTTGTTCACACAGACGCTTCTATGTTTGGATTGGGGGCAGAACTTAGCCAAGTCGGGCCGGACGGCCAAGAACACCCGGTAGCTTACCTGAGTTGGAAACTACTGCCCCGTGAAGTAAGCTATGCGGCCATCAAGAAGGAGTGCCTGGCGGTAGTATGGGCACTCAAAAAGTTGCAACCATATTTGTATAGACGACAGTTTTCCCTCCTAACGGACCATAATCCCCTAGTCTGGCTTAATCGGGTCTCCGGAGACAACACCAGATTGCTGCGGTGGAGTTTAGCCCTACAACCTTTGGACTTCACCACCCACTACAGACCCGGCAAACAAAACAGTAACGCCGATGGACTAAGTCGACAAACGAAACTTGTACCAACCCCACAAACTTCGGTCATCCCCAAACCGATCCGTTAAGGATCAGACTGTGTATGCTGATTGCGTCGCTGAAAAGGGGAGCCATGTTACGTGTTACGGAACCACTCAGCACCCAGAATATGTTGTGCAGTTATATGTATGTATAATAGGTTCCATGTGAGATGCATGTCCCTAATGCATCAGCCCACAGGTTGCGCCCCTGGGCATAGGGAACACGATATTTCCCTTTTGTCCTCCCACCACCTTTGTAATTCCCACAGTAAATATCGGCAGGCTCCGGCCACCTGCGGCTATTGTAATGTATGTCTGGCCTGCCGCTTTTCTATTGGCCTGCCCTCTGTATCTGTGTGATATATTCTGTGTCCTGTGAGTAAAGTTTTGTCAGACTGGAAATACGTGGAGAAGCAGTGATCTTTTATATGCGCCCATGTAACCAAGCAATTCCAGCCAGTGTCCTTCATTCAGACTCCAACCAAAGCAGAGTGGACCACCTGAAACGTGGGGTGGTACTGAAAGAGGTACCCCAGCTTGGTAGGCCCGTTACAAACCCCATCAAAAAGAGTTAATAACAACCACTAGGGTTGAGCGAAACGGATCGGACAAATTGAAAAATCGCCGACTTTTGGCAAAGTCGGGTGATCCTAGTGTGGGATCAGCCATGAGGTCGGCAATCTGCGCGCAAAAGTTGCGTTTTGTATGACGCTTTCAGTGCCATTTTTCAGCCAATGAAGGAGGACGCAGAGTGTTGGCAGCGTGATGACATAGGTCTCAGTCCCCACCATCTTAGAGAAGAGCATGACAGTGATTGGCTTGCTTTCTGCGGGGCACAGGGGCTATAATGGGGCGTGCACGCCGGCCGCCATCTTATTTCTGCCGATCTTAGCATAGGGAGAGGTTACTGCAGCTTTATCAGAAGAAGGGATATAGTTAGGGAGGGAAGATTAACCCCCAAACTGCTTGTGCTGTAGCGATTTCCACTATCCAACACCACCATTTGTTTGCAGGGACAGTGGAGGCTATATTTTTGTGCATCAGCTCTGTAGCTTATTAGGCTGCCTTATAAGGCTCCCTGATAGCTGCATTGCTGTTTGCATGCTGCTGTGCAAACCAACTGCTTTTTTAAAAGCAAAAATCCTGTTGCTCCTTTCTGCACAGTTATCTTGTTTATTTGTCCACACTTTTGTGTGCAGCAGTCCTTTTTATTGCTGCCATACTTTTCCTGAGATCATTGTAGGGAGATTGAAATTGTACTACAGTCCTTGTATTTTTTCATATATCTTCCAGCCACTTTCTGCCACTTACATTGTGTTGTTTTATGCACTGGGCCTGAGTTTTGGTTCAGTCTCCCCCAAAAAAAGTAAGATTCAAATTCTCACAAAGTGGATATACTGCAGTTCTGTTAGTTTGTCGTATGAAAGCCAGACACTTTCTGCCACTTACATTGTGTTGCATTACAGGAGCTCGCTTGCCCTGCTGCTAGTGTGCTATCAGAAAGAGCCTTCAGTGCTGCTGGTTCAATACTGACCGAAAAAAGGTCACATCTGGCTACCCAGAATGTTGATGATCTAACCTTCATTAAAATGAACCAATCATGGATTTCAAATTATTTTGCCCCACCTTCCTCTGCTGACACGTAGCTTGCCGGAAAAATGTCTTGCTTTTGGCCTCCTCTTACTGACTTCTTCAATTCCTCCATTTACAGCTGCTGAATGTCCACCGTAGGCCATTTTTATACCTCCCTAAATGGGCTGACTCCCTCCACAGGGCCGTGGTCACCACCTGGCGCAAGCACCCGTGTGAGTGCCGTTTGCCTGGACAGGTGGGTGTGCCCACTCTTGGGGGACGGCACTGGCACAGGGTCCCTCATATTACAATGAAGTGTCTCTGCACAACCAACCTCAGACACACCGTCGTAATATGAGGGGCCCTGTGCCAGTACCGCCGCCCAACAGAGAGTGTTATCCCCCAGCTCGAACAGTGCTCTACCACTTGCAATGCTTACCTCTCCCTGCTCCACCACTCTGTAGTCTGTGCTGTTAAATCCTTCAATGGCACTGCCAACACAAATTTGTTGAAATGATAGATGATAGTTAAAATATACAGGGGCCCTGGCCTCCATTTAGACCAGTTAACACTTTGCACCTACTACCGCTGTCTGCTACTCAGCAGAGGAGCCTACCCCAGTACCTAGCTATGCCACCTGTTTAGTCCTGTTACCAATTTTGAACTGCATTTAGCCTACTTTATTATTTGGGCCTACTAACTGTGTCTGGCACTCATTACAGTTGTCCTCCACTGAACAAAGCAATGCCGCCTGTTTAGTCCTGTTACCAATTCTTAACTGCATTTACCTTACTTTATTATTTGGGCCTACTAACTGTGTCTGCCACTCATTACAGTTGTTCTCCACTGAACAAAGCTGTGCCGCCTGTTTAGTCCTGTTACCAATTTTGAACTGCATTTAGCCTACTTTATTATTTGGGCCTATATCTGTGTTTCCTCCTCATCCTGCCCATTGCCCAGCCACTGCTAGATGAGTCTGCTGGTACATTGGCCCAGACCACTACATTCCCCTTGCACTCTACACAGCCAGAATCTGACCCTGCTGAAAGTCAAATTCCCCTTCCCGCATACTATACCACCTTACACAGGGACAAAGAGAAAGCTGCAGATGAAAGTGCAGGTTCCTTCATCAGGTGGGGGGGGCATACTCGTTGGCGACGTCACTGGCACAGGGCCCCTCATAGTACGCAAAAGTGTCTCTGCCAGTGGGAGGCGCCACCCACCAAACACACCGCCGTACTATGAGGGGCCCTGTGCCAGTGCTAACGAGTGGGCCCCCCTGCTTGCTCAGGATCACAGCACTTGCAAAGTTGAAATGCTTACCTCTCCTTGCTCCACCACCGTGACGTATTCTGCGTTTCCTGGGCCCACGAAAATCTTGAGCCAGCCCTACCCCCCCCCCCCACAACTTTAGCAAAATGACCCCCAGTTTTCAATGCCTAACTATTATTGTAAAGTAAATTAAGATTGACAATCTTAAGTAATAAGAATTGATGTTTTTGGCATTAAAATGGGCACTCTAGGAGAACAACCTTAAGGCTATGTGCACAGGTTGCGGATTTTGCTGCGAATCTGCAGCGGATCTGCAGCTGCGGATCTGCAGCAGCTTTCCATGCGTTTACAGTACATTGTAAACCTATGGAAAACGCAATCCGCAGTGCCCATGCTGCGGAAAAAAACGCGCGGAAATGCAGCGGGTTACATTCCGCAGCATGTCAATTCTTTGTGCGGATTCTGCTGCGGTTTACATCTGCTCCTCAATAGGAATCTGCAGGTGTAAAACCGCAGGTGGAATCCGCACAAATTCCGCGTAAAAACCGCGGTAAATCCGAGGTAAATCCACAGGTAAAACGCAGTGCCTTTTACCTGCGGATTTCTGAAATCCGCTGCGGAAAAATCCGCAGCCTTAAAAAATACGTGTGCACATACCCTAAATGGGTGGAGGTCTGACACCCTTCAGCCCTACTTAGCTGCTTGTAGAGGCACAAGTGGTCAGATGTAAACAGTGCACAGGGCCAGAACAACTCCACTTTCAGGTACTGCAGCTCCTATTTAAAGAGTCCTGTCATCCTGTTTTTGCCACCTAACCTGAGAGAAGAATAATGTAGAGACAGAGACTCTGATTTCAGCGATGTGGTAGCTACAGGTTTGCATTCTGTAGCTTTGATAAAAATCACTGTTTTATCAGCTGGAGATCATCGCTGGAAGACAAGTAAACCTGCTGCCATGTAGTCCTCCGTATCCATGAGCTCTGTATAACCCCGCCCACACCACCACTTGGCAACTTTCTTCCTATGCACAGAGAAAGCTACCAATCAGTGCTGTGGGCGGAGTTATACACAGCTCAGCATTCCGAGAACTGCTAGGTCTGCAGCAGAGAAAAGCATTAAGCTACTTACTGGTAGCGGCATTTCTCGGAGGCCCATGACAGCACGACGAGAGAGGGGATCCGCCCATTAGGAACAGAAAACCTACAGATACAAAAGGGCGGTACCTCTCCCTTGCCTCAGTTGTATTTCAGAGTCTTGAGAGGACTACCGCGGTTAGTGGCACAAAAAATATACACTATATACAAATTACATACAGATTATATACAAATTTCCAGCTATATATTTGGAACTGGTATCATGTGTGAGATATATACATCTATAGGAAGTGCAACCCCCACGTGAATAGGAAGGGAACTAAGGGTGCTGTCATGGGCCTCCGAGAAATGCCGCTACCAGTAAGTAGCTTAATGCTTTACTCGGACTCCCATGACAGCACGACGAGAGAATTACAGAGATGTAAGGTACCTTAGGGAGGGACTATGGCTTGTAGCACCCTTAACCCGAATGTGAGATCAGAGGAAGCCCCCAAATCCAACCTATAGTGCTTAAAGAAGGTGGACGGTGATGACCATGTGGCCGCCTTACATATCTGGTCGATTGATACTCCAGATTTTTCCGCCCAGGATGTAGCCATGGCCCTGGTGGAATGCGCCCTCAGATTCTGCGGAGCCGGACCCCCACCTGCAGTATAAGCCAAAGAGATAGCCTCCCTAATCCACTTTGAGTGTATTTTGATACCCTGAGTCCCTTTCTAGGATTTTGGAAAGATAAAAATAATGCCTCATCTTTCTTCCATGTGTCGGTAACAGATGTATTCTAGCAGGCATCTCCTAACGTCTAATGTATGGAGTAGTTCTTCCTTAGGGTTAGCAGGATTAGGGAGGAAGGATGGCAAAATTATCTCTTGTGACCTGTGAAACCGTGATGACACTTTTGGTAAATAGGCTGGGTCCGGTCTGAGGATTACTCTGTCTGGTAGAAACTCTGTATAAGGGGATACCCTGGAGAGAGCTTGTATGTCTCCTATTCTACGGGCAGATGTAATTGCTACCAGAAATGCTGTCCTAAGGGATAAGGCCTTAATTGAAGCTGATTGTAAAGGTTCAAACGGCTCTTTAGTCAATGCTGATAGGACTAAGTTGAGATCCCAAGGCATAGATCTATCTTTCTGAACGGGTCTAGATCTACTGGATGCCTTAATGAACCTTGAGATCCAGTAATTATTGGCGATGTTACAGGAGAATAGAGCCCCTAGGGCCGAGACCTGTACCTTTAGAGTACTAGTGGATAGACCTAGCTCTAAGCCTTTTTGCAAGAATTCTAAAATTTGTTTTACAGGTATTCCTTCTTCTAAATTGAAATCAGAAGAGGCCAGAAACTTTCGCCAGGTCCTAGCGTAAATCGTTGTGGTTATTTGTTTCCTACTTTTCATAAGGGTTTCAATCAAACTCGGGGAGAACCCTTTGTTTTTCAGTAACGCCCTTTCAAAATCCATGCCGTTAAATGAAGGTTCTTTACTTGCGGATGACTGATCGGACCCTGGTAGAGCAAATCCGGAATTTCCGGAAGCACCCAGGGATCCTCCACTGACATGATCCTGAGCCAAGTGAACCAGGCCCTTCTGGGCCAGAATGGGGCAATCAATATAACCCTGGCTCGATCTTCTCTTATCTTCCTGACTACTAAGGGTAATAGGCCTAGTGGAGGAAATGCATATGCCAGCTGAAAATCCCAATTGATGAGAAAAGCGTCTACGGCTAGAGGATTCTCCCTGGGATTTAAGGAACAGAATTTTGTTGTCTTCCGGTTGTCCCTGAAGACACAAAAGAGAATAGTAAAACCAAAAACACTCAGTTTGAAAAAATGTTGCAGTAATCCGCAAGTGCTAGTAAAAGATGTAAAAAACAGGGTATTTGGTTGATACGTTTTTTGCAAAAAATGTATACTAAGCTGCTCTACCAATCTTCACGGTATACCCTTATCAGAGCAGTCCTAACTAATGTATGCAATCCCTATCTGATGTATTTAAAAACCTGATCATCTGTATATAACCTGTGTGAACAGGGTTCAGAGAGGAAAAATCCATGTGTGCATACAGGGTAGAACAGCTTTTGTGCAGATAGCCCAAGAGGAGTGGTGGAACTCCCCAGTCTTGTAGACACAAGAGAACAATTATGGAAACAGGAACACATGGGCTACTTGCACAGTGAACAAGTCTGTATGATCATGTTCACACACCACCAAGAAACCTGAACATTTTTTCAAACTGAGTGTTTTTGGCTTTACTATTCTCTTTTGTGTCTTCAGGTTTCTTGGTGGTGTGTGAACATGATCATACAGACTTGTTCACTGTGCAAGTAGCCCATGTGTTCCTGTTTCCATAATTGTTCTCTTGTGTCTACAAGACTGGGGAGTTCCACCACTCCTCTTGGGCTATCTGCACAAAAGCTGTTCTACCCTGTATGCACACATGGATTTTTCCTCTCTGAACCCTGTTCACACAGGTTATATACAGATGATCAGGTTTTTAAATACATCAGATAGGGATTGCATACATTAGTTAGGACTGCTCTGATAAGGGTATACCGTGAAGATTGGTAGAGCAGCTTAGTATACATTTTTTGCAAAAAACGTATCAACCAAATACCCTGTTTTTTACATCTTTTACTAGCACTTGCGGATTACTGCAACATTTTTTCAAACTGAGTGTTTTTGGTTTTACTATTCTCTTTTGTGTCTTCAGGTTTCTTGGTGGTGTGTGAACATGATCATACAGACTTGTTCACTGTGCAAGTAGCCCATGTGTTCCCGTTTCCATAATTGTTCTCCTGTGTCTACAAGACTGGGGAGTTCCACCACTCCTCTTGGGCTATCTGCACAAAAGCTGTTCTACCCTGTATGCACACATGGATTTTTCCTCTCTGAACCCTGTTCACACAGATTATATACAGATGATCAGGTTTTTAAATACATCAGATAGGGATTGCATACATTAGTTAGGACTGCTCTGATAAGGGTATACCGTGAAGATTGGTAGAGCAGCTTAGTATACATTTTTTGCAAAAAACGTATCAACCAAATACCCTGTTTTTTACATCTTTTACTAGCACTTGCGGATTACTGCAACATTTTTTCAAACTGAGTGTTTTTGGTTTTACTATTCTCTTTTGTGTCTTCAGGTTTCTTGGTGGTGTGTGAACATGATCATACAGACTTGTTCACTGTGCAAGTAGCCCATGTGTTCCCGTTTCCATAATTGTTCTCTTGTGTCTACAAGACTGGGGAGTTCCACCACTCCTCTTGGGCTATCTGCACAAAAGCTGTTCTACCCTGTATGCACACATGGATTTTTCCTCTCTGAACCCTGTTCACACAGGTTATATACAGATGATCAGGTTTTTAAATACATCAGATAGGGATTGCATACATTAGTTAGGACTGCTCTGATAAGGGTATACCGTGAAGATTGGTAGAGCAGCTTAGTATACATTTTTTGCAAAAAACGTATCAACCAAATACCCTGTTTTTTACATCTTTTACTAGCACTTGCGGATTACTGCAACATTTTTTCAAACTGAGTGTTTTTGGTTTTACTATTCTCTTTTGTGTCTTCAGGTTTCTTGGTGGTGTGTGAACATGATCATACAGACTTGTTCACTGTGCAAGTAGCCCATGTGTTCCTGTTTCCGGTTGTCCCTGGTAGCAAATAGATCTACATCTGGATGTCCCCATTTGTGGACAATCTGATCGAACACACGATTGTTTAGGGACCACTCCCCTTGCTTCAAGGTGTTGCGGCTTAGAAAGTCCGCTTTGACGTTTTCCTTTCCTCTTATGTGTAGAGCGGATAGGGATAAAAAGTGATTCTCTGCTGTCTGGAACAGACGATCCGCCACTCTCATCAGTGACTCGGAATGAGTTCCACCCTGATGATTTATGTACGCGACCGTCACCCGGTTGTCCGATAGGATCTTGACATGATGACCCTGCAGATATGAGAGGAATTTTTTCACTGAAAGCTCTACTGCCATTAACTCTTTCTGGTTGGAGGAGGCTGATATTAGGGGAGGGGGCCATAGACCCTGAACCATCATCCATGTGTGCTCCCCAACCCGCAGGGCTAGCATCAGTTGTTACCACACGTGTTACCTGAGACACCCAGGGAACCCCCGCCGATAAATTTTCACTGACTAGCCACCACTTAAGAGATGTGAGTACTTTTGGACCTAAAGTAACCTGACTCTGCAGGGACCCCTGTAAGATTTTGTCATTAATCAGCACCTCAGATTGTAATGATCTGGTGTGGAATTGGGCCCAACGGACAGCAGGAATGCAAGAGGTTAAGGAACCCAATAGTGACATAGCCTGTCTAAGGGTCATGGATGGTTTGTCAATTGCCTTAGACACCTGTTGCTGGATATGTAATGATTTGTCGGGTGGAAGACAACACTGTTGGGATTCTGAGTTTAATGACAGTCCTAAGAATCTTTGTATTTTTTGAGGCTGTAAACGAGATTTCTCATAATTTATGATCCACCCGAGACGCTCCAGTCTGGATGTGGCTGTTTCTAGCTGGGACAGGCAATGGTCTGCTGAGCTCCCTACTATAAGGAAGTCATCCAAGTAGGGAATGATCAGGATGTCGGACTCTCGCAAGTGCGCCATGACCTCAGCCACTAGTTTTGTGAACACCCTAGGAGCCGCTGATAAGCCAAAGGGGAGAGCTCTGAACTGGAAATGGCGAATGCTACCCTCCATTGACACCGCTACTCTCAGGAACTTCTGGAAATCTTCATGTATTGGAACATGATAGTATGCATCTTTAAGATCTACAACTACCATGAAACAGTGATTAAACAATATCTTTATTGCTGAATTAATCGTTTCCATTTTGAAGGATTCATTAACCAGGAACTCATTAAGACACTTTAGATTAATGATCGTTCTAAACGATCCATCCGGCTTCTTGATCAGAAAAAGAGGAGAATAAAATCCCCTTCCTTTTTCTGAATCTGGAATTTCCACCAATACATTCTTGGCGCATAAGTTCATGACTTCAGCCTCTAGGGCTGCTTGCTCCAGGGGGGAGGAACGATAAGGGGTTAATTTGAATTTATCCCGAGGCCAATGATTGAAGTCCAGCTTTAGACCTTCAGTAACAATGCCTCTGACCCATCTACTGTTCGTTATGTCAAGCCATGCTGAGGAGAATGCTGACAGTCTACCCCCCACAGGGATTGCTAGTCATTGGTCTGGTTTTTTCTGATCCTTTGAGGAACGGCGAAACATATATCCCGTACCTCTACCGCGTCTGTCTTCCCATCTGAAACTCTCTCTAGTGGGAGAGGACCCGCGTTTCTTCCCACGACCAAATCTTCTTCGACTGAAGGGTCGGCGGTAGGATGCCGAGTACAGGCTTGGAAACTTCTTTTTATCATCGCCTGCCTTTTCCAGCAACTCGTCCAGCGTTGGACCAAAGAGAGACTGTCCCTCACACGGAATGGCGCAGAGCTTAGTTCTGGACTGGATGTCACCTGACCAGCACTTTAACCATAGGGCCCTGCGAGCCGCGTTAGATAGACCTGCCGCTCTGGCCGCCATCCTGACAGAGTCCACAGAAGCATCCGATAGGAAGGCTGCAGCATTCTGGATTGTCAGAAGCGCTTTCAGAATAGAATCTCTGGATGCCCCATCCTTCAGCTGAGACTCTAATTGATCTAGCCAGACCATTAATGACCTGGCTGTGCACGTTGCGGCCACTGCTGGTCTGAGGGATCCAGCCGCCATCTCCCAGGTACCTTTTAGAAAGATATCCGCCTTTCTGTCTAGGGGATCTTTGAGGGACCCCATATCCTCAAAGGGTAATGAGGCTTTCTTTGACGCCTTTGCAACTGCCGCGTCCAACCTCGGAGCTTTATCCCATGTCTCCACCACTGGATCATCAAAGGGATACCTGCGTTTTAAAGCTGGCGGTAAGGCCCCCTTTTTTTCCGGTTTCTTCCATTCTCGGAGTATCAATTCTTGGATCTTCTCATTTACCGGAAAAGATCTATGTTTCTTACGATCTAAACCACTAAACATTAACTCCTGTTTTGAGGGCTGTGATTTGAGTTCCTCTATACCCATCGTGCCTCTAACTGATTTGACTACCTTGTCAATCTTATCCAAGGATAGACAAAATCGTCCAGACTCCTCATCTGATGAAGAGGAGAAAGGACTAGAGAGATAGATACTTTCTTCTCTTTCCTCTTCTGACGAATTAGAGTCCAGAGGGGTCCTATGCTTCGGGCCTTCCGCTTGGGATAGGGATCGTAATGACTCCCTTACTTCTAGCCGGATCATTTCTTTTAAATTTGCCGTACTCACGGACTCTTCTGCTACCTGGGGGAGGACAATATAGGTGATAACCACTATCTGACCTAAGGTCACTTCCACCCAACCACTCCTGTAGACCTCACCGTCTGTTGTATACAGGGGGCACATAACTTTTTAGTACAAGAGTCGGGTAAGGGGACTCCACAGAGGGCACACTCCTTATGCTTGGATTTTTCCGTACTTTTCTTCCCCTGGAAAAATAAAGTATATGGGGCCCGCGTCACAGAGTGAACTTTCACGTAGGTCACTTACCCGTGCGCCCAAGTCAAATACCGGAATCCGAGGGGGTTCTTTCCTAGTCGAAGCTCTGGATCCCTGCTCGGATGAGCTTTTTCGACTGGGTTGGTCGCCTCTATCCTTTTTGGGCTTCTGACGCATCTCGTCTGACAGCTGCTGCTGCTGCTGCTGCTCACCACCACTCTCCATGACGGATTACGACCAAAAGCAGGGTTTTGCCATTGTAACCTGCTTATATCCCCCTTGGATCCGGTCAGCAGATAGGCCAGCGCTATCCCCATTGGTTCTGGACACAGCAAGGAGGGCAGAGGGCTGCTGGACAAACCGGCGTTCAGATGCAATGGGCGCCGCCATCTTGGATCGCCTGCGCATGCGCAGACATCCGGCGACCCGGAAGCGGCTACCAAACTCCGCCCCCCCACGTCACCGCACCCGGAAACGCTCCAGCACATGCTGAGAGCGGTGCAGGACGCCGGGGGCGGATCGGCAGTGCTCCGGAGCTCCCCACACATCCGAGCCCGGCACCCGCAGCCATGCCGCACCGCTGCACCACCAATGGGAATACTTACCTGCGCCGACGCTGATGGATGCAGGAAATCCTCCGGACTCCGCTCCCTGCTGCGAACGCCACTGCCGTGAAGTCCAGCAAGGACCACCGTGGCGTCTCCAGGGATCTCCGCACCGGTCGAGGTAGGAGACCCCCCCGCTACCGTAATCGGCCGGCCGGCCTGGGCCTTCTGTCTGTAGGCACCCGTCCCCTCAGGAACAGGAAACCAACTGAGGCAAGGGAGAGGTACCGCCCTTTTGTATCTGTAGGTTTCCTGTTCCTAATGGGCGGATCCCCTCTCTCGTCATGCTGTCATGGGAGTCCGAGTAAATAGTGATTTTATCAAAACTGCAGCAAGCAGCCCAGTAAGTCACCCATCACTGGAATCAGTATATTATGCTGCTCTCGGATGGGCTTGCAAAATTTGGTGACTGATTCCCTTTCACCCCTTTCTGACTTTGGACGGGATAGTACATCCGAGGTCAGATCCCCTGCTTTAATGAGGGCTCCAGCCAGGGCCGAACTGGGACTAAAATTCAGCCCTGGCATTTGAAGTTACACAGGCCCACTTGTCACATGGTGACTGTATAATATGTTTGTACACTTGTAGGTTACAAGAAGTGAGTGGAGTGTAACACGACTATATAACATCCATATAGTATCCAGCATTACAGCTCGGTCCTATTTATTGCTTTTAGTTGCAGTACCAAGAAAAGCCGCTAATTTACCTACATAACTGGATCTTGTAGATAATGAAGGGATGAGACGACCAAAGGCTATGGAACCTCATTCTGATGCTCCATATACTTTGCCTACAGCCACTTTTGGTTCTGCTGCGCAGCAGGAGACCCGGTGACTCTGAAAAGCGGAGACATCAGTAACTCAGTAACCCAATAACGTCGCCGCTCTTCAGATATTCTGGGTCTTGCGCTGAGCTCGGTGACTGTGAAGAGCGGTATTGTTACTACCATCACCGCTCTTCAGAGTCGCTGAGTCTCGCCAGGTCTGGGCTAGTAGTGGGGGTGTCTGATAGACACCTCTCCATTACTTACACCAGGGATTGATAGCAGCTGACATTACACAGCTGACATCAACCCTAAAAATCATTACACATACCAGAATTAAATGCTTTGGCGGCTGGGAAAAGTAGAGTTAGCGCTATTCCCAGGCGTCGGGTGCTAACTACAACTGTCATCATCCTTGCCTGGTCTCCCTGCAAAGCATTTCTGCTGTATTTACATGCGCCGATCTCAGGCCGCTAAACGAGTGTGATCGACAATAGTGAAGTCGTTCACTTGTTTCCTGGCCTCTTTACACCAACTGAGAGAGAATGAAGGGAACAGAACAAACACAATTAGATCAATCTGTCCCCATAGAGTATCATGTTATCAGCAGCACAACTACAGTTTACACCGGCGATGTTCTGTTCCCACATAAACAATCCAATCACTCGATGAATAGGCAGCATTTTGCTTTTTTGGAACCAGAAACACATGGGCTACTTGCACATTGAACAAGTCTGTAAGAACATGTTCACACACACCACCAAGAAACTTGAAGACACAAAAGAGCACAGGAAGGTCAAAAATACTCTGTTGTAAAAAAAAAATCACAGTAATAAGCAAGTGCTAGCCAAAAGATGGAAAAGAAAAAACAGGGTATTTAGTTGATATGTTTTTTTGCAAAAAAATTTATACTAACCTGCTCCATCAATCGTCAAGGTATACCCATATAGAGCAGTCCTAACTAATGTATATAATCCCTATCTGATGTATTTAAAAACCTGATCATCTGTATAGTACCTGTATAAGCAGCGTTCAGAGAGGGAATATCCATGTGGACATGCTGGATGGAACAGCTTAAGTGCAAATAACTAACAAAGGAGTGGTGGAGTCCCCAGTCTTGTAGAAACAAGAGAACAATTATAGAACCAGAAACACATGGGCTACTTGCACAAAAAAAATCAACTAAATACCCTGGGGTTTTTTTTCCATTGTTTGACTAGCACTTGCTTATTACTGTGATTTTTTTTACAACAGAGTATTTTTGACTTTACTGTGCTCTTTTGTGTCTTCAAGTTTCTTGGTGGTGTGTGTGAACATGTTTTTACAGACTTGTTCAATGTGCAAGTAGCCCATGTGTTTCTGGTTCTATAATTGTTCTCTTGTTTCTACAAGACTGGGGAGTCCACCACTCCTTTGTGGGTTATTTGCACTTAAGCTGTTCCATCCAGCATGTCCACATGGATATTCCCTCTCTGAACCCTGGTTATACAGGTACTATACAGATGATCAGGTTTTTAAAAATACATCAGATAGGGATTATATACATTAGTTAGGACTGCTCTATATGGGTATACTTTGACGATTGGCGGAGCAGCTTAGTATACTTTTTTTTGCAAAAAAAAGTATCAACTAAATACCCTGTTTTTTTCCATCTTTTGACTAGCACTTGCTTATTACTGTGATTTTTTTACAACAGAGTATTTTTGACCTTACTGTGCTCTTTTGTGTCTTCAATTTTGCTTTTTTAGTATAATACACCCCGTACTCCTCCATATATTATAATGTGCACCTCAATCCTCCATATAGTATTATACACTCCACATAGTCCTCCATATAGTATAATACACTCCTCATAGACCTCATATATTAAAATACACTGCAATTCCTCCATATAGTAGAATACACTCCTCAGTCCTCCAAATAGTATAATACATTCCTCAGTCCTCCAAATAGTATAATACATTCCTCATAGTACTCCATATAGTATAATTCCCCGCCATTGCCATCCATGTAGTACAATTCACTTCCCATAGTATAATGTACCCCATAGTTCTTCATATAGTATAGTATATTCCCCATAGTCCTTGATACAGTATAATGCAGCCCACATATAGTATAATGATGCCTCCCCAGAGTATAATGCAGCAACCCCACAGAATATATTGTAGCCCCTTGAGTATAATGTAACCCCCCAGAGAATATAATGTAGTCCTCTCATATAGTATAATGCAGCCCCTGCATATATAATATATGGTAGCCCCTTCATAGAGCATAATGCAGCCCCCCATAGAATATAATGTAGCCTCTCCATAGAATATAATACAGCACCCCATAGAATGTAATACAGCCTTCCCCCATAGAATGTAATACAGCACAGCCCCCATAGAATGTAATGCAGCCAGACACCCATAGAATGTAATACAGCACAGCCCCCATAGAATGTAATGCAGCCAGCCACCCATAGAATGTAATGCAGCACAGCCCCCATAGAATGTAATGCAGCACAGCCCCCATAGAATGTAATACAGCACAGCCCCCATAAAATGTAATGCAGCACAGCCCCATAGAATGTAATTCAGCACAGCCCCATAGAATGTACTTCAGCACAGCCCCCATGGAATGTAATGCAGCACAGCCCCCATGGAATGTAATGCAGCACAGCCCCCATGGAATGGAATGCAGCACAGCCCCCATGGAATGGAATGCAGCACAGTTTCCATAGAATGTAATAGAGTACAGCCCCCATGGAATGTAATACAGCACAGCCCCCATGGAATGAAATACAGCACAGCCCCCATAGAATGTAATACTGCACAGCCCCCATGGAATGTAATGCAGCACAGCTCCCATAGAATGTAATACAGTACAGCCCCCATGGAATGTAATGCAACACAGCCCCCATAGAATGTAATGCAGCCAGCCACCCATACAATGTAATGCAGCCAGCCACCCATACAATGTAATGCAGCCCCCATAGAATGTAATGCAGCCAGCCCCCATAGAATGTAATTTAGCACAGCCCCATAAAATGTAATGCAGCACAGCCCCCCATAGAATGTAATGCAGCCAGCCCCCATAGAATGTAATGCAGCCAGCCCTGTTATGGACCTGGTGGTTAGGAGCACCCAGAACGACCTGATGGTTAAACTCACACAGGACAAGCTCTGGGAAGTGGGAGCTCTGCTGACCGCAACCCCTAATCCTATCACACAACTAGAAATAGCCGTGGAGCGTACCTAACTCTACCTAGATGCCTCTTCACAGCCTAAGAGCTAACTAGCCCTAGAGGTAGAAAATAAAGCCTACCTTGCCTCAGAGAAATTCCCCAAAGGAAAAGGCAGCCCCCCACATATATTGACTGTGAGTAAAGATGAAAGTCACAAACACAGAAATGAAACAGGTTTCAGCAAAGGGAGGCCAGACTTACTAAACAGACTGAGGATAGGAAAGGTATCTTTGCGGTCAGCACAAAAAACTACAAAAAGACCACGCAGAGTGTGCAAAAAAACCTCCGCACCGACTCACGGTGCGGAGGTGCCACTCTGCATCCCAGAGCTTCCAGCTAGCAAGGCAAAATCATGATAGCAAGCTGGACAAGGAAACAATGAACAAATAATTAACTAGCAGGGACTTAGCTTCTGCTGGAGTAGACAGGTCACCAGAAAGATCCAAGAGCGAACTGAACCAGTACAAGAACATTGACAGCTGGCATGGAGTAACGATCAGAGTGGAGTTAAGTAGAGCAGCCAGCCTAAGACTAAACTAGGTCACCTGTGGAAGGAACCTCAGAACCAGCAGCTCCACTCACAGCCACCAGAGGGAGTCCATGGACAGAACTTGCCGAAGTACCATTCATGACCACAGGAGGGAGTTCGATAACAGAATTCACAACAGTACCCCCCCCCCTTGAGGAGGGGTCACCGAACCCTCACCAGAACCCCCAGGCCGATCAGGACGAGCCAAATGAAAGGCACGAACCAGATCGGCAGCATGAACATCAGAGGCAACAACCCAGGAATTATCTTCCTGACCATAACCCTTCCACTTGACCAGGTACTGGAGTTTCCGTCTCGAAATACGAGAATCTAAAATCTTCTCCACCACATACTCCAACTCCCCCTCGACCAACACCGGGGCAGGAGGGTCAACGGAGGGAACCATAGGCGCCACGTATCTCCACAATAACGACCTATGGAACACATTATGGATGGCAAAAGAAGCTGGAAGGGCCAAACGAAATGACACAGGATTGAGAACTTCAGAAATCTTATACGGACCAATGAAACGAGGCTTAAACTTAGGAGAGGAAACCTTCATAGGAACATAACGAGACGACAACCAAACCAAATCCCCAACACGAAGTCGGGGACCAACACAGTGCCGGCGGTTAGCGAAACGTTGAGCCTTCTCCTGGGACAATGTCAAATTGTCCACCACATGAGTCCAAATCTGCTGCAACCTGTCCACCACAGTATCCACACCAGGACAGTCCGAAGGCTCATCCTGCCCTGAAGAGAAATGAGGATGGAAACCAGAATTACCGAAGAAAGGCGAAACCAAAGAAGCCGAGCTGGCCCGATTATTAAGGGCGAACTCAGCCAAAGGCAAGAAGGACACCCAATCATCCTGATCAGCAGAAACAAAGCATCTCAGATATGTTTCCAAAGTCTGATTAGTTTGTTCGGTTTGGCCATTTGTCTCAGGATGGAAGGCCGAGGAAAAAGACAAATCAATGCCCATCCTAGCACAAAAGGACCGCCAAAACCTCGAAACAAACTGGGAACCTCTGTCCGAAACGATGTTCTCCGGAATGCCATGCAAACGAACCACATGCTGGAAAAACAATGGCACCAAATCAGAGGAGGAAGGCAATTTAGACAAGGGTACCACATGGACCATCTTAGACAAGCGATCACAAACCACTCAAATGACCGACATCCTTTGAGAGACAGAGAGATCTGAAATAAAATCCATGGAAATATGCGTCCAGGGCCTCTTCGGGACCGGCAAGGGCAAAAGCAACCCACTGGCACGAGAACAGCAGGGCTTAGCCCGAGCACAAGTCCCACAGGACTGCACAAAAGAACGCACATCCCGTGACAAAGAAGGCCACCAAAAGGATCTAGCCACCAAATCTCTGGTACCAAAGATTCCAGGATGACCAGCCAACACCGAACAATGAACCTCAGAGATAACTCTACTAGTCCATCTATCAGGGACAAACAGTTTCTCCGCTGGACAACGGTCAGGTCTATCAGCCTGAAACTTCTGCAGCACCCGCCGCAAATCAGGGGAGATGGCAGACAAAATTACCCCCTCTTTGAGAATACTCGCCGGCTCAGGAACACCCGGAGAGTCAGGCACAAAACTCCTTGACAGGGCATCAGCCTTCACATTCTTAGAGCCCGGAAGGTACGAAACCACAAAATCAAAACGGGAGAAAAACAGCGACCATCGAGCCTGTCTAGGATTCAACCGTTTGGCAGACTCGAGATAAGTCAGATTCTTGTGATCCATCAAGACCACCACGCGATGCTTGGCTCCTTCAAGCCAATGTCGCCACTCCTCGAATGCCCACTTCATGGCCAACAACTCTCGATTGCCAACATCATAATTGCGCTTAGCAGGCGAGAATTTTCTAGAAAAGAAGGCACATGGTTTCATCACCGAGCCATCAGAACTTCTTTGCGACAAAACAGCCCCTGCTCCAATCTCAGAAGCATCAACCTCGACCTGAAACGGGAGCGAAACATCTGGCTGGCACAGCACAGGGGCAGAAGAAAAACGACGCTTCAACTCCTGAAAAGTCTCTACAGCTGCAGAGGACCAATTGACCACATCAGCAGATTATGCAACACCAAAAAGCGAATATCCTCCTGATGTGCAGGAGCCATGCACATGGTAAATTGAGTCCAGTACTGAGGCTTATTCTTGGCCAAAGGCGTAGCATCAATTCCTCTCAATGGAATAGGATACTGCAAGGGCTCCAAGAAAAAAACCACAGCGCCTGGCAAACTCCAAGTCCATCAAATTCAGGGCAGCGCCTGAATCCACAAATGCCATAACAGAATAGGATGACAAAGAGCAAGTCAGAGTAACGGACAAAAGAAATTTAGACTGTACCGTACCAATGGTGGCAGACCTAGCGAACCGCTTAGTGCGCTTAGGACAATCGGAGATAGCATGAGTGGAATCACCACAGTAAAAACACAGCCCATTCTGACGTCTGTGTTCTTGCCGTTCAGCTCTGGTCAAAGTCCTATCACATTTCATAGGCTCAGGCCTATGCTCAGAATACCGCCAAATGGTGCACAGCTTTGCGCTCATGCAAGCGCCGATCGATCTGAATGGCCAAGACATAGACTCATTCAGACCAGCAGGCGTGGGAAATCCCACCATGACATCCTTAAGGGCTTCAGAAAGACCCTTTCTGAAAATTGCCGCCAGGGCACACTCATTCCACTGAGTAAGCACAAACCACTTTCTAAACTTCTGACAATACACCTCCGCTTCATGCTGACCCTGACACAAAGCCAGCAAGATTTTCTCTGCCTGATCCACTGAATTCGGTTCATCATAAAGCAATCCAAGTGCCAGAAAAACCACATCTACATCACGCAATGCAGGATCTCCTGGCGCAAGGGAAAATGCCCAGTCTTGAGGGTCACCACGCAACAAAGAAATAATGATTTTTACTTGTTGAACGGGGTCACCAGAGGAGCGGGGTTTCAAAGCTAGAAACAGTTTACAATTATTTTTGAAATTCAGGAACTTAGATCTATCCCCAGAAAACAAATCAGGAATTGGAATTCTAGGCTCTAACATCGGATTCTGAACCACAAAATCTTGAATGTTTTGTACCCTTGCAGTGAGATGATCCACACAAGAGGACAGACCTTGAATGTCCATATCTACATCTGTGTCCTGAACCACCCAGAGGTTAAGGGGAAAAGAAAGACAAAACACACTGCAGAGAAAAAAAAACTCTTCTCTTATCCCTCTATTGAGATGCATTAATACTTTAGGCCAGCTGTACTGTTATGGACCTGGTGGTTAGGAGCACCCGGAACGACCTGATGGTTAAACTCACACAGGACAAGCTCTGGGAAGTGGGAGCTCTGCTGACCGCAACCCCTAATCCTATCACACAACTAGAAATAGCTGTGGAGCGTACCTAACTCTACCTAGGCGCCTCTTCACAGCCTAAGAGCTAACTAGCCCTAGAGGTAGAAAATAAAGCCTACCTTGCCTCAGAGAAATTCCCCAAAGGAAAAGGCAGCCCCCCACATATATTGACTGTGAGTAAAGATGAAAGTCACAAACACAGAAATGAAACAGGTTTCAGCAAAGGGAGGCCAGACTTACTAAACAGACTGAGGATAGGAAAGGTATCTTTGCGGTCAGCACAAAAAACTACAAAAAGACCACGCAGAGTGTGCAAAAAAACCTCCGCACCGACTCACGGTGCGGAGGTGCCACTCTGCATCCCAGAGCTTCCAGCTAGCAAGGCAAAATCATGATAGCAAGCTGGACAAGGAAACAATGAACAAATAATTAACTAGCAGGGACTTAGCTTCTGCTGGAGTAGACAGGTCACCAGAAAGATCCAAGAGCGAACTGAACCAGTACAAGAACATTGACAGCTGGCATGGAGTAACGATCAGAGTGGAGTTAAATAGAGCAGCCAGCCTAAGACTAAACTAGGTCACCTGTGGAAGGAACCTCAGAACCAGCAGCTCCACTCACAGCCACCAGAGGGAGTCCATGGACAGAACTCGCCGAAGTACCATTCATGACCACAGGAGGGAGTTCGATAACAGAATTCACAACACAGCCCCCATAGAATGTAATGTAGCACAGCCCCATAGAATATAATGCAGCACAGCCCCCCATAGAATGTAATGCAGCACAGCCCCCATAGAATGTAATACAGCACAGCCCTCATAGAATGTAATGCAGCACAGCCCCCATGGAATGGAATGCAGCACAGCCCCCATAGAATGTAATGCAGCACAGCCTCCATACAATGTAATGCAGCACAGCCCCCATAGAATGTAATACAGCACAGCCCCCATAGAATGCAGTGCAGCACAGCCCCCATAGAATGCGGTGCAGCACAGCCCCTATAGAATGTAATACAGCATAGCCCCCATGGAATGGAATGCAGCACAGCCCCCATAGAATATAATACAGCACAGCCCCCATAGAATGTAAAGCAGCTAGCCCCCATAGAATGTAATACAGCACAGCCCCCATGGAATGTAATACAGTACAGCCCCATAGAATGTAATACAGCACAGCCCCCATGGAATGGAATGCAGCACAGCCCCCATAGAATGTAATACAGCACAGCCCCCATGGAATGGAATGCAGCACAGCCCACATAGAATGTAATGCAGCCCCCCAATAGCCCCACAATCCAGTTATCACTCAGTGATATATTTATAAAAAAAAAAACACTCACCTTTCCTCGTGCCCAGCGCTGCTCCTGGCTCCAGTTTCAGCAGCTGCAGTCTGCCCGGCCATACAGCAGGTGCGCGATGATATGACGTCATTGCGCACCCGCAGTGTCAGCGCCATGCAGAGCATTCAACTGTACCGGCGTCATAGACACCGGTATAGTTGAATGCGGCGGCGCTGGGGGGGGTAAGTTGTGGGGGGATTCGGCGCTGGCTAGCGGCCCACGACTGCCACAGGCCCTTCTGGCATTTGCCAGAACTGCCCGATGGCCAGTCTGGCCCTGGCTCCAGTGGTGAGCCCGCATCAAAGCCGGGACATGTCAGCTGTTTTGTACAGCGGCATTTAACTAACGCTTCTGGCCATCGGGACAGAAATGAGCGCATCGCTGACCCCTAATCGGGGGTCAGCGATGCGTCGACATAACAACCAAAGGTCTCCTGCTGACCTCTATGGTTGTTGATGCCAGATTGCTATGAGCACCACCCTGTGGTCGGCGCACATAGCAATGCAGTAATTCTACTACATAGGAGCGATCTGAGCTTCGCTCCTATGTAGCAGAGGCGATCGAGTTGTGCCAGCTTCTAGCCTTCCATGGAGGCTATTGAAGTATGGCAAAAGTAAAAAAAAAAAGTTTTTAAAAATATGGAAAAGTAAAAAAAATATAAAACTTTTGCCCCATTCAAAATAAAACAATAAAAAAATCAAACATATTTGGTATCGCTACGTTCAGAATCGCCCGATCTATCAATAAGAAAAGGACTAACCTGATAACTAAATGGCGTAGCGAGAAAAGAATTACGCTTCTTGGTCGCAGCGACATTGCATTGAAATGCAATAACGGGCGATCAAAAGAACGTATCTGCACCAAAATGGTATCATTGAAAACGCTGGCTCGGCATGCAAAAAATAAGCCCTCACCTGACCTGAGATCCCGAAAAAAAAAAGAAAAGACGCTATGGGTATTGAAAAATGGCACAATATATTTTTTTTTACCAAAGTTTGTAATTTTTTTTCATCACTTAGATAAAAAATAACCTAGACATGTTTGGTGTCTATGAACTCGTAATGACGTGGAGAATCACAATGGCAGGTCAGTTTTAGCATTTAGTGAACCTAGATAAAAAGCCAAACAAAAAACAATTGTGGATCCAAGGGAAGGAAAAAACAGAAATGCATTCACCGTTCTCTTGTGCGATAGTCCTTTATTCAGAACATGTGCAGGCACACTTGGGGAGAACGTGGACAAAAGACGACGGCTGTTTCGCGCTGCCGCGCTTCTACGGGTCTCAATCATACAGTAGCCTCTCCACTGTATGCTGTGAACACTATAGAAACTTCCAGCAATAAAGGCATGAGATGGGTAGGGGGCTTGTGGGAGCAGCTGATGTGCTGGTGTGTAGGTTTAAAATAGCAGACAGCACCAGAAATACTGCAGACATTCAGAACTATCTGACATTCCCTTACACATTCCAGAGCAAAGGCCTCCAGCAAATAACTGGTTAATAGGAACCCTTGTAACATCTGATAATGCAGACTGCAGATGCACCAGTGCTACATCAGCTAATCAATAGCCATTTCTGCAGCGGACGGTGGAGGGACCAATATAGAAATAGCTCACATGCTTCCAATTCTTCAGACACTTTAGTCCCAGCTTGTAACTTGACAGTAGGAAAAGTGATCCGGATAGCAGGCTGGCAGTCTTGCCGACTCCCGTAACACATGCCAACAACAATTAAGGGCATGGCAGCTGTGTATTGCCGTAAAAGTCATGATAATTAGGTCTTATATGTTCCAAATACACTTGAGACCTTCCCATGTTATACAGAAGCATCTTGAATTCCTAGTCCTGTGAATGAGCTGGTGCATTGTGTGTGTGTATGTATATATATATATATATATATATATATATATATATATATATATATATATATATATATATATATATATATATATATATAGATATATACAGTGTTGAGCGCGGTAATTTGCTGATTTGGGAATGAAATAAAAAAATTATGATCATTAGAAAAATTTATTTTATATTTTAATTATACTGAACAGTAATGGAATTTTTAAATTACATGGTTTTAAATAGTGTATCTGGCAAATGTCGACCTTCGCTATCCACACACTGCTGCATACGTTTTCTGAAGTTTTCATGAACTCTAACAAGCATGTCCACTGGTATTCTGCCAATTTCAGCTTCAATAAACACAATTGCGTCACGGGGTATCGTTGCTAACATGTCTTCACAAGAGGTCCGCCGTGTCAAATAGTCCCATGCTGACAAATGTTGGACCACGCACATTTTATACGGGTGAAAATTCAGTTCATCATGAAGAATCCGGTGGAGAGAACGTCTTGAAATGCCAAGAGCAAATGATTGCTTCCGAGCAGAGCGTTTCGGAGATTGCAGTACTGCTGCTCTAACTCTCTCGATGTTTTGTGGTGTTGTAATCCTTCTCTCAGGTCCCCTTCGTACACATGACACATTCCCTGCTGTTCTGAATGCATTCACCCAATTTACAATTGATTGCCATCCAGGAACACGTCCGCGTGGAGGAACAGCGAATTGTAAACGAAAAGCACGCTGCACTGCAATGATCGAGTGGGCATTTGAAAAATACGCTTCAACACAAAATGACCTCTCCTCACGTGTCCACTGCATGATGGCAACTGAAAGGCAGAGGAATACAAATCTCCCATCAGCCACTGTAAGCCACACCCACTCTCCCCTCTCTTCGACCGACAGTGCCGCCACAGCATGCAGTGCAAAAAAGCAAATTACCGCGCTCCACCCTGTGTATATATATATATATATATATATATATAATATAATATAAGGCTGGGAGCGTCACTCTGTCCGAAGACTTTATAGACTGCGCAAGCGCCGGCGCAGTCTGGACCCCACAGAGTGACGCTCCCAGGAGATCGCGGTATGTGTAAACACTGAACGCACACCGCGATCTCCAACGGAGAGGCAGGGACGCGCCAGGAGGGTAAGTATAAGCTATATTCACCTGTCTGTCCCGTTCCAGCGCTGCGTGCAGCTCCGTGTTCCGGGTCCTCTGCCTGTGACGTTCACAGTTCAGAGGGCGCGATGACGCGCTTAATGCGCGCCGCCCTCTGACTGAACAGTCACAGCCAGAGGACCCGGAAGAAGCGGCACACAGCGCTGGATCAGGGCCAGGTGAATATAGCAAGTGTCGGGGGCCTGAGCTAGCGGCGACTTCGGCACCTGACCCCCACAGCGCGCCCGTGTCCCCGCCTGCTCAGGCCCCCCAGCACTCGGCGCCCAGCGACGATAGGTGAGTATGTTTTTTTTTTTTATATATATCGCAGGGGCATATAATACTATGGAGCATCTTATGGGGGCCATAAACTTTTATGGAGCAGCATACGGGGCATATAGTATGGAGCATCTTATGGAGGCCATGAACCTTTATGGAGCAGTGTACGGGGCATATACTATGGATCATCTTATGGGGGCCATCAACCTTTATGGAGCAGTGTACAGGGCATATACTATGGAGCATCTTATGGGGGCCATAAACCTTTATGGAGCAGTGTACGGGGCATATACTATGGAGCATCTTATGGGGGCCATAAACCTTTATGGAGCAGTGTACGGGGCATATACTATGGAGCATCTTATGGGGGCCATAAACCTTTATGGAGCAGTGTACGGGGCATATGGATGGGAGCAGCAAATTACAGAATGGGGGCGCAGGATGGGAGCAGCACATGACAGAATAGGGCAGCACATGACAGAACGGGGGTGCAGGATGGCAGCAGCACATGACAGAATGGGGGTGCAGGATGGGAGCAGCATATGTCAGAATGGGGCGCAGGATGGGAGCAGCGCATGTCAGAATGGGGGCGCAGGATGGGAGCAGCATATGTCAGAATGGGGCGCAGGATGGGAGCAGCGCATGTCAGAATGGGGCGCAGGATGGGAGCAGCACATGTCAGAATGGAGGCGCAGGATGGGAGCAGCTTATGTCAGAATGGGGCGCAGGATGGGAGCAGCGCATGTCAGAATGGGGGCGCAGGATGGGAGCAGCACATAACAGAATGGGGGCGCAGGATGGGTGCAGCACATGACAGGATGGGGGCGCAGGATGGAGCAGCATATGACAGGATGGGGTGCAGGATGGAGCAGCTCATGACAGGATGGGGACGCAGGATGGAGCAGCACATGACAGGATGGGGACGCAGGATGGAGCAGCACATGACAGGATGGAGACCATATACCAATATAAATGCTTGCCACCCGGGCGTAGAACGGGTTCAATAGCTAGTATATATATATACTAGATGGTGGCCCGATTCTAATGCATTGGGTATTCTAGAATATGCATGTCCACGTAGTATATTGCCCAGCCACGTAGTATATTGCCCAGTGATGTAGTATATTGCCCAGTGACGTAGTATATTGCCCAGTGACGTAGTATATTGCCCAGCCACGTAGTATTTTGCCCAGCCACGTAGTATTTTGCCCAGCCACGTAATATATTGTCCAGCCACGTAGTATATTGCCCAGTCACGTAGTATATTGCCCAGTCACGTAGTATATTGCCCAGCCATGTAGTATATTGTCCAGCCACGTAGTATATTGCCCAGTCACGTAGTATATTGCCCAGTCACGTAGTATATTGCCCAGTCACATAGTATATAGCAGAGGCACGTAGTACGGTATATTGCCCAGTCACGTAGTGTATTGCCCAGTCACGTAGTATATTGCCCAGTCACGTAGTATATTGCCCAGCCACGTAGTATATTGCCCAGCCACGTAGTATATTGCCCAGCCACGTAGTATATTGCCCAGTCACGTAGTATATTGCCCAGTCACGTAGTATTTTGCCCAGCCACGTAGTATATTGCCCAGCCACGTAGTATATTGCCCAGCCACGTAGTATATTGCCCAGTCACGTAGTATATTGCCCAGTCACGTAGTATTTTGCCCAGTCACGTAGTATATTGCCCAGTCACATAGTATATAGCAGAGGCACGTAGTACGGTATATTGCCCAGTCACGTAGTGTATTGCCCAGTCACGTAGTATATTGCCCAGTCACATAGTATATTGCCCAGTCACGTAGTATATTGCCCAGTCACGTAGTATATAGCAGAGGCACGTAGTACGGTATATTGCCCAGTCACGTAGTGTATTGCCCAGTCACGTAGTATATTGCCCAGTCACGTAGTATATTGCCCATCCACGTAGTATATAGCAGAGGCACGTAGTACGGTATATTGCTCAGTCACATAGTATATTGCCCAGCCACATAGTATATAGCAGAGCCATGTAGTATATTACCCAGTTACATAGTATATTGCCCAGTTACTGAGTATATTGTCCAGCCACATAGTATATTGCCCAGCCACGTAGTATATTGCACAGCACAGAGCCACGTAGTATAGAGACATAAAAAAATAAACATATACTCACCTTCCGAAGGCCCTTTGGAAGTCCTGCTATACTTACCATCCGCCGCCTTTGCCGCTCCTCACCACGCTCCCCGGACCGCTCCATTGCAAGCGGCAAGGTCCTTGTCGTGAAGGACCTGCCGTGACGTCGCGGTCACATGACCGTGATGTCACGGCAGGTCCTTTTTGCGCAGGCGCACAGGACTTGTGATGACGTCGCGGTCACATGACCGTGACGTCATGGCAGGACCTTCTGCCAGACCATCCGTGCGACCGGAACGTGCCAGTTGCATCGCAAGGAGCGGGAAAGGTGGCGTAGGTGAGTATATAAACATTTTTTATTTTTTTTATTATTTTTAACATTCAATGTTTTTACTATTGGCGCTGCATAGGCTGCATCAATAGTAAAAAACTTGGTCACACAGGGTTAATAGCAGCGGTAACGGACTGCATTACACCGCAGCATAATGCGGTCCGTTACCGCTGCTATTAACCCTGTGTGAGGGCAGACTGGAGGGGAGTATGCGAGCGCCGGGCAGTGAGTGCGGGGAGTAAGGAGCGGCCATTTTCTTCCGGACTGTGCGCGTCGCTGATTGGTCGCGGCAGCCATGACAGGCAGCTGCCGCGACCAATCAGCGAACGAATAACCGTTACAGACAGACAGAAGGTCAATAGTAAAAAGTTGGGGACACACAGGGTTAATAGCGGCGGTAACGGAGTGCGTTACCCATGGCATAACGCGGTCCATTACCGCCGGCATTAACCCTGTGTTAGCGCTTAGCAGTGACCGGAGGGGAGTATGCGGGCGCCGGGCAGTGACTGCGGGGAGTAAGGAGTTTCTTCCAGACTGTGCCCGTCGCTGATTGGTCGTGGCTGTTTTGCGGCGACCAATCAGCGACTTGGATTTCCATGATAAACAGAGGCCGCGACCAATGAATATCCGTGACAGACAGAAGGACAGACAGACGGAAGTGACCTTTAGACAATTATATAGTATATATATATATATATATATATATATATATATATATATATATATATATATATATACACACAGTGCCTAAAAGTAGTATTCAACCCCCTGCAGATTTAGCAGGTTGAAAGGGACACTGTCACCTGAATTTGGAGGGAACAATCTTCAGCCATGGAGGCGGGGTTTTGGGGTTTTTGATTCACCCTTTCCTTACCCGCTGGCTGCATGCTGGCTGCAATATTGGATTGAAGTTCATTCTCTGTCCTCCATAGTACACGCCTGTGCAAGGCAAGATTGCCTTGTGCAGGCATGTACTACGGAGGACAGAGAATGAACTTCAATCCAATATTGCAGCCAGCATGCAGCCAGCGGATAAGGAAAGGGTGAATCAAACACCCAAAAACCCCGCCTCCATGGCTGAAGATTGTTCCCTCCAAATTCAGGTGACAGTGTCCCTTTAATAAGATGCAAATAAGTTAGAGCCTTCAAACTTCAAACAAGAGCAGGATTTATTAACAGATGCATAAATCTTACAAACCAAAAAGTTTTGTTGCTCAGTTAAATTTTTATAAATTTTAAACATAAAAGTGTGGGTCAATTATTATTCAACCCCTAGGTTTAATATTTTGTGGAATAACCTTTGTTTGCAATTACAGCTAATAATCGTCTTTTATAAGACCTGATCAGGCCGGCACAGGTCTCTGGAGTTATCTTGGCCCACTCCTCCATGCAGATCTTCTCCAAGTTATCTAGGTTCTTTGGGTGTCTCATGTGGACTTTAATCTTGAGCTCCTTCCACAAGTTTTCAATTGGGTTAAGGTCAGGAGACTGACTAGGCCACTGCAACACCTTGATTTTTTGCCTCTTGAACCAGGCCTTGGTTTCCTTGGCTGTGTGCTTTGGGTCGTTGTCTTGTTGGAAGATGAAATGATGACCCATCTTAAGATCCTTGATGGAGGAGCGGAGGTTCTTGGCCAAAATCTCCAGGTAGGCTGTGCTATCCATCTTCCCATGGATGCGGACCAGATGGCCAGGCCCCTTGGCTGAGAAACAGCCCCACAGCATGATGCTGCCACCACCATGCTTGACTGTAGGGATGGTATTCTTGGGGTCGTATGCAGTGCCATCCAGTCTCCAAACGTCACGTGTGTGGTTGGCACCAAAGATCTCGATCTTGGTCTCATCAGACCAGAGGACCTTGAACCAGTCAGTCTCAGAGTCCTCCAAGTGATCATGAGCAAACTGTAAACGAGCCTTGACATGACGCTTTGAAAGTAAAGGTACCTTACGGGCTCGTCTGGAACGGATACCATTGCGGTGGAGTACGTTACTTATGGTATTGACTGAAACCAATGTCCCCACTGCCATGAGATCTTCCCGGAGCTCTTTCCTTGTTGTCCTTGGGTTAGCCTTGACTCTTCGGACAAGCCTGGCCTCGGCACGGGAGGAAACTTTCAAAGGCTGTCCAGGCCGTGGAAGGCTAACAGTAGTTCCATAAGCCTTCCACTTCCGGATGATGCTCCCAACAGTGGAGACAGGTAGGCCCAACTCCTTGGAAAGGGTTTTGTACCCCTTGCCAGCCTTGTGACCCTCCACGATCTTGTCTCTGATGGCCTTGGAATGCTCCTTTGTCTTTCCCATGTTGACCATGTATGAGTGCTGTTCACAAGTTTGGGGAGGGTCTTAAATAGTCTGAAAAGGCTGGAAAAAGAGATAATTAATCCAAACATGTGAAGCTCATTGTTCTTTGTGCCTGAACTACTTCTTAATACTTTAGGGGAACCAAACAGAATTCTGGTGGGTTGAGGGGTTGAAGAATAAATGACCCTCTGAAAAGACTTTTCACAATTTAAAAAAAAAATAAACAAAGAAATAACATTCTTTTTTGCTGCAGTGCATTTCACACTTCCAGGCTGATCTACAGTCCAAATGTCCCAATGCCAAGTTAATTCCAAATGTGTAAACCTGCTAAATCTGCAGGGGGTTGAATACTACTTGAAGGCACTGTATATATATATCTACTATATAATTGTCTAAGGGTCACGTCTGTCTGTCTGTCTTTCTGTCTGTCACGGATATTCATTGGTCGCGGCCTCTGTCTGTCATGGAAATCCAAGTCACTGATTGGTCGTGGCAAAACACCCACGACCATTGCCACGACCAATCAGCGACGGCCATAGTCTGCCAGCAAAATGGCCGCTGCTTTACTGCCCTGCAGTTAGCACTGAGCGTTCACACATGGTTAATGGCAGTGTTAATGGACCGCGTTATGCCGCGGTGTAACGCACTCCATTAACGCAGCTATTAACCCTGTGTGACCAACTTTTTACTATTGATGCTGCATATGCAGCATCAATAGTAAAAAGATCTAATGTTACAAATAATAATAATAATTAAAAAAAAAAAAAGGTTATTCTCACCCTCCGACGTCGCCCGCTGTCCTCGGCAGTGCAAGCGGCAGGTTCTGGTGCCATGGATGCTATGCGAGAAGGACTTGCCATGATGTCACGGTCATGTGACCGCGGCGTCATCACAGGTCCTGCGCTCATACCAACCCTGGGACCAGAAGCTGCCGCGTGCACCGCACACAGGCGCCAGGACTTCAAGGGGCCTTCGGAGGGTGAGTATATGTTTATTTTTTATTTTAAGTCTTTTTTAACCACGCATATAGAGCCCACATTGCTTTATACTACGTGGGCTGTGTTACATACTGCATGGGCTCTGTTATGCACTACATTTCTGTGCTATATACTATGTAGCTGGGCAATATACAACGTGACTGTCCAATATACTACGTGGCTGTGCAATATACTATGTACTCTGCAGGGCCGGACTGGGACTAAAATTCAGCCCTGGCATTTGAAGTTACACAGGCCCACTTGTCACATGGTGACTGTATAATATCTTTGTAAACTTGTAGGCAGGGCCGATTTTAGGCAAAGTGGGGCCCTAGGCAAAGTTTAAAATGGGGCCCCAAATGTTAACATATTGCACATCACACAAAATCATTTCGGTTGTATTTACATGCGCTGAGTTCAGGCCGCTAAATGAGTTTGATCGACAATACTGAAGTTGTTCAACACTTGTTTCCCGGCCTCTTTCCACCAGCTGAGGAATAATGATGGGACAGAACCATCACTAACAGATCACTAACAGATCACCATACAGTATCATGTTATCAGCAGCACATCTACAATTTACACCGGCGATGTGCTGCTGAGAACAAGGATTTTTGTTCCGGCAAAAACAAGCTGAATATGCAGCATTTTACTTGTTTAGTAAAATTCACCCCATAGTCCTCCATATATTATAATGTGCACCACAGTCCTCCATTAGTATAAAACACTCCCTATAGTCCTCCATATATTAATATACACTGTTCAGTCCTCCACATAGTATATTACACTCCTCATAGTCCTTCATACAGCATAATACACTCCTCATAGTGCTCCATATAGTATAATGCTCCACCATAGTCAGCCATGTAGTACAATTCACTTCCCATAGTATAATGCACCCCATAGTTCTTCATATAGTATAACGTATTCCCCATAGTCCTCAATACAGTATAATGCAGCCCACATACAGTATAATGCAGCCACCACCCTACAGAGTATAATGCAGCCACCCGAGTATAATGTAACCCCCAAAAGAATATAATGCAGCCCCCCATAGAGTATGATGCAATCACCCCTCATAGAATATAAATATAATACAGCCCCCCATAGAATATAATGTAGCCCCGAATAGAATAGAATACAGCCCACCTCCCCATAGAATATAATGCAGCCCCATCAAAGAGTATGATGCAATCATCCCTCATAAAATCTAATACAGCCCCCCATAGAATATAATGCAGCCCACTTCCCCATAATATATAATGTAGCCCCCCATAGTATATAAGACAGCCTCCCCCATAGAATATAATATACCCCCCGTAGTATATAACAGCCTCCCCCATAGAATAGAATATACCCCCGCAATAGTATATAGCACAGCCACATAGTATATAACACGGCCGCCCCCATAGAATATAATATACCTCCCATAGTATATATCAAAGCCCGCATATAATATAGCACAACTTGCATAGTATATAGCACAGCCTGCATAATATAGCACGGGAGTTGGAAGTTTCGCCCCCAGCAGTTCGCCCCCAGCAGTTCGCCCCCAGGTACACTTCGCCCCAGGTACACTTCGCCCCCAGCATTTCGCCCCCGCACATTTCGCCCCCGCACATTTCACCCCCGGATATTTCGCCCCCGGATATTTCGCGCCCAGCAGTTCGCCCCAGATGTTTCGTCCCCGGACGTTTCGCACCCAGCAGTACGCCCCCGCACATTTCGCCCCCAGCAGTTCACCCCCGGATGTTTCGCCCCCGGATGTTTCCTGTTATGTGTGCTAATGACAGGTGTTATGAAGGCAATCCAGAAACACAGTGTGCTTAGCGATCAGAGCGCACACAGTGATCTGACAAATACCCAAAAATACAAGAATGAGCTCTGAGACGTGGAAACTCTGTAGACTGCACACCTGATCCTATCCTAAACACAACTAAAAGCGGCTGTGGATTGCGCCTAACAACTACCTAGGCAACTCGGCACAGCCTAAGAAACTAGCTAGCCTGAAGATAGAAAAATAGGCCTGACTTGCCCCAGAGAAATTCCCCAAAGGAAAAGGCAGCCCCCCACATATAATGACTGTGAGTAAGATGAAAAGACAAAACGTAGGGATGAAATAGATTCAGCAAAGTGGGGCCCGATATTCTAGGACAGAGCGAGGACAGTAAAGCGAACTTTGCAGTCTACAAAAAACCCTAAAGCAAAACCACGCAAAGGGGGCAAAAAAAAACCCACCGTGCCGAACTAACGGCACGGTGGTACACCCTTTGCGTCTCAGAGCTTCCAGCAAAACAAAAGACAAGCTGGACAGAAAAAAAGCAACAAAAAAGCAAAAAGCACTTAGCTATACAGAGCAGCAGGTCACAGGAACAATCAGGAGAAGCTCAGATCCAACACTGAAACATTGACAAGGAGCAAGGATAGCAGCATCAGGCGGAGTTAAGTAATGAAGCAATTAACGAGCTCACCAGAACACCTGAGGGAGGAGCTCAGAAGCTGCAGTACCACTTGTGACCACAGGAGTGAATTCAGCCACAGAATTCACAACAGTTTCCCCCCAGCAGTTCGCCCCCAGATGTTTCGCGCCCAGCAGTTCGCCCCCGGATGTTTCGTCCCCGGATGTTTCGCACCCAGCAGTTCGCCCCCGCACATTTCGCCCCCAGCAGTTCACCCCCGGATGTTTCGCCCCCGGATGTTTCGCCCCCGGATGTTTTGGCCCCAGATGTTTCACCCCAGCAGTTCGCCCCCGGATCTTTTGCCTCCAGCAGTTCGCCCCCGGATGTTTCGCCCCCAGTAGTTCGCCCCCGGATGTTTCAACTCCAGATGCTTCGTCCCCAAGCAGTTCGCCCCTGGATGTTTTGCCTCTAGCAATTTGCTCCTGGATCTTTCGCATCCGGGAAAGACCTGCCTGAACTGAACATTGGCAGGTTTGCTTATCACTAATACACCATATGAGTCTAAGATATATAATTCTGATCAAATTAGTTTTTTTATTTTAAAACTTTGTTTTCTAGATGAGTCATTTTACAAACAGGCAGGAAAATAGTAGGATTTCATTGGTTACTAAGGAGGTCGTGCCCCCTTGGTAGCAGAACGGATCCTGGCTCCCTATGATACATTCAGGGCTGCTTGTTCACAGCTCTATGCAAAGCTCCCTTTCACCCTCCGCTCATGTGCTCTTTCCTGGACAAGAGGAGGGCTCCCCCTGCCTGTGTAAAGCCATTACAGGATGGAACACATAGGGGGGCTTTGCAGAGGGCTGTAAACCAGCAGCCCTTTATACATCATAGGGAATATATTGTTAGTTGCATGCTCCTGTGCAGCCACACCCTCTAGAATCCATCCACAAGTACTGCTACTAAGGAGAAAGAACCTCCTTAGCAACCACTGAAATCCTGCACCACATGGAGCTTTAACTTGGATGAGACTTTTCACACAGAAGTGAAGCTGCTGGAAGGTCTCCTTTGGAAATGAATATCATGGGCACAGGTACTATAACATAACATATTTTTTGTAGAGTTATGCTTTAACTGTATGTATCAAAACTGTTTAAACAAGAAACATAAAAAGGTATAGAGGGAAGGATTAGAGAAAAAGAGAAAATACAAATTACAGGTTATAATGCTTGAATTATTTTACAGCTAAGAACACTGCTCTCAAAACATACAATATGTGACCATGAACTAAAATTCAAAGCTGTAGGCAATGCCTCTCAGATAATCCATCAAGCTTCTATTATTGAAATCTTGCACGATACGGTTAACCCTTGCTGAAATTGCAGCATACTTTTTGTTTCTTGCAGCAATGGGATTTCCTGCTATTATCTGAATAATTTCAAAACTATGGAGCTCTTGCTGATGTTTCAGACAGTTAATGAACCGGTATATATTTTGGAAAAGAGTACCACATGTTTCTCGAAAGCTACAGTGCCATCCTTCGACATCATTATTTGTTCGCTGTTGATCATTCAATGTTCGCTCATACACATTCCAGAATTTAATTGGAAACAAAGGTGCTTGACGTCCTCTGCGATTCATTCGACCGATATAGCTGTCTTCAAAATAGTTAGCAATAGGTATTGCTTCTTGTGGAAAGCCAGGATCTTCCACCAGCTCTTCAAATGATTGCACAACATTCTGTGGTGGTAGAAAGGCCAGGGCAGGTATCATGCATATCCAACGGGCAAATTCATGGTCACCTTGGTATTGCATCTTGAGTCCTTCATTTTGAACTTTACGCCAAACCGACTGTGATAAGTGGAAAAAGCAACCAGTCTTCACAAGGTTGGGGAACTCACTTTCAAATGCCTGTATTGCAGCTAGTTCAAAATCCAACATCAGGTTGTCTGGCTGCAGTCCAGGCTGCAAGTTCTTCAGCTCTTGCAGCAACCTCTGGTATGTAGAACGGCTCTTGTCTGTCAGCAAGGTGTACACTAGCGGAACAACAAGGCCACTGTGGACTACATGGATTGTGTAAAGTTGCTTAAACAAGGCTGGTGTAGTGAAAAACATGCCATCAGCAAACCACTCTTTATTTTGTGCCAGTAGATGGAGATTGTCTCTTGTTCCAAATATCAACATACGGCTGTGTCCATTTCCTAATTTAAAATGAAAGTATTAGTAGAGGAAATAACAGAAAAAGTGTAACAAGCAGCAGACAGAGAATTTTGGGATAAATTCACAAAAAAAAATATCCTAATCAGAAGCCTCTGTTCATATCTCACATTAAAAACTCACATTTTGCTCCAGATTTTCGGATTTCATAATAAAAAACCTGAAGCAAAATTTAGTGTGAAGGGGCCAACCAATAGTTTTTTACAACATATAATGTCCCAGTGGAAAATGATATATTTTTGTTTAAAATTAAAATTACTTCCAAACTTGAAATAGGTCACATTTTTAGGGTACCTTTAGACCCTTCAACTAGACGGCCGTTCAGCACGGCCGATCGCCGCCATGCTGAACAGCTGTCTAGTTGACAGCCGCATCCAGACGCGGCGTGCGGCTAGACGTCTGAATGAACGACTGGTCGGTCCGCCTGCCTGAATGAGGTGTTCCATTCAAGCGGATGGGCGTGCTAGTCGTCGGGTGGGCAGGGTGGACGTTCGTGACTATGCTGTCTCATTGAGAGGATTGTGCAGGATGCAAAAAACGCCAGTAAAATCACCAGTGTGCTTTTGGCCTAAGGCATAACTGAATGGTCCATTAGGCTGGGGTCATATGCCGCATTAATGTGTAAATCTCATCCACATGCTGATGAAAAAATTTTGTTTACAAAAAAAACATGCAGTGCAGCATGTCAATGTATGCTGCCATTATACAAAGAAAATTCCAGCCATTTAGATAAGAGGCTGAAATCCTGCACTAAAACCTGCACCTAAATCCATAGAGTTAAGTGAAGATTTTGATACAGAATTAGGGTACCACAATAGTGGCCACAATTGCAGGCACAATTAGATTCCTGTGGGATCTGCAGTTGCTACCGCAATTACAGCCGCTGCGGAGATGCTGCTCCGCAATCCCCTTCCATCAGTGGGCACGAGGCCTCAGGCTTTATCCAGACAAGCTGGATTTACAGGCGTATTCCGTGCTGTGTTTCCTGAATGAAACCTGCCCTTTCATGTCTATGGTGCGGGTTACGGGCAGATTCTGGCTGGGGCCAGAAAACGCCCCACCAGAAAATAGCTTTAAAGCTATTTTCCGGCGGATCCCGTGCTTAACTTGCCCATTCAAGGGAATGGGCAAGAGGGAAACTGTTGTGAAAGGTAATTCAGTACCACAATGGACATAGAGGTCAGAACACATACAGTGACCTGACAATAACCCAAAAACATAGAACAAGCTCTGAGACGTGGGAACTCTGCTGACCGCAATCCCTAATCCTCTCCAACCACACTAGAGGCAGCCGTGGATTGCGCCTAACGCTACCTATGCAACTCGGCACAGCCTGAGAAACTAGCTAACCTGAAGATAGAAAATAAGCCTACCTTGCCTCAGAGAAATACCCCAAAGGAAAAGGCAGCCCCCACATATAATGACTGTGAGTTAAGATGAAAAGACAAACGTAGAGATGAAATAGATTTAGCAAAGTGAGGCCCGACTTTCTGAACAGAGCGAGTATAGGAAAGGTAACTTTGTGGTCAACACAAAACCCTACAAAAACCACGCAAAGGGGGCAAAAAGACCCTCCGTACCGAACTAACGGCACGGAGGTACACCCTCTGCGTCCCAGAGCTTCCAGCAAGCAGGAAAAAACAAATAGACAAGCTGGACAGAAAAAACAGCAAACAAAATAGCAAAGCGGAACTTAGCTATGCAGAGCAGCAGGCCACAGGAACGATCCAGGAGGAAACAGGTCCAATAATAGAACATTGACTGGAGGCCAGGATCAAAGCACTAGGTGGAGTTAAATAGAGCAGCACCTAACGACTTCACCACATCACCTGAGGAAGGAAACTCAGAAGCCGCAGTACCACTTTCCTCCACCAACGGAAGCTCACAGAGAGAATCAGCCGAAGTACCACTTGTGACCACAGGAGGGAGCTCTGCCACAGAATTCACAATAGTACTCCCCCCTTGAGGAGGGGTCACCGAACCCTCACCAGAGCCCCCAGGACGACCAGGATGAGCCATATGAAAGGCACGAACAAGATCGGGAGCATGGACATCAGAGGCAAAGACCCAGGAATTATCTTCCTGAGCATAACCCTTCCACTTAACCAAATACTGGAGTTTCCGTCTTGAAACACGAGAATCCAAAATCTTCTCCACAATATACTCCAACTCCCACTCCACCAAAACCGGGGCAGGAGGATCAACAGATGGAACCATAGGTGCCACGTATCTCCGCAACAATGGCCTATGGAATACGTTATGTATGGAAAAAGAATCTGGAAGGGTCAGACGAAAAGACACAGGATTAAGAACCTCAGAAATCCTATACGGACCAATGAAACGAGGTTTAAACTTAGGAGAGGAAACCTTCATAGGAATAAGACGAGAAGATAACCAAACCAAATCCCCAACATGAAGTCGGGGACCCACACAGCGTCTGCGATTAGCGAAACGTTGAGCCTTCTCTTGGGACAAGGTCAAATTGTCCACTACATGAGTCCAAATCTGCTGCAACCTGTCCACCACAGTATCCACACCAGGACAGTCCGAAGACTCAACCTGCCCTGAAGAGAAACGAGGATGGAACCCAGAGTTGCAGAAAAACGGCGAAACCAAGGTAGCAGAGCTGGCCCGATTATTAAGGGCGAACTCAGCCAAAGGCAAAAAGGACACCCAGTCATCCTGATCAGCAGAAACAAAGCATCTCAGATATGTTTCCAAGGTCTGATTGGTTCGTTCGGTCTGGCCATTAGTCTGAGGATGGAAAGCCGAGGAAAAAGACAAGTCAATGCCCATCCTACCACAAAAGGCTCGCCAAAACCTCGAAACAAACTGGGAACCTCTGTCAGAAACGATATTCTCTGGAATGCCATGTAAACAAACCACATGCTGGAAGAACAATGGCACCAAATCAGAGGAGGAAGGTAATTTAGACAAGGGTACCAAATGGACCATCTTAGAGAAGCGATCACAGACCACCCAAATGACTGACATCTTTTGAGAGACGGGAAGATCTGAAATAAAATCCGGAGATATGTGTCCAAGGCCTCTTCGGGACCGGCAAGGGCAAAAGCAACCCACTGGCACGAGAACAGCAGGGCTTAGCCCGAGCACAAATCCCACAGGACTGCACAAAAGTACGCACATCCCTGGACAGAGATGGCCACCAAAAGGATCTAGCCACTAACTCTCTGGTACCAAAGATTCCAGGATGACCAGCCAACACCGAACAATGAACCTCAGAGATAACTTTATTCGTCCACCTATCAGGGACAAACAGTTTCTCCGCTGGGCAACGATCAGGTTTATTAGCCTGAAATTTTTGCAGCACCCGCCGCAAATCAGGGGAGATGGCAGACACAATTACTCCCTCTTTGAGGATACCCGCCGGCTCAGATAAACCCGGAGAGTCGGGCACAAAACTCCTAGACAGGGCATCCGCCTTCACATTTTTAGAGCCCGGAAGGTACGAAATCACAAAGTCAAAACGGGCAAAAAACAGCGACCAACGAGCCTCTCTAGGATTGAACCGCTTGGCAGACTCGAGATAAGTCAAGTTCTTATGATCAGTCAAGACCACCACACGATGCTTAGCTCCTTCAAGCCAATGACGCCACTCCTCGAATGCCCACTTCAGGGCCAGCAACTCTCGATTGCCCACATCATAATTTCGCTCAGCAGGCGAAAACTTCCTGGAAAAGAAGGCGCATGGTTTCATCACCGAGCAATCAGAACTTCTCTGCGACAAAACAGCCCCTGCTCCAATCTCAGAAGCATCAACCTCGACCTGGAACAGAAGCGAAACATCTGGTTGACACAACACAGGGGCAGAAGAAAAACGACACTTCAACTCTTGAAAAGCTTCCACAGCAGCAGAAGACCAATTGACCACATCAGCACCCTTCTTGGTCAAATCGGTCAATGGTTTAGCAATGCTAGAAAAATTGCAGATGAAGCGACGATAAAAATTAGCAAAGCCCAGGAACTTTTGCAGACTTTTCAGAGATGTCGGCTGAGTCCAAACATGGATGGCTTGGACCTTAACAGGGTCCATCTCGATAGTAGAAGGGGAAAAGATGAACCCCAAAAATGAAACCTTCTGAACATTAAAGAGACACTTTGATCCCTTCACAAACAAAGAATTAGCACGCAGGACCTGAAACACCGTTCTGACCTGCTTCACATGAGACTCCCAATCATCCGAGAAGATCAAAATGTCATCCAAGTACACAATCAGGAATTTATCCAGGTACTCTCGGAAGATGTCATGCATAAAGGACTGAAACACTGATGGAGCATTGGCAAGTCCGAATGGCATTACTAGATACTCAAAATGGCCCACGGGCGTATTAAATGCAGTTTTCCATTCATCGCCTCGCTTAATACACACAAGATTATACGCACAAGATTATACGCACCACGAAGATCTATCTTGGTGAACCAACTAGCCCCCTTAATCCGAGCAAACAAATCAGATAACAACGGCAAGGGGTACTGAAATTTAACCGTGATCTTATTTAGAAGGCGGTAATCTATACAAGGTCTCAGTGAACCATCCTTCTTGGCTACAAAACAGAACCCTGCTCCTAATGGCGACGATGACGGGCGAATATGCCCCTTCTCCAAGGACTCCTTCACATATCTCCGCATAGCGGCGTGCTCAGGCACAGATAAATTAAACAGTCGACCTTTTGGGAATTTACTACCAGGAATCAAATCGATAGCACAATCACAATCCCTATGCGGAGGTAGGGTATCGGACTTGGGCTCATCAAATACATCTCGGTAATCAGACAAGAACTCTGGAACCTCAGAAGGGGTGGATGACGAAATAGTCAGAAATGGGACATCACCATGTACCCCCTGACAACCCCAGCTGGACACAGACATGGATTTCCAATCTAATACTGGATTATGGACTTGTAGCCATGGCAACCCCAACACGACCACATCATGCAGATTATGCAACACCAGAAAGCGAATAACCTCCTGATGTGCAGGAGCCATGCACATGGTCAGCTGGGTCCAGTACTGAGGCTTATTCTTGGCCAAAGGCGTAGCATCAATTCCTCTCAATGGAATAGGACACTGCAAGGGCTCCAAGAAAAACCCACAACGCCTAGCATACTCCAAGTCCATCAAATTCAGGGCAGCGCCTGAATCCACAAATGCCATGACAGAATACGATGACAAAGAGCAGATCAAGGTAACGGACAGAAGAAATTTTGACTGTACCGTACCAATGGTGGCAGACCTAGCGAACCGCTTAGTGCGCTTAGGACAATCAGAGATAGCATGAGTGGAATCACCACAGTAGAAACACAGCCCATTCAGACGTCTGTGTTCTTGCCGTTCAACTCTGGTTAAAGTCCTATCGCACTGCATAGGCTCAGGTTTAAACTCAGGTAATACCGCCAAATGGTGCACACATTTACGCTCACGCAAGCGTCGACCGATCTGAATGGCTAAAGACATAGACTCATTCAGACCAGCAGGCATAGGAAATCCCACCATGACATCCTTAAGGGCTTCAGAGAGACCTTTTCTGAAAATAGCTGCGAGCGCACCTTCATTCCATTGAGTGAGTACGGACCACTTCCTAAATTTCTGACAATATACCTCTATCTCATCCTGACCCTGACACAGAGCCAGCAAATTTTTCTCTGCCTGATCCACTGAATTAGGTTCATCGTACAGCAATCCGAGCGCCAGGAAAAACGCATCGATATTACTTAATGCAGGATCTCCTGATGCAAGAGAAAATGCCCAGTCCTGAGGGTCGCCACGTAAAAAAGAAATAATGATCCTAACTTGTTGAACTGGGTCACCAGAGGAGCGAGGTTTCAAAGCCAGAAATAGTTTACAATTGTTTTTGAAACTCAGAAATGTAGTTCTATCTCCAAAAAACAAATCAGGATTAGGAATTCTCGGTTCTAACATAGAATTCTGAACCACAAAGTCTTGAATATTTTGTACTCTTGCCGTGAGCTGATCCACACATGAAGACAGACCTTTAATGTCCATCGCTACACATTTGTCCTGAACCACCCAAATGTCTAGGGGAAAAAAAAGGCAAAACACAGAGCAGAGAAAAAAAAATGGTCTCAGAACTTCTTTTTTCCCTCTATTGAGAATCATTAGTACTTTGGGCCTCCAGTACTGTTGTGAAAGGTAATTCAGTACCACAATGGACATAGAGGTCAGAACACATACAGTGACCTGACAATAACCCAAAAACAGAACGAGCTCTGAGACGTGGGAACTCTGCTGACCGCAATCCCTAATCCTCTCCAACCACACTAGAGGCAGCCGTGGATTGCGCCTAACGCTACCTATGCAACTCGGCACAGCCTGAGAAACTAGCTAACCTGAAGATAGAAAATAAGCCTACCTTGCCTCAGAGAAATACCCCAAAGGAAAAGGCAGCCCCCACATATAATGACTGTGAGTTAAGATGAAAAGACAAACGTAGAGATGAAATAGATTTAGCAAAGTGAGGCCCGACTTTCTGAACAGAGCGAGGATAGGAAAGGTAACTTTGCGGTCAACACAAAACCCTACAAAAACCACGCAAAGGGGGCAAAAAGACCCTCTGTACCGAACTAACGGCACGGAGGTACACCCTCTGCGTCCCAGAGCTTCCAGCAAGCAGGAAAAAACAAATAGACAAGCTGGACAGAAAAAACAGCAAACAAAATAGCAAAGCGGAACTTAGCTATGCAGAGCAGCAGGCCACAGGAACGATCCAGGAGGAAACAGGTCCAATACTAGAACATTGACTGGAGGCCAGGATCAAAGCACTAGGTGGAGTTAAATAGAGCAGCACCTAACGACTTCACCACATCACCTGAGGAAGGAAACTCAGAAGCCGCAGTACCACTTTCCTCCACCAACGGAAGCTCACAGAGAGAATCAGCCGAAGTACCACTTGTGACCACAGGAGGGAGCTCTGCCACAGAATTCACAACAGGAAACCTCCTGAAAAATGCCTACAAACCAATGGAAAAACGCTTGGTTTAGGCAATAGCAAGGCATGGCCACGCCCATAGCAGAGCTTGGCCACGTCCCCTATTTGCAGAAGCGTTTTGCCAAAGCGCTTAAAAAATGCTTGCAAGCAGCAGGCAAAATGCCTCTGCAAATCATGGCGTATCTCACCTGAGCTCCGGAGTTCAGCCCGACCTGTCCACGGATCTGCAGGACTGAACTACGAGTGCCGAGGAATCAGCCGGCGATGGCAGTTCAGCCCGTGCATGCCCCAGACAGGCGAGGCTGAACTCCGGGGCAGCATCCAGGACAGGTATGGCCAGTACAATGCTGCATATTTGGAATTAGTGCTGGCCGATCCGATCACTGAAGATCGTAATTTATTACGATTTTCAGGCTGATCGTTATTTTAAATTACGATCCGATTTGTAGCCAGATCATGATGATGATCAGAATTAGAAATCGGAATCCTCCGTAATCTGAAAACACTGTCCGGGCATACATGCCCGAACAGTGTGCGTATATATATCTATCTAATATATAATTGCCTAGAATACTACTTCCTGCAATTTGTGCCAACTTCCGTGGCTTTGTCCGGAGCTAATGTCCGGAGCTAATGTCCGGAGCTAATGTCCGGAGATAAGTGACGTCAACAGTGTCCAGTGTCTGATTGGTTGCCGCCTGCTGCGAGCGACCAATCAGAAACGTGCCGTACTGTGACACACTCCGCCCGCCATTTTGGTGTGATTTTTGAATTTTTACCTCACAGCAAGTTTCTACTGCGTGGAGGCGGGCCCAGTGACGTTGCTCTTCAAGCTCCTGCCGAATTTCGTCAAAAAAATGATAATACCATTTACCAAAACTATATATATTTAGTTGTGAAGTGGTTCAGTGACATTTTCACACCAATTTTGAACTTTTGTTTGGTGTTTTCTCCATATACTGCCTATTATTCACTGACTGTTATACTGAGAGACTGCCGTTTATTAACCTCTTCTTTGCCACATTGGGTATATTGCTCTATTATTTGCCACATAAGGACATTGTCCATTATTGCCCAGCAATTTCTCTGCAATATAAACTGCCTATTTATTAATATCTGCATTCCTGCAAAGAACTATTGCCTATCATTAACTGGCTATTTTCCTACTACCTGACACTGCCCACAACACGCAAAGTTGTCGTCTGATGTCTTTCATCCCTCCCCTCATAAGCATGTTCATGGATCCTGTGTAACTGTACCTTAAATAACAAGAATTGTCAAGAGCTGGTGAGTGCAGCCATTTTTTGTTCTTTCTTAGTATTATTTATTAATTGTATTATTCTTACATTTGAATAAATAAAGTATATATTGATTCTAGACTCCCGATTCTTTAGAATCGGGCTGCCATCTAGTATATATATATATATATATATATATACAGTGGGGCAAAAAAGTATTTAGTCAGTCAGCAATAGTGCAAGTTCCACCACTTAAAAAGATGAGAGGCGTCTGTAATTTACATCATAGGTAGACCTCAACTATGGGAGACAAACTGAGAAAAAAAACCAAAAAATCACATTGTCTGTTTTTTTAACAATTTATTTGCATATTATGGTGGAAATTAAGTATTTGGTCAGAAACAAAATTTCATCTCAATACTTTGTAATATATCCTTTGTTGGCAATGACAGAGGTCAAACGTTTTCTGTAAGTCTTCACAAGGTTGCCACACACTGTTGTTGGTATGTTGGCCCATTCATCCATGCATATCTCCTCTAGAGCAGTGATGTTTTTGGCTTTTCGCTTGGCAACACGGACTTTCAACTCCCTCCAAAGGTTTTCTATAGGGTTGAGATCTGGAGACTGGCTAGGCCACTCCAGGACCTTGAAATGCTTCTTACGAAGCCACTCCTTCGTTACCCTGGCGGTGTGCTTTGGATCATTGTCATGTTGAAAGACCCAGCCACGTTTCATCTTCAATGCCCTTGCTGATGGAAGGAGGTTTGCACTCAAAATCTCACGATACATGGCCCCATTCATTCTTTCATGTACCCGGATCAGTCGTCCTGGCCCCTTTGCAGAGAAACAGCCCCAAAGCATGATGTTTCCAACACCATGCTTTACAGTAGGTATGGTGTTTGATGGATGCAACTCAGTATTCTTTTTCCTCCAAACACAACAAGTTGTGTTTCTACCAAACAGTTCCAGTTTGGTTTCATCAGACCATAGGACATTCTCCCAAAACTCCTCTGGATCATCCAAATGCTCTCTAGCAAACTTCAGACTGGCCCGGACATGTACTAGCTTAAGCAGTGGGACACGTCTGGCACTGCAGGATCTGAGTCCATGGTGGCGTAGTGTGTTATTTATGGTAGGCCTTGTTACATTGGTCCCAGCTCTCTGCAGTTCATTCACTAGGTCCCCCGCGTGGTTCTGGGATTTTTGCTCACCGTTCTTGTGATCATTCTGACCCCACGGGGTGGGATTTTGCGTGGAGCCCCAGATCGAGGGAGATTATCAGTGGTCTTGTATGTCTTCCATTTTCTAATTATTGCTCCCACTGTTGATTTCTTCACTCCAAGCTGGTTGGCTATTGCAGATTCAGTCTTCCCAGCCTGGTGCAGGGCTACAATTTTGTTTCTGGTGTCCTTTGACAGCTCTTTGGTCTTCACCATATTGGAGTTTGGAGTCAGACTGTTTGAGGGTGTGCACAGGTGTCTTTTTATACTGATTACAAGTTTAAACAGGTGCCATTACTACAGGTAATGAGTGGAGGAAAGAGGAGACTCTTAAAGAAGAAGTTACAGGTCTGTGAGAGCCAGAAATCTTGATTGTTTGTTTCTGACCAAATACTTATTTTCCACCATAATATGCAAATAAATTGTTAAAAAAAACAGACAATGTGATTTTCTGGATTTTTTTTTCTCAGTTTGTCTCCCATAGTTGAGGTCTACCTATAATGTAAATTACAGACGCCTCTCATCTTTTTAAGTGGTGGAACTTGCACTATTGCTGACTGACTAAATACTTTTTTGCCCCACTATATATATATATATATATATATATATATATATATATATATATATATATATACGCACACACTGTACGGGCGTACAGCATGTGTGCATATTTAGCTTTAGTAATTGGCACCAGGCTGCGCTGTTAAAAAATAAACAAACCCAGTTACTCACCTCTTTCTCCAGTGTCCAGTACTGGCTCCGGCTCCGGCTCCTAGCCCAGCAGTGCAGGGAATCCCGAAATCCGGGCGGCGCATCGCCGCCTCTGTGCCTGCCGTACTATAACTACAATGGAGAGTGATCCCAGGACCGCTCACTAGACGGTTCTGGGAAAGCACCACATCACGTCACAGAACAGCCCGGCACATGTGCAGAGGTGGTGATGCACAACCCAGAATGCATAGCTTTGGGATTTCGGAATTCCCTGCACTGCCAGAGACAGCGCTGGACACCGGAGAGAGTTGAATAACTGGGTTTGTTTATTTTTTAACAGCGCAGCTTGGAGCCATGATACAGTATAGACCAAAAGTTTGGACACACCTTCTCATTTAAAGACTTTTCTGTATTTTCATGACTATGAAAATTGTACAATCACACTGAAGGCATCAAAGCTATGAATTAACACATGTGGAATTATATACTTAACAAAAAAAAGTGTGAAACAATTGTAAATATGTCTTATATTCTAGGTTCTTCAAAGTAGCCACCTCTTGCTTTGATGACTGCTTTGCACACTCTGGGCATTCTCTTGATGAGCTTCAAGAGATCGTCACCGGGAATGGCCTTCCAATAATCTTGAAGGAGTTCCCAGAGATGCTCAGCACTTGTTGGCCCTTTTGCCTTCACTCTGCGGTCCAGCTAACCCCAAACCATCTCGATTGGGTTCAGGTCTAGCGACTGTGGAGGCCAGGTCATCTGGCATAGCACCCCATCACTCTCCTTCTTGGTCAAATAGCCCTTACACAGCCTGGAGGTGTGTTTGGGGTCATTGTCCTGTTGAAAAATAAATGATGGTCCATCTAAACGCAAACCGGATGGAATAGCATGCCGCTGCAAGATGCTGTGGTAGCCATCCTGGTTCAGTATGCCATCAAGTTTGAATAAATCCCTAACAGTGTCACCAGCAAAGCACCCCCACACCATCACACCTCCTCGTCCATGCTTCACGGTGGGAACCAGGCATGTAGAGTCCATCCGTTCACCTTTTCTGCGTCGCACAAAGACACGGTGGTTAGAACCAAAGATCTCAAATTTGGACTCATCAGACCAAAGCACAGATTTCCACTGGTCTAATGTCCATTCCTTGTGTTCTTTAGCCAAAACAAGTGTCTTCTGCTTGTTGCCTGTCCTTAGCAGTGGTTTCCTAGCAGCTATTTTACCATGAAGGCCTGCTGCACAAAGTCTCCTCTTAACAGTTGTTGTAGAGATGTGTCTGCTGCTAGAACTGTGTGTGGCATTGACCTGGTCTCTAATCTGAGCTGCTGTTAACCTGCGATTTCTGAGGCTGGTGACTCGGATAAACTTATCCTCAGAAGCAGAGGTGACTCTTGGTCTTCCTTTCCTGGGGCGGTCCTCATGTGAGCCAGTTTCTTTGTAGCACTTGATGGTCTTTGCAACTGCACTTGGGGACACTTACAAAATGTTCACAATTTTTCGGACTGACTGCCCTTCATTTCTAAAAGTAATGATGGCCACTCGTTTTTCTTTACTTAGCTGCTTTTTTCTTGCTATAATACAAATTCTAACAGTCTATTCAGTAGGACTAACAGCTGTGTATCCACCAGACTTCTGCACAACACAACTAATGGTCCCAACACCATTTATAAGGCAATAAATTCCACTTATTAAACCTGACAGGGCACACTCGTGAAGTGAAAACCATTCCTGTGACTACCTCATGAAGCTCATCATGAGAATGCCAAGAGTGTGCAAAGCAGTCATCAAAGCAAAGAACCTAGAATATAAGACATAATTTCAGTTGTTTCACACTTTTTTGTTAAGTATATAATTAAACATGTGTTAATTCATAGTTTTGATGCTTTCAGTTTGAATGTACAAATTTCATAGTCATGAAAATACAGAAAAATCTTTAAATGAGGTGTGTTTAAACTTTTGGTCTGTACTGTACATATGCAAGAAAACTGGAAGAAGAGTGGCTCAACTGAGATTGTTGCTGAGGACTCAGTGTGCTGCTAGAGCAGGGGTTGGTTTCCGCCCGTACTTAACATGCATCCATGAAGAAATACCTCCGCACTGCTGAAGTCCTATACAAATCCTTTATTGCATTACAAAGTTCCAAAAGTGCCAGACCACCATCACCCACCCACATATATACACACACACTGTTTGGGCGTACAGTGTGTATATATATATATATATATATCACCGCAAAAAAGTAAAAAAAAAATAAAAAAAAAAAGTAAAAAAGTAAAAAACTGAGCGGCACCGACCCTTAATCAACTGTAATAATGAACTCTATTCAGGGATATCAGATGTGACTCCTCGCTATGCCGCTAACACCGGACCTCAGGTGCTCCTTCATAGAAAAAAGACTTCCATCCATGCACTCCTTGTAAGTAAAAAATGAGGGCACTCACCAGTCTTCGGTAAAGTGACTTCTTTATTAACAACGACAACTCCAGATAAAAGTCATGGCCGGGGGAGACGGAGCCGAAGCTCGTGTGAGCAGGGGAGGACGACGGCCGTTTCACGCTATGCCTGCGCTTCTACGGGTCGATTTGTGCTCAGGACAGACAGCGGATATAGTGCACCGGCCAGACACACCCCGCCACCAAATCCCTCCCACAAACCATAGAAATACAAAAAGCACATATTAAAAACTAAAGTTAAAAACAATACATGGCTTATGGAGTACATATATGACATGGAACACAAATCGCTACTGAAGAGATGTCAGCAAATGCTATACTAAATTATCGCTCTATGACCTGTCAATTGTGTTCACTATACGTGACACTGCGCTCATAAGACAACTACAGAAAAATGGACATATCGACTCTGTCATTGAAACCAAGCGGACCCATGGCATTACAGCGCAGGATCCACCTGGCTTCACATCTCAAGAGCAGATTGTCCAAATCACCACTATGGGCAGGCAAATTAACCTTTTCGATGCCAGCAAAGGTAAGACATTCAGTCCTACCACCGTGTTTCTCCCTCACATGGGAAATGAATCGCGGGACACCTTTTCCTGATGCTACTGACCTGCAATGCTCTCGAAAACGGACATACATCGGGCGGATAGTTTTGCTGATATAATATCGCTTGCAAGGACAGAATACAATATACACTACATGATCAGTTTTACACGTGATGAAATCATTAACCGTGTGTGACACTGCACCTATACGGAGAAACCGCTCTGTAAGGTGCTGCTTACAGCACGAGCAATGGCCGCACCTAAAATTGCCTTTAGGGGACATCCCATTTAGCCAATTAGTATTTGATTTAGTGACGCGGTTTCTTACCAATCTATCTCTTAACCTTGCACATCTTCTATTGGCTATTAAGGGGCCTCTTGCTGCTACGTCGGCTAACTCCTTATCTCTCTCTAACAGGTGCCAGTTCTTTTTAATAGCTAACCTAATTTGCTGGTCCATGTTGCTATATTTAAAACAAAAAGTAAATCTTTTCCCAATCTCCTGTCTGTGGGAGGGCGGTTTTTTAACAACCCCTTCTATCCTCTCATTTTTTACTCTGTCCAAAGTAGATGTCAGCAACCTCTCTGGGTAACCCCTTTCTCTAAATCTGACTTTCATCTCTTCTGATTGACGGTGAAACCCCTCTTCAGTGTTGTTCACCCTACTCACTCTCAAGAATTGGCTGTACGGTACTGCTCGTTTCGTATGCATGGGGTGATAACTGTTGTAATGCATCAGGGTATTGGCCGCTACCGGTTTACGAAAAAGTGAAGTGCAGACCTTACCGTCTTTAATTTCCAAGGCAACATCTAAGAATTCAAGCCGTTCACCCCCGAACACTGACGTAAAAACCATATTTAGATCATTGATCCGATTCAGGTGCGCCACAAAATCGCTAAAGGCATCTTTTGTCCCGTCCCAAATTATTACTATATCATCGACGTACCTATGATAATATTTTATGTGTTGCAAGAAACTATTGTTATACGAATAGATGTATTTTCTCCTCGGGTGAACAACACTGAAGAGGGTGCACTATATCCGCTGTCTGTCCTGAGCACAACTCGACCCGTAGAAAAGCAGGCATAGCGCGAAACGGCCGTCGTCCTCCCCTGCTCACACGAGCTTCGGCTCCCTCTCCCCTGGCCATGACTTTTATCTGGAGTTGTCGTTGTTAATAAAGAAGTCACTTTACCGAAGACTGGTGAGTGCCCTCATTTTTTACTTACAAGGAGCGTATATATATCTATCTCTGGAGAATTAATTCCAATCTTTTGGTATGATCAGCCCGATCTGATCCTATCTTTCCAGTGATCGGCCAACACTAGCTGGAATCAGTAGGCCTCACTACATTATATTACCCTCAAAGTTTCCCTTGAAGGCAAATATCACATAGTATTTTATATCAGCACCTTACAGTCTAGCATTTTTCACATTTGTGCAAAATAAACTTTGCAATAATTATGCATAATGGAATTGTTTTAATACAATGTTAAATGGTTAAGTAGCTTACCAGAGTCATGCAGAAGGAACTGCTGCTGGACACCATCAATACTGATCTCCTGGAACTCCAGGGGGATAACAAGTTGATCAAGGGTTTGAGGTAACCTTGGGATATTGCCAAGTTGCCTTGCTAATCGTATTGTCCTCTTCAGTGATGCTTTCCTTGGGAGAAGTGCTGCAACATTACAATGGGCTCCTGAAACGACTTCTATGAGAATCTGTTGTGGTGTCTTGTTATGGCTGGCAATCAGGCAACACAGCGTGCAGTAATCAGCGCACATACAGAGATCTGGCAATAACCAAAAACAATAGGATGAGCTCTGAGACGTGGAATCTCTGTAGACTGCAGTACCTGATCTATCCTCACACAACTATAAGCAGCAGTGGATTGCGCCTATACTACCTATGCAACTCGGCACCGCCTGAGGAGCTGACTAGCCTGAAGATAGAAATACAAGCCTGACTTACCTCAGAGAAATACCCCAAAGGAATAGGCAGCCCCCCACATATAATGACTGTTAGCAAGATGAAAAGACAAACGTAGGAATGAAATAGATTCAGCAAAGTGAGGCCCGATATTCTAGACAGAGCGAGGATAGCAAAGAGAACTATGCAGTCTACAAAAAACCCTAAAACGAAAACCACGCAAAGGGGCAAAAAGACCCACCGTGCCGAACTAACAGCACGGCGGTGCACCCCTTTGCTTCTCAGAGCTTCCAGCAAAAGTTAATAGCAAGCTGGACAGAAAAAACAGAAAACAAACTAGAAGCACTTATCTAGCAGAGCAGCAGGCCCAAGGAAAGATGCAGTAGCTCAGATCCAACACTGGAACATTGACAAGGAGCAAGGAAGACAGACTCAGGTGGAGCTAAATAGCAAGGCAGCCAATGAGCTCACCAAAACACCTGAGGGAGGAAGCCCAGAGACTGCAATACCACTTGTGACCACAGAAGTGAACTCAGCCACAGAATTCACAACAGTCCCCCCCCCTTGAGGAGGGGTCACCGAACCCTCACCAGAACCCCCAGGCCGACCAGGATGAGCCACATGAAAGGCACGAACAAGATCTGGGGCATGGACATCAGAGGCAAAAACCCAGGAATTATCTTCCTGAGCATAACCCTTCCATTTGACCAGATACTGGAGTTTCCGTCTAGAGACACGAGAATCCAAAATCTTCTCCACAATATACTCCAATTCCCCCTCCACCAAAACAGGGGCAGGAGGCTCCACAGATGGAACCATAGGTGCCACGTATCTCCTCAACAACGACCTATGGAATACATTATGTATGGAAAAGGAGTCTGGGAGGGTCAGACGAAAAGACACCGGATTGAGAATCTCAGAAATCCTATACGGACCAATAAAACGAGGTTTAAATTTAGGAGAGGAAACCTTCATAGGAATATGACGAGAAGATAACCAAACCAGATCCCCAACACGAAGTCGGGGTCCCACACGGCGTCTGCGATTAGCGAAAAGCTGAGCCTTCTCCTGGGACAAGGTCAAATTGTCCACTACCTGAGTCCAGATCTGCTGCAACCTGTCCACCACAGAATCCACACCAGGACAGTCCGAAGACTCAACCTGTCCTGAAGAGAAACGAGGATGGAACCCAGAATTGCAGAAAAATGGAGAGACCAAGGTAGCCGAGCTGGCCCGATTATTAAGGGCGAACTCAGCCAACGGCAAAAATGACACCCAATCATCCTGGTCAGCGGAAACAAAACATCTCAGATATGTTTCCTAGGTCTGATTGGTTCGTTCGGTCTGGCCATTAGTCTGAGGATGGAAGGCCGAGGAGAAAGATAGGTCAATGCCCATCCTACCACAAAAGGCTCGCCAGAACCTCGAGACAAACTGGGAACCTCTGTCAAAAACAATATTCTCAGGAATGCCATGTAAACGAACCACATGCTGGAAGAACAAAGGCACCAAATCAGAGGAGGAAGGCAATTTAACCAAGGGCACCAGATGGACCATTTTAGAAAAGCGATCACAGACCACCCAAATGACCGACATTTTTTGAGAAACGGGAAGGTCAGAAATGAAATCCATCGAAATATGTGTCCAAGGCCTCTTCGGGACCGGCAAGGGCAAAAGCAACCCACTGGCACGTGAACAGCAGGGCTTAGCCCTAGCACAAATTCCACAGGACTGCACAAAAGCACGCACATCCCGTGACAGAGATGGCCACCAGAAGGATCTAGCAACCAACTCCCTGGTACCAAAGATTCCTGGATGACCGGCCAGCACCGAACAATGAAGTTCAGAGATAACTTTACTAGTCCACCTATCAGGGACGAACAGTTTCTCGGCCGGACAACGATCAGGTTTATTAGCCTGAAATTTCTGCAACACTCTCCGCAAATCAGGGGAGATGGCAGACACAATGACTCCTTCCTTGAGGATACTCGCCGGCTCAGATAACCCCGGAGAGTCGGGCACAAAACTCCTAGACAGAGCATCCGCCTTCACATTTTTAGAGCCCGGAAGGTATGAAATCACAAAATCAAAACGAGCAAAAAATAACGACCAACGGGCCTGTCTAGGATTCAAGCGCTTGGCAGACTCAAGATAAGTAAGGTTCTTATGATCAGTCAAAACCACCACGCGATGCTTAGCACCCTCAAGCCAATGACGCCACTCCTCGAATGCCCACTTCATGGCCAGCAACTCTCGGTTGCCCACATCATAATTACGCTCAGCAGCAGAAAATTTCCTGGAAAAGAAAGCACATGGTTTGAACACTGAGCAACCAGAACCTCTCTGTGACAAAACCGCCCCTGCACCAATCTCAGAAGCATCAACCTCGACCTGGAACGGAAGAGAAACATCAGGTTGACACAACACAGGGGCACAGCAAAAACGACGCTTCAACTCCTGAAAAGCTTCCACGGCAGCAGAAGACCAATTAACCAAATCAGCACCCTTCTTGGTCAAATCGGTCAATGGTCTGGCAATGCTAGAAAAATTACAGATGAAGCGACGATAAAAATTAGCAAAGCCCAGGAATTTCTGCAGACTTTTTAGAGATGTCGGCTGAGTCCAATCCTGGATGGCCTGAACCTTAACCGGATCCATCTCGATAGTAGAAGGGGAAAAGATGAACCCCAAAAATGAAACTTTCTGCACACCGAAGAGACACTTTGATCCCTTCACGAACAAGGAATTAGCACGCAGTACCTGGAAAACCATTCTGACTTGCTTCACATGAGACTCCGAATCATCTGAGAAGATCAAAATGTCATCCAAGTAAACAATCAAGAATTTATCCAGATACTCACGGAAAATGTCATGCATTAAAGACTGAAAAACAGATGGAGCATTGGCAAGTCCGAACGGCATCACCAGATACTCAAAATGACCCTCGGGCGTATTAAATGCCGTTTTCCATTCATCTCCCTGCCTGATTCTCACCAGATTATACGCACCACGAAGATCAATCTTAGTAAACCAACTAGCCCACTTAATCCGAGCAAACAAGTCAGAAATCAATGGCAAGGGATACTGAAACTTAACAGTGATCTTATTAAGAAGGCGGTAATCAATACACGGTCTTAGCGAACCATCCTTCTTGGCCACAAAAAAGAACCCTGCTCCCAATGGTGACGACGATGGGCGAATATGTCCCTTCTCCAGGGACTCCTTCACATAACTGCGCATAGCGGTGTGTTCAGGTACAGACAAATTAAATAAACGACCCTTAGGGAATTTACTACCAGGAATCAAATCGATAGCACAATCACAATTCCTATGCGGAGGTAGGGCATCAGACTTGGACTCTTCAAATACATCCTGAAAGTCCGACAAGAACTCTGGGATGTCAGAAGGAATGGATGACGAAATAGACAAAAATGGAACATCACCATGTACTTCCTGACAACCCCAGCTGGTTACCGACATAGAGTTCCAATCCAATACTGGATTATGGGTTTGTAGCCATGGCAACCCCAACACAACCACATCATGCAAATTATGCAGTACCAGAAAGCGAATAACTTCCTGATGTGCAGGAGCCATGCACATGGTCAGCTGGGCCCAGTACTGAGGCTTATTCTTGGCCAAAGGTGTAGCATCAATTCCTCTCAACGGAATAGGACACCGCAAAGGCTCCAAGAAAAATCCACAACGTTTAGCATAATCCAAATCCATCAGATTCAGGGCAGCGCCTGAATCCACAAACGCCATGACAGAATACGATGACAAAGAGCACATTAAGGTAATGGACAAAAGGAATTTGGACTGTACAGTACCAATAACGGCAGAGCTATCGAACCGCCTAGTGCGTTTAGGACAATTAGAAATAGCATGAGTAGAATCACCACAATAGAAACACAGTCTGTTCAGACGTCTGTGTTCTTGCCGTTCTACTTTAGTCATAGTCCTGTCGCACTGCATAGGCTCAGGTTTACTCTCAGACAATACCGCCAGATGGTGCACAGATTTACGCTCGCGCAAGCGACGACCGATCTGAATGGCCAAGGACATAGACTCATTCAAACCAGCAGGCATAGGAAATCCCACCATTACATCCTTAAGAGCTTCAGCGAGACCCTTTCTGAACAAAGCCGCTAGTGCAGATTCATTCCACAGAGTGAGTACTGACCACTTCCTAAATTTCTGACAATATACTTCTACATCATCCTGACCCTGACATAAAGCCAGCAGATTTTTCTCAGCCTGATCCACTGAATTAGGCTCATCGTAAAGCAATCCCAGGGCCTGGAAAAATGCATCAACATTACTCAATGCAGAATCTCCTGGTGCAAGAGAAAACGCCCAGTCCTGTGGGTCGCCGCGCAAAAAAGAAATAATAATCAAAACCTGTTGAATAGGATTACCAGAAGAATGAGGTTTCAAGGCCAAAAATAGCTTACAATTATTTCTGAAGCTCAGGAACTTAGTTCTGTCACCAAAAAACAAATCAGGAATCTGAATTCTTGGTTCTAGCATCGATTTCTGATCAATAGTATCTTGAATCTTTTGTACATTTACAACGAGATTATCCATTGAGGAGCACAGAGCCTGAATATCCATGTCCACAGCTGTGTCCTGAAGCACTCTAATGTCTAGGGGAAAAAAAAGACTGAAGACAGAGCTAAGAAAAAAAAATGATGTCAGGATTTCTTTTTTCCCTCTATTGGGAATCATTGGTGTGGCTCCTTGTACTGTTATGGCTGGCAATCAGGCAACACAGCGTGCAGTAATCAGCGCACATACAGAGATCTGGCAATAACCAAAAACAATAGGACGAGCTCTGAGACGTGGAATCTCTGTAGACTGCAGTACCTGATCTATCCTCACACAACTATAAGCAGCAGTGGATTGCGCCTATACTACCTATGCAACTCGGCACCGCCTGAGGAGCTGACTAGCCTGAAGATAGAAATACAAGCCTGACTTACCTCAGAGAAATACCCCAAAGGAATAGGCAGCCCCCCACATATAATGACTGTTAGCAAGATGAAAAGACAAACGTAGGAATGAAATAGATTCAGCAAAGTGAGGCCCGATATTCTAGACAGAGCGAGGATAGCAAAGAGAACTATGCAGTCTACAAAAAACCCTAAAACGAAAACCACGCAAAGGGGCAAAAAGACCCACCGTGCCGAACTAACAGCACGGCGGTGCACCCCTTTGCTTCTCAGAGCTTCCAGCAAAAGTTAATAGCAAGCTGGACAGAAAAAACAGAAAACAAACTAGAAGCACTTATCTAGCAGAGCAGCAGGCCCAAGGAAAGATGCAGTAGCTCAGATCCAACACTGGAACATTGACAAGGAGCAAGGAAGACAGACTCAGGTGGAGCTAAATAGCAAGGCAGCCAACGAGCTCACCAAAACACCTGAGGGAGGAAGCCCAGAGACTGCAATACCACTTGTGACCACAGAAGTGAACTCAGCCACAGAATTCACAACAGTGTCTCCTGTGTTGTCCTTGCCCTGGTGACTGCCTCATTAACAAGTCGGATTGCTTCAGGTCTTGCAGCTTGTGCTGCGTGACTGTGAAGATTGACTACTTTCACAACTTCGCCAGATTCTTCATTGGTCCAAACACGTCCCTTGCAAGTTGACCGTTTTTCCCATACCCAGATGGAATGGACATCATCAGCGGTTCGTTTGGAAAATAAGTAAATGTGATTCTCATGGACCAACTTCCTCCTTCCACGTTTGGACAGAACTGAATTCATAGTTGTAGAAAGTGAATTGCTGTGGAAGCTGACTGATTTTTTGTGGCAGTACACTTCTCTCTTTGTGGAGATTTCAGACACTGCTATATTCTGATGTACAGGTGGAATAAAAGCTAGTCTAATGCAGGGCCGCCATCAGGGCATTACAGCCGTGACTGGCGTAAGGGGCCCGGTGAGCAGAGGGGGCCCGCATCGGGCCCCCTCTTACCTGCTCACCGGGCCCCTACCGGCAGCCACAGGCTGAACCGGGCCCTTAGCGGCGGCCGGCGCTGCAGCTGTACGCTATTGACATGCGGGCCCGCGCCCGCACGTCAATAGTTAACAGCCGCCAGCCGCAGCGTGCAGGTCGCCGGCGTCTGACGTCATTGTCAGTCGCCGGCGAGTGCACAGTGCAGCTGCGTGGAGAGAGGAGCGCGGCAGGTAAGTAGAACTTTTTTTTTTTTCTATTGAGAGCGGAGAGCGGCGATCGGGGGGGGGGGGGGGGGTTTGGGCAGAAGGCTGGACACAGAGGGGGCAGAAGGCCGCTGGACACAGAGGGGGCAGAAGGCCGCTGGACACAGGGGGGCAGAAGGCCGCTGGACACAGGGGGGCAGAAGGCAGCTGGACACGGGGGCAGAAGGCAGCTGGACACAGGGGGGCAGAAGGCAGCTGGACACAGATGGGGCAGAAGGCAGCTGGACACGGGGGCAGAAGGCAGCTGGACACAGGGGGGCAGAAGGCAGCTGGACACAGAGGGGGCAGAAGGCAGCTGGACACAGGGGGGCAGTAAAGCTGGACACAGGGGGGCAGAAGGCAGCTGGACACAGAGGGGGCAGAAGGCAGCTGGACACAGGGGGGCAGAAGGCAGCTGGACACAGAGGGGGCAGAAGGCAGCTGGACACAGATGGGGCAGAAGGCAGCTGGACACAGATGGGGCAGAAGGCAGCTGGACACAGGGGGGCAGAAGGCCGCTGGACACAGAGGGGGCAGAAGGCCGCTGGACACAGAGGGGCAGAAGGCCGCTGGACACAGAGGGGGCAGAAGGCCGCTGGACACAGAGGGGGCAGAAGGCAGCTGGACACAGGGGGTCAGAAGGCAGCTGGACACAGATGGGGCAGAAGGCAGCTGGACACGGGGGCAGAAGGCAGCTGGACACAGGGGGGCAGAAGGCAGCTGGACACAGAGGGGGCAGAAGGCAGCTGGACACAGGGGGGCAGTAAAGCTGGACACAGGGGGGCAGAAGGCAGCTGGACACAGAGGGGGCAGAAGGCAGCTGGACACAGGGGGGCAGAAGGCAGCTGGACACAGAGGGGGCAGAAGGCAGCTGGACACAGGGGGGCAGAAGGCAGCTGGACACAGATGGGGCAGAAGGCAGCTGGACACAGAGGGGGCAGAAGGCAGCTGGACACAGGGGGGCAGAAGGCAGCTGGACACGGGGCAGAAGGCAGCTGGACACAGAGGGGGCAGAAGGCAGCTGGACACAGAGAGGGCAGAAGGCAGCTGGACACAGAGGGGGCAGAAGGCAGCTGGACACAGAGGGGGCAGAAGGCAGCTGGACACAGAGGGGGCAGAAGGCCGCTGGACACGGGGGCAGTAAAGCTGGACAAGGGGGGGGGGGCAGAAGGCCGCTGGACACAGAAGGGCAGTAAAGCTGGACACGGGGGGCAGAAGGCTGGACACAGGGGGGCAGTAAAGCTGGACACAGGGGGGGCAGAAGGCTGGACACAGAGGGGGCAGTAAAGCTGGACACAGGGGGCAGTAAAGCTGGACACAGAGGGGGCAGTAAAGCTGGACACAGAGGGGGCAGTAAATCTGGACACAGAGGGGGCAGTAAATCTGGACACAGAGGGGGCAGTAAATCTGGACACAGAGGGGGCAGTAAATCTGGACACAGAGGGGGCAGTAAATCTGGACACAGAGGGGGCAGTAAATCTGGATACAGAGGGGGCAGTAAATCTGGACACAGAGGGGGCAGTAAATCTGGACACAGAGGGGGCAGTAAATCTGGACACAGAGGGGGCAGTAAATCTGGACACGGGGCAGTAAATCTGGACACAGGGGGCAGTAAAGCTGGACACAGAGGGGGCAGTAAAGCTGGACACGGGGGGGGGTAGAAAGCTGGACACGGGGCGGCAGAAAGCTGGACACGGGGGGGGGGGGGCAGAAAGCTGGACACGGGGGGGGCAGAGAGCTGGACACGGGGGGGCAGAAAGCTGGACACGGGGGGGGGCAGAAAGCTGGACAGGGGGGGGCGGGGCAGAAAGCTGGACACATGGGGGGCAGAAAGCTGGACACATGGGGGGCAGAAAGCTGGACACATGGGGGGCAGAAAGCTGGACACGGGGCAGAGTGCTGGACAGAGATGGGGCAGAGTGCTGGACAGAGATGGGGCAGAGTGCTGGACAGAGATGGGGCAGAGTGCTGGACAGAGATGGGGCAGAGTGCTGGACAGAGATGGGGCAGAGTGCTGGACAGAGATGGGGCAGAGTGCTGGACAGAGATGGGGCAGAGTGCTGGGCAGAGTGCTGGACAGAGATGGGGCAGAGTGCTGGACAGAGATGGGGCAGAGTGCTGGACAGAGATGGGGCAGAGTGCTGGACAGAGATGGGGCAGAGTGCTGGACAGAGATGGGGCAGAGTGCTGGACAGAGATGGGGCAGAGTGCTGGACAGAGATGGTGCAGGATTGGAAACAGATGGGGCAGGATGGATACGATGGAGACAGATGGGGCAGGATGGGTGTTCTGGCTGGCAATCAGGCAACACAGCGTGCAGTAATCAGCGCACATACAGAGATCTGGCAATAACCAAAAACAATAGGACGAGCTCTGAGACGTGGAATCTCTGTAGACTGCAGTACCTGATCTATCCTCACACAACTATAAGCAGCAGTGGATTGCGCCTATCACTACCTATGCAACTCGGCACTGCCTGAGGAGCTGACTAGCCTGAAGATAGAAATACAAGCCTGACTTACCTCAGAGAAATACCCCAAAGGAATAGGCAGCCCCCCACATATAATGACTGTTAGCAAGATGAAAAGACAAACGTAGGAATGAAATAGATTCAGCAAAGTGAGGCCCGATATTCTAGACAGAGCGAGGATAGCAAAGAGAACTATGCAGTCTACAAAAAACCCTAAAACGAAAACCACGCAAAGGGGCAAAAAGACCCACCGTGCCGAACTAACAGCACGGCGGTGCACCCCTTTGCTTCTCAGAGCTTCCAGCAAAAGTTAATAGCAAGCTGGACAGAAAAAACAAAAAACAAACTAGAAGCACTTATCTAGCAGAGCAGCAGGCCCAAGGAAAGATGCAGTAGCTCAGATCCAACACTGGAACATTGACAAGGAGCAAGGAAGACAGACTCAGGTGGAGCTAAATAGCAAGGCAGCCAACGAGCTCACCAAAACACCTGAGGGAGGAAGCCCAGAGACTGCAATACCACTTGTGACCACAGAAGTGAACTCAGCCACAGAATTCACAACAGTACCCCCCCCTTGAGGAGGGGTCACCGAACCCTCACCAGAACCCCCAGGCCGACCAGGATGAGTCACATGAAAGGCACGAACAAGATCTGGGGCATGGACATCAGAGGCAAAAACCCAGGAATTATCTTCCTGAGCATAACCCTTCCATTTGACCAGATACTGGAGTTTCCGTCTAGAGACACGAGAATCCAAAATCTTCTCCACAATATACTCCAATTCCCCCTCCACCAAAACAGGGGCAGGAGGCTCCACAGATGGAACCATAGGTGCCACGTATCTCCTCAACAACGACCTATGGAATACATTATGTATGGAAAAGGAGTCTGGGAGGGTCAGACGAAAAGACACCGGATTGAGAATCTCAGAAATCCTATACGGACCAATAAAACGAGGTTTAAATTTAGGAGAGGAAACCTTCATAGGAATATGACGAGAAGATAACCAAACCAGATCCCCAACACGAAGTCGGGGTCCCACACGGCGTCTGCGATTAGCGAAAAGCTGAGCCTTCTCCTGGGACAAGGTCAAATTGTCCACTACCTGAGTCCAGATCTGCTGCAACCTGTCCACCACAGAATCCACACCAGGACAGTCCGAAGACTCAACCTGTCCTGAAGAGAAACGAGGATGGAACCCAGAATTGCAGAAAAATGGAGAGACCAAGGTAGCCGAGCTGGCCCGATTATTAAGGGCGAACTCAGCCAACGGCAAAAATGACACCCAATCATCCTGGTCAGCGGAAACAAAACATCTCAGATATGTTTCCAAGGTCTGATTGGTTCGTTCGGTCTGGCCATTAGTCTGAGGATGGAAGGCCGAGGAGAAAGATAGGTCAATGCCCATCCTACCACAAAAGGCTTGCCAGAACCTCGAGACAAACTGGGAACCTCTGTCAGAAACAATATTCTCAGGAATGCCATGTAAACGAACCACATGCTGGAAGAACAAAGGCACCAAATCAGAGGAGGAAGGCAATTTAACCAAGGGCACCAGATGGACCATTTTAGAAAAGCGATCACAGACCACCCAAATGACCGACATTTTTTGAGAAACGGGAAGGTCAGAAATGAAATCCATCGAAATATGTGTCCAAGGCCTCTTCGGGACCGGCAAGGGCAAAAGCAACCCACTGGCACGTGAACAGCAGGGCTTAGCCCTAGCACAAATTCCACAGGACTGCACAAAAGCACGCACATCCCGTGACAGAGATGGCCACCAGAAGGATCTAGCAACCAACTCCCTGGTACCAAAGATTCCTGGATGACCGGCCAGCACCGAACAATGAAGTTCAGAGATAACTTTACTAGTCCACCTATCAGGGACGAACAGTTTCTCGGCCGGACAACGATCAGGTTTATTAGCCTGAAATTTCTGCAACACTCTCCGCAAATCAGGGGAGATGGCAGACACAATGACTCCTTCCTTGAGGATACTCGCCGGCTCAGATAACCCCGGAGAGTCGGGCACAAAACTCCTAGACAGAGCATCCGCCTTCACATTTTTAGAGCCCGGAAGGTATGAAATCACAAAATCAAAACGAGCAAAAAATAACGACCAACGGGCCTGTCTAGGATTCAAGCGCTTGGCAGACTCAAGATAAGTAAGGTTCTTATGATCAGTCAAAACCACCACGCGATGCTTAGCACCCTCAAGCCAATGACGCCACTCCTCGAATGCCCACTTCATGGCCAGCAACTCTCGGTTGCCCACATCATAATTACGCTCAGCAGCAGAAAATTTCCTGGAAAAGAAAGCACATGGTTTGAACACTGAGCAACCAGAACCTCTCTGTGACAAAACCGCCCCTGCACCAATCTCAGAAGCATCAACCTCGACCTGGAACGGAAGAGAAACATCAGGTTGACACAACACAGGGGCACAGCAAAAACGACGCTTCAACTCCTGAAAAGCTTCCACGGCAGCAGAAGACCAATTAACCAAATCAGCACCCTTCTTGGTCAAATCGGTCAATGGTCTGGCAATGCTAGAAAAATTACAGATGAAGCGACGATAAAAATTAGCAAAGCCCAGGAATTTCTGCAGACTTTTTAGAGATGTCGGCTGAGTCCAATCCTGGATGGCCTGAACCTTAACCGGATCCATCTCGATAGTAGAAGGGGAAAAGATGAACCCCAAAAATGAAACTTTCTGCACACCGAAGAGACACTTTGATCCCTTCACGAACAAGGAATTAGCACGCAGTACCTGGAAAACCATTCTGACTTGCTTCACATGAGACTCCCAATCATCTGAGAAGATCAAAATGTCATCCAAGTAAACAATCAAGAATTTATCCAGATACTCACGGAAAATGTCATGCATTAAAGACTGAAAAACAGATGGAGCATTGGCAAGTCCGAACGGCATCACCAGATACTCAAAATGACCCTCGGGCGTATTAAATGCCGTTTTCCATTCATCTCCCTGCCTGATTCTCACCAGATTATACGCACCACGAAGATCAATCTTAGTAAACCAACTAGCCCCCTTAATCCGAGCAAACAAGTCAGAAATCAATGGCAAGGGATACTGAAACTTAACAGTGATCTTATTAAGAAGGCGGTAATCAATACACGGTCTTAGCGAACCATCCTTCTTGGCTACAAAAAAGAACCCTGCTCCCAAAGGTGACGACGATGGGCGAATATGTCCCTTCTCCAGGGACTCCTTCACATAACTGCGCATAGCGGTGTGTTCAGGTACGGACAAATTAAATAAACGACCCTTAGGGAATTTACTACCAGGAATCAAATCGATAGCACAATCACAATTCCTATGCGGAGGTAGGGCATCAGACTTGGACTCTTCAAATACATCCTGAAAGTCCGACAAGAACTCTGGGATGTCAGAAGGAATGGATGACGAAATAGACAAAAATGGAACATCACCATGTACTCCCTGACAACCCCAGCTGGTTACCGACATAGAGTTCCAATCCAATACTGGATTATGGGTTTGTAGCCATGGCAACCCCAGCACGACCACATCATGCAAATTATGCAGAACCAGAAAGCGAATAACTTCCTGATGTGCAGGAGCCATGCACATGGTCAGCTGGGCCCAGTACTGAGGCTTATTCTTGGCCAAAGGTGTAGCATCAATTCCTCTCAACGGAATAGGACACCGCAAAGGCTCCAAGAAAAATCCACAACGTTTAGCATAATCCAAATCCATCAGTTTCAGGGCAGCGCCTGAATCCACAAACGCCATGACAGAATACGATGACAAAGAGCACATTAAGGTAATGGACAAAAGGAATTTGGACTGTACAGTACCGATAACGGCAGAGCTATCGAACCGCCTAGTGCGTTTAGGACAATTAGAAATAGCATGAGTAGAATCACCACAATAGAAACACAGTCTGTTCAGACGTCTGTGTTCTTGCCGTTCTACTTTAGTCATAGTCCTGTCGCACTGCATAGGCTCAGGTTTACTCTCAGACAATACCGCCAGATGGTGCACAGATTTACGCTCGCGCAAGCGACGACCGATCTGAATGGCCAAGGACATAGACTCATTCAAACCAGCAGGCATAGGAAATCCCACCATTACATCCTTAAGAGCTTCAGAGAGACCCTTTCTGAACAAAGCCGCTAGTGCAGATTCATTCCACAGAGTGAGTACTGACCACTTCCTAAATTTCTGACAATATACTTCTACATCATCCTGACCCTGGCATAAAGCCAGCAGATTTTTCTCAGCCTGATCCACTGAATTAGGCTCATCGTAAAGCAATCCCAGCGCCTGGAAAAATGCATCAACATTACTCAATGCAGAATCTCCTGGTGCAAGAGAAAACGCCCAGTCCTGTGGGTCGCCGCGCAAAAAAGAAATAATAATCAAAACCTGTTGAATAGGATTACCAGAAGAATGAGGTTTCAAGGCCAAAAATAGCTTACAATTATTTCTGAAGCTCAGGAACTTAGTTCTGTCACCAAAAAACAAATCAGGAATCGGAATTCTTGGTTCTAGCATCGATTTCTGATCAATAGTATCTTGAATCTTTTGTACATTTACAACGAGATTATCCATTGAGGAGCACAGAGCCTGAATATCCATGTCCACAGCTGTGTCCTGAAGCACTCTAATGTCTAGGGGAAAAAAAAGACTGAAGACAGAGCTAAGAAAAAAAAATGATGTCAGGATTTCTTTTTTCCCTCTATTGGGAATCATTAGGGGGCTCCTTGTACTGTTCTAGCTGGCAATCAGGCAACACAGCGTGCAGTAATCAGCGCACATACAGAGATCTGGCAATAACCAAAAACAATAGGACGAGCTCTGAGACGTGGAATCTCTGTAGACTGCAGTACCTGATCTATCCTCACACAACTATAAGCAGCAGTGGATTGCGCCTATCACTACCTATGCAACTCGGCACTGCCTGAGGAGCTGACTAGCCTGAAGATAGAAATACAAGCCTGACTTACCTCAGAGAAATACCCCAAAGGAATAGGCAGCCCCCCACATATAATGACTGTTAGCAAGATGAAAAGACAAACGTAGGAATGAAATAGATTCAGCAAAGTGAGGCCCGATATTCTAGACAGAGCGAGGATAGCAAAGAGAACTATGCAGTCTACAAAAAACCCTAAAACGAAAACCACGCAAAGGGGCAAAAAGACCCACCGTGCCGAACTAACAGCACGGCGGTGCACCCCTTTGCTTCTCAGAGCTTCCAGCAAAAGTTAATAGCAAGCTGGACAGAAAAAACAGAAAACAAACTAGAAGCACTTATCTAGCAGAGCAGCAGGCCCAAGGAAAGATGCAGTAGCTCAGATCCAACACTGGAACATTGACAAGGAGCAAGGAAGACAGACTCAGGTGGAGCTAAATAGCAAGGCAGCCAACGAGCTCACCAAAACACCTGAGGGAGGAAGCCCAGAGACTGCAATACCACTTGTGACCACAGAAGTGAACTCAGCCACAGAATTCACAACAGATGGGGAGATCATATGGGGTAGAATGGATACTCATGAGGGCAGGATGAGAGAACATATGACTGGAGCCTGAAATGAGACACACGGTGGCCAGGATGGCGAATATTACCATAGGGGCTAATTAAGGGATATTATTATTGCAGTGATGTATTTATTTTATTTTTTGAGTATACTGTTTTAAATGGGGGGGGGGCGGTCCTGTTACTGTGTAGAGTGATACTATGTTGCCTTCTTCATGTGGTGTAATGTAGAAGTTGGGAAAATTAAGTAATGTGTTCTACAAGCGGAACTCGAGATAACTGTTTTATTTCCTGCAGAGACGAGTCCTGGCTGGATAAAGTGATGGCGGTCTGTGCTGGATGAAAGATGAAGGACTTCACCTAGAGACGTCACTGGTGAGTCAGTGTTACCTATACACTTACACTATACACTGTATACTATATACAGAGGTCCTGTGTACAATGTCACCAGTGATCACTGTATTATCTATACATTATATACAGAGCTCCTGTGTGTAATGTCACCAGTGATCACTGTATTACCTGTACACAGACACTGCTTACTAATTACAGATCTCCTGTGCATAATGGCACTGATGGTGATAGTATTGTGGGTTTTTTTTGTATTACTGATCAGTATTGTAGTATTCAGTCATTGTTGGTAATATGTGGTCTGGTCATGATGTGGAGGTAATATGTGGTCTGGTCATGGTGTAGCGGTATTTGTTCCTTGTATTTTATATTATTCGATCACTGTGGTGGTAATATGTCATCTGGTCATAGTGTTGTGGTATTTGTTCCTTGTATGTAGTATTATAGGTCATTTTAAAAATTGAAAAATAAATAAAAATATACCTAAATTGTATTGCATATTTTAACAAATATTTAGTAGGTTACAGTAGAGTAAGGCCCGGCCAAAAGTGTCTACCTTGTTGTGGTGGCGGCTTAAAAAATCTTTTGGCCAAAACAAAAGCTGCCGGCTATATGTGTGATCTGGTGATGGGAACTGTCAATGTGTGATAGGTGAGAAGTGGAGATTTTCCAAGAGAGAGTGGTGGGACTGTGGACAGTTCGTGGGGTGGAGCCTGGAGGCGGGGCTGGGGTGGAGCCTGGGCGGAGTTTCAAGGGGGCCCGAAAATTTTGCCAGTATGGGGCCCCGAAATTTCTAGTGGCAGCCCTGGTCTAATGTAACTTGCAGGACATGTGACCTGCTACTTGTTACATCTGCAACAAAACTTGCAGCAAAGCAGGTCAGTGCTGGGTCAACTTGCAACAAAGCAGGTCAGTGCTGGGCCAGGTAAAAGTTCAAAATTGTTTAGATTTAAGGCCTCTTGCACACTGTAATTTTAGAGTGGTTTCACACTTGTGTTTGTGGCCGCCAGAGGTCAATCCGCTCTGGATCTGACATCCAGCTAACCCCAGGGCAATGCTGGTGGAATGCTGGCATTCCGCTCGCATTGCCCATAGAAGTGAACGGCTCGGTTCCGCGATCTGCAGCCGCCCGTTCGCTTTCATAATGCCGCATTCCGCTATCAGTGTCAGAATAAAAAGAAGAGCTTTTTCTTCTTTTCGTTCCACTGCAGGTTAGCGGAATGCGGCATCACAGAAGCGAACGGGCGGCCTGTAGTGCATATGTAGCGGAAGTGTAAAAGCACCCTTATGCTGCCACTGTTTTAGAACTCCAAAGCACGTGCTTTACTGGCATTTTTCAGAGCGCTTTTGTGAGCGCTCTCGGTAATAACCCATAAGATACAGGCTATTGATGAATGCTAAGTGCTCAAAAATAGCTCCTGTAATAAAATAAAAAGAGCTGGCCGAAACAACACCTCGCTTTTCCAGCCATTGACTTATTTACTATATAACTGTCTAAGGGTCACTTTCGTCTTTCTGTCTGTAACGTTTTATTCGTATATTCATTTGTTGCGGCGTCTGTCTGTCTGTCAAGTCGCTGATTGGTCATGGCAAAACGCCCACGACCATTGCCACGACCAATCGGCGACGGTCACAGGCTGCCAGAAAAAAGGCCGCTGCTTCACTGCCCTGCACTCACCGCTGACCGCTCACACAGGGTTAATGCCAGCGTTAATGGATCGCAGTGTACCGCACTCCGTTAATGCTGCTATTAACCCTGTGTGACCAACTTTTCACTATTGATCGTGCCTATGCAGCATCAATAGTGAAAAGATGTAATGTTAAAAATATATTTTTTTAAAAAAAAAGTTATTCTCACCCCCTCCGATGTCGCGCTGTCCTCCGCGTCTCTCTCCAGTGCACGCCGTGCCTTCCGGTCCGAACGATGCTATGCGTCCAGGACCTGCAATGATGTCACAGTCATGTGACCGCAACATCATCGCAGGTCCTATGCTCAGACCGGAAGCCACTGCCAGCACTGCAGAGGCGCGAGGACTTCAGGGCCCGTGGCTGAGGTGAGTATATCTTTATTTTATTTTTTTAACACGAATATAGTGCCCACATTCCTAGACTACGTGGGCAGTGCAATATACTACGTGAAAAGTGCAATATACTATGTCGGCTGGCCAATATACTACATGTGCTGTGCAATTTACTATGTGGACTGTGCAATTTACATGCGCTGTCCAAAATACTACTTCGGCTGTCCAATATACTACATGGCCTGTGCAATGTACTACGTGGACTGTCCAATATACTACATAACCTGTGCAACATACCACGTGGCTGCGCCTTCTAGAATACCCAATACGTTAGAATCGGGCCACCATCTAGTATATTCAAAATTGGCAATCTTCTTAGCGATTTTCCAGTGCTTAGCAATTGGGAAAGTGGCTACTGTGAAAGAGGTCTTAGGGCTAAAACACAAGGCCAAAATTCCCTGCCTAATTTGGGGGCGAAACGTCCGGGGGCGAAACGTCCGGGGGCGAAACGTCCGGGGGCGAAACGTCCGGGGGCGAGGTGTACCTGGGGGCGAACTGCTGGGTGCGAACTGCTGGGGGCGAACTGCTGGGGGCGAACTGCTGGGGGCGAACTGCTGGGGGCGAAACTTCCTAAAACCGGGCTAGGCATAAGGCAGGGGCACAAGTGCGGGCTAGGCATAACGCAGGGGCACAAGTGCGGGCTAGGCATAAGGCAGGGGCACAAGTGCGGGCTAGGCATAAGGCAGGGACACAAGTGCGGGCTAGGCATAAGGCAGGGGCACAAGTGCGGCTAGGCATAAGGCAGGGGCACAAGTGCGGGCTAGGCATAAGGCAGGGGCACAAGTGCGGGCTAGGCATAAGGCAGGGGCACAAGTGCGGGCTAGGCATAAGGCAGGGGCACAAGTGCGGGCTAGGCATAAGGCAGGGGCACAAGTGCGGGCTAGGCATAAGGCAGGGGCACAAGTGCGGGCTAGGCATAAGGCAGGGGCACAAGTGCGGGCTAGGCATAAGGCAGGGGCACAAGTGCGGGCTAGGCATAAGGCAGGGGCACAAGTGCGGGCTAGGCATAAGGCAGGGGCACAAGTGCGGGCTAGGCATAAGGCAGGGGCACAAGTGCGGGCTAGGCATAAGGCAGGGGCACAAGTGCGGGCTAGGCATAAGGCAGGGGCACAAGTGCGGGCTAGGCATAAGGCAGGGGCACAAGTGCGAGCTAGGCATAAGGCAGGGGCACAAGTGCTGGCTAGGCATAGGGCAGGGGCACAAGTACTGGCTAGGCATAGGGCAGGGGCACAAGTACTGGCTAGGCATAGGGCAGGGGCACAAGTGCTGGCTAGGCATAGGGCAGGGGCACAAGTGCTGGCTAGGCATAGGGCAGGGGCACAAGTGCTGGCTAGGCATAGGGCAGGGGCACAAGTGGTGGCTAGGCATAAGTCAGGGGCACAAGTGCTGGCTAGGCATAGGGCAGGGGCACAAGTGCAAGCTAGGCAAAAGGCAGGGGCACAAGTGATGGCTAGGCGTAAGGCAGGGGCACAAGTGCTGGCTAGGCATAAGGCAGGGGCACAAGGGCTGGTTAGGCATAAGGCAGGGGCACAAGTGCTGGCTAGGCATAAGGCAGGGGCACAAGTGCTGGCTAGGCATAAGGCAGGGGCACAAGTGCTGGCTAGGCATAAGGCAGGGGCACAAGTACAAACTAAGCATAAGGCAGAAGCACAAGTGAAAGCTAGGCATAAGGCAGGGGCACAAGTGCTGGCTAGGTATAAGGCAGGGGCACAAGTGCAAACTAAGCATAAGGCAGAGGCACAAGTGCAAGCTAGGCATAAGGCAGGGGCACCTGTGCAGGCAAGGCTTAAGGCAGGGGCACAAGTGATGGCTACACATAAGGCATACGGCTAACTATTTGCACTCTTTGCATAAAGGGATAGGCACCCTTAGGGGTGAAGAGCTAGCTTTCACCCCTCTACTCTGTACTTGGATATTTAGAACTAGATCCTTTGTTGTACAGTGCGGAGCCACTCCATAACCCCCATGCTCCAAGCGACCAGGCACGTCTTGTATGTTATCCATAAATGGGTAATGCCTTCGTCCCCAATTACAGTCGTGCATGTGCATTCAGACAGGACAAGAGCGAAGAGCGTAAAGCCTGCCCTGTGTGCATAACCAACATGAAGCTAAAGACAAAAAACCAATAATGCAAGGGGCTCAAAAGTGCTGGCTAGGCATAAGGCAGGGGCACAAATGCTGGCTAGGCATAAGGCAGGGGCACAAGTGCTGGCTGGGCATAAGGCAGGGGCACAAGTGCTGGATAGGCATAAGGCAGGGGCACAAGTGCTGGCTAGGCATAAGGCAGGGGCACAAGTGCGGGCTAGGCATAAGGCAGGGGTACAAGTGCGGGCTAGGCATAAGGCAGGGGCACAAGTGCGGGCTAGGCTTAAGGCCGGGGCACAAGTGCGGGCTAGGCTTAAGGCCGGGGCACAAGTGCGGGCTAGGCTTAAGGCCGGGGCACAAGTGCGGGCTAGGCTTAAGGCCGGGGCACAAGTGCGGGCTAGGCTTAAGGCCGGGGCACAAGTGCGGGCTAGGCTTAAGGCCGGGGCACAAGTGCGGGCTAGGCATAAGGCAGGGGCACAAGTGCGGGCTAGCCATAAGGCAGGGGCACAAGTGCGGGCTAGGCATAAGGCCGGGGCACAAGTGCGGGCTAGGCTTAAAGCCGGGGCACAAGTGCGGGCTAGGCTTAAGGCCGGGGCACAAGTGCGGGCTAGGCTTAAGGCCGGGGCACAAGTGCGGGCTAGGCTTAAGGCCGGGGCACAAGTGCGGGCTAGGCTTAAGGCCGGGGCACAAGTGCGGGCTAGGCATAAGGCAGGGGCACAAGTGCGGGCTAGGCATAAGGCAGGGGCACAAGTGCGGGCTAGGCATAAGGCAGGGGCACAAGTGAGGGCTAGGCATAAGGCAGGGGCACACGTGCGGGCTAGGCATAAGGCAGGGGCACAAGTGCTGGCTAGGCATAGGGCAGGGGCACAAGTGCTGGCTAGGCATAGGGCAGGGGCACAAGTGCTGGCTAGGCATAGGGCAGGGGCACAAGTGCTGGCTAGGCATAGGGCAGGGGCACAAGTGCAAGCTAGGCGAAAGGCAGGGGCACAAGTGATGGCTAGGCGTAAGGCAGGGGCAAAAGTGCTGGCTAGGCATAAGGCAGGGGCACAAGGGCTGGTTAGGCATAAGGCAGGGGCACAAGTGCTGGCTAGGCATAAGGCAGGGGCACAAGTGCTGGCTAGGCAAAAGGCAGGGGCACAAGTACAAACTAAGCATAAGGCAGTGGCACAAGTGCAAGCTAGGCATAAGGCAGGGGCACAAGTGCTGGCTAGTCATAAGGCAGGGGCACAAGTGCAAACTAAGCATAAGGCAGAGGCACAAGTGCAAGCTAGGCTAAAGGTAGGGGCACCTGTGCAGGCTAGGCTTAAGGCAGGGGCACAAGTGATGGCTACACATAAGGCATACGGCTAACTCTTTGCACTCTTTGCATAAAGGGATAGGCACCCGTAGGGGTGAAGTGCTAGATTTCACCCCTCTACTCTGTACTTGGACATTTAGAACTAGATCCTTTGTTGTACAGTGCGGAGCCACTCCATAACCCCCATGCTCCAAGCGACCAGGCACATCTTGTCTGTCCTCCGTAAATGGGTAATGCCTTCGTCCCCAATTACAGTCGTGCATGTGCATTCAGACGGGACAAGAGCGAAGAGCGTAAAGCCTGCCCTGTGTGCATAACCAACATGAAGCTAAAGACAAAAAAAAACAATAATGCAAGGGGCTCAAAAGTGCTGGCTAGGCATGAGGCAGGGGCACAAGTGCTGGCTAGGCATGAGGCAGGGGCACAAGTGCTGGCTAGGCATGAGGCAGGGGCACAAGTGCTGGCTAGGCATAAGGCAGGGGAACAAGTGCGGGCTAGGCATAAGGCAGGGGCACAAGTGCGGGCTAGGCATAAGGCAGGGGCACAAGTGCGGGCTAGGCATAAGGCAGGGGCACAAGTGCGGGCTAGGCATAAGGCAGGGGCACAAGTGCGGGCTAGGCATAAGGCAGGGGCACAAGTGCGGGCTAGGCATTAGGCAGGGGCACAAGTGCGGGCTAGGCATAAGGCAGGGGCACAAGTGCGGGCTAGGCATAAGGCAGGGGCACAAGTGCGGGCTAGGCATAAGGCAGGGGCACAAGTGCGGGCTAGGCATAAGGCAGGGGCACAAGTGCGGGCTAGGCATAAGGCAGGGGCACAAGTGCGGGCTAGGCATTAGGCAGGGGCACAAGTGCGGGCTAGGCATAAGGCAGGGGCACAAGTGCGGGCTAGGCATAAGGCAGGGGCACAAGTGCGGGCTAGGCATAAGGCAGGGGCACAAGTGCGGGCTAGACATAAGGCAGGGGCACAAGTGCGGGCTAGGCATAAGGCAGGGGCACAAGTGCGGGCTAGGCATAAGGCAGGGGCACAAGTGCGGGCTAGGCATAAGGCAGGGGCACAAGTGCGGACTAGGCATAAGGCAGGGGAACAAGTGCGGGCTAGGCATAAGGCAGGGGCACAAGTGCGGGCTAGGCATTAGGCAGGGGCACAAGTGCGGGCTAGGCATAAGGCAGGGGCACAAGTGCGGGCTAGGCATAAGGCAGGGGCACAAGTGCGGGCTAGGCATAAGGCAGGGGCACAAGTGCGGGCTAGGCATAAGGCAGGGGCACAAGTGCGGGCTAGGCATAAGGCAGGGGAACAAGTGCGGGCTAGGCATAAGGCAGGGGCACAAGTGCGGGCTTGGCATAAGGCAGGGGCACAAGTGCGGGCTAGGCATAAGGCCGGGGCACAAGTGCGGGCTAGGCTTAAGGCCGGGGCACAAGTGCGGGCTAGGCTTAAGGCCGGGGCACAAGTGCGGGCAAGGCTTAAGGCCGGGGCACAAGTGCGGGCTAGGCTTAAGGCCGGGGCACAAGTGCGGGCTAGGCTTAAGGCCGGGGCACAAGTGCGGGCTAGGCTTAAGGCCGGGGCACAAGTGCGGGCTAGGCTTAAGGCCGGGGCACAAGTGCGGGCTAGGCTTAAGGCCGGGGCACAAGTGCGGGCTAGGCTTAAGGCCGGGGCACAAGTGCGGGCTAGGCTTAAGGCCGGGGCACAAGTGCGGGCTAGGCTTAAGGCCGGGGCACAAGTGCGGGCTAGGCTTAAGGCCGGGGCACAAGTGCGGTCTAGGCTTAAGGCCGGGGCACAAGTGCGGGCTAGGCTTAAGGCCGGGGCACAAGTGCGGGCTAGGCTTAAGGCCGGGGCACAAGTGCGGGCTAGGCTTAAGGCCGGGGCACAAGTGCGGGCTAGGCTTAAGGCCGGGGCACAAGTGCGGGCTAGGCTTAAGGCCGGGGCACAAGTGCGGGCTAGGCTTAAGGCCGGGGCACAAGTGCGAGCTAGGCTTAAGGCCGGGGCACAAGTGCGGGCTAGGCTTAAGGCCGGGGCACAAGTGCGGGCTAGGCTTAAGGCCGGGGCACAAGTGCGGGCTAGGCTTAAGGCCGGGGCACAAGTGCGGGCTAGGCTTAAGGCCGGGGCAGAAGTGCGGGCTAGGCTTAAGGCCGGGGCACAAGTGCGGGTTAGGCTTAAGGCCGGGGCACAAGTGCGGGCTAGGCTTAAGGCCGGGGCACAAGTGCGGGCTAGGCTTAAGGCCGGGGCACAAGTGCGGGCTAGGCTTAAGGCCGGGGCACAAGTGCGGGCTAGGCTTAAGGCCGGGGCAGAAGTGCGGGCTAGGCTTAAGGCCGGGGCACAAGTGCGGGTTAGGCTTAAGGCCGGGGCACAAGTGCGGGCTAGGCTTAAGGCCGGGGCACAAGTGCGGGCTAGGCTTAAGGCCGGGGCACAAGTGCGGGCTAGGCTTAAGGCCGGGGCACAAGTGCGGGCTAGGCTTAAGGCCGGGGCACAAGTGCGGGCTAGGCTTAAGGCCGGGGCACAAGTGCGGGCTAGGCTTAAGGCCGGGGCACAAGTGCGGGCTAGGCTTAAGGCCGGGGCACAAGTGCGGGCTAGGCTTAAGGCCAGGGCACAAGTGCGGGCTAGGCTTAAGGCCGGGGCACAAGTGCGGGCTAGGCTTAAGGCCGGGGCACAAGTGCGGGCTAGGCTTAAGGCCGGGGCACAAGTGCGGGCTAGGCTTAAGGCCGGGGCACAAGTGCGGGCTAGTGTCATGATCCCAATGGCAGGGGATCACTAAAGGACAAGCACAGATACAAACAAGCTCTAGGGCGATGGAACCTGAGCTGACCGCGACCCTGAACCTAACACACAAATAAAAGTAGCCGGGGAACGTGCCTACGATGATCCTAGACGTCTCGCTCCAGCCGAAGATCTAACTTCCCCTATTAGAAGAATTACAGACCTCTCTTGCCTCCAGAGAAACACCCCACAGAAATAGCAGCCCCCCACATACAATGACGGTGAAATGAGAGGAAAGCACATACGCAGTATGAAAACAGTTTCAGCAAAATGAGGCCCGCTAAAGCTAGATAGCAGAGGATACAAAAGTGATCTGCGCGGTCAGCGAAAAGCCCTTCAAAAAACCATCCTGAAATTACTTGAACTCATGTGCCAACTCATGGTACATGAGGAGCAATTTCAGCCCACTAGAGCAACCAGCAGCAAAGAAACAAATATCTGCAGGCTGGATTAAAAACCAAATAAAGCAAAACACCAAAACAGGAAAATCCAAACTTAGCTTGACCAGAAGGTTCTAGGAGCAGGGAGCAGAGGTAACAAGACACACTGGATACATTGATAACCGGCGAGGAAATGCCAGCAAAGCCAGGTTAAATAGGAAACTCCCATATCCTGATGGAACAGGTGGAACCCAGAGACCCAGGAAAGACAAGTCACCCAGTACCATCAGTAACCACCAGAGGGAGCCCAAAAACAGAACTCACAACAGTACCCCCCCCCTTGAGGAGGGGTCACCGAACCCTCACGAGAACCACCAGGGCGACCAGGATGAGCCCTATGAAAAGCGCGAACCAAATCATCAGCATGAACATCCGAGGCAACCACCCAAGAATTATCCTCCTGACCATAACCCTTCCACTTGACCAAATACTGGAGTTTCCGTCTGGAAACACGAGAATCCAAGATCTTCTCCACAACATACTCCAATTCTCCCTCCACCAGCACTGGAGCAGGAGGCTCAAGCGAAGGAACAACAGGTACCTCATACTTCCGCAACAACGACCGATGGAACACATTATGAATAGCAAACGATGCCGGGAGATCCAAACGAAACGACACAGGGTTAAGAATTTCCAAGATCCTATAGGGACCGATGAACCGAGGCTTGAACTTAGGAGAAGAGACCTTCATAGGAACAAAACGAGAAGACAACCACACCAAGTCCCCAACAAGAAGTCGAGGACCCACGCGGCGACGGCGATTAGCAAACTGCTGAGCCTTCTCCTGGGACAACTTCAAATTGTCCACCACATGACTCCAAATCCGATGCAACCTATCCACCACCATGTCCACTCCAGGACAATCAGAAGGTTCCACCTGACCAGAGGAAAAACGAGGATGAAACCCCGAATTACAAAAGAAAGGAGAAACCAAGGTAGCAGAACTAGCCCGATTATTAAGGGCAAACTCGGCCAGCGGCAAAAAGGTAACCCAGTCATCCTGATCAGCAGAAACAAAACACCTTAAATAAGTTTCCAAGGTCTGATTAGTTCGTTCAGTCTGGCCATTCGTCTGAGGATGGAATGCAGACGAAAAGGACAAATCAATGCCCATCTTAGCACAGAACGTCCGCCAAAATCTAGACACAAACTGGGATCCCCTGTCAGAAACGATGTTCTCAGGAATCCCATGCAAACGAACCACATTCTGAAAAAACAGAGGGACCAACTCAGAGGAGGAAGGCAACTTAGGCAAGGGTACCAGATGAACCATTTTAGAAAAGCGATCACACACAACCCAGATGACGGACATTTTTTGAGAGACAGGGAGATCCGAAATAAAGTCCATGGAAATGTGCGTCCAAGGCCTCTTCGGGATAGGCAAAGGTGACAACAATTCACTGGCCCGAGAACAGCAAGGCTTAGCCCGAGCACAAACCTCACAAGACTGCACAAAAGAACGCACATCCCTCGACAAGGAAGGCCACCAAAAAGACCTGGCCACCAAGTCTCTAGTACCAAATATTCCAGGATGACCTGCCAACGCAGAAGAATGGACCTTGGAGATGACTCTACTGGTCCAATTATCCGGAACAAACAGTCTCTCAGGCGGACAACGATCAGGTTTACCCGCCTGAAACTCCTGCAAAGCACGTCGCAAGTCTGGAGAGACAGCAGACAAAATCACCCCATCCCTAAGGATACCAGAGGGCTCAGAATTTCCAAGGGAGTCAGGCACAAAACTCCTAGAAAGAGCATCCGCCTTCACATTCTTTGAACCTGGCAGGTATGAAACCACAAAATTGAAACGAGAGAAAAACAGTGACCAACGAGCCTGTCTAGGATTCAGACGCCTGGCAGACTCAAGGTAAATCAAATTTTTGTGATCAGTCAAGACCACCACACGATGTCTAGCACCCTCTAGCCAATGACGCCACTCCTCAAATGCCCACTTCATGGCCAAAAGTTCCCGATTACCAACATCATAATTCCGCTCAGCCGGCGAAAACTTTCTAGAAAAAAACGCGCATGGCTTCATCACTGAGCCATCGGAGCTTCTCTGTGACAAAACCACCCCCGCTCCAATCTCGGAAGCATCAACCTCAACCTGAAAAGGGAGCGAAACATCTGGCTGACGCAACACAGGAGCAGAAGAAAACCGGCGCTTAAGTTCCTGAAAGGCCTCCACAGCCGCAGGAGACCAATTAGCAACATCAGCACCCTTCTTAGTCAAATCCGTCAAAGGCTTAACAACACTAGAAAAATTAGTTATAAAACGACGATAGAAATTAGCAAAGCCCAAGAACTTCTGTAGACTCTTAAGAGATGTAGGCTGCGTCCAGTCACAAATAGCCTGAACCTTGACGGGATCCATCTCAATAGTAGAAGGGGAAAAAATATACCCCAAGAAAGAAATCTTCTGGACTCCAAAGAGACACTTTGAGCCTTTTACAAACAAGGAATTGGCCCGCAGGACCTGAAACACCTTCCTGACCTGCTGAACATGAGACTCCCAGTCATCAGAAAAAACCAAAATATCATCCAAATACACAATCATAAATTTATCCAGATATTCACGGAAAATATCGTGCATAAAGGACTGGAAGACTGAAGGAGCATTAGAAAGTCCAAAAGGCATTACCAAATACTCAAAATGGCCCTCAGGCGTATTAAATGTGGTTTTCCACTCATCACCTTGCTTTATTCGTATAAGATTATACGCACCCCGAAGATCAATCTTAGTGAACCATTTAGCCCCCTTAATGCGAGCAAACAAATCAGTCAACAATGGCAAAGGATACTGATATTTTACGGTAATCTTATTCAAAAGACGATAATCTATACAAGGCCTCAAGGAACCATCTTTTTTGGCCACGAAAAAAAAACCTGCTCCCAAAGGGGACAAAGATGGACGGATATGTCCCTTTTCCAAGGACTCCTTAACATAATCCCGCATAGCAGTATGCTCTGGCACTGACAGATTGAACAAACGACCTTTAGGAAATTTACTGCCTGGAATTAAATTTATAGCACAATCGCAATCCCTATGAGGAGGAAGCGAACTGAGCTTAGGCTCCTCAAAAACATCCCGATAGTCAGACAAAAACACAGGAATCTCAGAAGGAGTAGATGAAGCGATAGAAATCGGAGGTGCATCATCATGAACCCCCTGACAACCCCAGCTTAACACAGACATTGATTTCCAGTCAAGGACTGGATTATGAGTTTGTAACCATGGCAGACCAAGCACTAGGACATCATGCAAATTATACAGTACCAGGAAGCGAATCGCCTCCTGATGAACAGGAGTCATACGCATGGTCACTTGTGTCCAGTACTGAGGTTTATTCATAGCCAAAGGTGTAGAGTCAATTCCCTTCAAAGGAATAGGGACTTCCAGAGGCTCCAGACTAAACCCACAGCGATTGGCAAATGACCAATCCATAAGACTCAGGGCAGCGCCTGAATCCACATAGGCATCGACGGAAATGGATGATAATGAACAAATCAGAGTCACAGACAGAATGAACTTAGACTGTAAAGTACTAATGGCAACAGACTTATCAACCTTTTTTGTGCGTTTAGAGCATGCTGATATAACATGAGCTGAATCACCACAATAAAAGCACAACCTTTTTTTCCGCCTATAATTTTGCCGTTCACTTCTGGACTGAATTCTATCACATTGCATTATCTCAGGTGACGGTTCAGACGACACTGCCAAATGATGCACAAGTTTGCGCTCCCGTAAACGCCGATCAATCTGAATAGCCATAGTCATAGACTCATTCAGACCAGTAGGCGCAGGGAACCCCACCATAACATCTTTAATGGCCTCAGAAAGGCCATCTCTGAACTTTGCAGCCAGGGCGCACTCATTCCACTGAGTAAGCACCGACCACTTCCGAAATTTTTGACAATAAATTTCTGCTTCATCTTGCCCCTGACAGAGGGCCAACAAAGCTTTTTCAGCCTGAATCTCTTGGTTAGGTTCCTCATAGAGCAAACCCAATGCCAGAAAAAACGCATCCGCATTAAGCAACGCAGGGTCCCCTGGTGCCAATGCAAATGCCCAATCCTGAGGGTTACCCCGCAGGAAAGATATAATAATCTTGACTTGCTGAGCAGGGTCTCCAGAGGAGCGAGATTTCAAAGAAAGAAACAACTTGCAATTGTTCCTAAAATTCAGAAAACGAGATCTATCTCCAGAAAAAAAACTCTGGGACAGGAATTCTAGGTTCAGACATAGGAGCATGTACAACAAAATCCTGTATATTTTGAACCTTAGCGGCAAGATTATTCAGGCTGGAAGCCAAACTCTGGACGTCCATGATAAACAGCTGGGATCAGAGCCATTCAAAGATTAAGAGGAGGAGGAAGTAGCCACGCTGCAATAAGGCTAGGCAGCAAACTCTGAGGGAAAGAGAAAAAAAAAAAAAAAACTTCCTCAGACTACTTATCCTCCTACTTCAGCCAATACAATTAACACTTTGTGGGCCGGTTATACTGTCATGATCCCAATGGCAGGGGATCACTAAAGGACAAGCACAGATACAAACAAGCTCTAGGGCGATGGAACCTGAGCTGACCGCGACCCTGAACCTAACACACAAATAAAAGTAGCTGGGGAACGTGCCTACGATGATCCTAGACGTCTCGCTCCAGCCGAAGATCTAACTTCCCCTATTAGAAGAAACACAGACCTCTCTTGCCTCCAGAGAAACACCCCACAGAAATAGCAGCCCCCCACATACAATGACGGTGAAATGAGAGGAAAGCACATACGCAGTATGAAAACAGTTTCTGCAAAATGAGGCCCGCTAAAGCTAGATAGCAGAGGATACAAATGTGATCTGCGCAGTCAGCGAAAAGCCCTTCAAAAAACCATCCTGAAATTACTTGAACTCATGTGCCAACTCATGGTACATGAGGAGCAATTTCAGCCCACTAGAGCAACCAGCAGCAAAGAAACAAATATCTGCAGGCTGGATTAAAAACCAAATAAAGCAAAACACCAAAACAGGAAAATCCAAACTTAGCTTGACCAGAAGGTTCTAGGAGCAGGGAGCAGAGGTAACAAGACACACTGGATACATTGATAACCGGCAAGGAAATGCCAGCAAAGCCAGGTTAAATAGGAAACTCCCATATCCTGATGGAACAGGTGGAACCCAGAGACCCAGGAAAGACAAGTCACCCAGTACCATCAGTAACCACCAGAGGGAGCCCAAAAACAGAACTCACAACAGTACCCCCCCCCTTGAGGAGGGGTCACCGAACCCTCACGAGAACCACCAGGGCGACCAGGATGAGCCCTATGAAAAGCGCGAACCAAATCATCAGCATGAACATCCGAGGCAACCACCCAAGAATTATCCTCCTGACCATAACCCTTCCACTTGACCAAATACTGGAGTTTCCGTCTGGAAACACGAGAATCCAAGATCTTCTCCACAACATACTCCAATTCTCCCTCCACCAGCACTGGAGCAGGAGGCTCAAGCGAAGGAACAACAGGTACCTCATACTTCCGCAACAACGACCGATGGAACACATTATGAATAGCAAACGATGCCGGGAGATCCAAACGAAACGACACAGGGTTAAGAATTTCCAAGATCCTATAGGGACCGATGAACCGAGGCTTGAACTTAGGAGAAGAGACCTTCATAGGAACAAAACGAGAAGACAACCACACCAAGTCCCCAACAAGAAGTCGAGGACCCACGCGGCGACGGCGATTAGCAAACTGCTGAGCCTTCTCCTGGGACAACTTCAAATTGTCCACCACATGACTCCAAATCCGATGCAACCTATCCACCACCATGTCCACTCCAGGACAATCAGAAGGTTCCACCTGACCAGAGGAAAAACGAGGATGAAACCCCGAATTACAAAAGAAAGGAGAAACCAAGGTAGCAGAACTAGCCCGATTATTAAGGGCAAACTCGGCCAGCGGCAAAAAGGTAACCCAGTCATCCTGATCAGCAGAAACAAAACACCTTAAATAAGTTTCCAAGGTCTGATTAGTTCGTTCAGTCTGGCCATTCGTCTGAGGATGGAATGCAGACGAAAAGGACAAATCAATGCCCATCTTAGCACAGAACGTCCGCCAAAATCTAGACACAAACTGGGATCCCCTGTCAGAAACGATGTTCTCAGGAATCCCATGCAAACGAACCACATTCTGAAAAAACAGAGGGACCAACTCAGAGGAGGAAGGCAACTTAGGCAAGGGTACCAGATGAACCATTTTAGAAAAGCGATCACACACAACCCAGATGACGGACATTTTTTGAGAGACAGGGAGATCCGAAATAAAGTCCATGGAAATGTGCGTCCAAGGCCTCTTCGGGATAGGCAAAGGTGACAACAATTCACTGGCCCGAGAACAGCAAGGCTTAGCCCGAGCACAAACCTCACAAGACTGCACAAAAGAACGCACATCCCTCGACAAGGAAGGCCACCAAAAAGACCTGGCCACCAAGTCTCTAGTACCAAATATTCCAGGATGACCTGCCAACGCAGAAGAATGGACCTCGGAGATGACTCTACTGGTCCAATTATCCGGAACAAACAGTCTCTCAGGCGGACAACGATCAGGTTTACCCGCCTGAAACTCCTGCAAAGCACGTCGCAAGTCTGGAGAGACAGCAGACAAAATCACCCCATCCCTAAGGATACCAGAGGGCTCAGAATTTCCAAGGGAGTCAGGCACAAAACTCCTAGAAAGAGCATCCGCCTTCACATTCTTTGAACCTGGCAGGTATGAAACCACAAAATTGAAACGAGAGAAAAACAGTGACCAACGAGCCTGTCTAGGATTCAGACGCCTGGCAGACTCAAGGTAAATCAAATTTTTGTGATCAGTCAAGACCACCACACGATGTCTAGCACCCTCTAGCCAATGACGCCACTCCTCAAATGCCCACTTCATGGCCAAAAGTTCCCGATTACCAACATCATAATTCCGCTCAGCCGGCGAAAACTTTCTAGAAAAAAACGCGCATGGCTTCATCACTGAGCCATCGGAGCTTCTCTGTGACAAAACCGCCCCCGCTCCAATCTCGGAAGCATCAACCTCAACCTGAAAAGGGAGCGAAACATCTGGCTGACGCAACACAGGAGCAGAAGAAAACCGGCGCTTAAGTTCCTGAAAGGCCTCCACAGCCGTAGGAGACCAATTAGCAACATCAGCACCCTTCTTAGTCAAATCCGTCAAAGGCTTAACAACACTAGAAAAATTAGTTATAAAACGACGATAGAAATTAGCAAAGCCCAAGAACTTCTGTAGACTCTTAAGAGATGTAGGCTGCGTCCAGTCACAAATAGTCTGAACCTTGACGGGATCCATCTCAATAGTAGAAGGGGAAAAAATATACCCCAAGAAAGAAATCTTCTGGACTCCAAAGAGACACTTTGAGCCTTTTACAAACAAGGAATTGGCCCGCAGGACCTGAAACACCTTCCTGACCTGCTGAACATGAGACTCCCAGTCATCAGAAAAAACCAAAATATCATCCAAATACACAATCATAAATTTATCCAGATATTCACGGAAAATATCGTGCATAAAGGACTGGAAGACTGAAGGAGCATTAGAAAGTCCAAAAGGCATTACCAAATACTCAAAATGGCCCTCAGGCGTATTAAATGTGGTTTTCCACTCATCACCTTGCTTTATTCGTATAAGATTATACGCACCCCGAAGATCAATCTTAGTGAACCATTTAGCCCCCTTAATGCGAGCAAACAAATCAGTCAACAATGGCAAAGGATACTGATATTTTACGGTAATCTTATTCAAAAGACGATAATCTATACAAGGCCTCAAGGAACCATCTTTTTTGGCCACGAAAAAAAAACCTGCTCCCAAAGGGGACAAAGATGGACGGATATGTCCCTTTTCCAAGGACTCCTTAACATAATCCCGCATAGCAGTATGCTCTGGCACTGACAGATTGAACAAACGACCTTTAGGAAATTTACTGCCTGGAATTAAATTTATAGCACAATCGCAATCCCTATGAGGAGGAAGCGAACTGAGCTTAGGCTCCTCAAAAACATCCCGATAGTCAGACAAAAACACAGGAATCTCAGAAGGAGTAGATGAAGCGATAGAAATCGGAGGTGCATCATCATGAACCCCCTGACAACCCCAGCTTAACACAGACATTGATTTCCAGTCAAGGACTGGATTATGAGTTTGTAACCATGGCAGACCAAGCACTAGGACATCATGCAAATTATACAGTACCAGGAAGCGAATCGCCTCCTGATGAACAGGAGTCATACGCATGGTCACTTGTGTCCAGTACTGAGGTTTATTCATAGCCAAAGGTGTAGAGTCAATTCCCTTCAAAGGAATAGGGACTTCCAGAGGCTCCAGACTAAACCCACAGCGATTGGCAAATGACCAATCCATAAGACTCAGGGCAGCGCCTGAATCCACATAGGCATCGACGGAAATGGATGATAATGAACAAATCAGAGTCACAGACAGAATGAACTTAGACTGTAAAGTACTAATGGCAACAGACTTATCAACCTTTTTTGTGCGTTTAGAGCATGCTGATATAACATGAGCTGAATCACCACAATAAAAGCACAACCTTTTTTTCCGCCTATAATTTTGCCGTTCACTTCTGGACTGAATTCTATCACATTGCATTATCTCAGGTGACGGTTCAGACGACACCGCCAAATGATGCACAAGTTTGCGCTCCCGTAAACGCCGATCAATCTGAATAGCCATAGTCATAGACTCATTCAGACCAGTAGGCGCAGGGAACCCCACCATAACATCTTTAATGGCCTCAGAAAGGCCATCTCTGAACTTTGCAGCCAGGGCGCACTCATTCCACTGAGTAAGCACCGACCACTTCCGAAATTTTTGACAATAAATTTCTGCTTCATCTTGCCCCTGACAGAGGGCCAACAAAGCTTTTTCAGCCTGAATCTCTTGGTTAGGTTCCTCATAGAGCAAACCCAATGCCAGAAAAAACGCATCCGCATTAAGCAACGCAGGGTCCCCTGGTGCCAATGCAAATGCCCAATCCTGAGGGTTACCCCGCAGGAAAGATATAATAATCTTGACTTGCTGAGCAGGGTCTCCAGAGGAGCGAGATTTCAAAGAAAGAAACAACTTGCAATTGTTCCTAAAATTCAGAAAACGAGATCTATCTCCAGAAAAAAAACTCTGGGACAGGAATTCTAGGTTCAGACATAGGAGCATGTACAACAAAATCCTGTATATTTTGAACCTTAGCGGCAAGATTATTCAGGCTGGAAGCCAAACTCTGGACGTCCATGATAAACAGCTGGGATCAGAGCCATTCAAAGATTAAGAGGAGGAGGAAGTAGCCACGCTGCAATAAGGCTAGGCAGCAAACTCTGAGGGAAAGAGAAAAAAAAACAAAAAACTTCCTCAGACTACTTATCCTCCTACTTCAGCCAATACAATTAACACTTTGTGGGCCGGTTATACTGTCATGATCCCAATGGCAGGGGATCACTAAAGGACAAGCACAGATACAAACAAGCTCTAGGGCGATGGAACCTGAGCTGACCGCGACCCTGAACCTAACACACAAATAAAAGTAGCTGGGGAACGTGCCTACGATGATCCTAGACGTCTCGCTCCAGCCGAAGATCTAACTTCCCCTATTAGAAGAAACACAGACCTCTCTTGCCTCCAGAGAAACACCCCACAGAAATAGCAGCCCCCCACATACAATGACGGTGAAATGAGAGGAAAGCACATACGCAGTATGAAAACAGTTTCAGCAAAATGAGGCCCGCTAAAGCTAGATAGCAGAGGATACAAAAGTGATCTGCGCGGTCAGCGAAAAGCCCTTCAAAAAACCATCCTGAAATTACTTGAACTCATGTGCCAACTCATGGTACATGAGGAGCAATTTCAGCCCACTAGAGCAACCAGCAGCAAAGAAACAAATATCTGCAGGCTGGATTAAAAACCAAATAAAGCAAAACACCAAAACAGGAAAATCCAAACTTAGCTTGACCAGAAGGTTCTAGGAGCAGGGAGCAGAGGTAACAAGACACACTGGATACATTGATAACCGGCGAGGAAATGCCAGCAAAGCCAGGTTAAATAGGAAACTCCCATATCCTGATGGAACAGGTGGAACCCAGAGACCCAGGAAAGACAAGTCACCCAGTACCATCAGTAACCACCAGAGGGAGCCCAAAAACAGAACTCACAACAGTACCCCCCCCCTTGAGGAGGGGTCACCGAACCCTCACGAGAACCACCAGGGCGACCAGGATGAGCCCTATGAAAAGCGCGAACCAAATCATCAGCATGAACATCCGAGGCAACCACCCAAGAATTATCCTCCTGACCATAACCCTTCCACTTGACCAAATACTGGAGTTTCCGTCTGGAAACACGAGAATCCAAGATCTTCTCCACAACATACTCCAATTCTCCCTCCACCAGCACTGGAGCAGGAGGCTCAAGCGAAGGAACAACAGGTACCTCATACTTCCGCAACAACGACCGATGGAACACATTATGAATAGCAAACGATGCCGGGAGATCCAAACGAAACGACACAGGGTTAAGAATTTCCAAGATCCTATAGGGACCGATGAACCGAGGCTTGAACTTAGGAGAAGAGACCTTCATAGGAACAAAACGAGAAGACAACCACACCAAGTCCCCAACAAGAAGTCGAGGACCCACGCGGCGACGGCGATTAGCAAACTGCTGAGCCTTCTCCTGGGACAACTTCAAATTGTCCACCACATGACTCCAAATCCGATGCAACCTATCCACCACCATGTCCACTCCAGGACAATCAGAAGGTTCCACCTGACCAGAGGAAAAACGAGGATGAAACCCCGAATTACAAAAGAAAGGAGAAACCAAGGTAGCAGAACTAGCCCGATTATTAAGGGCAAACTCGGCCAGCGGCAAAAAGGTAACCCAGTCATCCTGATCAGCAGAAACAAAACACCTTAAATAAGTTTCCAAGGTCTGATTAGTTCGTTCAGTCTGGCCATTCGTCTGAGGATGGAATGCAGACGAAAAGGACAAATCAATGCCCATCTTAGCACAGAACGTCCGCCAAAATCTAGACACAAACTGGGATCCCCTGTCAGAAACGATGTTCTCAGGAATCCCATGCAAACGAACCACATTCTGAAAAAACAGAGGGACCAACTCAGAGGAGGAAGGCAACTTAGGCAAGGGTACCAGATGAACCATTTTAGAAAAGCGATCACACACAACCCAGATGACGGACATTTTTTGAGAGACAGGGAGATCCGAAATAAAGTCCATGGAAATGTGCGTCCAAGGCCTCTTCGGGATAGGCAAAGGTGACAACAATTCACTGGCCCGAGAACAGCAAGGCTTAGCCCGAGCACAAACCTCACAAGACTGCACAAAAGAACGCACATCCCTCGACAAGGAAGGCCACCAAAAAGACCTGGCCACCAAGTCTCTAGTACCAAATATTCCAGGATGACCTGCCAACGCAGAAGAATGGACCTCGGAGATGACTCTACTGGTCCAATTATCCGGAACAAACAGTCTCTCAGGCGGACAACGATCAGGTTTACCCGCCTGAAACTCCTGCAAAGCACGTCGCAAGTCTGGAGAGACAGCAGACAAAATCACCCCATCCCTAAGGATACCAGAGGGCTCAGAATTTCCAAGGGAGTCAGGCACAAAACTCCTAGAAAGAGCATCCGCCTTCACATTCTTTGAACCTGGCAGGTATGAAACCACAAAATTGAAACGAGAGAAAAACAGTGACCAACGAGCCTGTCTAGGATTCAGACGCCTGGCAGACTCAAGGTAAATCAAATTTTTGTGATCAGTCAAGACCACCACACGATGTCTAGCACCCTCTAGCCAATGACGCCACTCCTCAAATGCCCACTTCATGGCCAAAAGTTCCCGATTACCAACATCATAATTCCGCTCAGCCGGCGAAAACTTTCTAGAAAAAAACGCGCATGGCTTCATCACTGAGCCATCGGAGCTTCTCTGTGACAAAACCGCCCCCGCTCCAATCTCGGAAGCATCAACCTCAACCTGAAAAGGGAGCGAAACATCTGGCTGACGCAACACAGGAGCAGAAGAAAACCGGCGCTTAAGTTCCTGAAAGGCCTCCACAGCCGCAGGAGACCAATTAGCAACATCAGCACCCTTCTTAGTCAAATCCGTCAAAGGCTTAACAACACTAGAAAAATTAGTTATAAAACGACGATAGAAATTAGCAAAGCCCAAGAACTTCTGTAGACTCTTAAGAGATGTAGGCTGCGTCCAGTCACAAATAGCCTGAACCTTGACGGGATCCATCTCAATAGTAGAAGGGGAAAAAATATACCCCAAGAAAGAAATCTTCTGGACTCCAAAGAGACACTTTGAGCCTTTTACAAACAAGGAATTGGCCCGCAGGACCTGAAACACCTTCCTGACCTGCTGAACATGAGACTCCCAGTCATCAGAAAAAACCAAAATATCATCCAAATACACAATCATAAATTTATCCAGATATTCACGGAAAATATCGTGCATAAAGGACTGGAAGACTGAAGGAGCATTAGAAAGTCCAAAAGGCATTACCAAATACTCAAAATGGCCCTCAGGCGTATTAAATGTGGTTTTCCACTCATCACCTTGCTTTATTCGTATAAGATTATACGCACCCCGAAGATCAATCTTAGTGAACCATTTAGCCCCCTTAATGCGAGCAAACAAATCAGTCAACAATGGCAAAGGATACTGATATTTTACGGTAATCTTATTCAAAAGACGATAATCTATACAAGGCCTCAAGGAACCATCTTTTTTGGCCACGAAAAAAAAACCTGCTCCCAAAGGGGACAAAGATGGACGGATATGTCCCTTTTCCAAGGACTCCTTAACATAATCCCGCATAGCAGTATGCTCTGGCACTGACAGATTGAACAAACGACCTTTAGGAAATTTACTGCCTGGAATTAAATTTATAGCACAATCGCAATCCCTATGAGGAGGAAGCGAACTGAGCTTAGGCTCCTCAAAAACATCCCGATAGTCAGACAAAAACACAGGAATCTCAGAAGGAGTAGATGAAGCGATAGAAATCGGAGGTGCATCATCATGAACCCCCTGACAACCCCAGCTTAACACAGACATTGATTTCCAGTCAAGGACTGGATTATGAGTTTGTAACCATGGCAGACCAAGCACTAGGACATCATGCAAATTATACAGTACCAGGAAGCGAATCGCCTCCTGATGAACAGGAGTCATACGCATGGTCACTTGTGTCCAGTACTGAGGTTTATTCATAGCCAAAGGTGTAGAGTCAATTCCCTTCAAAGGAATAGGGACTTCCAGAGGCTCCAGACTAAACCCACAGCGATTGGCAAATGACCAATCCATAAGACTCAGGGCAGCGCCTGAATCCACATAGGCATCGACGGAAATGGATGATAATGAACAAATCAGAGTCACAGACAGAATGAACTTAGACTGTAAAGTACTAATGGCAACAGACTTATCAACCTTTTTTGTGCGTTTAGAGCATGCTGATATAACATGAGCTGAATCACCACAATAAAAGCACAACCTTTTTTTCCGCCTATAATTTTGCCGTTCACTTCTGGACTGAATTCTATCACATTGCATTATCTCAGGTGACGGTTCAGACGACACCGCCAAATGATGCACAAGTTTGCGCTCCCGTAAACGCCGATCAATCTGAATAGCCATAGTCATAGACTCATTCAGACCAGTAGGCGCAGGGAACCCCACCATAACATCTTTAATGGCCTCAGAAAGGCCATCTCTGAACTTTGCAGCCAGGGCGCACTCATTCCACTGAGTAAGCACCGACCACTTCCGAAAGTTTTGACAATAAATTTCTGCTTCATCTTGCCCCTGACAGAGGGCCAACAAAGCTTTTTCAGCCTGAATCTCTTGGTTAGGTTCCTCATAGAGCAAACCCAATGCCAGAAAAAACGCATCCGCATTAAGCAACGCAGGGTCCCCTGGTGCCAATGCAAATGCCCAATCCTGAGGGTTACCCCGCAGGAAAGATATAATAATCTTGACTTGCTGAGCAGGGTCTCCAGAGGAGCGAGATTTCAAAGAAAGAAACAACTTGCAATTGTTCCTAAAATTCAGAAAACGAGATCTATCTCCAGAAAAAAAACTCTGGGACAGGAATTCTAGGTTCAGACATAGGAGCATGTACAACAAAATCCTGTATATTTTGAACCTTAGCGGCAAGATTATTCAGGCTTGAAGCCAAACTCTGGACGTCCATGATAAACAGCTGGGATCAGAGCCATTCAAAGATTAAGAGGAGGAGGAAGTAGCCACGCTGCAATAAGGCTAGGCAGCAAACTCTGAGGGAAAGAGAAAAAAAAAAAAAAAACTTCCTCAGACTACTTATCCTCCTACTTCAGCCAATACAATTAACACTTTGTGGGCCGGTTATACTGTCATGATCCCAATGGCAGGGGATCACTAAAGGACAAGCACAGATACAAACAAGCTCTAGGGCGATGGAACCTGAGCTGACCGCGACCCTGAACCTAACACACAAATAAAAGTAGCTGGGGAACGTGCCTACGATGATCCTAGACGTCTCGCTCCAGCCGAAGATCTAATTTCCCCTATTAGAAGAAACACAGACCTCTCTTGCCTCCAGAGAAACACCCCACAGAAATAGCAGCCCCCCACATACAATGACGGTGAAATGAGAGGAAAGCACATACGCAGTATGAAAACAGTTTCAGCAAAATGAGGCCCGCTAAAGCTAGATAGCAGAGGATACAAAAGTGATCTGCGCGGTCAGCGAAAAGCCCTTCAAAAAACCATCCTGAAATTACTTGAACTCATGTGCCAACTCATGGTACATGAGGAGCAATTTCAGCCCACTAGAGCAACCAGCAGCAAAGAAACAAATATCTGCAGGCTGGACTAAAAACCAAATAAAGCAAAACACCAAAACAGGAAAATCCAAACTTAGCTTGACCAGAAGGTTCTAGGAGCAGGGAGCAGAGGTAACAAGACACACTGGATACATTGATAACCGGCGAGGAAATGCCAGCAAAGCCAGTTAAATAGGAAACTCCCACATCCTGATGGAACAGGTGGAACCCAGAGACCCAGGAAAGACAAGTCACCCAGTACCATCAGTAACCACCAGAGGGAGCCCAAAAACAGAACTCACAACAGGCTAGGCTTAAGGCCGGGGCACAAGTGCGGGCTAGGCTTAAGGCCGGGGCACAAGTGCGGGCTAGGCTTAAGGCCGGGGCACAAGTGCGGGCTAGGCTTAAGGCCGGGGCACAAGTGCGGGCTAGGCTTAAGGCCGGGGCACAAGTGCGGGCTAGGCTTAAGGCCGGGGCACAAGTGCGGGCTAGGCTTAAGGCCGGGGCACAAGTGCGGGCTAGGCTTAAGGCCGGGGCACAAGTGCGGGCTAGGCTTAAGGCCGGGGCACAAGTGCGGGCTAGGCTTAAGGCCGGGGCACAAGTGCGGGCTAGGCTTAAGGCCGGGGCACAAGTGCGGGCTAGGCTTAAGGCCGGGGCACAAGTGCGGGCTAGGCTTAAGGCCGGGGCACAAGTGCGGGCTAGGCTTAAGGCCGGGGCACAAGTGCGGGCTAGGCTTAAGGCCGGGGCACAAGTGCGGGCTAGGCTTAAGGCCGGGGCACAAGTGCGGGCTAGGCTTAAGGCCGGGGCACAAGTGCGGGCTAGGCTTAAGGCCGGGGCACAAGTGCGGGCTAGGCTTAAGGCCGGGGCACAAGTGCGGGCTAGGCTTAAGGCCGGGGCACAAGTGCGGGCTAGGATTAAGGCCGGGGCACAAGTGCGGGCTAGGCTTAAGGCCGGGGCACAAGTGCGGGCTAGGCTTAAGGCCGGGGCACAAGTGCGGGCTAGGCTTAAGGCCGGGGCAAAAGTGCGGGCTAGGCTTAAGGCCGGGGCACAAGTGCGGGCTAGGCTTAAGGCCGGGGCACAAGTGCGGGCTAGGCTTAAGGCCGGGGCACAAGTGCGGGCTAGGCTTAAGGCCGGGGCACAAGTGCGAGCTAGGCTTAAGGCCGGGGCACAAGTGCGGGCTAGGCTTAAGGCCGGGGCACAAGTGCGGGCTAGGCTTAAGGCCGGGGCACAAGTGCGGGCTAGGCTTAAGGCCGGGGCACAAGTGCGGGCTAGGCTTAAGGCCGGGGCACAAGTGCGGGCTAGGCTTAAGGCCGGGGCACAAGTGCGGGCTAGGCTTAAGGCCGGGGCACAAGTGCGGGCTAGGCTTAAGGCCGGGGCACAAGTGCGGGCTAGGCTTAAGGCCGGGGCACAAGTGCGGGCTAGGCTTAAGGCCGGGGCACAAGTGCGGGCTAGGCTTAAGGCCGGGGCACAAGTGCGGGCTAGGCTTAAGGCCGGGGCACAAGTGCGGGCTAGGCTTAAGGCCGGGGCACAAGTGCGGGCTAGGCTTAAGGCCGGGGCACAAGTGCGGGCTAGGCTTAAGGCCGGGGCACAAGTGCGGGCTAGGCTTAAGGCCGGCGCACAAGTGCGGGCTAGGCATAAGGCAGGGGCACAAGTGCAAGCTAGGCATAAGGCAGGGGCACCTGTGCAGGCTAGGCTTAAGGCAGGAGCACAAGTGATGGCTACACATAAGGCATACGGCTAACTCTTTGCACTCTTTGCATAAAGGGATAGGCACCCTTAGGGGTGAAGAGCTAGCTTTCACCCCTCTACTCTGTACTTGGACATTTAGAACTAGATCCTTTGTTGTACAGTGCGGAGCCACTCCATAACCCCCATGCTCCAAGCGACCAGGCACATCTTGTCTGTCCTCCGTAAAATGGGTAATGCCTTCGTCCCCAATTACAGTCGTGCATGTGCATTCAGACGGGACAAGAGCGAAGAGCGTTAAGCCTACCCTGTGTGCATAACCAACATGAAGCTAAAGACAAAAAAACAATAATGCAAGGGGCTCAAAAGTGCGGGCTAGGCATAAGGCAGGGGCACAAGTGCGGGCTAGGCATAAGGCAGGGGCACAAGTGCGGGCTAGGCATAAGGCAGGGGCACAAGTGCGGGCTAGGCATAAGGCAGGGGCACAAGTGCGGGCTAGGCATAAGGCAGGGGCACAAGTGCGGGCTAGGCATAAGGCAGGGGCACAAGTGCGGGCTAGGCATAAGGCAAGGGCACAAGTGCGGGCTAGGCATAAGGCAGGGGCACAAGTGCAAACTAAGCATAAGGCAGAGGCACAAGTGCAAGCTAGGCATAAGGCAGGGGCACAAGTGCTGGCTAGGTATAAGGCAGGGGCACAAGTGCAAACTAAGCATAAGGCAGAGGCACAAGTGCAAGTTAGGCATAAGGCAGGGGCACAAGTGCGGGCTAGGAATAAGGCAGGGGCACAAGTGCGGGCTAGGCATAAGGCAGGGGCACAAGTGCGGGCTAGGCATAAGGCAAGGGCACAAGTACGGGCTAGGCATAAGGCAGGGGCATAAGTGCGTGCTAGGCATAAGGCAGGGGCACAAGTGCGGGCTAGGCATAAGGCAGGGGCACAAGTGCGGGCTAGGCATAAGGCAAGGGCACAAGTGCGGGCTAGGCATAAGGCAGGGGCATAAGTGCGGGCTAGGCATAAGGCAGGGGCACAAGTGCGGGCTAGGCATAAGGCAGGGGCACAAGTGCGGGCTAGGCATAAGGCAGGGGCACAAGTGCGGGCTAGGCATAAGGCAGGGGCACAAGTGCGGGCTAGGCATAAGGCAGGGGCACAAGTGCGGGCTAGGCATAAGGCAGGGGCACAAGTGCGGGCTAGGCATAAGGCAGGGGCACAAGTGCAAACTAAGCATAAGGCAGAGGCACAAGTGCAAGCTAGGCATAAGGCAGGGGCACAAGTGCTGGCTAGGTATAAGGCAGGGGCACAAGTGCAAACTAAGCATAAGGCAGAGGCACAAGTGCAAGCTAGGCATAAGGCAGGGGCACCTGTGCAGGCTAGGCTTAAGGTAGGGGCACAAGTGATGGCTACACATAAGGCATACGGCTAACTCTTTGCACTCTTTGCATAAAGGGATAGGCACCCTTAGGGGTGAAGAGCTAGCTTTCACCCCTCTACTCTGTACTTGGACATTTAGAACTAGATTCTTTGTTGTACAGTGCGGAGCAACTCCATAACCCCCATGCTCCAAGCGACCAGGCACATCTTGTCTGTCCTCCGTAAAATGGGTAATGCCTTCGTCCCCAATTACAGTCGTGCATGTGCATTCAGACGGGACAAGAGCAAAGAGCGTTAAGCCTTCCCTGTGTGCATAACCAACATGAAGCTAAAGACAAAAAAACAATAATGCAAGGGGCTCAAAAGTGCGGGCTAGGCATAAGGCAGGGGCACAAGTGCGGGCTAGGCATAAGGCAGGGGCACAAGTGCGGGCTAGGCATAAGGCAGGGGCACAAGTGCGGGCTAGGCATAAGGCAAGGGCACAAGTGCGGGCTAGGCATAAGGCAGGGGCATAAGTGCGGGCTAGGCATAAGGCAGGGGCACAAGTGCGGGCTAGGCATAAGGCAGGGGCACAAGTGCGGGCTAGGCATAAGGCAGGGGCACAAGTGCGGGCTAGGCATAAGGCAGGGGCACAAGTGCGGGCTAGGCATAAGGCAGGGGCACAAGTGCGGGCTAGGCATAAGGCAGGGGCACAAGTGCGGGCTAGGCATAAGGCAGGGGCACAAGTGCTGGCTAGGCATAAGGCAGGGGCACAAGTGCGGGCGAGGCATAAGGCAGGGGCACAAGTGCGGGCTAGGCATAAGGCAGGGGCACAAGTGCGGGCTAGGCTTAAGGCCGGGGCACAAGTGCGGGCTAGGCTTAAGGCCGGGGCACAAGTGCGGGCTAGGCTTAAGGCCGGGGCACAAGTGCGGGCTAGGCTTAAGGCCGGGGCACAAGTGCGGGCTAGGCTTAAGGCGGGGGCACAAGTGCGGGCTAGGCTTAAGGCCGGGGCACAAGTGCGGGCTAGGCTTAAGGCCGGGGCACAAGTGCGGGCTAGGCTTAAGGCCGGGGCACAAGTGCGGGCTAGGCTTAAGGCCGGGGCACAAGTGCGGGCTAGGCTTAAGGCCGGGGCACAAGTGCGGGCTAGGCTTAAGGCCGGGGCACAAGTGCGGGCTAGGCTTAAGGCCGGGGCACAAGTGCGGGCTAGGCTTAAGGCCGGGGCACAAGTGCGGGCTAGGCTTAAGGCCGGGGCACAAGTGCGGGCTAGGCTTAAGGCCGGGGCACAAGTGCGGGCTAGGCTTAAGGCCGGGGCACAAGTGCGGGCTAGGCTTAAGGCCGGGGCACAAGTGCGGGCTAGGCTTAAGGCCGGGGCACAAGTGCGGGCTAGGCTTAAGGCCGAGGCACAAGTGCGGGCTAGGCTTAAGGCCGGGGCACAAGTGCGGGCTAGGCTTAAGGCCGGGGCACAAGTGCGGGCTAGGCATAAGGCAGGGGCACAAGTGCAAACTAGGCATAAGGCAGGGGCACCTGTGCAGGCTAGGCTTAAGGCAGGGGCACAAGTGATGGCTACACATAAGGCATATGGCTAACTCTTTGCACTCTTTGCATAAAGGGATAGGCACCCTTAGGGGTGAAGAGCTAGCTTTCACCCCTCTACTCTGTACTTGGACATTTAGAACTAGATCCTTTGTTGTACAGTGCGGAGCCACTCCATAACCCCCATGCTCCAAGCGACCAGGCACATCTTGTCTGTCCTCCGTAAAATGGGTAATGCCTTCGTCCCCAATTACAGTCGTGCATGTGCATTCAGACGGGACAAGAGCGAAGAGCGTTAAGCCTGCCCTGTGTGCATAACCAACATGAAGCTAAAGACATAAGAACAATAATGCAAGGGGCTCAAAAGTGCTGGCTAGGCATAAGGCAGGGGCACAAGTGCGGGCTAGGCATAAGGCAGGGGCACAAGTGCGGGCTAGGCATAAGGCAGGGGCACAAGTGCGGGCTAGGCATAAGGCAGGGGCACAAGTGCGGGCTAGGCATAAGGCAGGGGCACAAGTGCGGGCTAGGCATAAGGCAGGGGCACAAGTGCGGGCTAGGCATAAGGCAGGGGCACAAGTGCGGGCTAGGCATAAGGCAGGGGCACAAGTGCGGGCTAGGCATAAGGCAGGGGCACAAGTGCGGGCTAGGCATAAGGCAGGGGCACAAGTGCGGGCTAGGCATAAGGCAGGGGCACAAGTGCGGGCTAGGCATAAGGCAGGGGCACTAGTGCGGGCTAGGCATAAGGCAGGGGCACAAGTGCGGGCTAGGCATAAGGCAGGGGCACAAGCGCTGGCTAGGCATAAGGCAGGGGCACAAGTGCTGGCTAGGCATAGGGCAGGGGCACAAGTGCTGGCTAGGCATAAGGCAGGGGCACAAGTGCTGGCTAGGCATAGGGCAGGGGCACAAGTGCTGGCTAGGCATAGGGCAGGGGCACAAGTGCTGGCTAGGCATAGGGCAGGGGCACAAGTGCAAGCTAGGCGAAAGGCAGGGGCACAAGTGATGGCTAGGCGTAAGGCAGGGGCACAAGGGCTGGTTAGGCATAAGGCTGGGGCACAAGTGCTTTCTAGGCATAAGGCAGGGGCACAAGTGCTGGCTAGGCATAAGGCAGGGGCTCAAGTACAAACTAAGCATAAGGCAGAGGCACAAGGGCAAGCTAGGCATAAGGCAGGGGCACAAGTGCTGGCTAGGTATAAGGCAGGGGCACAAGTGCAAACTAAGCATAAGGCAGAGGCACAAGTGCAAGCTAGGCATAAGGCAGGGGCACCTGTGCAGGCTAGGCTTAAGGCCGGGGCACAAGTTATGGCTACACATAAGGCATACGGCTAACTCTTTGCACTCTTTGCATAAAGGGATAGGCACCCTTAGGGGCGAAGAGCTAGCTTTCACCCCTCTACTCTGTGCTTGGACATTTAGAACTAGATCCTTTGTTGTACAGTGCGGAGCCACTCCATAACCCCCATGCTCCAAGCGACCAGGCACATCTTGTCTGTCCTCCGTAAATGGGTAATGCCTTCGTCCCCAATTACAGTCGTGCATGTGCATTCAGATGGGACAAGAGCGAAGAACGTAAAGCCTGCCCTGTGTGCATAACCAACATGAAGCTAAAGACAAAAAAACAATAATGCAAGGGGCTCAAAAGTGCTGGCTAGGCATAAGGCAGGGGCACAAGTGCTGGCTAGGCATAAGGCAGGGGCACAAGTGCTGGCTAGGTATAAGGCAGGGGCACAAGTGCTGGCTAGGCATAAGGCAGGGGCACAAGTGCGGGCTAGGCTTAAGGCCGGGGCACAAGTGCGGGCTAGGCTTAAGGCCGGGGCACAAGTGCGGGCTAGGCTTAAGGCCGGGGCACAAGTGCGGGCTGGGCTTAAGGCCGGGGCACAAGTGCGGGCTAGGCTTAAGGCCGGGCACAAGTGCGGGCTAGGCTTAAGGCCGGGGCACAAGTGCGGGCTAGGCTTAAGGCCGGGGCACAAGTGCGGGCTAGGCTTAAGGCCGAGGCACAAGTGCGGGCTAGGCTTAAGGCCGGGCACAAGTGCGGGCTAGGCTTAAGGCCGGGGCACAAGTGCGGGCTAGGCTTAAGGCCGGGGCACAAGTGCGGGCTAGGCTTAAGGCCGGGGCACAAGTGCGGGCTAGGCTTAGGGCCGGGGCACAAGTGCGGGCTAGGCTTAGGGCCGGGGCACAAGTGCAGGCTAGGCTTAAGGCCGGGGCACAAGTGCTTGCTAGGCTTAAGGCCGGGGCACAAGTGCGGGCTAGGCTTAAGGCCGGGGCACAAGTGCGGGCTAGGCTTAAGGCCGGGGCACAAGTGCGGGCTAGGCTTAAGGCCGGGGCACAAGTGCGGGCTCGGCTTAAGGCCGGGGCACAAGTGCGGGCTAGGCTTAAGGCCGGGGCACAAGTGCGGGCTAGGCTTAAGGCCGGGGCACAAGTGTTGGCTAGGCTTAAGGCCGGGGCACAAGTGCGGGCTAGGCTTAAGGCCGGGGCACAAGTGCGGGCTAGGCTTAAGGCCGGGGCACAAGTGCGGCTAGGCTTAAGGCCGGGGCACAAGTGCGGGCTAGGCTTAAGGCCGGGGCACAAGTGCGGGCTAGGCTTAAGGCCGGGGCACAAGTGCGGGCTAGGCTTAAGGCCGGGGCACAAGTGCGGGCTAGGCTTAAGGCCGGGGCACAAGTGCGGGCTAGGCTTAAGGCCGGGGCACAAGTGCGGGCTAGGCTTAAGGCCGGGGCACAAGTGCGGGCTAGGCTTAAGGCCGGGGCACAAGTGCGGGCAAGGCTTAAGGCAGGGGCACAAGTGATGGCTACACATAAGGCATACGGCTAACTCTTTGCACTCTTTGCATAAAGGGATAGGCACCCTTAGGGGTGAAGAGCTAGCTTTCACCCCTCTACTCTGTACTTGGACATTTAGAACTAGATCCTTTGTTGTACAGTGCGGAGCCACTCCATAACCCCCATGCTCCAAGCGACAAGGCACATCTTGTCTGTCCTCCGTAAATGGGTAATGCCTTCGTCCCCAATTACAGTCGTGCATGTGCATTCAGACGGGACAAGAGCGAAGAGCGTAAAGCCTGCCCTGTGTGCATAACCAACATGAAGCTAAAGACAAAAAAACAATAATGCAAGGGGCTCAAAAGTGCTGGCTAGGCATAAGGCAGGGGCACAAGTGCTGGCTAGGCATAAGGCAGGGGCACAAGTGCTGGCTAGGCATAAGGCAGGGGCACAAGTGCTGGCTAGGCATAAGGCAGGGGCACAAGTGCTGGCTAGCCATAAGGCAGGGGCACAAGTGCTGGCTAGGCATAAGGCAGGGGCACAAGTGCTGGCTAGGCATAAGGCAGGGGCACAAGTGCTAACTAAGCATAAGGCAGAGGCACAAGTGCAAGCTAGGCATAAGGCAGGGGCACAAGTGCGGGCTAGGCATAAGGCAGGGGCACAAGTGCAGGCTAGGCATAAGGCAGGGGCACAAGTGCGGGCTAGGCATAAGGCAGGGGCACAAGTGCGTGCTAGGCATAAGGCAGGGGCACAAGTGCGGGCTAGGCATAAGGCAGGGGCACAAGTGCGGGCTAGGCATAAGGCAGGGGCACAAGTGCGGGCTAGGCCTAGGGCAGGGGCACAAGTGCGGGCTAGGCATAATGCAGTGGGACAAGTGCGGGCTAGGCATAAGGCAGGGGGACAAGTGCGGGCTAGGCATAAGGAAGGGGGAAAAGTGCGGGCTAGGCATAAGGCAGGGGGACAAGTGCGGGCTAGGCATAAGGCAGGGGGACAAGTGCGGGCAAGGCTTAAGGCCGGGGCACAAGTGCGGGCTAGGCTTAAGGCCGGGGCACAAGTGCGGGCTAGGCTTAAGGCCGGGGCACAAGTGCGGGCTAGGCTTAAGGCCGGGGCACAAGTGCAGGCTAGGCTTAAGGCCGGGGCACAAGTGCGGGCTAGGCTTAAGGCCGGGGCACAAGTGCGGGCTAGGCTTAAGGCCGGGGCACAAGTGTTGGCTAGGCTTAAGGCCGGGGCACAAGTGCTGGCTAGGCTTAAGGCCGGGGCACAAGTGCGGGCTAGGCTTAAGGCCGGGGCACAAGTGCGGGCTAGGCATAAGGCAGGGGCACAAGTGCGGGCTAGGCATAAGGCAGGGGCACAAGTGCGGGTTAGGCATAAGGCAGGGGCACAAGTGCGGGCTAGGCATAAGGCAGGGGCACAAGTGCGGCCTAGGCATAAGGCAGGGGCACAAGTGCGGGCTAGGCATAAGGCAGTGGCACAAGTGCGGGCTAGGCATAAGGCAGGGGCACAAGTGCGGGCTAGGCATAAGGCAGGGGCACAAGTGCGGGCTAGGCATAAGGCAGGGGCACAAGTGCGGGCTAGTCATAAGGCAGGAGCACAAGTGCGGGCTAGGCTTAAGGCAGGGGCACAAGTGCGGGCTAGGCATAAGGCAGGGGCACAAGTGCGGGCTAGGCATAAGGCCGGGGCACAAGTGCGGGCTAGGCTTAAGGCTGGGGCACAAGTGCGGGCTAGGCTTAAGGCCAGGGCACAAGTGCGGGCTAGGCTTAAGGCAGGGGCACAAGTGCGGGCTAGGCTTTAGGCAGGGGCACAAGTACAAACTAAGCATAAGGCAGAGGCACAAGTGCAAGCTAGGCATAAGGCAGGGGCACCTGTGCAGGCTAGGCTTAAGGCAGGGGCACAAGTGATGGCTACACATAAGGCATACGGCTAACTCTTTGCACTCTTTGCATAAAGGGATAGGCACCCTTAGGGGTGAAGAGCTAGCTTTCACCCCTCTATTCTGTACTTGGACATTTAGAACTAGATCCTTTGTTGTACAGTGCGGAGCCACTCCATAACCCCCATGCTCCAAGCGACCAGGCACATCTTGTCTGTCCTCCGTAAATGGGTAATGCCTTCGTCCCCAATTACAGTCGTGCATGTGCATTCAGACGGGACAAGAGCGAAGAGCGTAAAGCCTGCCCTGTGTGCATAACCAACATGAAGCTAAAGACAAAAAAACAATAATGCAAGGGGCTCAAAAGTGCTGGCTAGGCATGAGGCAGGGGCACAAGTGCTAGCTAGGCATAAGGCAGGGGCACAAGTGCGGGCTAGGCATAAGGCAGGGGCACAAGTGCGGGCTAGGCATAAGGCAGGGGCACAAGTGCGGGTTAGGCATAAGGCAGGGGCACAAGTGCGGGCTAGGCATAAGGCAGGGGCACAAGTGCGGGCTAGGCATAAGGCAGGGGCACAAGTGCGGGCTAGGCATAAGGCAGGGGCACAAGTGCGGGCTAGGCATAAGGCAGGGGCACAAGTGCGGGCTAGGCATAAGGCAGGGGCACAAGTGCTGGCTAGGCATAAGGCAGGGGCACTAGAGTTGAGCGACCTTGACCTTTTTAGAGTCGAGCCGGGTTTCGCGAAACCCGACTATCTCAAAAGTCGGGTCGAGTGAAATCGGCCGATTATGACGTAAAGTCGGGATCGACCGAAACACGAAACCCAATGCAAGTCAATGGGGCAGCATAGTCGGCAGTGAGTGGGGGCCAGGAAAACACCTAGAGTGCCCATTTTAATGTCAAAACCATCCATTCTTCTTAATGAAGCTTGTCAAGCGTAATTTACCTTATAATAATTGGAAGGCATTTGAAATTGGGGGTCATTTGGCTAAAGTTGTGGTGGGTAGGGCTGGTTCAAGTAATTAGTGGGCCCAGGAAATCTGGACCACGTCACGGCAGTGGAGCAGGGAGAGGTAAGTATTTCAACTTTGCAAGTGCTGTGAACCTGAGCAAGCAGGGGGGGCCCACTCGTTGGCATTGGCACAGGGCCCCTCAAAGTACAGCGGTGTGTTTGCACGGCGGGGGCGCCTCCCACCGGCAGCAACACTTTTGCGTACTATGAGAGGCCCTGTGCCAGTGACGTCGCCAACTAGTATTCCTCCCCCCCACCTGATGAAGGAACCTGCACTTTCATCTGCACCTTCCTCTTTGTCCCCGTGTAAGGTGGTATGGTATGCGGGAAGAGCAACCTGACTTTCAGCAGGGTCACAATGTTGTTGTGTAGCGTGCACGGGGAATGTTGCGTTATGGGTCAATGTACCAGCAGACTCATCTATCACTGGCTGGGCAATGGGCAGGATGAGGAGGAAACACAGATATAGGCCCAAAGAATAAAGTTGGCTAAATGCAGTTCAAAATTGGTAACACAGGAATAACCAGGGGGCATTGCAGTGGAGGACAACTGGAATGAGAGGCTGACACAGAGAGTAGGCCCAAATCAGTAAGTAGTCGAAATGCAGTTCAAAATTGGCAACCGTAGTAAACAGGCGGCACAGCTTTGTTCAGTGGAGGAGAACAGCAAGGAGTGGCAGACACCGATAGTAGGCCCCAAAACAACTAGTACGCCAAATGCAGTTGTTCCGTTTAACCACAATTTAATGAGAGCCTGAAGATAGAAGTTCAGGAAAGGCAACCTGGAGAACACCTTGGAGTGGAACACACCATCTCTCTACACCCCATACCCAATTTGTAGGCCTAATGCAGTGTAGTTTCCAAGAACTACTAAACGAGAGCCGGAAGATCGAAGCTCAGGAAAGGCAACCTGGAGAACACCTTGGAGTGGAACACACCATCTCTCTACACCCCATACCCAATTTGTAGGCCTAATGCAGTGTAGTTTCCAACAACTACTAAACGAGAGCATTAAGATCGAAGCATTGGCGAGGAAACCTGGGGAACACCTTGGAGTGGAACACACCATCTCTCTACACCCCATACCCAATTTGTAGGCCTAATGCAGTGTAGTTTCCAAGAACTACTAAACGAGAGCCGGAAGATCGAAGCTCAGGAAAGGCAACCTGGAAAACACCTTGGAGTGGAACACACCATCTCTCTACACCCCATACCCAATTTGTAGGCCTAATGCAGCGTAGTTTCCAACAACTACTAAACGAGAGCATGATGATCGAAGCATTGGCGAGGAAACCTGGGGAACACCTTGGAGTGGAACACACCATCTCTCTACAGTGGAACACACCATCTCTCTACACCCCATACCCAATTTGTAGGCCTAATGCAGCGTAGTTTCCAACAACTACTAAACGAGAGCCGGAAGATCGAAGCTCAGGAAAGGCAACCTGGGGAACACCTTGGAGTGGAACACACCATCTCTCTACACCCCATACCCAATTTGTAGGCCCAATGCAGCGTAGTTTCCAACAACTACTAAACGAGAGCCGGAAGATCGGAGCTCAGGAAAGGCAACCTGGGGAACACCTTGGAGTGTAACAAACCCTCTCTCTACACCACGGAAGGGCTGATTCTTAGGAAGGAAGGCTGTCGGAAAGAAGCAGGGCGCGTCCGAGGGTGATTATATTCTTATTAGGTATATACTCACCCTCGGACGCGCCCTGCTTCTTTATTTGTAATGAATGTTTATTTGCAATGTGGTTTTGACTTACTCTATTTTTTTGGTAAATAATGATTTTATTATTTTCATTGTTTTGCATCTTCTTGGCAATAATATAAAGAAGACGCGACAGGACAACACTCGGTGGATGCCATATCTGTGTTTAAAATTGAAAAAACCTTTCAGTTAACTACTTGCAGGAGAAAGTTATTGTAGCTGGTGGCCATTTTTAGTACTGTACCAGATTTTTGTTGTATGTGTTTGTTTTTAATGTTAAAATGTCTGCATTTGATATCTCTCCAGTATTTTCTTTTTTATAAGCAAAATACTTATTTTTATATTTTCTGATGTTGGTTCCAGGGGTACACGGGCAGCAGTGGTGTGGTCAGTGGAGGCCTAGTGGAAGGAGTGACCGCAGACAGGCATCGAAGGCCTAAAATAATAACACATGGCTGTAGGCAATTTTAAATTGGTTCCAGGGGTACACGGGCAGCAGTGGTGTGGTCAGTGGAGGCCTAGTGGAAGGAGTGACCGCAGACAGGCATCGAAGGCCTAAAATAATAACACATGGCTGTAGGCAATTCTAAATTGGTTACAGGGGTACACGGGCAGCAGTGCCCTGGTCAGTGTAGTAGTAGTTGAAAGAATGGACCGCAGACAGGCATCGAAGGCCTAAAATAAAAAAATTGGGCTGGCTGTAGGCAATTTTAAATTGGTTCCAGGGGTACACGGGCAGCAGTGGTGTGGACAGTGGAGGCCTAGTGGAAGGAGTCACCGCAGACAGGCATCGAAGGCCTAAAATAATAACACATGGCTGTAGGCAATTTTAAATTGGTTCCAGGGGTACACGGGCAGCAGTGGTGTGGTCAGTGGAGGCCTAGTGGAAGGAGTGACCACAGACAGGCATCGAAGGCCTAAAATAATAACACATGGCTGTAGGCAATTTTAAATTGGTTCCAGGGGTACACGGGCAGCAGTGCCCTGGTCAGTGTAGTAGTAGTTGAAAGAATGGACCGCAGACAGGCATCGAAGGCCTAAAATAAAAAAATTGGGCTGGCTGTAGGCAATTTTAAATTGGTTCCAGGGGTAAACGGGCAGCAGTGGTGTGGTCAGTGGAGGCCTAGTGGAAGGAGTGACCGCAGACAGGCATCGAAGGCCTAAAATAATAACACATGGCTGTAGGCAATTTTAAATTGGTTCCAGGGGTACACGGGCAGCAGTGCCCTGGTCAGTGTAGTAGTAGTTGAAAGAATGGACCGCAGACAGGCATCGAAGGCCTAAAATAAAAAAATTGGGCTGGCTGTAGGCAATTTTAAATTGGTTCCAGGGGTACACGGGCAGCAGTGCCCTGGTCAGTGTAGTAGTAGTTGAAAGAATGGACCGCAGACAGGCATCGAAGGCCTAAAATAAAAAAATTGGGCTGGCTGTAGGCAATTTTAAATTGGTTCCAGGGGTACACGGGCAGCAGTGGTGTGGTCAGTGGAGGCCTAGTGGAAGGAGTGACCGCAGACAGGCATCGAAGGCCTAAAATAATAACACATGGCTGTAGGCAATTTTAAATTGGTTCCAGGGGTACACGGGCAGCAGTGGTGTGGTCAGTGGAGGCCTAGTGGAAGGAGTGACCGCAGACAGGCATCGAAGGCCTAAAATAATAACACATGGCTGTAGGCAATTTTAAATTGGTTCCAGGGGTACACGGGCAGCAGTGCCCTGGTCAGTGTAGTAGTAGTTGAAAGAATGGACCGCAGACAGGCATCAAAGGCCTAAAATAAAAAAATTGGGCTGGCTGTAGGCAATTTTAAATTGGTTCCAGGGGTACACGGGCAGCAGTGGTGTGGTCAGTGGAGGCCTAGTGGAAGGAGTGACCGCAGACAGGCATCGAAGGCCTAAAATAATAACACATGGCTGTAGGCAATTTTAAATTGGTTCCAGGGGTACACGGGCAGCAGTGGTGTGGTCAGTGGAGGCCTAGTGGAAGGAGTGACCGCAGACAGGCATCGAAGGCCTAAAATAATAACACATGGCTGTAGGCAATTCTAAATTGGTTCCAGGGGTACACGGGCAGCAGTGGTGTGGTCAGTGGAGGCCTAGTGGAAGGAGTGACCGCAGACAGGCATCGAAGGCCTAAAATAATAACACATGGCTGTAGGCAATTTTAAATTGGTTCCAGGGGTACACGGGCAGCAGTGGTGTGGTCAGTGGAGGCCTAGTGGAAGGAGTGACCGCAGACAGGCATCGAAGGCCTAAAATAATAACACATGGCTGTAGGCAATTCTAAATTGGTTACAGGGGTACACGGGCAGCAGTGGTGTGGTCAGTGGAGGCCTAGTGGAAGGAGTGACCGCAGACAGGCATCGAAGGCCTAAAATAATAACACATGGCTGTAGGCAATTTTAAATTGGTTCCAGGGGTACACGGGCAGCAGTGGTGTGGTCAGTGGAGGCCTAGTGGAAGGAGTGACCACAGACAGGCATTGAAGGCCTAACATAACAAAAATGTCAATACAATGGTATTGTCAGTGGCAGGCATTGAAGGATGTCAGCGCATAGACTAAACATTGGTGGAGCTGTGAGATAATTTTGCAAGTGGTAGAGCACTGTTTGAGCTGGGGTGGGGGGAAACTGTCTTGTGGCCGGCGGTACAGGCCCAGGGCCCCTCATATTACAACGGTGTGTCTGACGTTGGGTGCGCACCACCACCGCCAGAGACACTTTATTGTACTAGGAGGGACCCAGTGGCAGTGCCGTCGACCAAAAGCGGGCTCACCCACCTCTTCAGACAAACTGCACTCTCACGGGTGCTGTCGCCAAGTGTCGATACCACGGCCCCGTGTGGGGAGTTTGGCCATTTAGTGAGGTGTAAACATGTCGTATGCTGGACAATCAGGTGCAGAAAATTACGAGATTGGAAAAGGCATTCAGAATAGTCCACAGGCAAGACCTTTTCATAGGAAAGCTAGGTGTCAGCCGGGCAAGGTGGGGCAAAAGATTTCGAAATCCAGTTGTGGTTCATTTTAATGAAGGTTAGATCATCTACATTTTGGGTAGCCAGACGAGTCCTTTTTTCTGTTAGTATTGAACCTGCAGCACTGAATACTCTTTCTGATAGGACACTAGCTGCCGGGCAAGCAAGCTCCTGCAATGCATATTCTGCCAATTCTGGCCAGGTGTCTAATTTTGATGCCCAGTAATCAAATGGGAATGACGGTTGAGGGAGAACATCGATAAGGGATGAAAAATAGTTTGTAACCATACTGGACAAATGTTGTCTCCTGTCACTTTGAATTGATGCTGCAGTACCTGTCCTGTCTGCGGTCATAGCAAAATCACTCCACAACCTGGTCAGAAAACCCCTCTGGCCAACGCCACTTCTGATTTCTGCCCCTCTAACTCCTCTGGTCTGCTGGCCCCTGCAGCTCGTGTGAGAACGATCACGGGCGCTGTGTGCAGGGAATGCCAGAAGCAAACGGTCAACAAGAGTTGATTGTTTGGTTGCTAATATTAGTTCCAAGTTCTCATGTGGCATTATATTTTGCAATTTGCCTTTATAGCGAGGATCAAGGAGGCAGGCCAACCAGTAATCGTCATCATTCATCATTTTAGTTATGCGTGTGTCCCTTTTGAGGATACGTAAGGCATAATCCGCCATGTGGGCCAAAGTTCCAGTTCTCAAATCTGCGGTTGTGCTTGGTTGAGGGGCAGTTTCAGGCAAATCAACGTCACTTGTGTCCCTCAAAAAACCAGAACCCGGCCTTGCCGCGCCACCAATTTCCAGTGGCCCCGGAAAAGCTTCCTCATTAAAAATATAATCATCCCCATCATCCTCCTCCTCCTCCTCCTCCTCTTCGCCCGCTACCTCGTCCTGTACACTGCCCTGGCCAGACAATGGCTGACTGTCATCAAGGCTTTCCTCTTCCTCAGCTGCAGACGCCTGATCCTTTATGTGCGTCAAACTTTGCATCAGCAGACGCATTAGGGAGATGCTCATGCTTATTATGGCGTTGTCTGCACTAACCAGCCGTGTGCATTCCTCAAAACACTGAAGGACTTGACACATGTCTTGAATCTTCGACCACTGCACACCTGACAACTCCATGTCTGCCATCCTACTGCCTGCCCGTGTATGTGTATCCTCCCACAAAAACATAACAGCCCGCCTCTGTTCACACAGTCTCTGAAGCATGTGCAGTGTTGAGTTCCACCTTGTTGCAACGTCTATGATTAGGCGATGCTGGGGAAGGTTCAAAGAACGCTGATAGGTCTTCATACGGCTGGGGTGTACGGGCGAACGGCGGATATGTGAGCAAAGTCCACGCACTTTGAGGAGCAGGTCGGATAACCCCGGATAACTTTTCAGGAAGCACTGCACCACCAGGTTTAAGGTGTGAGCCAGGCAAGGAATGTGTTTCAGTTGGGAAAGGGAGATGGCAGCCATGAAATTCCTTCCGTTATCACTCACTACCTTGCCTGCCTCAAGATCTACAGTGCCCAGCCACGACTGCGTTTCTTTCTGCAAGAACTCGGACAGAACTTCCGCGGTGTGTCTGTTGTCGCCCAAACACTTCATAGCCAATACAGCCTGCTGACGTTTGCCAGTAGCTGCCCCATAATGGGAGACCTGGTGTGCAACAGTGGCAGCTGCGGATGGAGTGGTTGTGCGACTGCGGTCTGTGGACGAGCTCTCGCTTCTGCAGGAGGACGAAGAGGAGGAGGAGGGGGTGCGAACGGCTACAGCCAATTGTTTCCTAGACCGTGGGCTAGGCAGAACTGTCCCAAACTTGCTGTCCCCTGTGGACCCTGCATCCACCACATTTACCCAGTGTGCCGTGATGGACACGTAACGTCCCTGGCCATGCCTACTGGTCCATGCATCTGTTGTCAGGTGCACCTTTGTGCTCACAGATTGCCTGAGTGCATGGACGATGCGCTCTTTAACATGCTGGTGGAGGGCTGGGATGGCTTTTCTGGGAAAAAAGTGTCGACTGTGTAGCTCGTAGCGTGGTACAGCGTAGTCCATCAGGGCTTTGAAAGCTTCGCTTTCAACTAACCGGTAGGGCATCATCTCTAACGAGATTAGTCTAGCTATGTGTGCGTTCAAACCCTGTGTACGCGGATGCGAGGCTAAGTACTTCCTTTTTCTAACCATAGTCTCATGTAGGGTGAGCTGGACTGGAGAGCTGGAGATCGTGGAACTAGCGGGGGTGCCGGTGGACATGGCAGACTGAGAGACGGTGGGAGATGGTATTGTTGCCACCGGTGCCCTAGATGCAGTGTTTCCTACTACGAAACTGGTGATTCCCTGACCCTGACGGCTTTGGCCTGGCAAAGAAACCTGCACAGATACTGCAGGTGGTGCGGAAAATGGTGGCCCTACACTGCCGGAAGGGATGTTGCGTTGCTGACTAGCTTCATTGGCCGAGGGTGCTACAACCTTAAGGGACGTTTGGTAGTTAGTCCAGGCTTGCAAATGCATGGTGGTTAAATGTCTATGCATGCAACTTGTATTGAGACTTTTCAGATTCTGTCCTCTGCTTAAGGTAGTTGAACATTTTTGACAGATGACTTTGCGCTGATCAATTGGATGTTGTTTAAAAAAATGCCAGACTGCACTCTTTCTAGCATCGGATACCTTTTCAGGCATTGCAGACTGAGCTTTAACCGGATGGCCACGCTGTCCTCCAACAGGTTTTAGCTTTGCCACGCGTTTTGGGCAAGATACGGGCCCGGCAGATGGAACCTGTTGCGATGTTGATGCCTGCTGCGGCCCCTCCTCCTCCGCTTCAGAACTGCTGCCGCCTGCACCCTGTTCCCCCAATGGCTGCCAATCGGGGTCAAGAACTGGGTCATCTATTACCTCTTCTTGTAGCTCGTGTGCAACTTCGTCTGTGTCACAGTGTCGGTCGGTGGTATAGCGTTCGTGATGGGGCAACATAGTCTCATCAGGGTCTGATTCTTGATCAGCACCCTGCGAGGGCAATGTTGTGGTCTGAGTGAAAGGACCAGCATAGTAGTCTGGCTGTGGCTGTGCATCAGTGCACTCCATGTCAGATTCAACTTGTAATGGGCATGGACTGTTAACTGCTTCACTTTCTAAGCCAGGGACGGTATGTGTAAAGAGCTCCATGGAGTAACCCGTTGTGTCGCCTGCTGCATTCTTCTCTGTTGTTGTTTTTGCTGAAGAGGACAAGGAAGCGACTTGTCCCTGACCGTGAACATCCACTAACGACGCGCTGCTTTGACATTTACCAGTTTCACGAGAGGAGGCAAAAGAGCTAGAGGCTGAGTCAGCAAGATAAGCCAAAACTTGCTCTTGCTGCTCCGGCTTTAAAAGCAGTTTTCCTACTCCCAGAAAAGGGAGCGTTCGAGGCCTTGTGTAGCCAGACGACGAACCTGGCTCCACAGCTCCAGACTTAGGTGCAATATTTTTTTTCCCACGACCAGCTGATGCTCCACCACTACCCTCATTACCAGCTGACAATGAACGCCCCCGGCCACGACCTCTTCCACCATACTTCCTCATTGTTTTAAAAACGTAAACAAACTAACGGTATTTGTTGCTGTCACACAAATTACACGGTGAGCTATAACTTCAGTATGATTTAGCTACCCCTTTACAGGTGAGTGAGACCAAAACGAAAATCAGGCACAATGTTACACACTCTGTTGTTGGTGGCAACAAATGAGAGAGATGCCACACACGCAGGACTGTCACTGAAGCACAAATGTAAATATTAATCTCCCACTGATTTGATTTTTTTTTTTTTTTCAGGGAGACTTTAGGAAAAAAAAAATAGAATAAAATGATTTTTTTCAGGAAGAATTTAGAAACCAAATAAAATAAAATGATTTTTTCAGGGAGAATTTAGAAAACAAATAAAACAAAAAAAGGCTTTCTATGGCCCACTGAGTGAGAGATGACGCACACAGGAGTCAGGAGTGGCACACAAGCCCAGAGGCCAATATTTATCTCCCACTGATTGATGTAGTGATTTTTTCAGGTAGATTTTGGAACCCAAATCAAGCTAAAAAAATAATAGGCTTTCTATGGCCCACAATTGGAGAGAGAGAGAGAGATGGCACACCCAGGAGTCAAGACTGGCACACAAGCAGAAAGGGCAATATTAATCTCCCACTGATTTGTTTTTTTTTTTTTTTTTTTTCAGGGAGACTTTAGGAAAAAAAAAAATAGAATAAAATGATTTTTTCAGGAAGAATTTAGAAACCAAAGAAAATAAAATGATTTTTTCAGGGAGAATTTAGAAAACAAATAAAACAAAAAAAGGCTTTCTATGGCCCACTGAGTGAGAGATGACGCACACAGGAGTCAGGAGTGGCACACAAGCCCAAAGGCCAATATTAATCTCCCTTTTTTTTTGTAAGGGAGAATTTATAAAACCAAAAAAAAATAAATAAATAGGCTTTCTATGGCCCACTATTTGTGAGAGAGATGGCACGCTCAGGACTGGCACACAAGCCCAGAGGCCAATATTAATCTCCCACTTTTTTTTTTTTCCAGGGAAAATTTATAAACCCAATAAAAAAAAAAAATAAATAAATAGGCTTTCTATGGCCCACTATCTGAGAGAGAGAGATGGCACGCTTAGGACTGGCACACAAGCCCAAAGGCCAATATTAATCTCCCACTGATTGATTTATTGATTTTTTCAGGTAGAATTTAGAACCCAAATAAAGCAAAAAAAAAAAAAAAATGGGCTTTCTATGGCCCACTGAGTGAGTGATGATGCACACAGGAGTCAGGAGTGGCACACAAGCCCTGAGGCCAATATTTTTCTCCCACTGATTGATGTAGTGATTTTTTCAGGTAGGTTTTAGAACCAAAATCAAGCAAAAAAATAAATAGGCTTTCTATGGCCCACTGAGTGAGTGATGATGCACACAGGAGTCAAGAGTGGCACACAAGCCCTGAGGCCAATATTTTTCTTCCACTGATTGATGTAGTGATTTTTTCAGGTAGATTTTATAACCCAAATCAAGCAAAAAAATAAATAGGCTTTCTATGGCCCACTGAGTGAGAGATGACACAGACAGGGATGGCACTCTAGCAGAAATGTCAATCAATCTCCCACAAAAAAAAAAAAAAAAAAACAGGGAGTGTCCTTCAATTACTATCTCCCTGCAGTAATCTCAGCCAGGTATGGCAGGCAGCAATAAGGAGTGGACTGATGCACAAATTAAATAAAAAGTGTGTACAAACCAAAAAGATAGCTGTGCAGAAAGGAAGGAACAAGAGGATTTGTGCTTTGAAAAAAGCAGTTGGTTTGCACAGCGGCGTACACACAGCAATGCAGCTATCAGGGAGCCTTCTAGGGCAGCCCAATGAGCTACAGCGCTGAGGGGGAAAAAATAAAATGTAGCTTCCACTGTCCCTGCACACCGAAGGTGGTGTTGGGCAGTGGAAATCGCTACAGCACAAGCGGTTTGGTGGTTAATGGACCCTGCCTAACGCTATCCCTGCTTCTGACGAAGCGGCAGCAACCTCTCCCTAAGCTCAGATCAGCAGCAGTAACATGGCGGTCGGCGGGAACTCCCCTTTATAGCCCCTGTGACGCCGCAGACAGCAAGCCAATCACTGCAATGCCCTTCTCTAAGATGGTGGGGACCAGGACCTATGTCATCACGCTGCCCACACTCTGCGTTTACCTTCATTGGCTGAGAAATGGCGCTTTTCGCGTCATTGAAACGCGACTTTGGCGCGAAAGTCGCGTACCGCATGGCCGACCCCGCACAGGGGTCGGATCGGGTTTCATGAAACCCGACTTTGCCAAAAGTCGGCGACTTTTGAAAATGAACGACCCGTTTCGCTCAACCCTAAGGGGCACAAGTGCTGGCTAGGCATAGGGCAGGGGCACAAGTGCTGGCTAGGCATAGGGCAGGGGCACAAGTGCTGGCTAGGCATAGGGCAGGGGCACAAGTGCTGGCTAGGCATAGGGCAGGGGCACAAGTGCAAGCTAGGCGAAACGCAGGGGGCACAAGTGATGGCTAGGCGTAAGGAAGGGGCACAAGGGCTGGTTAGGCATAAGGCAGGGGCACAAGGGCTGGCTAGGCATAAGGCAGGGGCAGAAGTGCTGGCTAGGCATAAGGCAGGGGCACAAGTGCTGGCTAGGCATAAGGCAGGGGCACAAGTGATGGCTACACATAAGGCATACGGCTAACTCTTTGCACTCTTTGCATAAAGGGATAGGCACCCTTAGGGGTGAAGAGCTAGCTTTCACCCCTCTACTCTGTAATTGGACATTTAGAACTAGATCCTTTGTTGTACAGTGCGGAGCCACTCCATAACCCCCATGCTCCAAGCGACCAGGCACATCTTGTCTGTCCTCTGTAAATGGGTAATGCCTTCGTCCCCAATTACAGTCGTGCATGTGCATTCAGACGGTACAAGAGCGAAGAGCGTAAAGCCTGCCCTGTGTGCATAACCAACATGAAGCTAAAGGCAAAAAAACAATAATGCAATGGGCTCAAAAGTGCTGGCTAGGCATAAGGCAGGGGCACAAGTGCTGGCTAGGCATAAGGCAGGGGCACAAGTGCTGGCTAGGCATAAGGCAGGGGCACAAGTGCTGGCTAGGCATAAGGCAGGGGCACAAGTGCGGGCTAGGCATAAGGCATGGGCACAAGTGCGGGCTAGGCATAAGGCAGGGGCACAAGTGCGGGCTAGGCATAAGGCAGGGGCACAAGTGCGGGCTAGGCATAAGGCAGGGGCACAAGTGCGGGCTAGGCATAAGGCAGGGGCACAAGTGCGGGCTAGGCATAAGGCAGGGGCACAAGTGCGGGCTAGGCATAAGGCAGAGGCACAAGTGCGGGCTAGGCAGAATTTTTTTCAGGGAGAATTTAGAAAACAAATAAAACAAAAAAAGGCTTTCTATGGCCCACTGAGTGAGAGATGACGCACACAGGAGTCAGGAGTGGCACACAAGCCCAAAGGCCAATATTAATCTCCCTTTTTTTTTGTAAGGGAGAATTTATAAAACCAAAAAAAAATAAATAAATAGGCTTTCTATGGCCCACTATTTGTGAGAGAGATGGCACGCTCAGGACTGGCACACAAGCCCAGAGGCCAATATTAATCTCCCACTTTTTTTTTTTTCCAGGGAAAATTTATAAACCCAATAAAAAAAAAAAATAAATAAATAGGCTTTCTATGGCCCACTATCTGAGAGAGAGAGATGGCACGCTTAGGACTGGCACACAAGCCCAAAGGCCAATATTAATCTCCCACTGATTGATTTATTGATTTTTTCAGGTAGAATTTAGAACCCAAATAAAGCAAAAAAAAAAAAAAAATGGGCTTTCTATGGCCCACTGAGTGAGTGATGATGCACACAGGAGTCAGGAGTGGCACACAAGCCCTGAGGCCAATATTTTTCTCCCACTGATTGATGTAGTGATTTTTTCAGGTAGGTTTTAGAACCAAAATCAAGCAAAAAAATAAATAGGCTTTCTATGGCCCACTGAGTGAGTGATGATGCACACAGGAGTCAAGAGTGGCACACAAGCCCTGAGGCCAATATTTTTCTTCCACTGATTGATGTAGTGATTTTTTCAGGTAGATTTTATAACCCAAATCAAGCAAAAAAATAAATAGGCTTTCTATGGCCCACTGAGTGAGAGATGACACAGACAGGGATGGCACTCTAGCAGAAATGTCAATCAATCTCCCACAAAAAAAAAAAAAAAAAACAGGGAGTGTCCTTCAATTACTATCTCCCTGCAGTAATCTCAGCCAGGTATGGCAGGCAGCAATAAGGAGTGGACTGATGCACAAATTAAATAAAAAGTGTGTACAAACCAAAAAGATAGCTGTGCAGAAAGGAAGGAACAAGAGGATTTGTGCTTTGAAAAAAGCAGTTGGTTTGCACAGCGGCGTACACACAGCAATGCAGCTATCAGGGAGCCTTCTAGGGCAGCCCAATGAGCTACAGCGCTGAGGGGGAAAAAATAAAATGTAGCTTCCACTGTCCCTGCACACCGAAGGTGGTGTTGGGCAGTGGAAATCGCTACAGCACAAGCGGTTTGGTGGTTAATGGACCCTGCCTAACGCTATCCCTGCTTCTGACGAAGCGGCAGCAACCTCTCCCTAAGCTCAGATCAGCAGCAGTAACATGGCGGTCGGCGGGAACTCCCCTTTATAGCCCCTGTGACGCCGCAGACAGCAAGCCAATCACTGCAATGCCCTTCTCTAAGATGGTGGGGACCAGGACCTATGTCATCACGCTGCCCACACTCTGCGTTTACCTTCATTGGCTGAGAAATGGCGCTTTTCGCGTCATTGAAACGCGACTTTGGCGCGAAAGTCGCGTACCGCATGGCCGACCCCGCACAGGGGTCGGATCGGGTTTCATGAAACCCGACTTTGCCAAAAGTCGGCGACTTTTGAAAATGAACGACCCGTTTCGCTCAACCCTAAGGGGCACAAGTGCTGGCTAGGCATAGGGCAGGGGCACAAGTGCTGGCTAGGCATAGGGCAGGGGCACAAGTGCTGGCTAGGCATAGGGCAGGGGCACAAGTGCTGGCTAGGCATAGGGCAGGGGCACAAGTGCAAGCTAGGCGAAACGCAGGGGGCACAAGTGATGGCTAGGCGTAAGGAAGGGGCACAAGGGCTGGTTAGGCATAAGGCAGGGGCACAAGGGCTGGCTAGGCATAAGGCAGGGGCAGAAGTGCTGGCTAGGCATAAGGCAGGGGCACAAGTGCTGGCTAGGCATAAGGCAGGGGCACAAGTGATGGCTACACATAAGGCATACGGCTAACTCTTTGCACTCTTTGCATAAAGGGATAGGCACCCTTAGGGGTGAAGAGCTAGCTTTCACCCCTCTACTCTGTAATTGGACATTTAGAACTAGATCCTTTGTTGTACAGTGCGGAGCCACTCCATAACCCCCATGCTCCAAGCGACCAGGCACATCTTGTCTGTCCTCTGTAAATGGGTAATGCCTTCGTCCCCAATTACAGTCGTGCATGTGCATTCAGACGGTACAAGAGCGAAGAGCGTAAAGCCTGCCCTGTGTGCATAACCAACATGAAGCTAAAGGCAAAAAAACAATAATGCAATGGGCTCAAAAGTGCTGGCTAGGCATAAGGCAGGGGCACAAGTGCTGGCTAGGCATAAGGCAGGGGCACAAGTGCTGGCTAGGCATAAGGCAGGGGCACAAGTGCTGGCTAGGCATAAGGCAGGGGCACAAGTGCGGGCTAGGCATAAGGCATGGGCACAAGTGCGGGCTAGGCATAAGGCAGGGGCACAAGTGCGGGCTAGGCATAAGGCAGGGGCACAAGTGCGGGCTAGGCATAAGGCAGGGGCACAAGTGCGGGCTAGGCATAAGGCAGGGGCACAAGTGCGGGCTAGGCATAAGGCAGGGGCACAAGTGCGGGCTAGGCATAAGGCAGAGGCACAAGTGCGGGCTAGGCAGAATTTTTTTCAGGGAGAATTTAGAAAACAAATAAAACAAAAAAAGGCTTTCTATGGCCCACTGAGTGAGAGATGACGCACACAGGAGTCAGGAGTGGCACACAAGCCCAAAGGCCAATATTAATCTCCCTTTTTTTTTGTAAGGGAGAATTTATAAAACCAAAAAAAAATAAATAAATAGGCTTTCTATGGCCCACTATTTGTGAGAGAGATGGCACGCTCAGGACTGGCACACAAGCCCAGAGGCCAATATTAATCTCCCACTTTTTTTTTTTTCCAGGGAAAATTTATAAACCCAATAAAAAAAAAAAATAAATAAATAGGCTTTCTATGGCCCACTATCTGAGAGAGAGAGATGGCACGCTTAGGACTGGCACACAAGCCCAAAGGCCAATATTAATCTCCCACTGATTGATTTATTGATTTTTTCAGGTAGAATTTAGAACCCAAATAAAGCAAAAAAAAAAAAAAATGGGCTTTCTATGGCCCACTGAGTGAGTGATGATGCACACAGGAGTCAGGAGTGGCACACAAGCCCTGAGGCCAATATTTTTCTCCCACTGATTGATGTAGTGATTTTTTCAGGTAGGTTTTAGAACCAAAATCAAGCAAAAAAATAAATAGGCTTTCTATGGCCCACTGAGTGAGTGATGATGCACACAGGAGTCAAGAGTGGCACACAAGCCCTGAGGCCAATATTTTTCTTCCACTGATTGATGTAGTGATTTTTTCAGGTAGATTTTATAACCCAAATCAAGCAAAAAAATAAATAGGCTTTCTATGGCCCACTGAGTGAGAGATGACACAGACAGGGATGGCACTCTAGCAGAAATGTCAATCAATCTCCCACAAAAAAAAAAAAAAAAAACAGGGAGTGTCCTTCAATTACTATCTCCCTGCAGTAATCTCAGCCAGGTATGGCAGGCAGCAATAAGGAGTGGACTGATGCACAAATTAAATAAAAAGTGTGTACAAACCAAAAAGATAGCTGTGCAGAAAGGAAGGAACAAGAGGATTTGTGCTTTGAAAAAAGCAGTTGGTTTGCACAGCGGCGTACACACAGCAATGCAGCTATCAGGGAGCCTTCTAGGGCAGCCCAATGAGCTACAGCGCTGAGGGGGAAAAAAAAAAATGTAGCTTCCACTGTCCCTGCACACCGAAGGTGGTGTTGGGCAGTGGAAATCGCTACAGCACAAGCGGTTTGGTGGTTAATGGACCCTGCCTAACGCTATCCCTGCTTCTGACGAAGCGGCAGCAACCTCTCCCTAAGCTCAGATCAGCAGCAGTAACATGGCGGTCGGCGGGAACTCCCCTTTATAGCCCCTGTGACGCCGCAGACAGCAAGCCAATCACTGCAATGCCCTTCTCTAAGATGGTGGGGACCAGGACCTATGTCATCACGCTGCCCACACTCTGCGTTTACCTTCATTGGCTGAGAAATGGCGCTTTTCGCGTCATTGAAACGCGACTTTGGCGCGAAAGTCGCGTACCGCATGGCCGACCCCGCACAGGGGTCGGATCGGGTTTCATGAAACCCGACTTTGCCAAAAGTCGGCGACTTTTGAAAATGAACGACCCGTTTCGCTCAACCCTAAGGGGCACAAGTGCTGGCTAGGCATAGGGCAGGGGCACAAGTGCTGGCTAGGCATAGGGCAGGGGCACAAGTGCTGGCTAGGCATAGGGCAGGGGCACAAGTGCTGGCTAGGCATAGGGCAGGGGCACAAGTGCAAGCTAGGCGAAACGCAGGGGGCACAAGTGATGGCTAGGCGTAAGGAAGGGGCACAAGGGCTGGTTAGGCATAAGGCAGGGGCACAAGGGCTGGCTAGGCATAAGGCAGGGGCAGAAGTGCTGGCTAGGCATAAGGCAGGGGCACAAGTGCTGGCTAGGCATAAGGCAGGGGCACAAGTGATGGCTACACATAAGGCATACGGCTAACTCTTTGCACTCTTTGCATAAAGGGATAGGCACCCTTAGGGGTGAAGAGCTAGCTTTCACCCCTCTACTCTGTAATTGGACATTTAGAACTAGATCCTTTGTTGTACAGTGCGGAGCCACTCCATAACCCCCATGCTCCAAGCGACCAGGCACATCTTGTCTGTCCTCTGTAAATGGGTAATGCCTTCGTCCCCAATTACAGTCGTGCATGTGCATTCAGACGGTACAAGAGCGAAGAGCGTAAAGCCTGCCCTGTGTGCATAACCAACATGAAGCTAAAGGCAAAAAAACAATAATGCAATGGGCTCAAAAGTGCTGGCTAGGCATAAGGCAGGGGCACAAGTGCTGGCTAGGCATAAGGCAGGGGCACAAGTGCTGGCTAGGCATAAGGCAGGGGCACAAGTGCTGGCTAGGCATAAGGCAGGGGCACAAGTGCGGGCTAGGCATAAGGCAGGGGCACAAGTGCGGGCTAGGCATAATGCAGGGGCACAAGTGCGGGCTAGGCATAAGGCAGGGGCACAAGTGCGGGCTAGGCATAAGGCAGGGGCACAAGTGCGGGCTAGGCATAAGGCAGGGGCACAAGTGTGGGCTAGGCATAAGGCAGGGGCACAAGTGCGGGCAAGGCATAAGGCAGGGGCACAAGTGCGGGCAAGGCATAAGGCAGGGGCACAAGTGCGGGCAAGGCATAAGGCAGGGGCACAAGTGCGGGCAAAGCATAAGGCAGGGGCACAAGTGCGGGCTAGGCATAAGGCATGGGCACAAGTGCGGGATAGGCATAAGGCAGGGGCACAAGTGCGGGCTAGGCATAAGGCCGGGGCACAAGTGCGGGCTAGGCTTAAAGGCCGGGGCACAAGTGCGGGCTAGGCTTAAGGCCGGGGCACAAGTGCGGGCTAGGCTTAAGGCCGGGGCACAAGTGCGGGCTAGGCTTAAGGCCCAGGCACAAGTGCGGGCTAGGCATAAGGCCGGGGCACAAGTGCGGGCTAGGCTTAAGGCCGGGGCACAAGTGCGGGCTAGGCTTAAGGCCGGGGCACAAGTGCGGGCTAGGCTTAAGGCCGGGGCACAAGTGCTGGCTAGGCATAAGGCAGGGGCACAAGTGCTGGCTAGGCATAAGGCAGGGGCACAAGTGCTGGCTAGGCATAAGGCAGGGGCACAAGTGCTGGCTAGGCATAAGGCAGGGGCACAAGTGCCGGCAAGGCATAAGGCAGGGGCACAAGTGCTGGCTAGGCATAGGGCAGGGGCACAAGTGCTGGCTAGGCATAGGGCAGGGGCACAAGTTCAAGCTAGGCGAAACGCAGGGGGCACAAGTGATGGCTAGGCGTAAGGAAGGGGCACAAGGGCTGGTTAGGCATAAGGCAGGGGCACAAGGGCTGGCTAGGCATAAGGCAGGGGCAGAAGTGCTGGCTAGGCATAAGGCAGGGGCACAAGTGCTGGCTAGGCATAAGGCAGGGGCACAAGTGATGGCTACACATAAGGCATACGGCTAACTCTTTGCACTCTTTGCATAAAGGGATAGGCACCCTTAGGGGTGAAGAGCTAGCTTTCACCCCTCTACTCTGTACTTGGACATTTAGAACTAGATCCTTTGTTGTACAGTGCGGAGCCACTCCATAACCCCCATGCTCCAAGCGACCAGGCACATCTTGTCTGTCCTCTGTAAATGTGTAATGCCTTCGTCCCCAATTACAGTCGTGCATGTGCATTCAGACGGTACAAGAGCGAAGAGCGTAAAGCCTGCCCTGTGTGCATAACCAACATGAAGCTAAAGACAAAAAAACAATAATGCAAGGGGCTCAAAAGTGCTGGCTAGGCATAAGGCAGGGGTACAAGTGCTGGCTAGGCATAAGGCAGGGGCACAAGTGCTGGCTAGGCATAAGGCAGGGGCACAAGTGCTGGCTAGGCATAAGGCAGGGGCACAAGTGCGGGCTAGGCATAAGGCAAGGGCACAAGTGCGGGCTAGGCATAAGGCAGGGGCACAAGTGCGGGCTAGGCTTAACGCCGGGGCACAAGTGCGGGCTAGGCTTAACGTCGGGGCACAAGTGCGGGCTAGGCTTAACGCCGGGGCACAAGTGCGGGCTAGGCTTAAGGCCGGGGCACAAGTGCGGGCTAGGCTTAAGGCCGGGGCACAAGTGCGGGCTAGGCTTAAGGCCGGGGCACAAGTGCGGGCTAGGCTTAAGGCCGTGGCACAAGTGCGGGCTAGGCTTAAGGCCGGGGCACAAGTGCTGGCTAGGCTTAAGGCCGGGGCACAAGTGCGGGCTAGGCTTAAGGCCGGGCACAAGTGCGGGCTAGGCATAAGGCAGGGGCACAAGTGCGGGCTAGGCATAAGGCAGGGGCACAAGTGCGGGCTAGGCATAAGGCAGGGGCACAAGTGCGGGCTAGGCATAAGGCAGGGGCACAAGTGCGGGCTAGGCATAAGGCAGGGGCACAAGTGCGGGCTAGGCATAAGGCAGGGGCACAAGTGCTGGCTAGGCTTAAGGCCGGGGCACAAGTGCAGGCTAGGCTTAAGGCCGGGCACAAGTGCGGGCTAGGCATAAGGCAGGGGCACAAGTGCGGGCTAGGCATAAGGCAGGGGCACAAGTGCGGGCTAGGCATAATGCAGGGGCACAAGTGCGGGCTAGGCTTAAGGCCGGGGCACAAGTGCGGGCTAGGCTTAAGGCCGGGGCACAAGTGCGGGCTAGGCATAAGGCAGGGGCACAAGTGCGGGCTAGTCATAAGGCAGGGGCACAAGTGCGGGCTAGGCTTAAGGCCGGGGCACAAGTGCGGGCTAGGCTTAAGGCCAGGGCACAAGTGCGGGCTAGGCTTAAGGCAGGGGCACAAGTGCGGGCTAGGCTTTAGGCAGGGGCACAAGTACAAACTAAGCATAAGGCAGAGGCACAAGTGCAAGCTAGGCATAAGGCAGGGGCACCTGTGCAGGCTAGGCTTAAGGCAGGGGCACAAGTGATGGCTACACATAAGGCATACGGCTAACTCTTTGCACTCTTTGCATAAAGGGATAGGCACCCTTAGGGGTGAAGAGCTAGCTTTCACCCCTCTATTCTGTACTTGGACATTTAGAACTAGATCCTTTGTTGTACAGTGCGGAGCCACTCCATAACCCCCATGCTCCAAGCGACCAGGCACATCTTGTCTGTCCTCCGTAAATGGGTAATGCCTTCGTCCCCAAGTACAGTCGTGCATGTGCATTCAGACGGGACAAGAGCGAAGAGCGTAAAGCCTGCCCTGTGTGCATAACCAACATGAAGCTAAAGACAAAAAAACAATAATGCAAGGGGCTCAAAAGTGCTGGCTAGGCATGAGGCAGGGGCACAAGTGCTGGCTAGGCATAAGGCAGGGGCACAAGTGCGGGCTAGGCATAAGGCAGGGGCACAAGTGCGGGCTAGGCATAAGGCAGGGGCACAAGTGCGGGCTAGGCATAAGGCAGGGGCACAAGTGCGGGCTAGGCATAAGGCAGGGGCACAAGTGCGGGCTAGGCATAAGGCAGGGGCACAAGTGCGGGCTAGGCATAAGGCAGGGGCACAAGTGCGGGCTAGGCATAAGGCAGGGGCACAAGTGCTGGCTAGGCATAGGGCAGGGGCACAAGTGCTGGCTAGGCATAGGGCAGGGGCACAAGTGCTGGCTAGGCATAGGGCAGGGGCACAAGTGCTGGCTAGGCATAGGGCAGGGGCACAAGTGCTGGCTAGGCATAGGGCAGGGGCACAAGTGCGGGCTAGGCATAAGGCAGGGGCACAAGTGCGGGCTAGGCATAAGGCAGGGGCACAAGTGCGGGCTAGGCATAAGGCAGGGGCACAAGTGCGGGCTAGGCATAAGGCAGGGGCACAAGTGCGGGCTAGGCATAAGGCAGGGGCACAAGTGCGGGCTAGGCATAAGGCAGGGGCACAAGTGCGGGCTAGGCATAAGGCAGGGGCACAAGTGCTGGCTAGGCATAGGGCAGGGGCACAAGTGCTGGCTAGGCATAGGGCAGGGGCACAAGTGCTGGCTAGGCATAGGGCAGGGGCACAAGTGCTGGCTAGGCATAGGGCAGGGGCACAAGTGCTGGCTAGGCATAGGGCAGGGGCACAAGTGCAAGCTAGGCGAAACGCAGGGGGCACAAGTGATGGCTAGGCGTAAGGAAGGGGCACAAGGGCTGGTTAGGCATAAGGCAGGGGCACAAGGGCTGGCTAGGCATAAGGCAGGGGCAGAAGTGCTGGCTAGGCATAAGGCAGGGGCACAAGTGCTGGCTAGGCATAAGGCAGGGGCACAAGTGATGGCTACACATAAGGCATACGGCTAACTCTTTGCACTCTTTGCATAAAGGGATAGGCACCCTTAGGGGTGAAGAGCTAGCTTTCACCCCTCTACTCTGTACTTGGACATTTAGAACTAGATCTTTTGTTGTACAGTGCGGAGCCACTCCATAACCCCCATGCTCCAAGTGACCAGGCACATCTTGTCTGTCCTCTGTAAATGTGTAATGCCTTCGTCCCCAATTACAATCGTGCATGTGCATTCAGATGGTACAAGAGCGAAGAGCGTAAAGCCTGCCCTGTGTGCATAACCAACATGAAGCTAAAGACAAAAAAACTATAATGCAAGGGGCACAAAAGTGCTGGCTAGGCATAAGGCAGGGGCACAAGTGCTGGCTAGGCATAAGGCAGGGGCACAAGTGCTGGCTAGGCATAAGGCAGGGGCACAAGTGCTGGCTAGGCATAAGGCAGGGGCACAAGTGCTGGCTAGGCATATAGCAGGGGCACAAGTGCGGGCTAGGCATAAGGCAGGGGCACAAGTGCGGGCTAGGCATAAGGCAGGGGCACAAGTGCGGGCTAGGCATAAGGCAGGGGCACAAGTGCGGGCTATGCATAAGGCAGGGGCACAAGTGCGGGCTACGCATAAGGCAGGGGCACAAGTGCGGGCTAGGCATAAGGCAGGAGCACAAGTGCGGGCTAGGCATAAGGCAGGGGCACAAGTGTGGGCTAGGCATAAGGCAGGGGCACAAGTGCGGGCTAGGCATAAGGCAGGGGCACAAGTGCGGGCTAGGCATAAGGCAGGGGCACAAGTGCGGGCTACGCATAAGGCAGGGGCACAAGTGCGGGCTAGGCATAAGGCAGGGGCACAAGTGCGGGCTAGGCATAAGGCAGGGGCACAAGTGCGGGCAAGGCATAAGGCAGGGGCACAAGTGCGGGCAAGGCATAAGGCAGGGGCACAAGTACGGGCAAGGCATAAGGCAGGGGCACAAGTGCGGGCTAGGCATAAGGCAGGGGCACAAGTGCGGGCTAGGCATAAGGCAGGGGCACAAGTGCGGGCTAGGCATAAGGCAGGGGCACAAGTGCGGGCTAGGCATAAGGAAGGGGCACAAGTGCGGGCTAGGCATAAGGCAGGGGCACAAGTGCGGGCTAGGCATAAGGCAGGGGCACAAGTGCGGGCTAGGCATAAGGCAGGGGCACAAGTGCGGGCTAGGCATAAGGCAGGGGCACAAGTGCGGGCTAGGCATAAGGCAGGGGCACAAGTGCGGGCTAGGCATAAGGCAGGGGCACAAGTGCGGGCTAGGCATAAGGCAGGGGCACAAGTGCGGGCTAGGCATAAGGCAGGGGCACAAGTGCGGGCTAGGCATAAGGCAGGGGCACAAGTGCGGGCTAGGCATAAGGCAGGGGCACAAGTGCGGGCTAGGCATAAGGCAGGGGCACAAGTGCGGGCTAGGCATAAGGCAGGGGCACAAGTGCGGGCTAGGCATAAGGCAGGGGCACAAGTGCGGGCTAGGCATAAGGCAGGGGCTCAAGTGGGGGCTACGCATAAGGCAGGGGCACAAGTGCGGGCTAGGCATAAGGCAGGGGCACAAGTGCGGGCTAGGCATAAGGCAGGGGCACAAGTGCGGGCAAGGCATAAGGCAGGGGCACAAGTGCGGGCAAGGCATAAGGCAGGGGCACAAGTACGGGCAAGGCATAAGGCAGGGGCACAAGTGCGGGCTGGGCATAAGGCAGGGGCACAAGTGCGGGCTGGGCATAAGGCAGGGGCACAAGTGCGGGCTAGGTATAAGGCATGGGCACAAGTGCAGGATAGGCATAAGGCAGGGGCACAAGTGCGGGCTAGGCATAAGGCAGAGGCACAAGTGCGGGCTAGGCATAAGGCAGGGGCACAAGTGCGGGCTAGGCATAAGGCAGGGGCACAAGTGCGGGCTAGGCATAAGGCAGGGGCACAAGTGTGGGCTAGGCATAAGGCAGGGGCACAAGTTCGGGCTAGGCATAAGGCAGGGGCACAAGTGCGGGCTAGGCATAAGGCAGAGGCAAAAGTGCGGGCTAGGCATAAGGCAGGGGCACAAGTGCGGGCTAGGCATAAGGCAGGGGCACAAGTGCGGGCTAGGCATAAGGCAGGGGCACAAGTGCGGGCTAGGCATAAGGCAGGGGCAAAAGTGCGGGCTAGGCATAAGGCAGGGGCACAAGTGCGGGCTAGGCATAAGGCAGGGGCACAAGTGTGGGCTAGGCTTTAGGCAGGGGCACAAGTACAAACTAAGCATAAGGCAGAGGCACAAGTGCAGGCTAGGCATAAGGCAGGGGCACCTGTGCAGGCTAGGCTTAAGACAGGGGCACAAGTGATGGCTACACATAAGGCATACGGCTAACTCTTTGCACTCTTTGCACAAAGGGATAGGCACCCTTAGGGGTGAAGAGCTAGCTTTCACCCCTCTATTCTGTACTTGGACATTTAGAACTAGATCCTTTGTTGTACAGTGCGGAGCCACTCCATAACCCCCATGCTCCAAGCGACCAGGCACATCTTGTCTGTCCTCCGTAAATGGGTAATGCCTTCGTCCCCAATTACAGTCGTGCATGTGCATTCAGACGGGACAAGAGCGAAGAGCGTAAAGCCTGCCCTGTGTGCATAACCAACATGAAGCTAAATACAAAAGAACAATAATGCAAGGGGCACAAAAGTGCTGGCTAGGCATAAGGCAGGGGCACAAGTGCTGGCTAGGCATAAGGCAGGGGCACAAGTGCTGGCTAGGCATAAGGCAGGGGCACAAGTGCTGGCTAGGCATAAGGCAGGGGCACAAGTGCTTGCTAGGCATAAGGCAGGGGCACAAGTGCTGGCTAGGCATAAGGCAGGGGCACAAGTGCTGGCTAGGTATAAGGCAGGGGCACAAGTGCTAACTAAGCATAAGGCAGAGGCACAAGTGCAAGCTAGGCATAAGGCAGGGGAACAAGTGCGGGCTAGGCATAAGGCAGGGGCACAAGTGCGGGCTAGGCATAAGGCAGGGGCACAAGTGCGGGCTAGGCATAAGGCAGGGGGACAAGTGCGGGCTAGGCATAGGGCAGGGGGACAAGTGCGGGCTAGGCTTAAGGCCGGGGCACAAGTGCGGGCTAGGCTTAAGGCCGGGGCACAAGAGCGGGCTAGGCTTAAGCCGGGGCACAAGTGCGGGCTAGGCTTAAGGCCGGGGCACAAGTGCGGGCTAGGCTTAAGGCCGGGGCACAAGTGCGGGCTAGGCTTAAAGCCGGGGCACAAGTGCGGGCTAGGCTTAAGGCCGGGGCACAAGTGCGGGCTAGGCATAAGGCAGGGGCACAAGTGCGGGCTAGGCATAAGGCAGGGGCACAAGTGCGGGCTAGGCATAAGGCAGGGGCACAAGTGCGGGCTAGGCATAAGGCAGGGGCACAAGTGCGGGCTAGGCATAAGGCAGGGGTACAAGTGCGGGCTAGGCATAAGGCAGGGGCACAAGTGCGGGCTGGGCATAAGGCAGGGGCACAAGTGCGGGCTGGGCATAAGGCAGGGGCACAAGTGCGGGCTGGGCATAAGGCAGGGGCACAAGTGCGGGCTAGGCATAAGGCAGGGGCACAAGGGCGGGCTAGGCATAAGGCAGGGGCACAAGTGCGGGCTAGGCATAAGGCAGGGGCACAAGTGCGGGCTAGGCATAAGGCAGGGGCACAAGTGCGGGCTAGGCATAAGGCAGGGGCACAAGTGCGGGCTAGGCATAAGGCAGGGGCACAAGTGCGGGCTAGGCATAAGGCAGGGGCACAAGTGCTGGCTAGGCATAGGACAGGGGCACAAGTGCTGGCTAGGCATAGGGCAGGGGCACAAGTGCTGGCTAGGCATAGGGCAGGGGCACAAGTGCTGGCTAGGCATAGGGCAGGGGCACAAGTGCTGGCTAGGCATAGGGCAGGGGCACAAGTGCAAGCTAGGCGAAACGCAGGGGGCACAAGTGATGGCTAGGCGTAAGGAAGAGGCACAAGGGCTGGTTAGGCATAAGGCAGGGGCACAAGGGCTGGCTAGGCATAAGGCAGGGGCAGAAGTGCTGGCTAGGCATAAGGCAGTGGCACAAGTGCTGGCTAGGCATAAGGCAGGGGCACAAGTGATGGCTAAACATAAGGCATACGGCTAACTCTTTGCACTCTTTGCATAAAGGGATAGGCACCCTTAGGGGTGAAGAGCTAGCTTTCACCCCTCTACTTTGTACTTGGACATTTAGAACTAGATCTTTTGTTGTACAGTGCGGAGCCACTCCATAACCCCCATGCTCCAAGTGACCAGGCACATCTTGTCTGTCCTCTGTAAATGTGTAATGCCTTCGTCCCCAATTACAGTCGTGCATGTGCATTCAGACGGTACAAGAGCGAAGAGCGTAAAGCCTGCCCTGTGTGCATAACCAACATGAAGCTAAAGACAAAAAAACAATAATGCAAGGGGCTCAAAAGTGCTGGCTAGGCATAAGGCCGGGGCACAAGAGCGGGCTAGGCTTAAGCCGGGGCACAAGTGCGGGCTAGGCTTAAGGCCGGGGCACAAGTGCGGGCTAGGCTTAAGGCCGGGGCACAAGTGCGGGCTAGGCTTAAGGCCGGGGCACAAGTGCGGGCTAGGCTTAAGGCCGGGGCACAAGTGTGGGCTAGGCATAAGGCAGGGGCACAAGTGCGGGCTAGGCATAAGGCAGGGGCACAAGTGCGGGCTAGGCATAAGGCAGGGGCACAAGTGCGGGCTAGGCATAAGGCAGGGGCACAAGTGCGGGCTAGGCATAAGGCAGGGGCACAAGTGCGGGCTAGGCATAAGGCAGGGGCACAAGTGCGGGCTAGGCATAAGGCAGGGGCACAAGTGCGGGCTGGGCATAAGGCAGGGGCACAAGTGCGGGCTGGGCATAAGGCAGGGGCACAAGTGCGGGCTGGGCATAAGGCAGGGGCACAAGTGCGGGCTAGGCATAAGGCAGGGGCACAAGTGCGGGCTAGGCATAAGGCAGGGGCACAAGTGCGGGCTAGGCATAAGGCAGGGGCACAAGTGCGGGCTAGGCATAAGGCAGGGGCACAAGTGTGGGCTAGGCATAAGGCAGGGGCACAAGTGCGGGCTAGGCATAAGGCAGGGGCACAAGTGCGGGCTAGGCATAAGGCAGGGGCACAAGTGCTGGCTAGGCATAGGACAGGGGCACAAGTGCTGGCTAGGCATAGGGCAGGGGCACAAGTGCTGGCTAGGCATAGGGCAGGGGCACAAGTGCTGGCTAGGCATAGGGCAGGGGCACAAGTGCTGGCTAGGCATAGGGCAGGGGCACAAGTGCAAGCTAGGCGAAACGCAGGGGGCACAAGTGATGGCTAGGCGTAAGGAAGAGGCACAAGGGCTGGTTAGGCATAAGGCAGGGGCACAAGGGCTGGCTAGGCATAAGGCAGGGGCAGAAGTGCTGGCTAGGCATAAGGCAGGGGCACAAGTGCTGGCTAGGCATAAGGCAGGGGCACAAGTGATGGCTAAACATAAGGCATACGGCTAACTCTTTGCACTCTTTGCATAAAGGGATAGGCACCCTTAGGGGTGAAGAGCTAGCTTTCACCCCTCTACTCTGTACTTGGACATTTAGAACTAGATCTTTTGTTGTACAGTGCGGAGCCACTCCATAACCCCCATGCTCCAAGTGACCAGGCACATCTTGTCTGTCCTCTGTAAATGTGTAATGCCTTCGTCCCCAATTACAGTCGTGCATGTGCATTCAGACGGTACAAGAGCGAAGAGCGTAAAGCCTGCCCTGTGTGCATAACCAACATGAAGCTAAAGACAAAAAAACAATAATGCAAGGGGCTCAAAAGTGCTGGCTAGGCATAAGGCCGGGGCACAAGAGCGGGCTAGGCTTAAGCCGGGGCACAAGTGCGGGCTAGGCTTAAGGCCGGGGCACAAGTGCGGGCTAGGCTTAAGGCCGGGGCACAAGTGCGGGCTAGGCTTAAGGCCGGGGCACAAGTGCGGGCTAGGCTTAAGGCCGGGGCACAAGTGTGGGCTAGGCATAAGGCAGGGGCACAAGTGCGGGCTAGGCATAAGGCAGGGGCACAAGTGCGGGCTAGGCATAAGGCAGGGGCACAAGTGCGGGCTAGGCATAAGGCAGGGGCACAAGTGCGGGCTAGGCATAAGGCAGGGGCACAAGTGCGGGCTGGGCATAAGGCAGGGGCACAAGTGCGGGCTGGGCATAAGGCAGGGGCACAAGTGCGGGCTGGGCATAAGGCAGGGGCACAAGTGCGAGCTGGGCATAAGGCAGGGGCACAAGTGCGGGCTAGGCATAAGGCAGGGGCACAAGTGCGGGCTAGGCATAAGGCAGGGGCACAAGTGCGGGCTAGGCATAAGGCAGGGGCACAAGTGCGGGCTAGGCATAAGGCAGGGGCACAAGTGCGGGCTAGGCATAAGGCAGGGGCACAAGTGCGGGCTAGGCATAAGGCAGGGGCACAAGTGCTGGCTAGGCATAGGACAGGGGCACAAGTGCTGGCTAGGCATAGGGCAGGGGCACAAGTGCTGGCTAGGCATAGGGCAGGGGCAGAAGTGCTGGCTAGGCATAGGGCAGGGGCACAAGTGCTGGCTAGGCATAGGGCAGGGGCACAAGTGCAAGCTAGGCGAAACGCAGGGGGCACAAGTGATGGCTAGGCGTAAGGAAGAGGCACAAGGGCTGGTTAGGCATAAGGCAGGGGCACAAGGGCTGGCTAGGCATAAGGCAGGGGCAGAAGTGCTGGCTAGGCATAAGGCAGGGGCACAAGTGCTGGCTAGGCATAAGGCAGGGGCACAAGTGATGGCTACACATAAGGCATACGGCTAACTCTTTGCACTCTTTGCATAAAGGGATAGGCACCCTTAGGGGTGAAGAGCTAGCTTTCACCCCTCTACTCTGTACTTGGACATTTAGAACTAGATCTTTTGTTGTACAGTGCGGAGCCACTCCATAACCCCCATGCTCCAAGTGACCAGGCACATCTTGTCTGTCCTCTGTAAATGTGTAATGCCTTCGTCCCCAATTACAGTCGTGCATGTGCATTCAGACGGTACAAGAGCGAAGAGCGTAAAGCCTGCCCTGTGTGCATAACCAACATGAAGCTAAAGACAAAAAAACAATAAAGCAAGGGGCTCAAAAGTGCTGGCTAGGCATAAGGCAGGGGCACAAGTGCTGGCTAGGCATAAGGCAGGGGCACAAGTGCTGGCTAGGCATAAGGCAGGGGCACAAGTGCTGGCTAGGCATAAGGCAGGGGCACAAGTGCTGGCTAGGCATATAGCAGGGGCACAAGTGCGGGCTAGGCATAAGGCAGGGGCACAAGTGCGGGCTAGGCATAAGGCAGGGGCACAAGTGCGGGCTAGGCATAAGGCAGGGGCACAAGTGCGGGCAAGGCATAATGCAGGGGCACAAGTGCGGGCAAGGCATAAGGCAGGGGCACAAGTACGGGCAAGGCATAAGGCAGGGGCACAAGTGCGGGCTAGGCATAAGGCAGGGGCACAAGTGCGGGCTAGGCATAAGGCAGGGGCACAAGTGCGGGCTAGGCATAAGGCAGGGGCACAAGTGCGGGCTAGGCATAAGGAAGGGGCACAAGTGCGGGCTAGGCATAAGGCAGGGGCACAAGTGCGGGCTAGGCATAAGGCAGGGGCACAAGTGCGGGCTAGGCATAAGGCAGGGGCACAAGTGCGGGCTAGGCATAAGGCAGGGGCACAAGTGCGGGCTAGGCATAAGGCAGGGGCACAAGTGCGGGCTAGGCATAAGGCAGGGGCACAAGTGCGGGCTAGGCATAAGGCAGGGGCACAAGTGCGGGCTAGGCATAAAGCAGGGGCACAAGTGCGGGCTAGGCATAAGGCAGGGGCACAAGTGCGGGCTAGGCATAAGGCAGAGGCACAAGTGCGGGCTAGGCATAAGGCAGGGGCACAAGTGCGGGCTAGGCATAAGGCAGGGGCACAAGTGCGGGCTAGGCATAAGGCAGGGGCACAAGTGCGGGCTAGGCATAAGGCAGGGGCACAAGTGCGGGCTAGGCATAAGGCAGGGGCACAAGTGCGGGCTAGGCATAAGGCAGGGGCACAAGTGCGGGCAAGGCATAAGGCAGGGGCACAAGTGCGGGCAAGGCATAAGGCAGGGGCACAAGTACGGACAAGGCATAAGGCAGGGGCACAAGTGAGGGCTGGGCATAAGGCAGGGGCACAAGTGCGGGCTAGGCATAAGGCATGGGCACAAGTGCGGGATAGGCATAAGGCAGGGGCACAAGTGCGGGCTAGGCATAAGGCAGGGGCACAAGTGCGGGCTAGGCATAAGGCAGGGGCATAAGTGCGGGCTAGGCATAAGGCAGGGGCACAAGTGCGGGCTAGGCATAAGGCAGGGGCACAAGTGTGGGCTAGGCATAAGGCAGGGGCACAAGTGCGGGCTAGGCATAAGGCAGGGGCACAAGTGCGGGCTAGGCATAAGGCAGAGGCAAAAGTGCGGGCTAGGCATAAGGCAGGGGCACAAGTGCGGGCTAGGCATAAGGCAGGGGCACAAGTGCGGGCTAGGCATAAGGCAGGGGCACAAGTGCAGGCTAGGCATAAGGCAGGGGCAAAAGTGCGGGCTAGGCATAAGGCAGGGGCACAAGTGCGGGCTAGGCATAAGGCAGGGGCACAAGTGTGGGCTAGGCTTTAGGCAGGGGCACAAGTACAAACTAAGCATAAGGCAGAGGCACAAGTGCAGGCTAGGCATAAGGCAGGGGCACCTGTGCAGGCTAGGCTTAAGGCAGGGGCACAAGTGATGGCTACACATAAGGCATACGGCTAACTCTTTGCACTCTTTGCATAAAGGGATAGGCACCCTTAGGGGTGAAGAGCTAGCTTTCACCCCTTTATTCTGTACTTGGACATTTAGAACTAGATCCTTTGTTGTACAGTGCGGAGCCACTCCATAACCCTCATGCTCCAAGCGACCAGGCACATCTTGTCTGTCCTCCGTAAATGGGTAATGCCTTCGTCCCCAATTACAGTCGTGCATGTGCATTCAGACGGGACAAGAGCGAAGAGCGTAAAGCCTGCCCTGTGTGCATAACCAACATGAAGCTAAATACAAAAGAACAATAATGCAAGGGGCACAAAAGTGCGGGCTAGGCATAAGGCAGGGGCACAAGTGCTGGCTAGGCATAAGGCAGGGGCACAAGTGCTGGCTAGTCATAAGGCAGGGGCACAAGTGCTTGCTAGGCATAAGGCAGGGGCACAAGTGCTGGCTAGGCATAAGGCAGGGGCACAAGTGCTGGCTAGGTATAAGGCAGGGGCACAAGTGCTAACTAAGCATAAGGCAGAGGCAAAAGTGCAAGCTAGGCATAAGGCAGGGGAACAAGTGCGGGCTAGGCATAAGGCAGGGGCACAAGTGCGGGCTAGGCATAAGGCAGGGGCACAAGTGCGGGCTAGGCATAAGGCAGGGGGACAAGTGCGGGCTAGGCATAAGGCAGGGGGACAAGTGCGGGCTAGGCATAGGGCAGGGGGACAAGTGCGGGCTAGGCTTAAGGCCGGGGCACAAGTGCGGGCTAGGCTTAAGGCCGGGGCACAAGAGCGGGCTAGGCTTAAGCCGGGGCACAAGTGCGGGCTAGGCTTAAGGCCGGGGCACAAGTGCGGGCTAGGCTTAAGGCCGGGGCACAAGTGCGGGCTAGGCTTAAGGCCGGGGCACAAGTGCGGGCTAGGCTTAAGGCCGGGGCACAAGTGCGGGCTAGGCATAAGGCAGGGGCACAAGTGCGGGCTAGGCATAAGGCAGGGGCACAAGTGCGGGCTAGGCATAAGGCAGGGGCACAAGTGCGGGCTAGGCATAAGGCAGGGGCACAAGTGCGGGCTAGGCATAAGGCAGGGGCACAAGTGCGGGCTAGGCATAAGGCAGGGGCACAAGTGCGGGCTAGGCATAAGGCAGGGGCACAAGTGCGGGCTAGGCATAAGACAGGGGCACAAGTGCGGGCTGGGCATAAGGCAGGGGCACAAGTGCGGGCTGGGCATAAGGCAGGGGCACAAGTGCGGGCTGGGCATAAGGCAGGGGCACAAGTGCGGGCTAGGCATAAGGCAGGGGCACAAGTGCGGGCTAGGCATAAGGCAGGGGCACAAGTGCGGGCTAGGCATAAGGCAGGGGCACAAGTGCGGGCTAGGCATAAGGCAGGGGCACAAGTGCGGGCTAGGCCTAAGGCAGGGGCACAAGTGCGGGCTAGGCATAAGGCAGGGGCACAAGTGCGGGCTAGGCATAAGGCAGGGGCACAAGTGCGGGCTAGGCATAAGGCAGGGGCACAAGTGCGGGCTAGGCATAAGGCAGGGGCACAAGTGCGGGCTAGGCATAAGGCAGGGGCACAAGTGCGGGCTAGGCATAAGGCAGGGGCACAAGTGCGGGCTAGGCATAAGGCAGGGGCACAAGTGCGGGCTAGGCATAAGGCAGGGGCACAAGTGCGGGCTAGGCATAAGGCAGGGGCACAAGTGCGGGCTTGGCATAAGGCAGGGGCACAAGTGTGGGCTTGGCATAAGGCAGGGGCACAAGTGCGGGCTAGGCATACGGCAGGGGCACAAGTGCGGGCTAGGCATAAGGCAGGGGCACAAGTGCGGGCTAGGCATAAGGCAGGGGCACAAGTGCGGGCTAGGCATAAGGCAGGGGCACAAGTGCGGGCTAGGCATAAGGCAGGGGCACAAGTGCGGGCTAGGCATAAGGCAGGGGCACAAGTGCGGGCTAGGCATAAGGCAGGGGCACAAGTGCGGGCTAGACATAAGGCAGGGGCACAAGTGCGTGCTAGGCATAAGGCAGGGGCACAAGTGCGGGCTAGGCATAAGGCAGGGGCACAAGTGCGGGCTAGGCATAAGGCAGGGGCACAAGTGCGGGCTAGGCATAAGGCCGGGGCACAAGTGCGGGCTAGGCATAAGGCCGGGGCACAAGTGCGGGCTAGGCTTAAGGCCGGGGCACAAGTGCGGGCTAGGCTTAAGGCCGGGGCACAAGTGCGGGCTAGGCTTAAGGCCGGGGCACAAGTGCGGGCTAGGCTTTAGGCAGGGGCACAAGTACAAACTAAGCATAAGGCAGAGGCACATGTGCAAGCTAGGCATAAGGCAGGGGCACCTGTGCAGGCTAGGCTTAAGGCAGGGGCACAAGTGATGGCTACACATAAGGCATACACCTAACTCTTTGCACTCTTTGCATAAAGGGATAGGCACCCTTAGAGGTGAAGAGCTAGCTTTCACCCCTCTATTCTGTACTTGGACATTTAGAACTAGATCCTTTGTTGTATAGTGAGGAGCCACTCCATAACCCCCATGCCCAAGCGACCAGGCACATCTTGTCTGTCCTCCGTAAATGGGTAATGCCTTCGTCCCCAATTACAGTCGTGCATGTGCATTCAGACGGGACAAGAGCGAAGAGCGTAAAGCCTGCCCTGTGTGCATAACCAACATGAAGCTAAAGACAAAAAAAACAATAATGCAAGGGGCTCAAAAGTGCTGGCTAGGCATGAGGCAGGGGCACAAGTGCTAGCTAGGCATAAGGCAGGGGCACAAGTGCTGGCTAGGCATAAGGCAGGGGCACAAGTGCGGGTTAGGCATAAGGCAGGGGCACAAGTGCGGGCTAGGCATAAGGCAGGGGCACAAGTGCGGGCTAGGCATAAGGCAGGGGCACAAGTGCAGGCTAGGCATAAGGCAGGGGCACAAGTGCGGGCTAGGCATAAGGCAGGGGCACCAGTGCGGGCTAGGCATAAGGCAGGGGCACAAGTGCGGGCTAGGCATAAGGCAGGGGCACAAGTGCTGGCTAGGCATAAGGCAGGGGCACAATTGCTGGCTAGGCATAGGGCAGGGGCACAAGTGCTGGCTAGGCATAGGGCAGGGGCACAAGTGCTGGCTAGTCATAGTTCAGGGGCACAAGTGCTGGCTAGGCATAGGGCAGGGGCACAAGTGCTGGCTAGGCATAGGGCAGGGGCACAAGTGCAAGCTAGGCGAAACGCAGGGGGCACAAGTGATGGCTAGGCGTAAGGCAGGGGCACAAGGGCTGGTTAGGCATAAGGCAGGGGCACAAGGGCTGGTTAGGCATAAGGCAGGGGCACAAGGGCTGGTTAGGCATAAGGCAGGGGCACAAGTGCAAGCTAGGCATAAGGCAGGGGCACAAGTGCTGGCTAAGTATAAGGCAGGGGCACAAGTGATGGCTACACATAAGGCATACGGCTAACTCTTTGCACTCTTTGCATAAAGGGATAGGCACCCTTAGGGGTGAAGAGCTAGCTTTCACCCCTCTACTCTGTACTTGGACATTTAGAACTAGATCCTTTGTTGTACAGTGCGGAGCCACTCCATAACCCCCATGCTCCAAGCGACCAGGCACATCTTGTCTGTCCTCCGTAAATGGGTAATGCCTTCGTCCCCAATTACAGTCGTGCATGTGCATTCAGACGGGACAAGAGCGAAGAGCGTAAAGCCTGCCCTGTGTGCATAACCAACATGAAGCTAAAGACAAAAAAAACAATAATGCAAGGGGCTCAAAAGTGCTGGCTAGGCATGAGGCAGGGGCACAAGTGCTAGCTAGGCATAAGGCAGGGGCACAAGTGCGGGCTAGGCATAAGGCAGGGGCACAAGTGCGGGCTAGGCATAAGGCAGGGGCACAAGTGCGGGCTAGGCATAAGGCAGGGGCACAAGTGCGGGCTAGGCATAGGGCAGGGGCACAAGTGCTGGCTAGGCATAGGGCAGGGGCACAAGTGCTGGCTAGGCATAGGGCAGGGGCACAAGTGCTGGCTAGGCATAGGGCAGGGGCACAAGTGCTGGCTAGGCATAGGGCAGGGGCACAAGTGCTGGCTAGGCATAGGGCAGGGGCACAAGTGCTGGCTAGGCATAGGGCAGGGGCACAAGTGCAAGCTAGGCGAAACGCAGGGGGCACAAGTGATGGCTAGGCGTAAGGCAGGGGCACAAGGGCTGGTTAGGCATAAGGCAGGGGCACAAGTGCTGGCTAGGCATAAGGCAGGGGCACAAGTGCTGGCTAGGCATAAGGCAGGGGCACAAGTGCTGGCTAGGCATAAGGCAGGGGCACAAGTACAAACTAAGCATAAGGCAGAGGCACAAGTGCAAGCTAGGCATAAGGCAGGGGCACAAGTGCTGGCTACGTATAAGGCAGGGGCACAAGTGATGGCTACACATAAGGCATACGGCTAACTCTTTGCACTCTTTGCATAAAGGGATAGGCACCCTTAGGGGTGAAGAGCTAGCTTTCACCCCTCTACTCTGTACTTGGACATTTAGAACTAGATCCTTTGTTGTACAGTGCGGAGCCACTCCATAACCCCCATGCTCCAAGCGACCGGGCACATCTTGTCTGTCCTCCGTAAATGGGTAATGCCTTCGTCCCCAATTACAGTCGTGCATGTGCATTCAGACGGTACAAGAGCGAAGAGCGTAAAGCCTGCCCGGTGTGCATAGCCAACATGAAGCTAAAGACAAAAAAACAATAATGCAAGGGGCTCAAAAGTGCTGGCTAGGCATAAGGCAGGGGCACAAGTGCTGGCTAGGCATAAGGCAGGGGCACAAGTGCTGGCTAGGCATAAGGCAGGGGCACAAGTGCGGGCTAGGCATAAGGCAGGGGCACAAGTGCTGGCTAGGCATATAGCAGGGGCACCAGTGCGGGCTAGGCATAAGGCAGGGGCACCAGTGCGGGCTAGGCATAAGGCAGGGGCACAAGTGCGGGCTAGGCATAAGGCAGGGGCACAAGTGCGGGCTAGGCATAAGGCAGGGGCACAAGTGCGGGCTAGGCATAAGGCAGGGGCACAAGTGCGGGCTAGGCATAAGGCAGGGGCACAAGTGCGGGCTACCCATAAGGCAGGGGCACCAGTGCGGGCTAGGCATAAGGCAGGGGCACAAGTGCGGGCTAGGCATAAGGCAGGGGCACAAGTGCGGGCTAGGCATAAGGCAGGGGCACAAGTGCGGGCTAGGCATAAGGCAGGGGCACAAGTGCGGGCTAGGCATAAGTCAGGGGCACAAGTGCGGGCTACGCATAAGGCAGGGGCACAAGTGCGGGCTACCCATAAGGCAGGGGCACAAGTGCGGGCTAGGCATAAGGCAGGGGCACAAGTGCGGGCTAGGCATAAGGCAGGGGCACAAGTGCGGGCTAGGCATAAGGCAGGGGCACAAGTGCGGGCAAGGCATAAGGCAGGGGCACAAGTGCGGGCAAGGCATAAGGCAGGGGCACAAGTGCGGGCAAGGCATAAGGCAGGGGCACAAGTGCGGGCTAGGCATAAGGCAGGGGCACAAGTGCGGGCTAGGCATAAGGCAAGGGCACAAGTGCGGGCTAGGCATAAGGCAGGGGCACAAGTGCGGGCTAGGCATAAGGCAGGGGCACAAGTGCGGGCTAGGCATAAGGCAGAGGCACAAGTGCGGGCTAGGCATAAGGCAGGGGCACAAGTGCGGGCTAGGCATATGGCAGGGGCACAAGTGCGGGCTAGGCATAAGGCAGGGGCACAAGTGCGGGCAAGGCATAAGGCAGGGGCACAAGTGCGGGCAAGCTATAAGGCAGGGGCACAAGTGCGGGCTAGGCATAAGGCATGGGCACAAGTGTGGGCTAGGCATAAGGCAGGGGCACAAGTGCGGGCTAGGCATAAGGCAGGGGCACAAGTGCGGGCTAGGCATAAGGCAAGGGCACAAGTGCGGGCTAGGCATAAGGCATGGGCACAAGTGCGGGCTAGGCATAAGGCAGGGGCACAAGTGCGGGCTAGGCATAAGGCAGGGGCACAAGTGCGGGCTAGGCATAAGGCAGGGGCACAAGTGCGGGCTAGGCATAAGGCAGGGGCACAAGTGCGGGCTAGGCATAAGGCAGGGGCACAAGTGCGGGCTAGGCATAAGGCAGAGGCACAAGTGCGGGCTAGGCATAAGGCAGGGGCACAAGTGCGGGCTAGGCATAAGGCAGGGGCACAAGTGCGGGCTAGGCATAAGGCAGGGGCACAAGTGCGGGCAAGGCATAAGGCAGGGGCACAAGTGCGGGCAAGCTATAAGGCAGGGGCACAAGTGCGGGCTAGGCATAAGGCATGGGCACAAGTGCGGGCTAGGCATAAGGCAGGGGCACAAGTGCGGGCTAGGCATAAGGCAGGGGCACAAGTGCGGGCTAGGCATAAGGCAAGGGCACAAGTGTGGGCTAGGCATAAGGCATGGGCACAAGTGCGGGCTAGGCATAAGGCAGGGGCACAAGTGCGGGCTAGGCATAAGGCAGGGGCACAAGTGCGGGCTAGGCATAAGGCAGGGGCACAAGTGCGGGCTAGGCATAAGGCAGGGGCACAAGTGCGGGCTAGGCATAAGGCAGGGGCACAAGTGCGGGCAAGGCATAAGGCAGGGGCACAAGTGCGGGCAAGGCATAAGGCAGGGGCACAAGTGCGGGCAAGGCATAAGGCAGGGGCACAAGTGCGGGCTAGGCATAAGGCAGGGGCACAAGTGCGGGCTAGGCATAAGGCAAGGGCACAAGTGCGGGCTAGGCATAAGGCAGGGGCACAAGTGCGGGCTAGGCATAAGGCAGGGGCACAAGTGCGGGCTAGGCATAAGGCAGAGGCACAAGTGCGGGCTAGGCATAAGGCAGGGGCACAAGTGCGGGCTAGGCATATGGCAGGGGCACAAGTGCGGGCTAGGCATAAGGCAGGGGCACAAGTGCGGGCAAGGCATAAGGCAGGGGCACAAGTGCGGGCAAGCTATAAGGCAGGGGCACAAGTGCGGGCTAGGCATAAGGCATGGGCACAAGTGTGGGCTAGGCATAAGGCAGGGGCACAAGTGCGGGCTAGGCATAAGGCAGGGGCACAAGTGCGGGCTAGGCATAAGGCAAGGGCACAAGTGCGGGCTAGGCATAAGGCATGGGCACAAGTGCGGGCTAGGCATAAGGCAGGGGCACAAGTGCGGGCTAGGCATAAGGCAGGGGCACAAGTGCGGGCTAGGCATAAGGCAGGGGCACAAGTGCGGGCTAGGCATAAGGCAGGGGCACAAGTGCGGGCTAGGCATAAGGCAGGGGCACAAGTGCGGGCTAGGCATAAGGCAGAGGCACAAGTGCGGGCTAGGCATAAGGCAGGGGCACAAGTGCGGGCTAGGCATAAGGCAGGGGCACAAGTGCGGGCTAGGCATAAGGCAGGGGCACAAGTGCGGGCAAGGCATAAGGCAGGGGCACAAGTGCGGGCAAGCTATAAGGCAGGGGCACAAGTGCGGGCTAGGCATAAGGCATGGGCACAAGTGCGGGCTAGGCATAAGGCAGGGGCACAAGTGCGGGCTAGGCATAAGGCAGGGGCACAAGTGCGGGCTAGGCATAAGGCAAGGGCACAAGTGTGGGCTAGGCATAAGGCATGGGCACAAGTGCGGGCTAGGCATAAGGCAGGGGCACAAGTGCGGGCTAGGCATAAGGCAGGGGCACAAGTGCGGGCTAGGCATAAGGCAGGGGCACAAGTGCGGGCTAGGCATAAGGCAGGGGCACAAGTGCGGGCTAGGCATAAGGCAGGGGCACAAGTGCGGGCTAGGCATAAGGCAGAGGCACAAGTGCGGGCTAGGCATAAGGCAGGGGCACAAGTGCGGGCTAGGCATAAGGCAGGGGCACAAGTGCGGGCTAGGCATAAGGCAGGGGCACAAGTGCGGGCTAGGCATAAGGCAGGGGCACAAGTGCGGGCTAGGCATAAGGCAGGGGCACAAGTGTGGGCTAGGCTTTAGGCAGGGGCACAAGAACAAACTAAGCATAAGGCAGAGGCACAAGTGCGGGCTAGGCATAAGGCAGGGGCACCTGTGCAGGCTAGGCTTAAGGCAGGGGCACAAGTGATGGCTACACATAAGGCATACGGCTAACTCTTTGCACTCTTTGCATAAAGGGATAGGCACCCTTAGGGGTGAAGAGCTAGCTTTCACCCCTCTATTCTGTACTTGGACATTTAGAACTAGATCCTTTGTTGTACAGTGCGGAGCCACTCCATAACCCCCATGCTCCAAGCGACCAGGCACATCTTGTCTGTCCTCCGTAAATGGGTAATGCCTTCGTCCCAATTACAGTCGTGCATGTGCATTCAGACGGGACAAGAGCGAAGAGCGTAAAGCCTGCTCTGTGTGCATAACCAACATGAAGCTAAATACAAAAAAACAATAATGCAAGGGGCTCAAAAGTGCTGGCTAGGCATAAGGCAGGGGCACAAGTGCTGGCTAGGCATAAGGCAGGGGCACAAGTGCTGGCTAGGCATAAGGCAGGGGCACAAGTGCTGGCTAGGCATAAGGCAGGGGCACAAGTGCTGGCTAGGTATAAGGCAGGGGCACAAGTGCTAACTAAGCATATGGCAGGGGAACAAGTGCGGGCTAGGCATAAGGCAGGGGCACAAGTGCGGGCTAGGCATAAGGCAGGGACACAAGTGCGGGCTAGGCATAAGGCAGGGGCACAAGTGCGGGCTAGGCATAAGGCAGGGGCACAAGTGCGTGCTAGGCATAAGGCAGGGGCACAAGTGCGGGCTAGGCATAAGGCAGGGGGACAAGTGCGGGCTAGGCATAAGGCAGGTGGACAAGTGCGGGCTAGGCATAAGGCAGGGGGACAAGTGCGGGCTAGGCATAAGGCAGGGGGACAAGTCAGGCTAGGCATAAGGCAGGGGCACAAGTGCGGGCTAGGCATAAGGCAGGGGCACAAGTGCGGGCTAGGCATAAGGCAGGGGCACAAGTGCGGTCTAGGCATAAGGCAGGGGCACAAGTGCGGGCTAGGCATAAGGCAGGGGCACAAGTGCGGGCTAGGCATAAGGCAGGGGCACAAGTGCGGGCTAGGCATAAGGCAGGGGCACAAGTGCGGGCTAGGCATAAGGCAGGGGCACAAGTGCGGGCTAGGCATAAGGCAGGGGCACAAGTGCGGGCTAGGCATAAGGCAGGGGCACAAGTGCGGGCTAGACATAAGGCAGGGGCACAAGTGCGGGCTAGGCATAAGGCAGGGGCACAAGTGCGGGCTAGGCATAAGGCAGGGGCACAAGTGCGGGCTAGGCATAAGGCAGGGGCACAAGTGCGGGCTTGGCATAAGGCAGGGGCACAAGTGCGGGCTAGGCATACGGCAGGGGCACAAGTGCGGGCTAGGCATAAGGCAGGGGCACAAGTGCGGGCTAGGCATAAGGCAGGGGCACAAGTGCGGGCTAGGCATAAGGCAGGGGCACAAGTGCGGGCTAGGCATAAGGCAGGGGCACAAGTGCGGGCTAGGCATAAGGCAGGGGCACAAGTGCGGGCTAGGCATAAGGCAGGGGCACAAGTGCGGGCTAGACATAAGGCAGGGGCACAAGTGCGGGCTAGGCATAAGGCAGGGGCACAAGTGCGGGCTAGGCATAAGGCAGGGGCACAAGTGCGGGCTAGGCATAAGGCAGGGGCACAAGTGCGGGCTAGGCATAAGGCCGGGGCACAAGTGCGGGCTAGGCATAAGGCCGGGGCACAAGTGCGGGCTAGGCTGAAGGCCGGGGCACAAGTGCGGGCTAGGCTTAAGGCCGGGGCACAAGTGCGGGCTAGGCTTAAGGCCGGGGCACAAGTGCGGGCTAGGCTTTAGGCAGGGGTAAAAGTACAAACTAAGCATAAGGCAGAGGCACATGTGCAAGCTAGGCATAAGGCAGGGGCACCTATGCAGGCTAGGCTTAAGGCAGGGGCACAAGTGATGGCTACACATAAGGCATACACCTAACTCTTTGCACTCTTTGCATAAAGGGATAGGCACCCTTAGGGGTGAAGAGCTAGCTTTCACCCCTCTATTCTGTACTTGGACATTTAGAACTAGATCCTTTGTTGTATAGTGAGGAGCCACTCCATAACCCCCATGCCCAAGCGACCAGGCACATCTTGTCTGTCCTCCGTAAATGGGTAATGCCTTCGTCCCCAATTACAGTCGTGCATGTGCATTCAGACGGGACAAGAGCGAAGAGCGTAAAGCCTGCCCTGTGTGCATAACCAACATGAAGCTAAAGACAAAAAAAACAATAATGCAAGGGGCTCAAAAGTGCTGGCTAGGCATGAGGCAGAGGCACAAGTGCTAGCTAGGCATAAGGCAGGGGCACAAGTGCTGGCTAGGCATAAGGCAGGGGCACAAGTGCGGGTTAGGCATAAGGCAGGGGCACAAGTGCGGGCTAGGCATAAGGCAGGGGCACAAGTGCGGGCTAGGCATAAGGCAGGGGCACAAGTGCGGGCTAGGCATAAGGCAGGGGCACAAGTGCGGGCTAGGCATTAGGCAGGGGCACCAGTGCGGGCTAGGCATAAGGCAGGGGCACAAGTGCGGGCTAGGCATAAGGCAGGGGCACAAGTGCTGGCTAGGCATAAGGCAGGGGCACAATTGCTGGCTAGGCATAGGGCAGGGGCACAAGTGCTGGCTAGGCATAGGGCAGGGGCACAAGTGCTGGCTAGGCATAGGGCAGGGGCACAAGTGCTGGCTAGGCATAGGGCAGGGGCACAAGTGCTGGCTAGGCATAGGGCAGGGGCACAAGTGCAAGCTAGGCGAAACGCAGGGGGCACAAGTGATGGCTAGGCGTAAGGCAGGGGCACAAGGGCTGGTTAGGCATAAGGCAGGGGCACAAGTGCTGGTTAGGCATAAGGCAGGGGCCCAAGTGCTGGCTAGGCATAAGGCAGGGGCACAAGTACAAACTAAGCATAAGGCAGAGGCACAAGTGCAAGCTAGGCATAAGGCAGGGGCACAAGTGCTGGCTACGTATAAGGCAGGGGCACAAGTGATGGCTACACATAAGGCATACGGCTAACTCTTTGCACTCTTTGCATAAAGGGATAGGCACCCTTAGGGGTGAAGAGCTAGCTTTCACCCCTCTACTCTGTACTTGGACATTTAGAACTAGATCCTTTGTTGTACAGTGCGGAGCCACTCCATAACCCCCATGCTCCAAGCGACCAGGCACATCTTGTCTGTCCTCCGTAAATGGGTAATGCCTTCGTCCCCAATTACAGTCGTGCATGTGCATTCAGACGGTACAAGAGCGAAGAGCGTAAAGCCTGCCCGGTGTGCATAGCCAACATGAAGCTAAAGACAAAAAAACAATAATGCAAGGGGCTCAAAAGTGCTGGCTAGGCATAAGGCAGGGGCACAAGTGCTGGCTAGGCATAAGGCAGGGGCACAAGTGCTGGCTAGGCATAAGGCAGGGGCACAAGTGCGGGCTAGGCATAAGGCAGGGGCACAAGTGCTGGCTAGGCATATAGCAGGGGCACCAGTGCGGGCTAGGCATAAGGCAGGGGCACCAGTGCGGGCTAGGCATAAGGCAGGGGCACAAGTGCGGGCTAGGCATAAGGCAGGGGCACAAGTGCGGGCTAGGCATAAGGCAGGGGCACAAGTGCGGGCTAGGCATAAGGCAGGGGCACAAGTGCGGGCTAGGCATAAGGCAGGGGCACAAGTGCGGGCTACCCATAAGGCAGGGGCACCAGTGCGGGCTAGGCATAAGGCAGGGGCACAAGTGTGGGCTAGGCATAAGGCAGGGGCACAAGTGCGGGCTAGGCATAAGGCAGGGGCACAAGTGCGGGCTAGGCATAAGGCAGGGGCACAAGTGCGGGCTAGGCATAAGTCAGGGGCACAAGTGCGGGCTACGCATAAGGCAGGGGCACAAGTGCGGGCTACCCATATGGCAGGGGTACAAGTGCGGGCTAGGCATAAGGCAGGGGCACAAGTGCGGGCTAGGCATAAGGCAGGGGCACAAGTGCGGGCTAGGCATAAGGCAGGGGCACAAGTGCGGGCTAGGCATAAGGCAGGGGCACAAGTGCGGGCTACCCATAAGGCAGGGGCACCAGTGCGGGCTAGGCATAAGGCAGGGGCACAAGTGCGGGCTAGGCATAAGGCAGGGGCACAAGTGCGGGCTAGGCATAAGGCAGGGGCACAAGTGCGGGCTAGGCATAAGGCAGGGGCACAAGTGCGGGCTAGGCATAAGTCAGGGGCACAAGTGCGGGCTACGCATAAGGCAGGGGCACAAGTGCGGGCTACCCATAAGGCAGGGGCACAAGTGCGGGCTAGGCATAAGGCAGGGGCACAAGTGCGGGCTAGGCATAAGGCAGGGGCACAAGTGCGGGCTAGGCATAAGGCAGGGGCACAAGTGCGGGCAAGGCATAAGGCAGGGGCACAAGTGCGGGCAAGGCATAAGGCAGGGGCACAAGTGCGGGCAAGGCATAAGGCAGGGGCACAAGTGCGGGCTAGGCATAAGGCAGGGGCACAAGTGCGGGCTAGGCATAAGGCAAGGGCACAAGTGCGGGCTAGGCATAAGGCAGGGGCACAAGTGCGGGCTAGGCATAAGGCAGGGGCACCAGTGCGGGCTAGGCATAAGGCAGGGGCACAAGTGCGGGCTAGGCATAAGGCAGGGGCACAAGTGCGGGCTAGGCATAAGGCAGGGGCACAAGTGCGGGCTAGGCATAAGGCAGGGGCACAAGTGCGGGCTAGGCATAAGGCAGGGGCACAAGTGCGGGCTACCCATAAGGCAGGGGCACCAGTGCGGGCTAGGCATAAGGCAGGGGCACAAGTGTGGGCTAGGCATAAGGCAGGGGCACAAGTGCGGGCTAGGCATAAGGCAGGGGCACAAGTGCGGGCTAGGCATAAGGCAGGGGCACAAGTGCGGGCTAGGCATAAGTCAGGGGCACAAGTGCGGGCTACGCATAAGGCAGGGGCACAAGTGCGGGCTACCCATATGGCAGGGGTACAAGTGCGGGCTAGGCATAAGGCAGGGGCACAAGTGCGGGCTAGGCATAAGGCAGGGGCACAAGTGCGGGCTAGGCATAAGGCAGGGGCACAAGTGCGGGCTAGGCATAAGGCAGGGGCACAAGTGCGGGCTACCCATAAGGCAGGGGCACCAGTGCGGGCTAGGCATAAGGCAGGGGCACAAGTGCGGGCTAGGCATAAGGCAGGGGCACAAGTGCGGGCTAGGCATAAGGCAGGGGCACAAGTGCGGGCTAGGCATAAGGCAGGGGCACAAGTGCGGGCTAGGCATAAGTCAGGGGCACAAGTGCGGGCTAGGCATAAGGCAGGGGCACAAGTGCTGGCTAGGCATAAGGCAGGGGCACAAGTGCGGGCTAGGCATAAGGCAGGGGCACAAGTGCGGGCTAGGCATAAGGCAGAGGCACAAGTGCGGGCTAGGCATAAGGCAGGGGCACAAGTGCGGGCTAGGCATATGGCAGGGGCACAAGTGCGGGCTAGGCATAAGGCAGGGGCACAAGTGCGGGCAAGGCATAAGGCAGGGGCACAAGTGCGGGCTAGGCATAAGTCAGGGGCACAAGTGCGGGCTAGGCATAAGGCAAGGGCACAAGTGCGGGCTAGGCATAAGGCAGGGGCACAAGTGCGGGCTAGGCATAAGGCAGGGGCACAAGTGCGGGCTAGGCATAAGGCAGGGGCACAAGTGCGGGCTAGGCATAAGGCAGGGGCACAAGTGCGAGCTAGGCATAAGGCAGGGGCACAAGTGCGGGCAAGGCATAAGGCAGGGGCACAAGTGCGGGCAAGCTATAAGGCAGGGGCACAAGTGCGGGCTAGGCATAAGGCATGGGCACAAGTGTGGGCTAGGCATAAGGCAGGGGCACAAGTGCGGGCTAGGCATAAGGCAGGGGCACAAGTGCGGGCTAGGCATAAGGCAAGGGCACAAGTGCGGGCTAGGCATAAGGCATGGGCACAAGTGCGGGCTAGGCATAAGGCAGGGGCACAAGTGCGGGCTAGGCATAAGGCAGGGGCACAAGTGCGGGCTAGGCATAAGGCAGGGGCACAAGTGCGGGCTAGGCATAAGGCAGGGGCACAAGTGCGGGCTAGGCATAAGGCAGGGGCACAAGTGCGGGCTAGGCATAAGGCAGAGGCACAAGTGCGGGCTAGGCATAAGGCAGGGGCACAAGTGCGGGCTAGGCATAAGGCAGGGGCACAAGTGCGGGCTAGGCATAAGGCAGGGGCACAAGTGCGGGCAAGGCATAAGGCAGGGGCACAAGTGCGGGCAAGCTATAAGGCAGGGGCACAAGTGCGGGCTAGGCATAAGGCATGGGCACAAGTGCGGGCTAGGCATAAGGCAGGGGCACAAGTGCGGGCTAGGCATAAGGCAGGGGCACAAGTGCGGGCTAGGCATAAGGCAAGGGCACAAGTGTGGGCTAGGCATAAGGCATGGGCACAAGTGCGGGCTAGGCATAAGGCAGGGGCACAAGTGCGGGCTAGGCATAAGGCAGGGGCACAAGTGCGGGCTAGGCATAAGGCAGGGGCACAAGTGCGGGCTAGGCATAAGGCAGGGGCACAAGTGCGGGCTAGGCATAAGGCAGGGGCACAAGTGCGGGCTAGGCATAAGGCAGAGGCACAAGTGCGGGCTAGGCATAAGGCAGGGGCACAAGTGCGGGCTAGGCATAAGGCAGGGGCACAAGTGCGGGCTAGGCATAAGGCAGGGGCACAAGTGCGGGCTAGGCATAAGGCAGGGGCACAAGTGCGGGCTAGGCATAAGGCAGGGGCACAAGTGTGGGCTAGGCTTTAGGCAGGGGCACAAGAACAAACTAAGCATAAGGCAGAGGCACAAGTGCAGGCTAGGCATAAGGCAGGGGCACCTGTGCAGGCTAGGCTTAAGGCAGGGGCACAAGTGATGGCTACACATAAGGCATACGGCTAACTCTTTGCACTCTTTGCATAAAGGGATAGGCACCCTTAGGGGTGAAGAGCTAGCTTTCACCCCTCTATTCTGTACTTGGACATTTAGAACTAGATCCTTTGTTGTACAGTGCGGAGCCACTCCATAACCCCCATGCTCCAAGCGACCAGGCACATCTTGTCTGTCCTCCGTAAATGGGTAATGCCTTCGTCCCAATTACAGTCGTGCATGTGCATTCAGACGGGACAAGAGCGAAGAGCGTAAAGCCTGCTCTGTGTGCATAACCAACATGAAGCTAAATACAAAAAAACAATAATGCAAGGGGCTCAAAAGTGCTGGCTAGGCATAAGGCAGGGGCACAAGTGCTGGCTAGGCATAAGGCAGGGGCACAAGTGCTGGCTAGGCATAAGGCAGGGGCACAAGTGCTGGCTAGGCATAAGGCAGGGGCACAAGTGCTGGCTAGGTATAAGGCAGGGGCACAAGTGCTAACTAAGCATATGGCAGGGGAACAAGTGCGGGCTAGGCATAAGGCAGGGGCACAAGTGCGGGCTAGGCATAAGGCAGGGGCACAAGTGCGGGCTAGGCATAAGGCAGGGGCACAAGTGCGGGCTAGGCATAAGGCAGGGGCACAAGTGCGTGCTAGGCATAAGGCAGGGGCACAAGTGCGGGCTAGGCATAAGGCAGGGGGACAAGTGCGGGCTAGGCATAAGGCAGGTGGACAAGTGCGGGCTAGGCATAAGGCAGGGGGACAAGTGCGGGCTAGGCATAAGGCAGGGGGACAAGTCAGGCTAGGCATAAGGCAGGGGCACAAGTGCGGGCTAGGCATAAGGCAGGGGCACAAGTGCGGGCTAGGCATAAGGCAGGGGCACAAGTGCGGTCTAGGCATAAGGCAGGGGCACAAGTGCGGGCTAGGCATAAGGCAGGGGCACAAGTGCGGGCTAGGCATAAGGCAGGGGCACAAGTGCGGGCTAGGCATAAGGCAGGGGCACAAGTGCGGGCTAGGCATAAGGCAGGGGCACAAGTGCGGGCTAGGCATAAGGCAGGGGCACAAGTGCGGGCTAGGCATAAGGCAGGGGCACAAGTGCGGGCTAGACATAAGGCAGGGGCACAAGTGCGGGCTAGGCATAAGGCAGGGGCACAAGTGCGGGCTAGGCATAAGGCAGGGGCACAAGTGCGGGCTAGGCATAAGGCAGGGGCACAAGTGCGGGCTTGGCATAAGGCAGGGGCACAAGTGCGGGCTAGGCATACGGCAGGGGCACAAGTGCGGGCTAGGCATAAGGCAGGGGCACAAGTGCGGGCTAGGCATAAGGCAGGGGCACAAGTGCGGGCTAGGCATAAGGCAGGGGCACAAGTGCGGGCTAGGCATAAGGCAGGGGCACAAGTGCGGGCTAGGCATAAGGCAGGGGCACAAGTGCGGGCTAGGCATAAGGCAGGGGCACAAGTGCGGGCTAGACATAAGGCAGGGGCACAAGTGCGGGCTAGGCATAAGGCAGGGGCACAAGTGCGGGCTAGGCATAAGGCAGGGGCACAAGTGCGGGCTAGGCATAAGGCAGGGGCACAAGTGCGGGCTAGGCATAAGGCCGGGGCACAAGTGCGGGCTAGGCATAAGGCCGGGGCACAAGTGCGGGCTAGGCTGAAGGCCGGGGCACAAGTGCGGGCTAGGCTTAAGGCAGGGGCACAAGTGCGGGCTAGGCATAAGGCAGGGGCACAAGTGCTGGCTAGGCATAAGGCAGGGGCACAATTGCTGGCTAGGCATAGGGCAGGGGCACAAGTGCTGGCTAGGCATAGGGCAGGGGCACAAGTGCTGGCTAGGCATAGGGCAGGGGCACAAGTGCTGGCTAGGCATAGGGCAGGGGCACAAGTGCTGGCTAGGCATAGGGCAGGGGCACAAGTGCAAGCTAGGCGAAACGCAGGGGGCACAAGTGATGGCTAGGCGTAAGGCAGGGGCACAAGGGCTGGTTAGGCATAAGGCAGGGGCACAAGTGCTGGTTAGGCATAAGGCAGGGGCACAAGTGCTGGCTAGGCATAAGGCAGGGGCACAAGTGCTGGCTAAGTATAAGGCAGGGGCACAAGTGATGGCTACACATAAGGCATACGGCTAACTCTTTGCACTCTTTGCATAAAGGGATAGGCACCCTTAGGGGTGAAGAGCTAGCTTTCACCCCTCTACTCTGTACTTGGACATTTAGAACTAGATCCTTTGTTGTACAGTGCGGAGCCACTCCATAACCCCCATGCTCCAAGCGACCAGGCACATCTTGTCTGTCCTCCGTAAATGGGTAATGCCTTCGTCCCCAATTACAGTCGTGCATGTGCATTCAGACGGGACAAGAGCGAAGAGCGTAAAGCCTGCCCTGTGTGCATAACCAACATGAAGCTAAAGACAAAAAAAACAATAATGCAAGGGGCTCAAAAGTGCTGGCTAGGCATGAGGCAGGGGCACAAGTGCTAGCTAGGCATAAGGCAGGGGCACAAGTGCGGGCTAGGCATAAGGCAGGGTCACAAGTGCGGGCTAGGCATAAGGCAGGGGCAGAAGTGCGGGCTAGGCATAAGGCAGGGGCACAAGTGCGGGCTAGGCATAGGGCAGGGGCACAAGTGCTGGCTAGGCATAGGGCAGGGGCACAAGTGCTGGCTAGGCATAGGGCAGGGGCACAAGTGCTGGCTAGGCATAGGGCAGGGGCACAAGTGCTGGCTAGGCATAGGGCAGGGGCACAAGTGCTGGCTAGGCATAGGGCAGGGGCACAAGTGCTGGCTAGGCATAGGGCAGGGGCACAAGTGCAAGCTAGGCGAAACGCAGGGGGCACAAGTGATGGCTAGGCGTAAGGCAGGGGCACAAGGGCTGGTTAGGCATAAGGCAGGGGCACAAGTGCTGGCTAGGCATAAGGCAGGGGCACAAGAGCTGGCTAGGCATAAGGCAGGGGCCCAAGTGCTGGCTAGGCATAAGGCAGGGGCACAAGTACAAACTAAGCATAAGGCAGAGGCACAAGTGCAAGCTAGGCATAAGGCAGGGGCACAAGTGCTGGCTACGTATAAGGCAGGGGCACAAGTGATGGCTACACATAAGGCATACGGCTAACTCTTTGCACTCTTTGCATAAAGGGATAGGCACCCTTAGGGGTGAAGAGCTAGCTTTCACCCCTCTACTCTGTACTTGGACATTTAGAACTAGATCCTTTGTTGTACAGTGCGGAGCCACTCCATAACCCCCATGCTCCAAGCGACCAGGCACATCTTGTCTGTCCTCCGTAAATGGGTAATGCCTTCGTCCCCAATTACAGTCGTGCATGTGCATTCAGACGGTACAAGAGCGAAGAGCGTAAAGCCTGCCCGGTGTGCATAGCCAACATGAAGCTAAAGACAAAAAAACAATAATGCAAGGGGCTCAAAAGTGCTGGCTAGGCATAAGGCAGGGGCACAAGTGCTGGCTAGGCATAAGGCAGGGGCACAAGTGCTGGCTAGGCATAAGGCAGGGGCACAAGTGCGGGCTAGGCATAAGGCAGGGGCACAAGTGCTGGCTAGGCATATAGCAGGGGCACCAGTGCGGGCTAGGCATAAGGCAGGGGCACCAGTGCGGGCTAGGCATAAGGCAGGGGCACAAGTGCGGGCTAGGCATAAGGCAGGGGCACAAGTGCGGGCTAGGCATAAGGCAGGGGCACAAGTGCGGGCTAGGCATAAGGCAGGGGCACAAGTGCGGGCTAGGCATAAGGCAGGGGCACAAGTGCGGGCTACCCATAAGGCAGGGGCACCAGTGCGGGCTAGGCATAAGGCAGGGGCACAAGTGTGGGCTAGGCATAAGGCAGGGGCACAAGTGCGGGCTAGGCATAAGGCAGGGGCACAAGTGCGGGCTAGGCATAAGGCAGGGGCACAAGTGCGGGCTAGGCATAAGTCAGGGGCACAAGTGCGGGCTACGCATAAGGCAGGGGCACAAGTGCGGGCTACCCATATGGCAGGGGTACAAGTGCGGGCTAGGCATAAGGCAGGGGCACAAGTGCGGGCTAGGCATAAGGCAGGGGCACAAGTGCGGGCTAGGCATAAGGCAGGGGCACAAGTGCGGGCAAGGCATAAGGCAGGGGCACAAGTGCGGGCAAGGCATAAGGCAGGGGCACAAGTGCGGGCAAGGCATAAGGCAGGGGCACAAGTGCGGGCTAGGCATAAGGCAGGGGCACAAGTGCGGGCTAGGCATAAGGCAGGGGCACAAGTGTGGGCTAGGCATAAGGCATGGGCACAAGTGCGGGCTAGGCATAAAGCAGGGGCACAAGTGCGGGCTAGGTATAAGGCAGGGGCACAAGTGCGGGCAAGGCATAAGGCAGGGGCACAAGTGCGGGCAAGGCATAAGGCAGGGGCACAAGTGCGGGCTAGGCATAAGGCATGGGCACAAGTGCGGGCTAGGCATAAGGCAGGGGCACAAGTGCGGGCAAGGCATAAGGCAGGGGCACAAGTGCGGGCTAGGCATAAGGCAGGGGCACAAGTGCGGGCAAGGCATAAGGCAGGGGCACAAGTGCGGGCAAGGCATAAGGCAGGGGCACAAGTGCGGGCTAGGCATAAGGCAGGGGCACAAGTGCTGGCTAGGCATAAGGCAGGGGCACAAGTGCGGGCTGGGCATAAGGCAGGGGCACAAGTGCGGGCTGGGCATAAGGCAGGGGCACAAGTGCGGGCTGGGCATAAGGCAGGGGCACAAGTGCGGGCTAGGCATAAGGCAGGGGCACAAGGGCGGGCTAGGCATAAGGCAGGGGCACAAGTGCGGGCTAGGCATAAGGCAGGGGCACAAGTGCGGGCTAGGCATAAGGCAGGGGCACAAGTGCGGGCTAGGCATAAGGCAGGGGCACAAGTGCGGGCTAGGCAAAAGGCAGGGGCACAAGTGCGGGCTAGGCATAAGGCAGGGGCACAAGTGCTGGCTAGGCATAGGACAGGGGCACAAGTGCTGGCTAGGCATAGGGCAGGGGCACAAGTGCTGGCTAGGCATAGGGCAGGGGCACAAGTGCTGGCTAGGCATAGGGCAGGGGCACAAGTGCTGGCTAGGCATAGGGCAGGGGCACAAGTGCAAGCTAGGCGAAACGCAGGGGGCACAAGTGATGGCTAGGCGTAAGGAAGAGGCACAAGGGCTGGTTAGGCATAAGGCAGGGGCACAAGGGCTGGCTAGGCATAAGGCAGGGGCAGAAGTGCTGGCTAGGCATAAGGCAGGGGCACAAGTGCTGGCTAGGCATAAGGCAGGGGCACAAGTGATGGCTAAACATAAGGCATACGGCTAACTCTTTGCACTCTTTGCATAAAGGGATAGGCACCCTTAGGGGTGAAGAGCTAGCTTTCACCCCTCTACTTTGTACTTGGACATTTAGAACTAGATCTTTTGTTGTACAGTGCGGAGCCACTCCATAACCCCATGCTCCAAGTGACCAGGCACATCTTGTCTGTCCTCTGTAAATGTGTAATGCCTTCGTCCCCAATTACAGTCGTGCATGTGCATTCAGACGGTACAAGAGCGAAGAGCGTAAAGCCTTCCCTGTGTGCATAACCAACATGAAGCTAAAGACAAAATAACAATAATGCAAGGGGCTCAAAAGTGCTGGCTAGGCATAAGGCCGGGGCACAAGAGCGGGCTAGGCTTAAGCCGGGGCACAAGTGCGGGCTAGGCTTAAGGCCGGGGCACAAGTGCGGGCTAGGCTTAAGGCCGGGGCACAAGTGCGGGCTAGGCTTAAGGCCGGGGCACAAGTGCGGGCTAGGCTTAAGGCCGGGGCACAAGTGTGGGCTAGGCATAAGGCAGGGGCACAAGTGCGGGCTAGGCATAAGGCAGGGGCACAAGTGCGGGCTAGGCATAAGGCAGGGGCACAAGTGCGGGCTAGGCATAAGGCAGGGGCACAAGTGCGGGCTAGGCATAAGGCAGGGGCACAAGTGCGGGCTAGGCATAAGGCAGGGGCACAAGTGCGGGCTAGGCATAAGGCAGGGGCACAAGTGCGGGCTGGGCATAAGGCAGGGGCACAAGTGCGGGCTGGGCATAAGGCAGGGGCACAAGTGTGGGCTGGGCATAAGGCAGGGGCACAAGTGCGGGCTAGGCATAAGGCAGGGGCACAAGTGCGGGCTAGGCATAAGGCAGGGGCACAAGTGCGGGCTAGGCATAAGGCAGGGGCACAAGTGCGGGCTAGGCATAAGGCAGGGGCACAAGTGCGGGCTAGGCATAAGGCAGGGGCACAAGTGCGGGCTAGGCATAAGGCAGGGGCACAAGTGCGGGCTAGGCATAAGGCAGGGGCACAAGTGCTGGCTAGGCATAGGACAGGGGCACAAGTGCTGGCTAGGCATAGGGCAGGGGCACAAGTGCTGGCCAGGCATAGGGCAGGGGCACAAGTGCTGGCTAGGCATAGGGCAGGGGCACAAGTGCTGGCTAGGCATAGGGCAGGGGCACGAGTGCAAGCTAGGCGAAACGCAGGGGGCACAAGTGATGGCTAGGCGTAAGGAAGAGGCACAAGGGCTGGTTAGGCATAAGGCAGGGGCACAAGGGCTGGCTAGGCATAAGGCAGGGGCAGAAGTGCTGGCTAGGCATAAGGCAGGGGCACAAGTGCTGGCTAGGCATAAGGCAGGGGCACAAGTGATGGCTAAACATAAGGCATACGGCTAACTCTTTGCACTCTTTGCATAAAGGGATAGGCACCCTTAGGGGTGAAGAGCTAGCTTTCACCCCTCTACTCTGTACTTGGACATTTAGAACTAGATCTTTTGTTGTACAGTGCGGAGCCACTCCATAACCCCCATGCTCCAAGTGACCAGGCACATCTTGTCTGTCCTCTGTAAATGTGTAATGCCTTCGTCCCCAATTACAGTCGTGCATGTGCATTCAGACGGTACAAGAGCGAAGAGCGTAAAGCCTGCCCTGTGTGCATAACCAACATGAAGCTAAAGACAAAAAAACAATAATGCAAGGGGCTCAAAAGTGCTGGCTAGGCATAAGGCCGGGGCACAAGAGCGGGCTAGGCTTAAGCCGGGGCACAAGTGCGGGCTAGGCTTAAGGCCGGGGCACAAGTGCGGGCTAGGCTTAAGGCCGGGGCACAGGTGCGGGCTAGGCTTAAGGCCGGGGCACAAGTGCGGGCTAGGCTTAAGGCCGGGGCACAAGTGCGGGCTAGGCATAAGGCAGGGGCACAAGTGCGGGCTAGGCATAAGGCAGGGGCACAAGTGCGGGCTAGGCATAAGGCAGGGGCACAAGTGCGGGCTAGGCATAAGGCAGGGGCACAAGTGCGGGCTAGGCATAAGGCAGGGGCACAAGTGCGGGCTAGGCATAAGGCAGGGGCACAAGTGCGGGCTAGGCATAAGGCAGGGGCACAAGTGTGGGCTAGGCATAAGGCAGGGGCACAAGTGCGGGCTGGGCATAAGGCAGGGGCACAAGTGCGGGCTGGGCATAAGGCAGGGGCACAAGTGCGGGCTGGGCATAAGGCAGGGGCACAAGTGCGGGCTGGGCATAAGGCAGGGGCACAAGTGCGGGCTAGGCATAAGGCAGGGGCACAAGTGCGGGCTAGGCATAAGGCAGGGGCACAAGTGCGGGCTAGGCATAAGGCAGGGGCACAAGTGCGGGCTAGGCATAAGGCAGGGGCACAAGTGCGGGCTAGGCATAAGGCAGGGGCACAAGTGCGGGCTAGGCATAAGGCAGGGGCACAAGTGCTGGCTAGGCATAGGACAGGGGCACAAGTGCTGGCTAGGCATAGGGCAGGGGCACAAGTGCTGGCTAGGCATAGGGCAGGGGCACAAGTGCTGGCTAGGCATAGGGCAGGGGCACAAGTGCTGGCTAGGCATAGGGCAGGGGCACAAGTGCAAGCTAGGCGAAACGCAGGGGGCACAAGTGATGGCTAGGCGTAAGGAAGAGGCACAAGGGCTGGTTAGGCATAAGGCAGGGGCACAAGGGCTGGCTAGGCATAAGGCAGGGGCAGAAGTGCTGGCTAGGCATAAGGCAGGGGCACAAGTGCTGGCTAGGCATAAGGCAGGGGCACAAGTGATGGCTAAACATAAGGCATACGGCTATCTCTTTGCACTCTTTGCATAAAGGGATAGGCACCCTTAGGGGTGAAGAGCTAGCTTTCACCCCTCTACTCTGTACTTGGACATTTAGAACTAGATCTTTTGTTGTACAGTGCGGAGCCACTCCATAACCCCCATGCTCCAAGTGACCAGGCACATCTTGTCTGTCCTCTGTAAATGTGTAATGCCTTCGTCCCCAATTACAGTCGTGCATGTGCATTCAGACGGTACAAGAGCGAAGAGCGTAAAGCCTGCCCTGTGTGCATAACCAACATGAAGCTAAAGACATAAAAACAATAATGCAAGGGGCTCAAAAGTGCTGGCTAGGCATAAGGCAGGGGCACAAGTGCGGGCTAGGCATAAGGCAGGGGCACAAGTGCTGGCTAGGCATAAGGCAGGGGCACAAGTGCTGGCTAGGCATAAGGCAGGGGCACAAGTGCTGGCTAGGCATATAGCAGGGGCACAAGTGCGGGCTAGGCATAAGGCAGGGGCACAAGTGCGGGCTAGGCATAAGGCAGGGGCACAAGTGCGGGCTAGGCATAAGGCAGGGGCACAAGTGCGGGCTAGGCATAAGGCAGGGGCACAAGTGCGGGCTAGGCATAAGGCAGGGGCACAAGTGCGGGCTAGGCATAAGGCAGGAGCACAAGTGCGGGCTAGGCATAAGGCAGGGGCACAAGTGCGGGCTAGGCATAAGGCAGGGGCACAAGTGCGGGCTAGGCATAAGGCAGGGGCACAAGTGCGGGCTAGGCATAAGGCAGGGGCACAAGTGCGGGCTACGCATAAGGCAGGGGCACAAGTGCGGGCTAGGCATAAGGCAGGGGCACAAGTGCGGGCTAGGCATAAGGCAGGGGCACAAGTGCGGGCAAGGCATAAGGCAGGGGCACAAGTGCGGGCAAGGCATAAGGCAGGGGCACAAGTACGGGCAAGGCATAAGGCAGGGGCACAAGTGCGGGCTAGGCATAAGGCAGGGGCACAAGTGCGGGCTAGGCATAAGGCAGGGGCACAAGTGCGGGCTAGGCATAAGGCAGGGGCACAAGTGCGGGCTAGGCATAAGGAAGGGGCACAAGTGCGGGCTAGGCATAAGGCAGGGGCACAAGTGCGGGCTAGGCATAAGGCAGGGGCACAAGTGCGGGCTAGGCATAAGGCAGGGGCACAAGTGCGGGCTAGGCATAAGGCAGGGGCACAAGTGCGGGCTAGGCATAAGGCAGGGGCACAAGTGCGGGCTAGGCATAAGGCAGGGGCACAAGTGCGGGCTAGGCATAAGGCAGGGGCACAAGTGCGGGCTAGGCATAAGGCAGGGGCACAAGTGCGGGCTAGGCATAAGGCAGGGGCACAAGTGCGGGCTAGGCATAAGGCAGGGGCACAAGTGCGGGCTAGGCATAAGGCAGGGGCACAAGTGCGGGCTAGGCATAAGGCAGGGGCACAAGTGCGGGCTACGCATAAGGCAGGGGCACAAGTGCGGGCTAGGCATAAGGCAGGGGCACAAGTGCGGGCTAGGCATAAGGCAGGGGCACAAGTGCGGGCAAGGCATAAGGCAGGGGCACAAGTGCGGGCAAGGCATAAGGCAGGGGCACAAGTACGGACAAGGCATAAGGCAGGGGCACAAGTGCGGGCTGGGCATAAGGCAGGGGCACAAGTGCGGGCTAGGCATAAGGCATGGGCACAAGTGCGGGATAGGCATAAGGCAGGGGCACAAGTGCGGGCTAGGCATAAGGCAGGGGCACAAGTGCGGGCTAGGCATAAGGCAGGGGCACAAGTGCGGGCTAGGCATAAGGCAGGGGCACAAGTGCGGGCTAGGCATAAGGCAGGGGCACAAGTGTGGGCTAGGCATAAGGCAGGGGCACAAGTGCGGGCTAGGCATAAGGCAGGGGCACAAGTGCGGGCTAGGCATAAGGCAGAGGCAAAAGTGCGGGCTAGGCATAAGGCAGGGGCACAAGTGCGGGCTAGGCATAAGGCAGGGGCACAAGTGCGGGCTAGGCATAAGGCAGGGGCACAAGTGCAGGCTAGGCATAAGGCAGGGGCAAAAGTGCGGGCTAGGCATAAGGCAGGGGCACAAGTGCGGGCTAGGCATAAGGCAGGGGCACAAGTGTGGGCTAGGCTTTAGGCAGGGGCACAAGTACAAACTAAGCATAAGGCAGAGGCACAAGTGCAGGCTAGGCATAAGGCAGGGGCACCTGTGCAGGCTAGGCTTAAGGCAGGGGCACAAGTGATGGCTACACATAAGGCATACGGCTAACTCTTTGCACTCTTTGCATAAAGGGATAGGCACCCTTAGGGGTGAAGAGCTAGCTTTCACCCCTCTATTCTGTACTTGGACATTTAGAACTAGATCCTTTGTTGTACAGTGCGGAGCCACTCCATAACCCTCATGCTCCAAGCGACCAGGCACATCTTGTCTGTCCTCCGTAAATGGGTAATGCCTTCGTCCCCAATTACAGTCGTGCATGTGCATTCAGACGGGACAAGAGCGAAGAGCGTAAAGCCTGCCCTGTGTGCATAACCAACATGAAGCTAAATACAAAAGAACAATAATGCAAGGGGCACAAAAGTGCTGGCTAGGCATAAGGCAGGGGCACAAGTGCGGGCTAGGCATAAGGCAGGGGCACAAGTGCTGGCTAGGCATAAGGCAGGGGCACAAGTGCTGGCTAGGCATAAGGCAGGGGCACAAGTGCTTGCTAGGCATAAGGCAGGGGCACAAGTGCTGGCTAGGCATAAGGCAGGGGCACAAGTGCTGGCTAGGTATAAGGCAGGGGCACAAGTGCTAACTAAGCATAAGGCAGAGGCAAAAGTGCAAGCTAGGCATAAGGCAGGGGAACAAGTGCGGGCTAGGCATAAGGCAGGGGCACAAGTGCGGGCTAGGCATAAGGCAGGGGCACAAGTGCGGGCTAGGCATAAGGCAGGGGCACAAGTGCGGGCTAGGCATAAGGCAGGGGCACAAGTGCGGGCTAGGCATAAGGCAGGGGCACAAGTGCGGGCTAGGCATAAGGCAGGAGCACAAGTGCGGGCTAGGCATAAGGCAGGGGCACAAGTGCGGGCTAGGCATAAGGCAGGGGCACAAGTGCGGGCTAGGCATAAGGCAGGGGCACAAGTGCGGGCTAGGCATAAGGCAGGGGCACAAGTGCGGGCTACGCATAAGGCAGGGGCACAAGTGCGGGCTAGGCATAAGGCAGGGGCACAAGTGCGGGCTAGGCATAAGGCAGGGGCACAAGTGCGGGCAAGGCATAAGGCAGGGGCACAAGTGCGGGCAAGGCATAAGGCAGGGGCACAAGTACGGGCAAGGCATAAGGCAGGGGCACAAGTGCGGGCTAGGCATAAGGCAGGGGCACAAGTGCGGGCTAGGCATAAGGCAGGGGCACAAGTGCGGGCTAGGCATAAGGCAGGGGCACAAGTGCGGGCTAGGCATAAGGAAGGGGCACAAGTGCGGGCTAGGCATAAGGCAGGGGCACAAGTGCGGGCTAGGCATAAGGCAGGGGCACAAGTGCGGGCTAGGCATAAGGCAGGGGCACAAGTGCGGGCTAGGCATAAGGCAGGGGCACAAGTGCGGGCTAGGCATAAGGCAGGGGCACAAGTGCGGGCTAGGCATAAGGCAGGGGCACAAGTGCGGGCTAGGCATAAGGCAGGGGCACAAGTGCGGGCTAGGCATAAGGCAGGGGCACAAGTGCGGGCTAGGCATAAGGCAGGGGCACAAGTGCGGGCTAGGCATAAGGCAGGGGCACAAGTGCGGGCTAGGCATAAGGCAGGGGCACAAGTGCGGGCTAGGCATAAGGCAGGGGCACAAGTGCGGGCTACGCATAAGGCAGGGGCACAAGTGCGGGCTAGGCATAAGGCAGGGGCACAAGTGCGGGCTAGGCATAAGGCAGGGGCACAAGTGCGGGCAAGGCATAAGGCAGGGGCACAAGTGCGGGCAAGGCATAAGGCAGGGGCACAAGTACGGACAAGGCATAAGGCAGGGGCACAAGTGCGGGCTGGGCATAAGGCAGGGGCACAAGTGCGGGCTAGGCATAAGGCATGGGCACAAGTGCGGGATAGGCATAAGGCAGGGGCACAAGTGCGGGCTAGGCATAAGGCAGGGGCACAAGTGCGGGCTAGGCATAAGGCAGGGGCACAAGTGCGGGCTAGGCATAAGGCAGGGGCACAAGTGCGGGCTAGGCATAAGGCAGGGGCACAAGTGTGGGCTAGGCATAAGGCAGGGGCACAAGTGCGGGCTAGGCATAAGGCAGGGGCACAAGTGCGGGCTAGGCATAAGGCAGAGGCAAAAGTGCGGGCTAGGCATAAGGCAGGGGCACAAGTGCGGGCTAGGCATAAGGCAGGGGCACAAGTGCGGGCTAGGCATAAGGCAGGGGCACAAGTGCAGGCTAGGCATAAGGCAGGGGCAAAAGTGCGGGCTAGGCATAAGGCAGGGGCACAAGTGCGGGCTAGGCATAAGGCAGGGGCACAAGTGTGGGCTAGGCTTTAGGCAGGGGCACAAGTACAAACTAAGCATAAGGCAGAGGCACAAGTGCAGGCTAGGCATAAGGCAGGGGCACCTGTGCAGGCTAGGCTTAAGGCAGGGGCACAAGTGATGGCTACACATAAGGCATACGGCTAACTCTTTGCACTCTTTGCATAAAGGGATAGGCACCCTTAGGGGTGAAGAGCTAGCTTTCACCCCTCTATTCTGTACTTGGACATTTAGAACTAGATCCTTTGTTGTACAGTGCGGAGCCACTCCATAACCCTCATGCTCCAAGCGACCAGGCACATCTTGTCTGTCCTCCGTAAATGGGTAATGCCTTCGTCCCCAATTACAGTCGTGCATGTGCATTCAGACGGGACAAGAGCGAAGAGCGTAAAGCCTGCCCTGTGTGCATAACCAACATGAAGCTAAATACAAAAGAACAATAATGCAAGGGGCACAAAAGTGCTGGCTAGGCATAAGGCAGGGGCACAAGTGCGGGCTAGGCATAAGGCAGGGGCACAAGTGCTGGCTAGGCATAAGGCAGGGGCACAAGTGCTGGCTAGGCATAAGGCAGGGGCACAAGTGCTTGCTAGGCATAAGGCAGGGGCACAAGTGCTGGCTAGGCATAAGGCAGGGGCACAAGTGCTGGCTAGGTATAAGGCAGGGGCACAAGTGCTAACTAAGCATAAGGCAGAGGCAAAAGTGCAAGCTAGGCATAAGGCAGGGGAACAAGTGCGGGCTAGGCATAAGGCAGGGGCACAAGTGCGGGCTAGGCATAAGGCAGGGGCACAAGTGCGGGCTAGGCATAAGGCAGGGGGACAAGTGCGGGCTAGGCATAAGGCAGGGGGACAAGTGCGGGCTAGGCATAGGGCAGGGGGACAAGTGCGGGCTAGGCTTAAGGCCGGGGCACAAGTGCGGGCTAGGCTTAAGGCCGGGGCACAAGAGCGGGCTAGGCTTAAGCCGGGGCACAAGTGCGGGCTAGGCTTAAGGCCGGGGCACAAGTGCGGGCTAGGCTTAAGGCCGGGGCACAAGTGCGGGCTAGGCTTAAGGCCGGGGCACAAGTGCGGGCTAGGCTTAAGGCCGGGGCACAAGTGCGGGCTAGGCATAAGGCAGGGGCACAAGTGCGGGCTAGGCATAAGGCAGGGGCACAAGTGCGGGCTAGGCATAAGGTAGGGGCACAAGTGCGGGCTAGGCATAAGGCAGGGGCACAAGTGCGGACTAGGCATAAGGCAGGGGCACAAGTGCGGGCTAGGCATAAGGCAGGGGCACAAGTGCGGGCTAGGCATAAGGCAGGGGCACAAGTGCGGGCTGGGCATAAGGCAGGGGCACAAGTGCGGGCTGGGCATAAGGCAGGGGCACAAGTGCGGGCTGGGCATAAGGCAGGGGCACAAGTGCGGGCTAGGCATAAGGCAGGGGCACAAGTGCGGGCTAGGCATAAGGCAGGGGCACAAGTGCGGGCTAGGCATAAGGCAGGGGCACAAGTGCGGGCTAGGCATAAGGCAGGGGCACAAGTGCGGGCTAGGCATAAGGCAGGGGCACAAGTGCGGGCTAGGCATAAGGCAGGGGCACAAGTGCGGGCTAGGCATAAGGCAGGGGCACAAGTGCGGTCTAGGCATAAGGCAGGGGCACAAGTTCGGGCTAGGCATAAGGCAGGGGCACAAGTGCGGGCTAGGCATAAGGCAGGGGCACAAGTGCGGGCTAGGCATAAGGCAGGGGCACAAGTGCGGGCTAGGCATAAGGCAGGGGCACAAGTGCGGGCTAGGCATAAGGCAGGGGCACAAGTGCGGGCTAGGCATAAGGCAGGGGCACAAGTGTGGGCTTGGCATAAGGCAGGGGCACAAGTGCGGGCTAGGCATACGGCAGGGGCACAAGTGCGGGCTAGGCATAAGGCAGGGGCACAAGTGCGGGCTAGGCATAAGGCAGGGGCACAAGTGCGGGCTAGGCATAAGGCAGGGGCACAAGTGCGGGCTAGGCATAAGGCAGGGGCACAAGTGCGGGCTAGGCATAAGGCAGGGGCACAAGTGCGGGCTAGGCATAAGGCAGGGGCACAAGTGCGGGCTAGACATAAGGCAGGGGCACAAGTGCGGGCTAGGCATAAGGCAGGGGCACAAGTGCGGGCTAGGCATAAGGCAGGGGCACAAGTGCGGGCTAGGCATAAGGCAGGGGCACAAGTGCGGGCTAGGCATAAGGCCGGGGCACAAGTGCGGGCTAGGCATAAGGCCGGGGCACAAGTGCGGGCTAGGCTTAAGGCCGGGGCACAAGTGCGGGCTAGGCTTAAGGCCGGGGCACAAGTGCGGGCTAGGCTTAAGGCCGGGGCACAAGTGCGGGCTAGGCTTTAGGCAGGGGCACAAGTACAAACTAAGCATAAGGCAGAGGCACATGTGCAAGCTAGGCATAAGGCAGGGGCACCTGTGCAGGCTAGGCTTAAGGCAGGGGCACAAGTGATGGCTACACATAAGGCATACACCTAACTCTTTGCACTCTTTGCATAAAGGGATAGGCACCCTTAGGGGTGAAGAGCTAGCTTTCACCCCTCTATTCTGTACTTGGACATTTAGAACTAGATCCTTTGTTGTATAGTGAGGAGCCACTCCATAACCCCCATGCCCAAGCGACCAGGCACATCTTGTCTGTCCTCCGTAAATGGGTAATGCCTTCGTCCCCAATTACAGTCGTGCATGTGCATTCAGACGGGACAAGAGTGAAGAGCGTAAAGCCTGCCCTGTGTGCATAACCAACATGAAGCTAAAGACAAAAAAAACAATAATGCAAGGGGCTCAAAAGTGCTGGCTAGGCATGAGGCAGGGGCACAAGTGCTAGCTAGGCATAAGGCAGGGGCACAAGTGCTGGCTAGGCATAAGGCAGGGGCACAAGTGCGGGTTAGGCATAAGGCAGGGGCACAAGTGCGGGCTAGGCATAAGACAGGGGCACAAGTGCGGGCTAGGCATAAGGCAGGGGCACAAGTGCAGGCTAGGCATAAGGCAGGGGCACAAGTGCGGGCTAGGCATAAGGCAGGGGCACCAGTGCGGGCTAGGCATAAGGCAGGGGCACAAGTGCGGGCTAGGCATAGGGCAGGGGCACAAGTGCTGGCTAGGCATAAGGCAGGGGCACAATTGCTGGCTAGGCATAGGGCAGGGGCACAAGTGCTGGCTAGGCATAGGGCAGGGGCACAAGTGCTGGCTAGTCATAGTTCAGGGGCACAAGTGCTGGCTAGGCATAGGGCAGGGGCACAAGTGCTGGCTAGGCATAGGGCAGGGGCACAAGTGCAAGCTAGGCGAAACGCAGGGGGCACAAGTGATGGCTAGGCGTAAGGCAGGGGCACAAGGGCTGGTTAGGCATAAGGCAGGGGCACAAGTGTTGGTTAGGCATAAGGCAGGGGCACAAGTGCTGGCTAGGCATAAGGCAGGGGCACAAGGGCTGGTTAGGCATAAGGCAGGGGCACAAGTGCAAGCTAGGCATAAGGCAGGGGCACAAGTGCTGGCTAAGTATAAGGCAGGGGCACAAGTGATGGCTACACATAAGGCATACGGCTAACTCTTTGCACTCTTTGCATAAAGGGATAGGCACCCTTAGGGGTGAAGAGCTAGCTTTCACCCCTCTACTCTGTACTTGGACATTTAGAACTAGATCCTTTGTTGTACAGTGCGGAGCCACTCCATAACCCCCATGCTCCAAGCGACCAGGCACATCTTGTCTGTCCTCCGTAAATGGGTAATGCCTTCGTCCCCAATTACAGTCGTGCATGTGCATTCAGACGGGACAAGAGCGAAGAGCGTAAAGCCTGCCCTGTGTGCATAACCAACATGAAGCTAAAGACAAAAAAAACAATAATGCAAGGGGCTCAAAAGTGCTGGCTAGGCATGAGGCAGGGGCACAAGTGCTAGCTAGGCATAAGGCAGGGGCACAAGTGCGGGCTAGGCATAAGGCAGGGGCACAAGTGCGGGCTAGGCATAAGGCAGGGGCACAAGTGCGGGCTAGGCATAAGGCAGGGGCACAAGTGCGGGCTAGGCATAGGGCAGGGGCACAAGTGCTGGCTAGGCATAGGGCAGGGGCACAAGTGCTGGCTAGGCATAGGGCAGGGGCACAAGTGCTGGCTAGGCATAGGGCAGGGGCACAAGTGCTGGCTAGGCATAGGGCAGGGGCACAAGTGCTGGCTAGGCATAGGGCAGGGGCACAAGTGCTGGCTAGGCATAGGGCAGGGGCACAAGTGCAAGCTAGGCGAAACGCAGGGGGCACAAGTGATGGCTAGGCGTAAGGCAGGGGCACAAGGGCTGGTTAGGCATAAGGCAGGGGCACAAGTGCTGGCTAGGCATAAGGCAGGGGCACAAGTGCTGGCTAGGCATAAGGCAGGGGCACAAGTGCTGGCTAGGCATAAGGCAGGGGCACAAGTACAAACTAAGCATAAGGCAGAGGCACAAGTGCAAGCTAGGCATAAGGCAGGGGCACAAGTGCTGGCTACGTATAAGGCAGGGGCACAAGTGATGGCTACACATAAGGCATACGGCTAACTCTTTGCACTCTTTGCATAAAGGGATAGGCACCCTTAGGGGTGAAGAGCTAGCTTTCACCCCTCTACTCTGTACTTGGACATTTAGAACTAGATCCTTTGTTGTACAGTGCGGAGCCACTCCATAACCCCCATGCTCCAAGCGACCGGGCACATCTTGTCTGTCCTCCGTAAATGGGTAATGCCTTCGTCCCCAATTACAGTCGTGCATGTGCATTCAGACGGTACAAGAGCGAAGAGCGTAAAGCCTGCCCGGTGTGCATAGCCAACATGAAGCTAAAGACAAAAAAACAATAATGCAAGGGGCTCAAAAGTGCTGGCTAGGCATAAGGCAGGGGCACAAGTGCTGGCTAGGCATAAGGCAGGGGCACAAGTGCTGGCTAGGCATAAGGCAGGGGCACAAGTGCGGGCTAGGCATAAGGCAGGGGCACAAGTGCTGGCTAGGCATATAGCAGGGGCACCAGTGCGGGCTAGGCATAAGGCAGGGGCACCAGTGCGGGCTAGGCATAAGGCAGGGGCACAAGTGCGGGCTAGGCATAAGGCAGGGGCACAAGTGCGGGCTAGGCATAAGGCAGGGGCACAAGTGCGGGCTAGGCATAAGGCAGGGGCACAAGTGCGGGCTAGGCATAAGGCAGGGGCACAAGTGCGGGCTACCCATAAGGCAGGGGCACCAGTGCGGGCTAGGCATAAGGCAGGGGCACAAGTGCGGGCTAGGCATAAGGCAGGGGCACAAGTGCGGGCTAGGCATAAGGCAGGGGCACAAGTGCGGGCTAGGCATAAGGCAGGGGCACAAGTGCGGGCTAGGCATAAGTCAGGGGCACAAGTGCGGGCTACGCATAAGGCAGGGGCACAAGTGCGGGCTACCCATAAGGCAGGGGCACAAGTGCGGGCTAGGCATAAGGCAGGGGCACAAGTGCGGGCTAGGCATAAGGCAGGGGCACAAGTGCGGGCTAGGCATAAGGCAGGGGCACAAGTGCGGGCAAGGCATAAGGCAGGGGCACAAGTGCGGGCAAGGCATAAGGCAGGGGCACAAGTGCGGGCAAGGCATAAGGCAGGGGCACAAGTGCGGGCTAGGCATAAGGCAGGGGCACAAGTGCGGGCTAGGCATAAGGCAGGGGCACAAGTGTGGGCTAGGCATAAGGCATGGGCACAAGTGCGGGCTAGGCATAAAGCAGGGGCACAAGTGCGGGCTAGGCATAAGGCAGGGGCACAAGTGCGGGCAAGGCATAAGCCAGGGGCACAAGTGCGGGCTAGGCATAAGGCATGGGCACAAGTGCGGGCTAGGCATAAGGCAGGGGCACAAGTGCGGGCAAGGCATAAGGCAGGGGCACAAGTGCGGGCTAGGCATAAGGCATGGGCACAAGTGCGGGCTAGGCATAAGGCAGGGGCACAAGTGCGGGCTAGGCATAAGGCATGGGCACAAGTGCGGGCTAGGCATAAGGCAGGGGCACAAGTGCGGGCTAGGCATAAGGCAGGGGCACAAGTGCGGGCTAGGCATAAGGCAGGGGCACAAGTGCGGGCTAGGCATAAGGCAGGGGCACAAGTGCGGGCTAGGCATAAGGCAGGGGCACAAGTGCGGGCTAGGCATAAGGCAGAGGCACAAGTGCGGGCTAGGCATAAGGCAGGGGCACAAGTGCGGGCTAGGCATATGGCAGGGGCACAAGTGCGGGCTAGGCATAAGGCAGGGGCACAAGTGCGGGCAAGGCATAAGGCAGGGGCACAAGTGCGGGCAAGCTATAAGGCAGGGGCACAAGTGCGGGCTAGGCATAAGGCATGGGCACAAGTGCGGGCTAGGCATAAGGCAGGGGCACAAGTGCGGGCTAGGCATAAGGCAGGGGCACAAGTGCGGGCTAGGCATAAGGCAAGGGCACAAGTGCGGGCTAGGCATAAGGCATGGGCACAAGTGCGGGCTAGGCATAAGGCAGGGGCACAAGTGCGGGCTAGGCATAAGGCAGGGGCACAAGTGCGGGCTAGGCATAAGGCAGGGGCACAAGTGCGGGCTAGGCATAAGGCAGGGGCACAAGTGCGGGCTAGGCATAAGGCAGGGGCACAAGTGCGGGCTAGGCATAAGGCAGAGGCACAAGTGCGGGCTAGGCATAAGGCAGGGGCACAAGTGCGGGCTAGGCATAAGGCAGGGGCACAAGTGCGGGCTAGGCATAAGGCAGGGGCACAAGTGCGGGCAAGGCATAAGGCAGGGGCACAAGTGCGGGCAAGCTATAAGGCAGGGGCACAAGTGCGGGCTAGGCATAAGGCATGGGCACAAGTGCGGGCTAGGCATAAGGCAGGGGCACAAGTGCGGGCTAGGCATAAGGCAGGGGCACAAGTGCGGGCTAGGCATAAGGCAAGGGCACAAGTGTGGGCTAGGCATAAGGCATGGGCACAAGTGCGGGCTAGGCATAAGGCAGGGGCACAAGTGCGGGCTAGGCATAAGGCAGGGGCACAAGTGCGGGCTAGGCATAAGGCAGGGGCACAAGTGCGGGCTAGGCATAAGGCAGGGGCACAAGTGCGGGCTAGGCATAAGGCAGGGGCACAAGTGCGGGCTAGGCATAAGGCAGAGGCACAAGTGCGGGCTAGGCATAAGGCAGGGGCACAAGTGCGGGCTAGGCATAAGGCAGGGGCACAAGTGCGGGCTAGGCATAAGGCAGGGGCACAAGTGCGGGCTAGGCATAAGGCAGGGGCACAAGTGCGGGCTAGGCATAAGGCAGGGGCACAAGTGTGGGCTAGTCTTTAGGCAGGGGCACAAGAACAAACTAAGCATAAGGCAGAGGCACAAGTGCGGGCTAGGCATAAGGCAGGGGCACCTGTGCAGGCTAGGCTTAAGGCAGGGGCACAAGTGATGGCTACACATAAGGCATACGGCTAACTCTTTGCACTTTTTGCATAAAGGGATAGGTACCCTTAGGGGTGAAGAGCTAGCTTTCACCCCTCTATTCTGTACTTGGACATTTAGAACTAGATCCTTTGTTGTACAGTGCGGAGCCACTCCATAACCCCCATGCTCCAAGCGACCAAGCACATCTTGTCTGTCCTCCGTAAATGGGTAATGCCTTCGTCCCAATTACAGTCGTGCATGTGCATTCAGACGGGACAAGAGCGAAGAGCGTAAAGCCTGCTCTGTGTGCATAACCAACATGAAGCTAAATACAAAAAAACAATAATGCAAGGGGCTCAAAAGTGCTGGCTAGGCATAAGGCAGGGGCACAAGTGCTGGATAGGCATAAGGCAGGGGCACAAGTGCTGGCTAGGCATAAGGCAGGGGCACAAGTGCTGGCTAGGCATAAGGCAGGGGCACAAGTGCTGGCTAGGCATAAGGCAGGGGCACAAGTGCTGGCTAGGTATAAGGCAGGGGCACAAGTGCTAACTAAGCATATGGCAGGGGAACAAGTGCGGGCTAGGCATAAGGCAGGGGCACAAGTGCGGGCTAGGCATAAGGCAGGGGCACAAGTGCGGGCTAGGCATAAGGCAGGGGCACAAGTGCGGGCTAGGCATAAGGCAGGGGCACAAGTGCGTGCTAGGCATAAGGCAGGGGCACAAGTGCGGGCTAGGCATAAGGCAGGGGGACAAGTGCGGGCTAGACATAAGGCAGGTGGACAAGTGCGGGCTAGGCATAAGGCAGGGGGACAAGTGCGGGCTAGGCATAAGGCAGGGGGACAAGTCAGGCTAGTCATAAGGCAGGGGCACAAGTGCGGGCTAGGCATAAGGCAGGGGCACAAGTGCGGGCTAGACATAAGGCAGGGGCACAAGTGCGGTCTAGGCATAAGGCAGGGGCACAAGTGCGGGCTAGGCATAAGGCAGGGGCACAAGTGCGGGCTAGGCATAAGGCAGGGGCACAAGTGCGGGCTAGGCATAAGGCCGGGGCACAAGTGCGGGCTAGGCTGAAGGCCGGGGCACAAGTGCGGGCTAGGCTTAAGGCCGGGGCACAAGTGCGGGCTAGGCTTAAGGCCGGGGCACAAGTGCGGGCTAGGCTTTAGGCAGGGGCACAAGTACAAACTAAGCATAAGGCAGAGGCACATGTGCAAGCTAGGCATAAGGCAGGGGCACCTGTGCAGGCTAGGCTTAAGGCAGGGGCACAAGTGATGGCTACACATAAGGCATACACCTAACTCTTTGCACTCTTTGCATAAAGGGATAGGCACCCTTAGGGGTGAAGAGCTAGCTTTCACCCCTCTATTCTGTACTTGGACATTTAGAACTAGATCCTTTGTTGTATAGTGAGGAGCCACTCCATAACCCCCATGCCCAAGCGACCAGGCACATCTTGTCTGTCCTCCGTAAATGGGTAATGCCTTCGTCCCCAATTACAGTCGTGCATGTGCATTCAGACGGGACAAGAGCGAAGAGCGTAAAGCCTGCCCTGTGTGCATAACCAACATGAAGCTAAAGACAAAAAAACAATAATGCAAGGGGCTCAAAAGTGCTGGCTAGGCATGAGGCAGAGGCACAAGTGCTAGCTAGGCATAAGGCAGGGGCACAAGTGCTGGCTAGGCATAAGGCAGGGGCACAAGTGCGGGTTAGGCATAAGGCAGGGGCACAAGTGCGGGCTAGGCATAAGGCAGGGGCACAAGTGCGGGCTAGGCATAAGGCAGGGGCACAAGTGCGGGCTAGGCATAAGGCAGGGGCACAAGTGCGGGCTAGGCATTAGGCAGGGGCACCAGTGCGGGCTAGGCATAAGGCAGGGGCACAAGTGCGGGCTAGGCATAAGGCAGGGGCACAAGTGCTGGCTAGGCATAAGGCAGGGGCACAATTGCTGGCTAGGCATAGGGCAGGGGCACAAGTGCTGGCTAGGCATAGGGCAGGGGCACAAGTGCTGGCTAGGCATAGGGCAGGGGCACAAGTGCTGGCTAGGCATAGGGCAGGGGCACAAGTGCAAGCTAGGCGAAACGCAGGGGGCACAAGTGATGGCTAGGCGTAAGGCAGGGGCACAAGGGCTGGTTAGGCATAAGGCAGGGGCACAAGTGCTGGTTAGGCATAAGGCAGGGGCACAAGTGCTGGCTAGGCATAAGGCAGGGGCACAAGGGCTGGTTAGGCATAAGGCAGGGGCACAAGTGCAAGCTAGGCATAAGGCAGGGGCACAAGTGCTGGCTAAGTATAAGGCAGGGGCACAAGTGATGGCTACACATAAGGCATACGGCTAACTCTTTGCACTCTTTGCATAAAGGGATAGGCACCCTTAGGGGTGAAGAGCTAGCTTTCACCCCTCTACTCTGTACTTGGACATTTAGAACTAGATCCTTTGTTGTACAGTGCGGAGCCACTCCATAACCCCCATGCTCCAAGCGACCAGGCACATCTTGTCTGTCCTCCGTAAATGGGTAATGCCTTCGTCCCCAATTACAGTCGTGCATGTGCATTCAGACGGGACAAGAGCGAAGAGCGTAAAGCCTGCCCTGTGTGCATAACCAACATGAAGCTAAAGACAAAAAAAACAATAATGCAAGGGGCTCAAAAGTGCTGGCTAGGCATGAGGCAGGGGCACAAGTGCTAGCTAGGCATAAGGCAGGGGCACAAGTGCGGGCTAGGCATAAGGCAGGGTCACAAGTGCGGGCTAGGCATAAGGCAGGGGCAGAAGTGCGGGCTAGGAATAAGGCAGGGGCACAAGTGCGGGCTAGGCATAGGGCAGGGGCACAAGTGCTGGCTAGGCATAGGGCAGGGGCACAAGTGCTGGCTAGGCATAGGGCAGGGGCACAAGTGCTGGCTAGGCATAGGGCAGGGGCACAAGTGCTGGCTAGGCATAGGGCAGGGGCACAAGTGCTGGCTAGGCATAGGGCAGGGGCACAAGTGCTGGCTAGGCATAGGGCAGGGGCACAAGTGCAAGCTAGGCGAAACGCAGGGGGCACAAGTGATGGCTAGGCGTAAGGCAGGGGCACAAGGGCTGGTTAGGCATAAGGCAGGGGCACAAGTGCTGGCTAGGCATAAGGCAGGGGCACAAGTGCTGGCTAGGCATAAGGCAGGGGCACAAGTGCTGGCTAGGCATAAGGCAGGGGCACAAGTACAAACTAAGCATAAGGCAGAGGCACAAGTGCAAGCTAGGCATAAGGCAGGGGCACAAGTGCTGGCTACGTATAAGGCAGGGGCACAAGTGATGGCTACACATAAGGCATACGGCTAACTCTTTGCACTCTTTGCATAAAGGGATAGGCACCCTTAGGGGTGAAGAGCTAGCTTTCACCCCTCTACTCTGTACTTGGACATTTAGAACTAGATCCTTTGTTGTACAGTGCGGAGCCACTCCATAACCCCCATGCTCCAAGCGACCAGGCACATCTTGTCTGTCCTCCGTAAATGGGTAATGCCTTCGTCCCCAATTACAGTCGTGCATGTGCATTCAGACGGTACAAGAGCGAAGAGCGTAAAGCCTGCCCGGTGTGCATAGCCAACATGAAGCTAAAGACAAAAAAACAATAATGCAAGGGGCTCAAAAGTGCTGGCTAGGCATAAGGCAGGGGCACAAGTGCTGGCTAGGCATAAGGCAGGGGCACAAGTGCTGGCTAGGCATAAGGCAGGGGCACAAGTGCGGGCTAGGCATAAGGCAGGGGCACAAGTGCTGGCTAGGCATATAGCAGGGGCACCAGTGCGGGCTAGGCATAAGGCAGGGGCACCAGTGCGGGCTAGGCATAAGGCAGGGGCACAAGTGCGGGCTAGGCATAAGGCAGGGGCACAAGTGCGGGCTAGGCATAAGGCAGGGGCACAAGTGCGGGCTAGGCATAAGGCAGGGGCACAAGTGCGGGCTAGGCATAAGGCAGGGGCACAAGTGCGGGCTACCCATAAGGCAGGGGCACCAGTGCGGGCTAGGCATAAGGCAGGGGCACAAGTGCGGGCTAGGCATAAGGCAGGGGCACAAGTGCGGGCTAGGCATAAGGCAGGGGCACAAGTGCGGGCTAGGCATAAGGCAGGGGCACAAGTGCGGGCTAGGCATAAGTCAGGGGCACAAGTGCGGGCTACGCATAAGGCAGGGGCACAAGTGCGGGCTACCCATAAGGCAGGGGCACAAGTGCGGGCTAGGCATAAGGCAGGGGCACAAGTGCGGGCTAGGCATAAGGCAGGGGCACAAGTGCGGGCTAGGCATAAGGCAGGGGCACAAGTGCGGGCAAGGCATAAGGCAGGGGCACAAGTGCGGGCAAGGCATAAGGCAGGGGCACAAGTGCGGGCAAGGCATAAGGCAGGGGCACAAGTGCGGGCTAGGCATAAGGCAGGGGCACAAGTGCGGGCTAGGCATAAGGCAGGGGCACAAGTGTGGGCTAGGCATAAGGCATGGGCACAAGTGCGGGCTAGGCATAAAGCAGGGGCACAAGTGCGGGCTGGGCATAAGGCAGGGGCACAAGTGCGGGCAAGGCATAAGGCAGGGGCACAAGTGCGGGCTAGGCATAAGGCATGGGCACAAGTGCGGGCTAGGCATAAGGCAGGGGCACAAGTGCGGGCATGGCATAAGGCAGGGGCACAAGTGCGGGCTAGGCATAAGGCATGGGCACAAGTGCGGGCTAGGCATAAGGCAGGGGCACAAGTGCGGGCTAGGCATAAGGCATGGGCACAAGTGCGGGCTAGGCATAAGGCAGGGGCACAAGTGCGGGCTAGGCATAAGGCAGGGGCACAAGTGCGGGCTAGGCATAAGGCAGGGGCACCAGTGCGGGCTAGGCATAAGGCAGGGGCACAAGTGCGGGCTAGGCATAAGGCAGGGGCACAAGTGCGGGCTAGGCATAAGGCAGGGGCACAAGTGCGGGCTAGGCATAAGGCAGGGGCACAAGTGCGGGCTAGGCATAAGGCAGGGGCACAAGTGCGGGCTACCCATAAGGCAGGGGCACCAGTGCGGGCTAGGCATAAGGCAGGGGCACAAGTGTGGGCTAGGCATAAGGCAGGGGCACAAGTGCGGGCTAGGCATAAGGCAGGGGCACAAGTGCGGGCTAGGCATAAGGCAGGGGCACAAGTGCGGGCTAGGCATAAGTCAGGGGCACAAGTGCGGGCTACCCATATGGCAGGGGTACAAGTGCGGGCTAGGCATAAGGCAGGGGCACAAGTGCGGGCTAGGCATAAGGCAGGGGCACAAGTGCGGGCTAGGCATAAGGCAGGGGCACAAGTGCGGGCAAGGCATAAGGCAGGGGCACAAGTGCGGGCAAGGCATAAGGCAGGGGCACAAGTGCGGGCAAGGCATAAGGCAGGGGCACAAGTGCGGGCAAGGCATAAGGCAGGGGCACAAGTGCGGGCTAGGCATAAGGCAGGGGCACAAGTGCGGGCTAGGCATAAGTCAGGGGCACAAGTGCGGGCTACCCATATGGCAGGGGTACAAGTGCGGGCTAGGCATAAGGCAGGGGCACAAGTGCGGGCTAGGCATAAGGCAGGGGCACAAGTGCGGGCTAGGCATAAGGCAGGGGCACAAGTGCGGGCAAGGCATAAGGCAGGGGCACAAGTGCGGGCAAGGCATAAGGCAGGGGCACAAGTGCGGGCAAGGCATAAGGCAGGGGCACAAGTGCGGGCTAGGCATAAGGCAGGGGCACAAGTGCGGGCTACCCATAAGGCAGGGGCACCAGTGCGGGCTAGGCATAAGGCAGGGGCACAAGTGTGGGCTAGGCATAAGGCAGGGGCACAAGTGCGGGCTAGGCATAAGGCAGGGGCACAAGTGCGGGCTAGGCATAAGGCAGGGGCACAAGTGCGGGCTAGGCATAAGTCAGGGGCACAAGTGCGGGCTACGCATAAGGCAGGGGCACAAGTGCGGGCTACCCATATGGCAGGGGTACAAGTGCGGGCTAGGCATAAGGCAGGGGCACAAGTGCGGGCTAGGCATAAGGCAGGGGCACAAGTGCGGGCTAGGCATAAGGCAGGGGCACAAGTGCGGGCAAGGCATAAGGCAGGGGCACAAGTGCGGGCAAGGCATAAGGCAGGGGCACAAGTGCGGGCTAGGCATAAGGCAGGGGCACAAGTGTGGGCTAGGCATAAGGCATGGGCACAAGTGCGGGCTAGGCATAAAGCAGGGGCACAAGTGCGGGCTAGGTATAAGGCAGGGGCACAAGTGTGGGCTAGGCATAAGGCAGGGGCACAAGTGCGGGCTAGGCATAAGGCAGAGGCACAAGTGCGGGCTAGGCATAAGGCAGGGGCACAAGTGCGGGCTAGGCATAAGGCAGGGGCACAAGTGCGGGCTAGGCATAAGGCAGGGGCACAAGTGCGGGCAAGGCATAAGGCAGGGGCACAAGTGCGGGCAAGCTATAAGGCAGGGGCACAAGTGCGGGCTAGGCATAAGGCATGGGCACAAGTGCGGGCTAGGCATAAGGCAGGGGCACAAGTGCGGGCTAGGCATAAGGCAGGGGCACAAGTGCGGGCTAGGCATAAGGCAAGGGCACAAGTGTGGGCTAGGCATAAGGCATGGGCACAAGTGCGGGCTAGGCATAAGGCAGGGGCACAAGTGCGGGCTAGGCATAAGGCAGGGGCACAAGTGCGGGCTAGGCATAAGGCAGGGGCACAAGTGCGGGCTAGGCATAAGGCAGGGGCACAAGTGCGGGCTAGGCATAAGGCAGGGGCACAAGTGCGGGCTAGGCATAAGGCAGAGGCACAAGTGCGGGCTAGGCATAAGGCAGGGGCACAAGTGCGGGCTAGGCATAAGGCAGGGGCACAAGTGCGGGCTAGGCATAAGGCAGGGGCACAAGTGCGGGCTAGGCATAAGGCAGGGGCACAAGTGCGGGCTAGGCATAAGGCAGGGGCACAAGTGCGGGCTAGGCATAAGGCAGGGGCACAAGTGTGGGCTAGGCTTTAGGCAGGGGCACAAGAACAAGCTAAGCATAAGGCAGAGGCACAAGTGCAGGCTAGGCATAAGGCAGGGGCACCTGTGCAGGCTAGGCTTAAGGCAGGGGCACAAGTGATGGCTACACATAAGGCATACGGCTAACTCTTTGCACTCTTTGCATAAAGGGATAGGCACCCTTAGGGGTGAAGAGCTAGCTTTCACCCCTCTATTCTGTCCTTGGACATTTAGAACTAGATCCTTTGTTGTACAGTGCGGAGCCACTCCATAACCCCCATGCTCCAAGCGACCAGGCACATCTTGTCTGTCCTCCGTAAATGGGTAATGCCTTCGTCCCAATTACAGTCGTGCATGTGCATTCAGACGGGACAAGAGCGAAGAGCGTAAAGCCTGCTCTGTGTGCATAACCAACATGAAGCTAAAGACAAAAAAAACCATAATGCAAGGGGCTCAAAAGTGCTGGCTAGGCATGAGGCAGGGGCACAAGTGCTAGCTAGGCATAAGGCAGGGGCACAAGTGCGGGCTAGGCATAAGGCAGGGTCACAAGTGCGGGCTAGGCATAAGGCAGGGGCAGAAGTGCGGGCTAGGCATAAGGCAGGGGCACAAGTGCGGGCTAGGCATAGGGCAGGGGCACAAGTGCTGGCTAGGCATAGGGCAGGGGCACAAGTGCTGGCTAGGCATAGGGCAGGGGCACAAGTGCTGGCTAGGCATAGGGCAGGGGCACAAGTGCTGGCTAGGCATAGGGCAGGGGCACAAGTGCTGGCTAGGCATAGGGCAGGGGCACAAGTGCTGGCTAGGCATAGGGCAGGGGCACAAGTGCAAGCTAGGCGAAACGCAGGGGGCACAAGTGATGGCTAGGCGTAAGGCAGGGGCACAAGGGCTGGTTAGGCATAAGGCAGGGGCACAAGTGCTGGCTAGGCATAAGGCAGGGGCACAAGTGCTGGCTAGGCATAAGGCAGGGGCACAAGTACAAACTAAGCATAAGGCAGAGGCACAAGTGCAAGCTAGGCATAGGGCAGGGGCACAAGTGCTGGCTAGGCATAGGGCAGGGGCACAAGTGCTGGCTAGGCATAGGGCAGGGGCACAAGTGCTGGCTAGGCATAGGGCAGGGGCACAAGTGCAAGCTAGGCGAAACGCAGGGGGCACAAGTGATGGCTAGGCGTAAGGCAGGGGCACAAGGGCTGGTTAGGCATAAGGCAGGGGCACAAGTGCTGGCTAGGCATAAGGCAGGGGCACAAGTGCTGGCTACGTATAAGGCAGGGGCACAAGTGATGGCTACACATAAGGCATACGGCTAACTCTTTGCACTCTTTGCATAAAGGGATAGGCACCCTTAGGGGTGAAGAGCTAGCTTTCACCCCTCTACTCTGTACTTGGACATTTAGAACTAGATCCTTTGTTGTACAGTGCGGAGCCACTCCATAACCCCCATGCTCCAAGCGACCAGGCACATCTTGTCTGTCCTCCGTAAATGGGTAATGCCTTCGTCCCCAATTACAGTCGTGCATGTGCATTCAGACGGTACAAGAGCGAAGAGCGTAAAGCCTGCCCGGTGTGCATAGCCAACATGAAGCTAAAGACAAAAAAACAATAATGCAAGGGGCTCAAAAGTGCTGGCTAGGCATAAGGCAGGGGCACAAGTGCTGGCTAGGCATAAGGCAGGGGCACAAGTGCTGGCTAGGCATAAGGCAGGGGCACAAGTGCGGGCTAGGCATAAGGCAGGGGCACAAGTGCTGGCTAGGCATATAGCAGGGGCACCAGTGCGGGCTAGGCATAAGGCAGGGGCACCAGTGTGGGCTAGGCATAAGGCAGGGGCACAAGTGCGGGCTAGGCATAAGGCAGGGGCACAAGTGCGGGCTAGGCATAAGGCAGGGGCACAAGTGCGGGCTAGGCATAAGGCAGGGGCACAAGTGCGGGCTAGGCATAAGGCAGGGGCACAAGTGCGGGCTACCCATAAGGCAGGGGCACCAGTGCGGGCTAGGCATAAGGCAGGGGCACAAGTGCGGGCTAGGCATAAGGCAGGGGCACAAGTGCGGGCTAGGCATAAGGCAGGGGCACAAGTGCGGGCTAGGCATAAGGCAGGGGCACAAGTGCTGGCTAGGCATAAGTCAGGGGCACAAGTGCGGGCTGCGCATAAGGCAGGGGCACAAGTGCGGGCTACCCATAAGGCAGGGGTACAAGTGCGGGCTAGGCATAAGGCAGGGGCACAAGTGCGGGCTAGGCATAAGGCAGGGGCACAAGTGCGGGCTAGGCATAAGGCAGGGGCACAAGTGCGGGCAAGGCATAAGGCAGGGGCACAAGTGCGGGCAAGGCATAAGGCAGGGGCACAAGTGCGGGCAAGGCATAAGGCAGGGGCACAAGTGCGGGCTAGGCATAAGGCAGGGGCACAAGTGCGGGCTAGGCATAAGGCAGGGGCACAAGTGTGGGCTAGGCATAAGGCATGGGCACAAGTGCGGGCTAGGCATAAAGCAGGGGCACAAGTGCGGGCTAGGCATAAGGCAGGGGCACAAGTGCGGGCAAGGCATAAGGCAGGGGCACAAGTGCGGGCAAGGCATAAGGCAGGGGCACAAGTGCGGGCTAGGCATAAGGCATGGGCACAAGTGCGGGCTAGGCATAAGGCAGTGGCACAAGTGCGGGCAAGGCATAAGGCAGGGGCACAAGTGCGGGCTAGGCATAAGGCATGGGCACAAGTGCGGGCTAGGCATAAGGCAGGGGCACAAGTGCGGGCTAGGCATAAGGCATGGGCACAAGTGCGGGCTAGGCATAAGGCAGGGGCACAAGTGCGGGCTAGGCATAAGGCAGGGGCACAAGTGCGGGCTAGGCATAAGGCAGGGGCACAAGTGCGGGCTAGGCATAAGGCAGGGGCACAAGTGCGGGCTAGGCATAAGGCAGGGGCACAAGTGCGGGCTAGGCATAAAGCAGGGGCACAAGTGCGGGCTAGGCATAAGGCAGAGGCACAAGTGCGGGCTAGGCATAAGGCAGAGGCACAAGTGCGGGCTAGGCATAAGGCAGGGGCACAAGTGCGGGCTAGGCATAAGGCAGGGGCACAAGTGCGGGCAAGGCATAAGGCAGGGGCACAAGTGCGGGCAAGCTATAAGGCAGGGGCACAAGTGCGGTCTAGGCATAAGGCATGGGCACAAGTGCGGGCTAGGCATAAGGCAGGGGCACAAGTGCGGGCTAGGCATAAGGCAGGGGCACAAGTGCGGGCTAGGCATAAGGCAAGGGCACAAGTGCGGGCTAGGCATAAGGCATGGGCACAAGTGCGGGCTAGGCATAAGGCAGGGGCACAAGTGCGGGCTAGGCATAAGGCAGGGGCACAAGTGCGGGCTAGGCATAAGGCAGGGGCACAAGTGCGGGCTAGGCATAAGGCAGGGGCACAAGTGTGGGCTAGGCATAAGGCAGGGGCACAAGTGCGGGCTAGGCATAAGGCAGAGGCACAAGTGCGGGCTAGGCATAAGGCAGGGGCACAAGTGCGGGCTAGGCATAAGGCAGGGGCACAAGTGCGGGCTAGGCATAAGGCAGGGGCACAAGTGCGGGCAAGGCATAAGGCAGGGGCACAAGTGCGGGCTACCCATAAGGCAGGGGCACCAGTGCGGGCTAGGCATAAGGCAGGGGCACAAGTGCGGGCTAGGCATAAGGCAGGGGCACAAGTGCGGGCTAGGCATAAGGCAGGGGCACAAGTGCGGGCTAGGCATAAGGCAGGGGCACAAGTGCGGGCTAGGCATAAGTCAGGGGCACAAGTGCGGGCTGCGCATAAGGCAGGGGCACAAGTGCGGGCTACCCATAAGGCAGGGGTACAAGTGCGGGCTAGGCATAAGGCAGGGGCACAAGTGCGGGCTAGGCATAAGGCAGGGGCACAAGTGCGGGCTAGGCATAAGGCAGGGGCACAAGTGCGGGCAAGGCATAAGGCAGGGGCACAAGTGCGGGCAAGGCATAAGGCAGGGGCACAAGTGCGGGCAAGGCATAAGGCAGGGGCACAAGTGCGGGCTAGGCATAAGGCAGGGGCACAAGTGCGGGCTAGGCATAAGGCAGGGGCACAAGTGTGGGCTAGGCATAAGGCATGGGCACAAGTGCGGGCTAGGCATAAAGCAGGGGCACAAGTGCGGGCTAGGCATAAGGCAGGGGCACAAGTGCGGGCAAGGCATAAGGCAGGGGCACAAGTGCGGGCAAGGCATAAGGCAGGGGCACAAGTGCGGGCTAGGCATAAGGCATGGGCACAAGTGCGGGCTAGGCATAAGGCAGTGGCACAAGTGCGGGCAAGGCATAAGGCAGGGGCACAAGTGCGGGCTAGGCATAAGGCATGGGCACAAGTGCGGGCTAGGCATAAGGAAGGGGCACAAGTGCGGGCTAGGCATAAGGCATGGGCACAAGTGCGGGCTAGGCATAAGGCAGGGGCACAAGTGCGGGCTAGGCATAAGGCAGGGGCACAAGTGCGGGCTAGGCATAAGGCAGGGGCACAAGTGCGGGCTAGGCATAAGGCAGGAGCACAAGTGCGGGCTAGGCATAAGGCAGGGGCACAAGTGCGGGCTAGGCATAAGGCAGGGGCACAAGTGCGGGCTAGGCATAAGGCAGAGGCACAAGTGCGGGCTAGGCATAAGGCAGAGGCACAAGTGCGGGCTAGGCATAAGGCAGGGGCACAAGTGCGGGCTAGGCATAAGGCAGGGGCACAAGTGCGGGCAAGGCATAAGGCAGGGGCACAAGTGCGGGCAAGCTATAAGGCAGGGGCACAAGTGCGGTCTAGGCATAAGGCATGGGCACAAGTGCGGGCTAGGCATAAGGCAGGGGCAGAAGTGCGGGCTAGGCATAAGGCAGGGGCACAAGTGCGGGCTAGGCATAAGGCAAGGGCACAAGTGCGGGCTAGGCATAAGGCATGGGCACAAGTGCGGGCTAGGCATAAGGCAGGGGCACAAGTGCGGGCTAGGCATAAGGCAGGGGCACAAGTGCGGGCTAGGCATAAGGCAGGGGCACAAGTGCGGGCTAGGCATAAGGCAGGGGCACAAGTGTGGGCTAGGCATAAGGCAGGGGCACAAGTGCGGGCTAGGCATAAGGCAGAGGCACAAGTGCGGGCTAGGCATAAGGCAGGGGCACAAGTGCGGGCTAGGCATAAGGCAGGGGCACAAGTGCGGGCTAGGCATAAGGCAGGGGCACAAGTGCGGGCAAGGCATAAGGCAGGGGCACAAGTGCGGGCAAGCTATAAGGCAGGGGCACAAGTGCGGGCTAGGCATAAGGCATGGGCACAAGTGCGGGCTAGGCATAAGGCAGGGGCACAAGTGCGGGCTAGGCATAAGGCAGGGGCACAAGTGCGGGCTAGGCATAAGGCAAGGGCACAAGTGCGGGCTAGGCATAAGGCATGGGCACAAGTGCGGGCTAGGCATAAGGCAGGGGCACAAGTGCGGGCTAGGCATAAGGCAGGGGCACAAGTGCGGGCTAGGCATAAGGCAGGGGCACAAGTGCGGGCTAGGCATAAGGCAGGGGCACAAGTGCGGGCTAGGCATAAGGCAGGGGCACAAGTGCGGGCTAGGCATAAGGCAGAGGCACAAGTGCGGGCTAGGCATAAGGCAGGGGCACAAGTGCGGGCTAGGCATAAGGCAGGGGCACAAGTGCGGGCTAGGCATAAGGCAGGGGCACAAGTGCGGGCTAGGCATAAGGCAGGGGCACAAGTGCGGGCTAGGCATAAGACAGGGGCACAAGTGCGGGCTAGGCATAAGGCAGGGGCACAAGTGTGGGCTAGGCTTTAGGCAGGGGCACAAGAACAAACTAAGCATAAGGCAGAGGCACAAGTGCAGGCTAGGCATAAGGCAGGGGCACCTGTGCAGGCTAGGCTTAAGGCAGGGGCACAAGTGATGGCTACACATAAGGCATACGGCTAACTCTTTGCACTCTTTGCATAAAGGGATAGGCACCCTTAGGGGTGAAGAGCTAGCTTTCACCCCTCTATTCTGTACTTGGACATTTAGAACTAGATCCTTTGTTGTACAGTGCGGAGCCACTCCATAACCCCCATGCTCCAAGCGACCAGGCACATCTTGTCTGTCCTCCGTAAATGGGTAATGCCTTCGTCCCAATTACAGTCGTGCATGTGCATTCAGACGGGACAAGAGCGAAGAGCGTAAAGCCTGCTCTGTGTGCATAACCAACATGAAGCTAAATACAAAAAAACAATAATGCAAGGGGCTCAAAAGTGCTGGCTAGGCATAAGGCAGGGGCACAAGTGCTGGATAGGCATAAGGCAGGGGCACAAGTGCGGGCTAGGCATAAGGCAGGGGCACAAGTGCGGGCTAGGCATAAGGCAGGGGCACAAGTGCGGGCTAGGCACAAGGCAGGGGCACAAGTGCTGGCTAGGTATAAGGCAGGGGCACAAGTGCTAACTAAGCATATGGCAGGGGAACAAGTGCGGGCTAGGCATAAGGCAGGGGCACAAGTGCGGGCTAGGCATAAGGCAGGGGCACAAGTGCGGGCTAGGCATAAGGCAGGGGCACAAGTGCGGGCTAGGCATAAGGCAGGGGCACAAGTGCGGGCTAGGCATAAGGCAGGGGCACAAGTGCGTGCTAGGCATAAGGCAGGGGCACAAGTGCAGGCTAGGCATAAGGCAGGGGGACAAGTGCGGGCTAGGCATAAGGCAGGGGGACAAGTGCGGGCTAGGCATAAGGCAGGGGGACAAGTGCGGGCTAGGCATAAGGCAGGGGGACAAGTCAGGCTAGGCATAAGGCAGGGGCACAAGTGCGGGCTAGGCATAAGGCAGGGGCACACGTGCGGGCTAGGCATAAGGCAGGGGCACAAGTGCGGGCTAGGCACAAGGCAGGGGCACAAGTGCGGGCTAGGCACAAGGCCGGGGCACAAGTGCGTGCTAGGCACAAGTACGGGGCACAAGTGCGGGCTAGGCACAAGGCCGGGGCACAAGTGCGGGCTAGGCTTAAGGCCGGGGCACAAGTGCGGGCTAGGCTTAAGGCCGGGGCACAGGTGCGGGCTAGGCTTAAGGTCGGGGCACAGGTGCGGGCTAGGCTTAAGGCCGGGGAACAAGTGCAGGCTAGGCTTAAGGCCGGGGCACAAGTGCGGGCTAGGCTTAAGGCCAGGGAACAAGTGCGGGCTAGGCTTAAGGCCGGGGTCACAAGTGCGGGCTAGGCTTAAGGCCGGGGCACAAGTGCGGGCTAGGCTTAAGGCCGGGGCACAAGTGCGGGCTAGGCTTAAGGCCGGTGCACAAGTGCGGGCTAGGCTTAAGGCCGGGGCACAAGTGCGGGCTAGGCTTAATGCCGGAGCCCAAGTGCGGGCTAGGCTTAAGGCCGGGGCACAAGTGCGGGCTAGGCTTAAGGCCGGGGCACAAGTGCGGGCTAGGCTTAAGGCCGGGGCACAAGTGCGGGCTAGGCTTAAGGCCGGGGCACAAGTGCGGGCTAGGCATAAGGCAGGGGCACAAGTGCGGGCTAGGCATAAGGCAGGGGCACAAGTGCGGGCTAAGCATAAAGCAGGGGCACAAGTGCAGGCAAGGCATATGGCAGGGGCACAAGTGCGGGCAAGGCATAAGGCAGGGGCACAAGTGCGGGCTAGACATAAGGCATGGGCACAAGTGCGGGCTAGGCATAAGGCATGGGCACAAGTGCGGGCTAGGCATAAGGCAGGGGCACAAGTGCGGGCAAGGCATAAGGCAGGGGCACAAGTGCGGGCAAGGCATAAGGCAGGGGCACAAGTGCGGGCAAGGCATAAGGCAGGGGCACAAGTGCGGGCTAGGCATAAGGCAGGGGCACAAGTGCGGGCTAGGCATAAGGCAGGGGCACAAGTGTGGGCTAGGCATAAGGCATGGGCACAAGTGCGGGCTAGGCATAAAGCAGGGGCACAAGTGCGGGCTAGGCATAAGGCAGGGGCACAAGTGCGGGCAAGGCATAAGGCAGGGGCACAAGTGCGGGCAAGGCATAAGGCAGGGGCACAAGTGCGGGCTAGGCATAAGGCATGGGCACAAGTGCGGGCTAGGCATAAGGCAGGGGCACAAGTGCGGGCAAGGCATAAGGCAGGGGCACAAGTGCGGGCTAGGCATAAGGCATGGGCACAAGTGCGGGCTAGGCATAAGGCAGGGGCTCAAGTGCGGGCTAGGCATAAGGCATGGGCACAAGTGCGGGCTAGGCATAAGGCAGGGGCACAAGTGCGGGCTAGGCATAAGGCAGGGGCACAAGTGCGGGCTAGGCATAAGGCAGGGGCACAAGTGCGGGCTAGGCATAAGGCAGGGGCACAAGTGCGGGCTAGGCATAAGGCAGGGGCACAAGTGCGGGCTAGGCATAAGGCAGGGGCACAAGTGCGGGCTAGGCATAAGGCAGAGGCACAAGTGCGGGCTAGGCATAAGGCAGAGGCACAAGTGCGGGCTAGGCATAAGGCAGGGGCACAAGTGCGGGCTAGGCATAAGGCAGGGGCACAAGTGCGGGCAAGGCATAAGGCAGGGGCACAAGTGCGGGCAAGCTATAAGGCAGGGGCACAAGTGCGGTCTAGGCATAAGGCATGGGCACAAGTGCGGGCTAGGCATAAGGCAGGGGCACAAGTGCGGGCTAGGCATAAGGCAGGGGCACAAGTGCGGGCTAGGCATAAGGCAAGGGCACAAGTGCGGGCTAGGCATAAGGCATGGGCACAAGTGCGGGCTAGGCATAAGGCAGGGGCACAAGTGCGGGCTAGGCATAAGGCAGGGGCACAAGTGCGGGCTAGGCATAAGGCAGGGGCACAAGTGCGGGCTAGGCATAAGGCAGGGGCACAAGTGTGGGCTAGGCATAAGGCAGGGGCACAAGTGCGGGCTAGGCATAAGGCAGAGGCACAAGTGCGGGCTAGGCATAAGGCAGGGGCACAAGTGCGGGCTAGGCATAAGGCAGGGGCACAAGTGCGGGCTAGGCATAAGGCAGGGGCACAAGTGCGGGCAAGGCATAAGGCAGGGGCACAAGTGCGGGCAAGCTATAAGGCAGGGGCACAAGTGCGGGCTAGGCATAAGGCATGGGCACAAGTGCGGGCTAGGCATAAGGCAGGGGCACAAGTGCGGGCTAGGCATAAGGCAGGGGCACAAGTGCGGGCTAGGCATAAGGCAAGGGCACAAGTGCGGGCTAGGCATAAGGCATGGGCACAAGTGCGGGCTAGGCATAAGGCAGGGGCACAAGTGCGGGCTAGGCATAAGGCAGGGGCACAAGTGCGGGCTAGGCATAAGGCAGGGGCACAAGTGCGGGCTAGGCATAAGGCAGGGGCACAAGTGCGGGCTAGGCATAAGGCAGGGGCACAAGTGCGGGCTAGGCATAAGGCAGAGGCACAAGTGCGGGCTAGGCATAAGGCAGGGGCACAAGTGCGGGCTAGGCATAAGGCAGGGGCACAAGTGCGGGCTAGGCATAAGGCAGGGGCACAAGTGCGGGCTAGGCATAAGGCAGGGGCACAAGTGCGGGCTAGGCATAAGGCAGGGGCACAAGTGCGGGCTAGGCATAAGGCAGGGGCACAAGTGTGGGCTAGGCTTTAGGCAGGGGCACAAGAACAAACTAAGCATAAGGCAGAGGCACAAGTGCAGGCTAGGCATAAGGCAGGGGCACCTGTGCAGGCTAGGCTTAAGGCAGGGGCACAAGTGATGGCTACACATAAGGCATACGGCTAACTCTTTGCACTCTTTGCATAAAGGGATAGGCACCCTTAGGGGTGAAGAGCTAGCTTTCACCCCTCTATTCTGTACTTGGACATTTAGAACTAGATCCTTTGTTGTACAGTGCGGAGCCACTCCATAACCCCCATGCTCCAAGCGACCAGGCACATCTTGTCTGTCCTCCGTAAATGGGTAATGCCTTCGTCCCAATTACAGTCGTGCATGTGCATTCAGACGGGACAAGAGCGAAGAGCGTAAAGCCTGCTCTGTGTGCATAACCAACATGAAGCTAAATACAAAAAAACAATAATGCAAGGGGCTCAAAAGTGCTGGCTAGGCATAAGGCAGGGGCACAAGTGCTGGATAGGCATAAGGCAGGGGCACAAGTGCTGGCTAGGCATAAGGCAGGGGCACAAGTGCTGGCTAGGCATAAGGCAGGGGCACAAGTGCTGGCTAGGCATAAGGCAGGGGCACAAGTGCTGGCTAGGTATAAGGCAGGGGCACAAGTGCTAACTAAGCATATGGCAGGGGAACAAGTGCGGGCTAGGCATAAGGCAGGGGCACAAGTGCGGGCTAGGCATAAGGCAGGGGCACAAGTGCGGGCTAGGCATAAGGCAGGGGCACAAGTGCGGGCTAGGCATAAGGCAGGGGCACAAGTGCGTGCTAGGCATAAGGCAGGGGCACAAGTGCGGGCTAGGCATAAGGCAGGGGGACAAGTGCGGGCTAGGCATAAGGCAGGGGGACAAGTGCGGGCTAGGCATAAGGCAGGGGGACAAGTGCGGGCTAGGCATAAGGCAGGGGGACAAGTCAGGCTAGGCATAAGGCAGGGGCACAAGTGCGGGCTAGGCATAAGGCAGGGGCACAAGTGCGGGCTAGGCATAAGGCAGGGGCACAAGTGCGGGCTAGGCACAAGGCAGGGGCACAAGTGCGGGCTAGGCACAAGGCCGGGGCACAAGTGCGGGCTAGGCACAAGGACGGGGCACAAGTGCGGGCTAGGCACAAGGCCGGGGCACAAGTGCGGGCTAGGCTTAAGGCCGGGGCACAAGTGCGGGCTAGGCTTAAGGCCGGGGCACAGGTGCGGGCTAGGCTTAAGGTCGGGGCACAGGTGCGGGCTAGGCTTAAGGCCGGGGAACAAGTGCGGGCTAGGCATAAGGCCGGGGCACAAGTGCGGGCTAGGCTTAAGGCCAGGGAACAAGTGCGGGCTAGGCTTAAGGCCGGGGCACAAGTGCGGGCTAGGCTTAAGGCCGGGGCACAAGTGCGGGCTAGGCTTAAGGCCGGGGCACAAGTGCGGGCTAGGCTTAAGGCCGGGGCACAAGTGCGGGCTAGGCTTAAGGCCGGGGCACAAGTGCGGGCTAGGCTTAATGCCGGAGCCCAAGTGCGGGCTAGGCTTAAGGCCGGGGCACAAGTGCGGGCTAGGCTTAAGGCCGGGGCACAAGTGCGGGCTAGGCTTAAGGCCGGGGCACAAGTGCGGGCTAGGCTTAAGGCCGGGGCACAAGTGCGGGCTAGGCATAAGGCAGGGGCACAAGTGCGGGCTAGGCATAAGGCAGGGGCACAAGTGCGGGCTAAGCATAAGGCAGGGGCACAAGTGCGGGCAAGGCATATGGCAGGGGCACAAGTGCGGGCAAGGCATAAGGCAGGGGCACAAGTGCGGGCTAGACATAAGGCATGGGCACAAGTGCGGGCTAGGCATAAGGCATGGGCACAAGTGCGGGCTAGGCATAAGGCAGGGGCACAAGTGCGGGCTAGGCATAAGGCAGGGGCACAAGTGCGGGCTAGGCATAAGGCAAGGGCACAAGTGTGGGCTAGGCATAAGGCATGGGCACAAGTGCGGGCTAGGCATAAGGCAGGGGCACAAGTGCGGGCTAGGCATAAGGCAGGGGCACAAGTGCGGGCTAGGCATAAGCCAGGGGCACAAGTGCGGGCTAGGCATAAGGCAGGGGCACAAGTGCGGGCTAGGCATAAGGCAGAGGCACAAGTGCGGGCTAGGCATAAGGCAGGGGCACAAGTGCGGGCTAGGCATAAGGCAGGGGCACAAGTGCGGGCTAGGCATAAGGCAGGGGCACAAGTGCGGGCTAGGCATAAGGCAGGGGCACAAGTGCGGGCTAGGCACAAGGCAGGGGCACAAGTGCTGGCTAGGTATAAGGCAGGGGCACAAGTGCTAACTAAGCATATGGCAGGGGAACAAGTGCGGGCTAGGCATAAGGCAGGGGCACAAGTGCGGGCTAGGCATAAGGCAGGGGCACAAGTGCGGGCTAGGCATAAGGCAGGGGCACAAGTGCGGGCTAGGCATAAGGCAGGGGCACAAGTGCGTGCTAGGCATAAGGCAGGGGCACAAGTGCAGGCTAGGCATAAGGCAGGGGGACAAGTGCGGGCTAGGCATAAGGCAGGGGGACAAGTGCGGGCTAGGCATAAGGCAGGGGGACAAGTGCGGGCTAGGCATAAGGCAGGGGGACAAGTCAGGCTAGGCATAAGGCAGGGGCACAAGTGCGGGCTAGGCATAAGGCAGGGGCACACGTGCGGGCTAGGCATAAGGCAGGGGCACAAGTGCGGGCTAGGCACAAGGCAGGGGCACAAGTGCGGGCTAGGCACAAGGCCGGGGCACAAGTGCGTGCTAGGCACAAGGACGGGGCACAAGTGCGGGCTAGGCACAAGGCCGGGGCACAAGTGCGGGCTAGGCTTAAGGCCGGGGCACAAGTGCGGGCTAGGCTTAAGGCCGGGGCACAGGTGCGGGCTAGGCTTAAGGTCGGGGCACAGGTGCGGGCTAGGCTTAAGGCCGGGGAACAAGTGCAGGCTAGGCTGAAGGCCGGGGCACAAGTGCGGGCTAGGCTTAAGGCCAGGGAACAAGTGCGGGCTAGGCTTAAGGCCGGGGTCACAAGTGCGGGCTAGGCTTAAGGCCGGGGCACAAGTGCGGGCTAGGCTTAAGGCCGGGGCACAAGTGCGGGCTAGGCTTAAGGCCGGTGCACAAGTGCGGGCTAGGCTTAAGGCCGGGGCACAAGTGCGGGCTAGGCTTAATGCCGGAGCCCAAGTGCGGGCTAGGCTTAAGGCCGGGGCACAAGTGCGGGCTAGGCTTAAGGCCGGGGCACAAGTGCGGGCTAGGCTTAAGGCCGGGGCACAAGTGCGGGCTAGGCTTAAGGCCGGGGCACAAGTGCGGGCTAGGCATAAGGCAGGGGCACAAGTGCGGGCTAGGCATAAGGCAGGGGCACAAGTGCGGGCTAAGCATAAGGCAGGGGCACAAGTGCGGGCAAGGCATATGGCAGGGGCACAAGTGCGGGCAAGGCATAAGGCAGGGGCACAAGTGCGGGCTAGACATAAGGCATGGGCACAAGTGCGGGCTAGGCATAAGGCATGGGCACAAGTGCGGGCTAGGCATAAGGCAGGGGCACAAGTGCGGGCTAGGCATAAGGCAGGGGCACAAGTGCGGGCTAGGCATAAGGCAGGGGCACAAGTGCGGGCTAGGCATAAGGCAAGGGCACAAGTGTGGGCTAGGCATAAGGCATGGGCACAAGTGCGGGCTAGGCATAAGGCAGGGGCACAAGTGCGGGCTAGGCATAAGGCAGGGGCACAAGTGCGGGCTAGGCATAAGCCAGGGGCACAAGTGCGGGCTAGGCATAAGGCAGGGGCACAAGTGCGGGCTAGGCATAAGGCAGAGGCACAAGTGCGGGCTAGGCATAAGGCAGGGGCACAAGTGCGGGCTAGGCATAAGGCAGGGGCACAAGTGCGGGCTAGGCATAAGGCAGGGGCACAAGTGCGGGCTAGGCATAAGGCAGGGGCACAAGTGCGGGCTAGGCATAAGGCAGGGGCACAAGTGTGGGCTAGGCTTTAGGCAGGGGCACAAGTTCAAACTAAGCATAAGGCAGAGGCACAAGTGCAGGCTAGGCATAAGGCAGGGGCACCTGTGCAGGCTAGGCTTAAGGCAGGGGCACAAGTGATGGCTACACATAAGGCATACGGCTAACTCTTTGCACTCTTTGCATAAAGGGATAGGCACCCTTAGGGGTGAAGAGCTAGCTTTCACCCCTCTATTCTGTACTTCGACATTTAGAACTAGATCCTTTGTTGTACAGTGCGGAGCCACTCCATAACCCCCATGCTCCAAGCGACCAGGCACATCTTGTCTGTCCTCCGTAAATGGGTAATGCCTTCGTCCCCAATTACAGTCGTGCATGTGCATTCAGACGGGACAAGAGCGAAGAGCGTAAAGCCTGCCCTGTGTGCATAACCAACATGAAGCTAAATACAAAAGAACAATAATGCAAGGGGCACAAAAGTGCTGGCTAGGCATAAGGCAGGGGCACAAGTGCTGGCTAGGCATAAGGCAGGGGCACAAGTGCTGGCTAGGCATAAGGCAGGGGCACAAGTGCTTGCTAGGCATAAGGCAGGGGCACAAGTGCTGGCTAGGCATAAGGCAGGGGCACAAGTGCTGGATAGGCATAAGGCAGGGGCACAAGTGCTGGCTAGGCATAAGGCAGGGGCACAAGTGCTGGCTAGGTATAAGGCAGGGGCACAAGTGCTAACTAAGCATATGGCAGGGGCACAAGTGCTGGCTAGGCATAAGGCAGGGGCACAAGTGCTGGCTAGGCATAAGGCAGGGGCACAAGTGCTTGCTAGGCATAAGGCAGGGGCACAAGAGCTGGCTAGGCATAAGGCAGGGGCACAAGTGCTGGCTAGGCATAAGGCAGGGGCACAAGTGCTGGCTAGGCATAAGGCAGGGGCACAAGTGCTGGCTAGGTATAAGGCAGGGGCACAAGTGCTAACTAAGCATATGGCAGGGGAACAAGTGCGGGCTAGGCATAAGGCAGGGGCACAAGTGCGGGCTAGGTATAAGGCAGGGGCACAAGTGCTAACTAAGCATAAGGCAGAGGCACAAGTGCAAGCTAGGCATAAGGCAGGGGAACAAGTGCGGGCTAGGCATAAGGCAGGGGCACAAGTGCGGGCTAGGCATAAGGCAGGGGCACAAGTGCGGGCTAGGCATAAGGCAGGGGGACAAGTGCGGGCTAGGCATAAGGCAGGGGGACAAGTGCGGGCTAGGCATAGGGCAGGGGGACAAGTGCGGGCTAGGCATAAGGCAGGGGGACAAGTGCGGGCTAGGCATAAGGCAGGGGCACAAGTGCGGGCTAGGCATAAGGCAGGGGCACAAGTGCGGGCTAGGCATAAGGCAGGGGCACAAGTGCGGGCTAGGCACAAGGCCGGGGCACAGGTGCGGGCTAGGCACAAGACCGGGGCACAAGTGCGGGCTAGGCACAAGGCCGGGGCACAAGTGCGGGCTAGGCTTAAGGCCGGGGCACAAGTGCGGGCTAGGCTTAAGGCCGGGGCACAAGTGCGGGCTAGGCTTAAGGCCGGGGCACAAGTGCGGGCTAGGCTTAAGGCCGGGGCACAAGTGCGGGCTAGTCTTAAGGCCGGGGCACAAGTGCGGGCTAGGCTTAAGGCCGGGGCACAAGTGCGGGCTAGGCTTAAGGCCGGGGCACAAGTGCGGGCTAGGCTTAAGGCCGGGGCACAAGTGCGGGCTAGGCTTAAGGCCGGGGCACAAGTGCGGGCTAGGCTTAAGGCCGGGGCACAAGTGCGGGCTAGGCTTAAGGCCGGGGCACAAGTGCGGGCTAGGCTTAAGGCCGGGGCACAAGTGCGGGCTAGGCTTAAGGCCGGGGCACAAGTGCGGGCTAGGCTTAAGGCCGGGGCACAAGTGCGGGCTAGGCTTAAGGCCGGGGCACAAGTGCGGGCTAGGCTTAAGGCCGGGGCACAAGAGCGGGCTAGGCTTAAGCCGGGGCACAAGTGCGGGCTAGGCTTAGGGCCGGGACACAAGTGCGGGCTAGGCTTAAGGCCGGGGCACAAGTGCGGGCTAGGCTTAAGGCCGGGGCACAAGTGCGGGCTAGGCTTAAGGCCGGGGCACAAGTGCGGGCTAGGCATAAGGCAGGGGCACAAGTGCGGGCTAGGCATAAGGCAGGGGCACAAGTGCGGGCTAGGCATAAGGCAGGGGCACAAGTGCGGGCTAGGCATAAGGCAGGGGCACAAGTGCGGGCTGGGCATAAGGCAGGGGCACAAGTGCGGGCTGGGCATAAGGCAGGGGCACAAGTGCGAGCTGGGCATAAGGCAGGGGCACAAGTGCGGGCTGGGCATAAGGCAGGGGCACAAGTGCGGGCTAGGCATAAGGCAGGGGCACAAGTGCGGGCTAGGCATAAGGCAGGGGCACAAGTGCGGGCTAGGCATAAGGCAGGGGCACAAGTGTGGGCTAGGCATAAGGCAGGGGCACAAGTGCGGGCTAGACATAAGGCAGGGGCACAAGTGCGGGCTAGGCATAAGGCAGGGGCACAAGTGCGGGCTAGGCATAAGGCAGGGGCACAAGTGCGGGCTAGGCATAAGGCAGGGGCACAAGTGCGGGCTAGGCATAAGGCCGGGGCACAAGTGCGGGCTAGGCATAAGGCCGGGGCACAAGTGCGGGCTAGGCTTAAGGCCGGGGCACAAGTGCGGGCTAGGCTTAAGGCCGGGGCACAAGTGCGGGCTAGGCTTAAGGCCGGGGCACAAGTGCGGGCCAGGCTTTAGGCAGGGGCACAAGTACAAACTAAGCATAAGGCAGAGGCACATGTGCAAGCTAGGCATAAGGCAGGGGCACCTGTGCAGGGTAGGCTTAAGGCAGGGGCACAAGTGATGGCTACACATAAGTCATACACCTAACTCTTTGCACTCTTTGCATAAAGGGATAGGCACCCTTAGGGGTGAAGAGCTAGCTTTCACCCCTCTATTCTGTACTTGGACATTTAGAACTAGATCCTTTGTTGTATAGTGCGAAGCCACTCCATAACCCCCATGCCCAAGCGACCAGGCACATCTTGTCTGTCCTCCGTAAATGGGTAATGCCTTCGTCCCCAATTACAGTCGTGCATGTGCATTCAGACGGGACAAGAGCGAAGAGCGTAAAGCCTGCCCTGTGTGCATAACCAACATGAAGCTAAAGACAAAAAAAACAATAATGCAAGGGGCTCAAAAGTGCTGGCTAGGCATGAGGCAGGGGCACAAGTGCTAGCTAGGCATAAGGCAGGGGCACAAGTGCGGGCTAGGCATAAGGCAGGGGCACAAGTGCGGGCTAGGCATAAGGCAGGGGCACAAGTGCGGGCTAGGCATAAGGCAGGGGCACAAGTGCGGGCTAGGCATAAGGCAGGGGCACAAGTGCGGGCTAGGCATAAGGCAGGGGCACAAGTGCGGGCTAGGCATAAGGCAGGGGCACAAGTGCGGGCTAGGCATAAGGCAGGGGCACAAGTGCGGGCTAGGCATAAGGCAGGGGCACAAGTGCGGGCTAGGCATAAGGCAGGGGCACAAGTGCGGGCTAGGCATAAGGCAGGGGCACAAGTGCGGGCTAGGCATAAGGCAGGGGCACAAGTGCTGGCTAGGCATAAGGCAGGGGCACAATTGCTGGCTAGGCATAGGGCAGGGGCACAAGTGCTGGCTAGGCATAGGGCAGGGGCACAAGTGCTGGCTAGGCATAGGGCAGGGGCACAAGTGCTGGCTAGGCATAGGGCAGGGGCACAAGTGCTGGCTAGGCATAGGGCAGGGGCACAAGTGCAAGCTAGGCGAAACGCAGGGGGCACAAGTGATGGCTAGGCGTAAGGCAGGGGCACAAGGGCTGGTTAGGCATAAGGCAGGGGCACAAGTGCTGGTTAGGCATAAGGCAGGGGCACAAGTGCTGGCTAGGCATAAGGCAGGGGCACAAGGGCTGGTTAGGCAAAAGGCAGGGGCACAAGTGCAAGCTAGGCATAAGGCAGGGGCACAAGTGCTGGCTAAGTATAAGGCAGGGGCACAAGTGATGGCTACACATAAGGCATATGGCTAACTCTTTGCACTCTTTGCATAAAGGGATAGGCACCCTTAGGGGTGAAGAGCTAGCTTTCACCTCTCTACTCTGTACTTGGACATTTAGAACTAGATCCTTTGTTGTACAGTGCGGAGCCACTCCATAACCCCCATGCTCCAAGCGACCAGGCACATCTTGTCTGTCCTCCGTAAATGGGTAATGCCTTCGTCCCCAATTACAGTCGTGCATGTGCATTCAGAGGGCACAAGAGCGAAGAGCGTAAAGCCTGCCCTGTGTGCATAACCAACATGAAGCTAAAGACAAAAAAAACAATAATGCAAGGGGCTCAAAAGTGCTGGCTAGGCATGAGGCAGGGGCACAAGTGCTAGCTAGGCATAAGGCAGGGGCACAAGTGCGGGCTAGGCATAAGGCAGGGGCACAAGTGCGGGCTAGGCATAAGGCAGGGGCACAAGTGCGGGCTAGGCATAAGGCAGGGGCACAAGTGCGGGCTAGGCATAAGGCAGGGGCACAAGTGCGGGCTAGGCATAAGGCAGGGGCACAAGTGCGGGCTAGGCATAAGGCAGGGGCACAAGTGCGGGCTAGGCATAAGGCAGGGGCACAAGTGCTGGCTAGGCATAGGGCAGGGGCACAAGTGCTGGCTAGGCATAGGGCAGGGGCACAAGTGCTGGCTAGGCATAGGGCAGGGGCACAAGTGCTGGCTAGGCATAGGGCAGGGGCACAAGTGCTGGCTAGGCATAGGGCAGGGGCACAAGTACTGGCTAGGCATAGGGCAGGGGCACAAGTGCTGGCTAGGCATAGGGCAGGGGCACAAGTGCAAGCTAGGCGAAACACAGGGGGCACAAGTGATGGCTAGGCGTAAGGCAGGGGCACAAGGGCTGGTTGGGCATAAGGCAGGGGCACAAGTGCTGGCTAGGCATAAGGCAGGGGCACAAGTGCTGGCTAGGCATAAGGCAGGGGCACAAGTGCTGGCTAGGCATAAGGCATGGGCACAAGTGCTGGCTAGGCATAAGGCAGGGGCACAAGTACAAACTAAGCATAAGGCAGAGGCACAAGTGCAAGCTAGGCATAAGGCAGGGGCACAAGTGCTGGCTACGTATAAGGCAGGGGCACAAGTGATGGCTACACATAAGGCATACGGCTAACTCTTTGCACTCTTTGCATAAAGGGATAGGCACCCTTAGGGGTGAAGAGCTAGCTTTCACCCCTCTACTCTGTACTTGGACATTTAGAACTAGATCCTTTGTTGTACAGTGCGGAGCCACTCCATAACCCCCATGCTCCAAGCAACCAGGCACATCTTGTCTGTCCTCCGTAAATGGGTAATGCCTTCGTCCCCAATTACAGTCGTGCATGTGCATTCAGACGGTACAAGAGTGAAGAGCGTAAAGCCTGCCCGGTGTGCATAGCCAACATGAAGCTAAAGACAAAAAAACAATAATGCAAGGGGCTCAAAAGTGCTGGCTAGGCATAAGGCAGGGGCACAAGTGCTGGCTAGGCATAAGGCAGGGGCACAAGTGCTGGCTAGGCATAAGGCAGGGGCACAAGGGCGGGCTAGGCATAAGGCAGGGGCACAAGTGCGGGCTAGGCATAAGGCAGGGGCACAAGCGCGGGCTAGGCATAAGGCAGGGGCACAAGCGCGGGCTAGGCATAAGGCAGGGGCACAAGCGCGGGCTAGGCATAAGGCAGGGGCACAAGCGCGGGCTAGGCATAAGGCAGGGGCACAAGCGCGGGCTAGGCATAAGGCAGGGGCACAAGCGCGGGCTAGGCATAAGGCAGGGGCACAAGCGCGGGCTAGGCATAAGGCAGGGGCACAAGCGCGGGCTAGGCATAAGGCATGGGCACAAGCGCGGGCTAGGCATAAGGCAGGGGCACAAGCGCAGGCTAGGCATAAGGCTGGGGCACAAGCGCGGGCTAGGCATAAGGCAGGGGCACAAGCGCGGGCTAGGCATAAGGCAGGGGCACAAGCGCGGGCTAGGCATAAGGCAGGGGCACAAGCGCGGGCTAGGCATAAGGCAGGGGCACAAGTGCTGGCTAGGCATAAGGCAGGGGCACAAGTGCTGGCTCGGCATAGGGCAGGGGCACAAGTGCTGGCTAGGCATAAGGCAGGGGCACAAGTGCTGGCTAGGCATAGGGCAGGGGCACAAGTGCTGGCTAGGCATAGGGCAGGGGCACAAGTGCTGGCTAGGCATAGGGCAGGGGCACAAGTGTAAGCTAGGCAACAGGCAGGGCCACAAGTGATGGCTAGGCGTAAGGCAGGGGCACAACTGCTGGCTAGGCATAAGGCAGGGGCACAAGGGCTGGTTAGGCATAAGGCTGGGGCACAAGTGCTGGCTAGGCATAAGGCAGGGGTACAAGTGCTGGCTAGGCATAAGGCAGGGGCACAAGTACAAACTAAGCATAAGGCAGAGGCACAAGTGCAAGCTAGGCATAAGGCAGGGGCACAAGTGCTGGCTAGGTATAAGGCAGGGGCACATGTGCAAACTAAGCATAAGGCAGAGGCACAAGTGCAAGCTAGGCATAAGGCAGGGGAACCTGTGCAGGCTAGGCTTAAGAAAGGGGCACAAGTGATGGCTACACATAAGGCATACGGCTAACTCTTTGCACTCTTTGCATAAAGGGATAGGCACCCTTAGGGGTGAAGAGCTAGCTTTCACCCCTCTACTCTGTACTTGGACATTTAGAACTAGATCTTTTGTTGTACAGTGCGGAGCCACTCCATAACCCCCATGCTCCAAGCGACCAGGCACATCTTGTCTGTCCTCCGTAAATGGGTAATGCCTTCGTCCCCAATTACAGTCGTGCATATGCATTCAGACGGGATAAGAGCGAAGAACGTAAAGCCTGCCCTGTGTGCATAACCAACATGAAGCTAAAGACAAAAAAACAATAATGCAAGGGGCTCAAAAGTGCTGGCTAGGCATAAGGCAGGGGCACAAGTGCTGGCTAGGCATAAGGCAGGGGCACAAGTGCTGACTAGGCATAAGGCAGGGGCACAAGTGCTGGCTAGGCATAAGGCAGGGGCACAAGTGCGGGCTAGGCTTAAGGCCGGAGCACAAGTGCGGGCTAGGCTTAAGGCCGGGGCACAAGTGCGGGCTAGGCTTAAGGCCGGGGCACAAGTGCGGGCTAGGCTTAAGGCCGGGGCACAAGTGCGGGCTAGGCTTAAGGCCGGGGCACAAGTGCGGGCTAGGCTTAAGGCCGGAGCACAAGTGTGGGCTAGGCTTAAGGCCGGGGCACAAGTGCGGGCTAGGCTTAAGGCCGGGGCACAAGTGCGGGCTAGGCTTAAGGCCGGGGCACAAGTGCGGGCTAGGCTTAAGGCCGGGGCACAAGTGCGGGCTAGGCTTAAGGCCGGGGCACAAGTGCGGGCTAGGCTTAAGGCCGGGGCACAAGTGCGGGCTAGGCTTAAGGCCGGGGCACAAGTGCGGGCTAGGCTTAAGGCCGGGGCACAAGTGCGGGCTAGGCTTAAGGCCGGGGCACAAGTGCGGGCTAGGCTTAAGGCCGGGGCACAAGTGCGGGCTAGGCTTAAGGCCGGGGCACAAGTGCGGGCTAGGCTTAAGGCCGGGGCACAAGTGCGGGCTAGGCTTAAGGCCGGGGCACAAGTGCGGGCTAGGCTTAAGGCCGGGGCACAAGTGCGGGCTAGGCTTAAGGCCGGGGCACAAGTGCGGGCTAGGCTTAAGGCCGGGGCACAAGTGCGGGCTAGGCTTAAGGCAGGGGCACAAGTGCGGGCTAGGCTTAGGGCCGGGGCACAAGTGCGGGCTAGGCTTAGGGCCGGGGCACAAGTGCGGGCTAGGCTTAGGGCCGGGGCACAAGTGCGGGCTAGGCTTAGGGCCGGGGCACAAGTGCGGGCTAGGCTTAAGGCCGGATCACAAGTGCGGGCTAGGCTTAAGGCCGGGGCACAAGTGCGGGCTAGGCTTAAGGCCGGGACACAAGTGCGGGCTAGGCTTAAGCCCGGGGCACAAGTGCGGGCTAGGCTTAAGGCCGGGGCACAAGTGCGGGCTAGGCTTAAGGCCGGGGCACAAGTGCGGGCTAGGCTTAAGGCCGGGGCACAAGTGCGGGCTAGGCTTAAGGCCGGGGCACAAGTGCGGGCTAGGCTTAAGGCCGGGGCACAAGTGCGGGCTAGGCATAAGGCAGGGGCACAAGTGCGGGCTAGGCATAAGGCAGGGGCACAAGTGCGGGCTAGGCATAAGGCAGGGGCACAAGTGCTGGCTAGGCATAAGGCAGGGGCACAAGTGCTGGCTAGGCATAAGGCAGGGGCACAAGTACAAACTAAGCATAAGGCAGAGGCACAAGTGCAAGCTAGGAATAAGGCAGGGGCACAAGTGCTGGCTAGGTATAAGGCAGGGGCACAAGTGCAAACTAAGCATAAGGCAGAGGCACAAGTGCAAGCTAGGCATAAGGCAGGGGAACCTGTGCAGGCTAGGCTTAAGGCAGGGGCACAAGTGATGGCTACACATAAGGCATACGGCTAACTCTTTGCACTCTTTGCATAAAGGGATAGGCACCCTTAGGGGTGAAGAGCTAGCTTTCACCCCTCTACTCTGTACTTGGACATTTAGAACTAGTTCCTTTGTTGTACAGTGCGGAGCCACTCCATAACCCCCATGCTCCAAGCGACCAGGCACATCTTGTCTGTCCTCCGTAAATGGGTAATGCCTTTGTCCCCAATTACAGTCGTGCATGTGCATTCAGAGGGGACAAGAGCGAAGAACGTAAAGCCTGCCCTGTGTGCATAACCAACATGAAGCTAAAGACAAAAAAACAATAATGCAAGGGGCTCAAAAGTGCTGGCTAGGCATAAGGCAGGGGCACAAGTGCTGGCTAGGCATAAGGCAGGGGCACAAGTGCTGACTAGGCATAAGGCAGGGGCACAGGTGCTGGCTAGGAATAAGGCAGGGGCACAAGTGCGGGCTAGGCTTAAGGCCGGGGCACAAGTGCGGGCTAGGCTTAAGGCCGGGGCACAAGTGCGGGCTAGGCTTAAGGCCGGGGCACAAGTGCGGGCTAGGCTTAAGGCCAGGGCACAAGTGCGGGCTAGGCTTAAGGCCGGGGCACAAGTGCGGGCTAGGCTTAAGGCCGGGGCACAAGTGCGGGCTAGGCTTAAGGCCGGGGCACAAGTGCGGGCTAGGCTTAAGGCCGGGGCACAAGTGCGGGCTAAGCTTAAGGCCGGGGCACAAGTGCGGGCTAGGCTTAAGGCCGGGGCACAAGTGCGGGCTAGGCTTAGGGCCGGGGCACAAGTGCGGGCTAGGCTTAGGGCCGGGGCACAAGTGCGGGCTCGGCTTAGGGCCGGGGCACAAGTGCGGGCTAGGCTTAAGGCCGGGGCACAAGTGCGGGCTAGGCTTAAGGCCGGGGCACAAGTGCGGGCTAGGCTTAAGGCCGGGGCACAAGTGCGGGCTAGGCTTAAGGCCGGGGCACAAGTGCGGGCTAGGCTTAAGGCCAGGGCACAAGTGCGGGCTAGGCTTAAGGCCGGGGCACAAGTGCGGGCTAGGCTTAAGGCCGGGGCACAAGTGCGGGCTAGGCTTAAGGCCGGGGCACAAGTGCGGGCTAGGCTTAAGGCCGGGGCACAAGTGCGGGCTAGGCATAAGGCAGGGGCACAAGTGCGGGCTAGGCATAAGGCAGGGGCACAAGTGCGGGCTAGGCATAAGGCAGGGGCACAAGTGCGGGCTAGGCATAAAGCAGGGGCACAAGTGCGGGCTAGGCATAAGGCCGGGGCACAAGTGCGGGCTAGGCATAAGGCCGGGGCACAAGTACAAACTAAGCATAAGGCAGAGGCACAAGTGCAAGCTAGGCATAAGGCATGGGCACAAGTGCTGGCTAGGTATATGGCAGGGGCACAAGTGCTAACTAAGCATAAGGCAGAGGCACAAGTGCAAGCTAGGCATAAGGCAGGGGCACCTGTGCAGGCTAGGCTTAAGGCAGGGGCACAAGTGATGGCTACACATAAGGCATACGGCTAACTCTTTGCACTCTTTGCATAAAGGGATAGGCACCCTTAGGGGTGAAGAGCTAGCTTTCACCCCTCTACTCTGTACTTGGACATTTAGAACTAGATCCTTTGTTGTACAGTGCGGAGCCACTCCATAACCTTCATGCTCCAAGCGACCAGGCACATCTTGTCTGTCCTCCGTAAATGGGTAATGCCTTCGTCCCCAATTACAGTCGTGCATGTGCATTCAGACGGGACAAGAGCGAAGAGCGTAAAGCCTGCCCTGTGTGCATAACCAACATGAAGCTAAAGACAAAAAAACAATAATGCAAGGGGCTCAAAAGTGCTGGCTAGGCATAAGGCAGGGGCACAAATGCGGGCTAGGCATAAGGCAGGGGCACAAGTGCAGGCTAGGCATAAGGCAGGGGAACAAGTGCTGGCTAGGCATAAGGCAGGGGCACAAGTGCGGGCTAGGCATAAGGCAGGGGCACAAGTGCGGGCTAAGCATAAGGCAGGGGCACAAGTGCGGGCTAGGCATAAGGCAGGGGCACAAGTGCGGGCTAGGCATAAGGCAGGGGCACAAGTGCGGGCTAGGCATAAGGCAGGGGCACAAGTGCGGGCTAGGCATAAGGCAGGGGCACAAGTGCGGGCTAGGCATAAGGCAGGGGCACAAGTGCGGGCTAGGCATAAGGCAGGGGCACAAGTGCGGGCTGGGCATAAGGCAGGGGCACAAGTGCGGGCTGGGCATAAGGCAGGGGCACAAGTGCAGGCTGGGCTTAAGGCAGGGGCACAAGTGCGGGCTGGGCATAAGGCAGGGGCACAAGTGCGGGCTGGGCATAAGGCAGAGGCACAAGTGCGGGCTGGGCATAAGGCAGGGGCACAAGTGCGGGCTGGGCATAAGGCAGGGGCACAAGTGCGGGCTGGGCATAAGGCAGGGGCACAAGTGCGGGCTAGGCATAAGGCAGGGGCACAAGTGCGGGCTAGGCATAAGGCAGGGGCACAAGTGCGGGCTAGGCATAAGGCAGGGGCACAAGTGCGGGCTAGGCATAAGGCAGGGGCACAAGTGCGGGCTAGGCATAAGGCAGGGGCACAAGTGCGGGCTAGGCATAAGGCAGGGGCACAAGTGCGGGCTAGGCATAAGGCAGGGGCACAAGTGCGGGCTAGGCATAAGGCAGGGGCACAAGTGCGGGCTAGGCATAAGGCAGGGGCACAAGTGCGGGCTAGGTATAAGGCAGGGGCACAAGTGCGGGCTAGGCATAAGGCAGGGGCACAAGTGCGGGCTAGGCATAAGGCAGGGGCACAAGTGCGGGCTAGACATAAGGCAGGGGCACAAGTGCGGGCTAGGCATAAGGCAGGGGCACAAGTGCGGGCTAGGCATAAGGCAGGGGCACAAGTGCGGGCTAGGCATAAGGCAGGGGCACAAGTGCGGGCTAGGCATAAGGCAGGGGCACAAGTGCGGGCTAGGCATAAGGCAGGGGCACAAGTGCGGGCTAGGCATAAGGCAGGGGCACAAGTGCGGGCTAGGCATAAGGCAGGGGCACAAGTGCGGGCTAGGCATAAGGCAGGGGCACAAGTGCGGGCTAGGCATAAGGCAGGGGCACAAGTGCGGGCTGGGCATAAGTCAGGGGCACAAGTGCGGGCTAGGCATAAGGCAGGGGCACAAGTGCGGGCTAGGCATAAGGCAGGGGCACAAGTGCGGGCTAGGCATAAGGCAGGGGCACAAGTGCGGGCTAGGCATAAGGCAGGGGCACAAGTTCGGGCTAGGCATAACGCAGGGGCACAAGAGCGGGCTAGGCATAAGGCAGGGGCACAAGTGCGGGCTAGGCATAAGGCAGGGGCACAAGTGCTGGCTAGGCATAAGGCAGGGGCACAAGTGCTGGCTAGGCATAAGGCAGGGGCACAAGTGCTGGCTAGGCATAGGGCAGGGGCACAAGTGCTGGTTGGGCATAGGGCAGGGGCACAAGTGCGGGCTGGGCATAAGGCAGGGGCACAAGTGCAGGCTGGGCATAAGGCAGGGGCACAAGTGCAGGCTGGGCATAAGGCAGGGGCACAAATGCGGGCTAGGCATAAGGCAGGGGCACAAGTGCGGGCTAGGCTTAAGGCAGGGGCACAAGTGCGGGCTAGGCATAAGGCAGGGGCACAAGTGCGGGCTAGGCTTAAGGCCGGGGCACAAGTGCGGGCTAGGCTTAAGGCCGGGGCACAAGTGCGGGCTAGGCTTAAGGCCGGGGCACAAGTGCGGGCTAGGCTTAAGGCCGGGGCACAAGTGCGGGCTAGGCTTAAGGCCGGGGCACAAGTGCGGGCTAGGCTTAAGGCCGGGGCACAAGTGCGGGCTAGGCTTAAGGCCGGGGCACAAGTGCGGGCTAGGCTTAAGGCCGGGGCACAAGTGCGGGCTAGGCTTAAGGCCGGGGCACAAGTGCGGGCTAGGCATAAGGCAGGGGCACAAGTGCGGGCTAGGTATAAGGCAGGGGCACAAGTGCTAACTAAGCATAAGGCAGAGGCACAAGTGCAAGCTAGGCATAAGGCAGGGGAACAAGTGCGGGCTAGGCATAAGGCAGGGGCACAAGTGCGGGCTAGGCATAAGGCAGGGGCACAAGTGCGGGCTAGGCATAAGGCAGGGGGACAAGTGCGGGCTAGGCATAAGGCAGGGGGACAAGTGCGGGCTAGGCATAGGGCAGGGGGACAAGTGCGGGCTAGGCATAAGGCAGGGGGACAAGTGCGGGCTAGGCATAAGGCAGGGGCACAAGTGCGGGCTAGGCATAAGGCAGGGGCACAAGTGCGGGCTAGGCATAAGGCAGGGGCACAAGTGCGGGCTAGGCACAAGGCCGGGGCACTGGTGCGGGCTAGGCACAAGACCGGGGCACAAGTGCGGGCTAGGCACAAGGCCGGGGCATAAGTGCGGGCTAGGCTTAAGGCCGGGGCACAAGTGCGGGCTAGGCTTAAGGCCGGGACACAAGTGCGGGCTAGGCTTAAGGCCGGGGCACAAGTGCGGGCTAGGCTTAAGGCCGGGGCACAAGTGCGGGCTAGTCTTAAGGCCGGGGCACAAGTGCGGGCTAGGCTTAAGGCCGGGGCACAAGTGCGGGCTAGGCTTAAGGCCGGGGCACAAGTGCGGGCTAGGCTTAAGGCCGGGGCACAAGTGCGGGCTAGGCTTAAGGCCGGGGCACAAGTGCGGGCTAGGCTTAAGGCCGGGGCACAAGTGCGGGCTAGGCTTAAGGCCGGGGCACAAGTGCGGGCTAGGCTTAAGGCCGGGGCACAAGTGCGGGCTAGGCTTAAGGCCGGGGCACAAGTGCGGGCTAGGCTTAAGGCCGGGGCACAAGTGCGGGCTAGGCTTAAGGCCGGGGCACAAGTGCGGGCTAGGCTTAAGGCCGGGGCACAAGAGCGGGCTAGGCTTAAGCCGGGGCACAAGTGCGGGCTAGGCTTAAGGCCGGGACACAAGTGCGGGCTAGGCTTAAGGCCGGGGCACAAGTGCGGGCTAGGCTTAAGGCAGGGGCACAAGTGCGGGCTGGGCTTAAGGCCGGGGCACAAGTGCGGGCTAGGCATAAGGCAGGGGCACAAGTGCGGGCTAGGCATAAGGCAGGGGCACAAGTGCGGGCTAGGCATAAGGCAGGGGCACAAGTGCGGGCTAGGCATAAGGCAGGGGCACAAGTGCGGGCTGGGCATAAGGCAGGGGCACAAGTGCGGGCTGGGCATAAGGCAGGGGCACAAGTGCGAGCTGGGCATAAGGCAGGGGCACAAGTGCGGGCTGGGCATAAGGCAGGGGCACAAGTGCGGGCTAGGCATAAGGCAGGGGCACAAGTGCGGGCTAGGCATAAGGCAGGGGCACAAGTGCGGGCTAGGCATAAGGCAGGGGCACAAGTGTGGGCTAGGCATAAGGCAGGGGCACAAGTGCGGGCTAGACATAAGGCAGGGGCACAAGTGCGGGCTAGGCATAAGGCAGGGGCACAAGTGCGGGCTAGGCATAAGGCAGGGGCACAAGTGCGGGCTAGGCATAAGGCAGGGGCACAAGTGCGGGCTAGGCATAAGGCCGGGGCACAAGTGCGGGCTAGGCATAAGGCCGGGGCACAAGTGCGGGCTAGGCTTAAGGCCGGGGCACAAGTGCGGGCTAGGCTTAAGGCCGGGGCACAAGTGCGGGCTAGGCTTAAGGCCGGGGCACAAGTGCGGGCCAGGCTTTAGGCAGGGGCACAAGTACAAACTAAGCATAAGGCAGAGGCACATGTGCAAGCTAGGCATAAGGCAGGGGCACCTGTGCAGGCTAGGCTTAAGGCAGGGGCACAAGTGATGGCTACACATAAGGCATACACCTAACTCTTTGCACTCTTTGCATAAAGGGATAGGCACCCTTAGGGGTGAAGAGCTAGCTTTCACCCCTCTATTCTGTACTTGGACATTTAGAACTAGATCCTTTGTTGTATAGTGCGAAGCCACTCCATAACCCCCATGCCCAAGCGACCAGGCACATCTTGTCTGTCCTCCGTAAATGGGTAATGCCTTCGTCCCCAATTACAGTCGTGCATGTGCATTCAGACGGGACAAGAGCGAAGAGCGTAAAGCCTGCCCTGTGTGCATAACCAACATGAAGCTAAAGACAAAAAAAACAATAATGCAAGGGGCTCAAAAGTGCTGGCTAGGCATGAGGCAGGGGCACAAGTGCTAGCTAGGCATAAGGCAGGGGCACAAGTGCGGGCTAGGCATAAGGCAGGGGCACAAGTGCGGGCTAGGCATAAGGCAGGGGCACAAGTGCGGGCTAGGCATAAGGCAGGGGCACAAGTGCGGGCTAGGCATAAGGCAGGGGCACAAGTGCGGGCTAGGCATAAGGCAGGGGCACAAGTGCGGGCTAGGCATAAGGCAGGGGCACAAGTGCGGGCTAGGCATAAGGCAGGGGCACAAGTGCGGGCTAGGCATAAGGCAGGGGCACAAGTGCTGGCTAGGCATAAGGCAGGGGCACAATTGCTGGCTAGGCATAGGGCAGGGGCACAAGTGCTGGCTAGGCATAGGGCAGGGGCACAAGTGCTGGCTAGGCATAGGGCAGGGGCACAAGTGCTGGCTAGGCATAGGGCAGGGGCACAAGTGCTGGCTAGGCATAGGGCAGGGGCACAAGTGCAAGCTAGGCGAAACGCAGGGGGCACAAGTGATGGCTAGGCGTAAGGCAGGGGCACAAGGGCTGGTTAGGCATAAGGCAGGGGCACAAGTGCTGGTTAGGCATAAGGCAGGGGCACAAGTGCTGGCTAGGCATAAGGCAGGGGCACAAGGGCTGGTTAGGCAAAAGGCAGGGGCACAAGTGCAAGCTAGGCATAAGGCAGGGGCACAAGTGCTGGCTAAGTATAAGGCAGGGGCACAAGTGATGGCTACACATAAGGCATATGGCTAACTCTTTGCACTCTTTGCATAAAGGGATAGGCACCCTTAGGGGTGAAGAGCTAGCTTTCACCCCTCTACTCTGTACTTGGACATTTAGAACTAGATCCTTTGTTGTACAGTGCGGAGCCACTCCATAACCCCCATGCTCCAAGCGACCAGGCACATCTTGTCTGTCCTCCGTAAATGGGTAATGCCTTCGTCCCCAATTACAGTCGTGCATGTGCATTCAGAGGGCACAAGAGCGAAGAGCGTAAAGCCTGCCCTGTGTGCATAACCAACATGAAGCTAAAGACAAAAAAAACAATAATGCAAGGGGCTCAAAAGTGCTGGCTAGGCATGAGGCAGGGGCACAAGTGCTAGCTAGGCATAAGGCAGGGGCACAAGTGCGGGCTAGGCATAAGGCAGGGGCACAAGTGCGGGCTAGGCATAAGGCAGGGGCACAAGTGCGGGCTAGGCATAAGGCAGGGGCACAAGTGCGGGCTAGGCATAAGGCAGGGGCACAAGTGCGGGCTAGGCATAAGGCAGGGGCACAAGTGCGGGCTAGGCATAAGGCAGGGGCACAAGTGCGGGCTAGGCATAAGGCAGGGGCACAAGTGCTGGCTAGGCATAGGGCAGGGGCACAAGTGCTGGCTAGGCATAGGGCAGGGGCACAAGTGCTGGCTAGGCATAGGGCAGGGGCACAAGTGCTGGCTAGGCATAGGGCAGGGGCACAAGTGCTGGCTAGGCATAGGGCAGGGGCACAAGTACTGGCTAGGCATAGGGCAGGGGCACAAGTGCTGGCTAGGCATAGGGCAGGGGCACAAGTGCAAGCTAGGCGAAACGCAGGGGGCACAAGTGATGGCTAGGCGTAAGGCAGGGGCACAAGGGCTGGTTGGGCATAAGGCAGGGGCACAAGTGCTGGCTAGGCATAAGACAGGGGCACAAGTGCTGGCTAGGCATAAGGCAGGGGCACAAGTGCTGGCTAGGCATAAGGCAGGGGCACAAGTGCTGGCTAGGCATAAGGCAGGGGCACAAGTACAAACTAAGCATAAGGCAGAGGCACAAGTGCAAGCTAGGCATAAGGCAGGGGCACAAGTGCTGGCTACGTATAAGGCAGGGGCACAAGTGATGGCTACACATAAGGCATACGGCTAACTCTTTGCACTCTTTGCATAAAGGGATAGGCACCCTTAGGGGTGAAGAGCTAGCTTTCACCCCTCTACTCTGTACTTGGACATTTAGAACTAGATCCTTTGTTGTACAGTGCGGAGCCACTCCATAACCCCCATGCTCCAAGCAACCAGGCACATCTTGTCTGTCCTCCGTAAATGGGTAATGCCTTCGTCCCCAATTACAGTCGTGCATGTGCATTCAGACGGTACAAGAGTGAAGAGCGTAAAGCCTGCCCGGTGTGCATAGCCAACATGAAGCTAAAGACAAAAAAACAATAATGCAAGGGGCTCAAAAGTGCTGGCTAGGCATAAGGCAGGGGCACAAGTGCTGGCTAGGCATAAGGCAGGGGCACAAGTGCTGGCTAGGCATAAGGCAGGGGCACAAGGGCGGGCTAGGCATAAGGCAGGGGCACAAGCGCGGGCTAGGCATAAGGCAGGGGCACAAGCGCAGGCTAGGCATAAGGCAGGGGCACAAGTGCGGGCTAGGCATAAGGCAGGGGCACAAGCGCGGGCTAGGCATAAGGCAGGGGCACAAGCGCGGGCTAGGCATAAGGCAGGGGCACAAGCGCGGGCTAGGCATAAGGCAGGGGCACAAGCGCGGGCTAGGCATAAGGCAGGGGCACAAGTGCGGGCTAGGCATAAGGCAGGGGCACAAGCGCGGGCTAGGCATAAGGCATGGGCACAAGCGCGGGCTAGGCATAAGGCAGGGGCACAAGCGCAGGCTAGGCATAAGGCTGGGGCACAAGCGCGGGCTAGGCATAAGGCAGGGGCACAAGCGCGGGCTAGGCATAAGGCAGGGGCACAAGCGCGGGCTAGGCATAAGGCAGGGGCACAAGCGCGGGCTAGGCATAAGGCAGGGGCACAAGTGCTGGCTAGGCATAAGGCAGGGGCACAAGTGCTGGCTAGGCATAGGGCAGGGGCACAAGTGCTGGCTAGGCATAAGGCAGGGGCACAAGTGCTGGCTAGGCATAGGGCAGGGGCACAAGTGCTGGCTAGGCATAGGGCAGGGGCACAAGTGCTGGCTAGGCATAGGGCAGGGGCACAAGTGTAAGCTAGGCAACAGGCAGGGGCACAAGTGATGGCTAGGCGTAAGGCAGGGGCACAACTGCTGGCTAGGAATAAGGCAGGGGCACAAGGGCTGGTTAGGCATAAGGCTGGGGCACAAGTGCTGGCTAGGCATAAGGCAGGGGCACAAGTGCTGGCTAGGCATAAGGCAGGGGCACAAGTACAAACTAAGCATAAGGCAGAGGCACAAGTGCAAGCTAGGCATAAGGCAGGGGCACAAGTGCTGGCTAGGTATAAGGCAGGGGCACAAGTGCAAACTAAGCATAAGGCAGAGGCACAAGTGCAAGCTAGGCATAAGGCAGGGGAACCTGTGCAGGCTAGGCTTAAGAAAGGGGCACAAGTGATGGCTACACATAAGGCATACGGCTAACTCTTTGCACTCTTTGCATAAAGGGATAGGCACCCTTAGGGGTGAAGAGCTAGCTTTCACCCCTCTACTCTGTACTTGGACATTTAGAACTAGATCTTTTGTTGTACAGTGCGGAGCCACTCCATAACCCCCATGCTCCAAGCGACCAGGCACATCTTGTCTGTCCTCCGTAAATGGGTAATGCCTTCGTCCCCAATTACAGTCGTGCAAATGCATTCAGACGGGATAAGAGCGAAGAACGTAAAGCCTGCCCTGTGTGCATAACCAACATGAAGCTAAAGACAAAAAAACAATAATGCAAGGGGCTCAAAAGTGCTGGCTAGGCATAAGGCAGGGGCACAAGTGCTGGCTAGGCATAAGGCAGGGGCACAAGTGCTGACTAGGCATAAGGCAGGGGCACAAGTGCTGGCTAGGCATAAGGCAGGGGCACAAGTGCGGGCTAGGCTTAAGGCCGGAGCACAAGTGCGGGCTAGGCTTAAGGCCGGGGCACAAGTGCGGGCTAGGCTTAAGGCCGGGGCACAAGTGCGGGCTAGGCTTAAGGCCGGGGCACAAGTGCGGGCTAGGCTTAAGGCCGGGGCACAAGTGCAGGCTAGGCTTAAGGCCGGAGCACAAGTGCGGGCTAGGCTTAAGGCCGGGGCACAAGTGCGGGCTAGGCTTAAGGCCGGGGCACAAGTGCGGGCTAGGCTTAAGGCCGCGGCACAAGTGCGGGCTAGGCTTAAGGCCGGGGCACAAGTGCGGGCTAGGCTTAAGGCCGGGGCACAAGTGCGGGCTAGGCTTAAGGCCGGGGCACAAGTGCGGGCTAGGCTTAAGGCCGGGGCACAAGTGCGGGCTAGGCTTAAGGCCGGGGCACAAGTGCGGGCTAGGCTTAAGGCCGGGGCACAAGTGCGGGCTAGGCTTAAGGCCGGGGCACAAGTGCGGGCTAGGCTCAAGGCCGGGGCACAAGTGCGGGCTAGGCTTAAGGCCGGGGCACAAGTGCGGGCTAGGCTTAAGGCAGGGGCACAAGTGCGGGCTAGGCTTAGGGCCGGGGCACAAGTGCGGGCTAGGCTTAGGGTCGGGGCACAAGTGCGGGCTAGGCTTAGGGCCGGGGCACAAGTGCGGGCTAGGCTTAGGGCCGGGGCACAAGTGCGGGCTAGGCTTAAGGCCGGATCACAAGTGCGGGCTAGGCTTAAGGCCGGGGCACAAGTGCGGGCTAGGCTTAAGGCCGGGACACAAGTGCGGGCTAGGCTTAAGCCCGGGGCACAAGTGCGGGCTAGGCTTAAGGCCGGGGCACAAGTGCGGGCTAGGCTTAAGGCCGGGGCACAAGTGCGGGCTAGGCTTAAGGCCGGGGCACAAGTGCGGGCTAGGCTTAAGGCCGGGGCACAAGTGCGGGCTAGGCTTAAGGCCGGGGCACAAGTGCGGGCTAGGCATAAGGCAGGGGCACAAGTGCGGGCTAGGCATAAGGCAGGGGCACAAGTGCGGGCTAGGCATAAGGCAGGGGCACAAGTGCTGGCTAGGCATAAGGCAGGGGCACAAGTGCTGGCTAGGCATAAGGCAGGGGCACAAGTACAAACTAAGCATAAGGCAGAGGCACAAGTGCAAGCTAGGCATAAGGCAGGGGCACAAGTGCTGGCTAGGTATAAGGCAGGGGCACAAGTGCAAACTAAGCATAAGGCAGAGGCACAAGTGCAAGCTAGACATAAGGCAGGGGAACCTGTGCAGGCTAGGCTTAAGGCAGGGGCACAAGTGATGGCTACACATAAGGCATACGGCTAACTCTTTGCACTCTTTGCATAAAGGGATAGGCACCCTTAGGGGTGAAGAGCTAGCTTTCACCCCTCTACTCTGTACTTGGACATTTAGAACTAGTTCCTTTGTTGTACAGTGCGGAGCCACTCCATAACCCCCATGCTCCAAGCGACCAGGCACATCTTGTCTGTCCTCCGTAAATGGGTAATGCCTTCGTCCCCAATTACAGTCGTGCATGTGCATTCAGACGGGACAAGAGCGAAGAACGTAAAGCCTGCCCTGTGTGCATAACCAACATGAAGCTAAAGACAAAAAAACAATAATGCAAGGGGCTCAAAAGTGCTGGCTAGGCATAAGGCAGGGGCACAAGTGCTGGCTAGGCATAAGGCAGGGGCACAAGTGCTGACTAGGCATAAGGCAGGGGCACAGGTGCTGGCTAGGAATAAGGCAGGGGCACAAGTGCGGGCTAGGCTTAAGGCCGGGGCACAAGTGCGGGCTAGGCTTAAGGCCGGGGCACAAGTGCGGGCTAGGCTTAAGGCCGGGGCACAAGTGCGGGCTAGGCTTAAGGCCGGGGCACAAGTGCGGGCTAGGCTTAAGGCCGGGGCACAAGTGCGGGCTAGGCTTAAGGCCGGGGCACAAGTGCAGGCTAGGCTTAAGGCCGGAGCACAAGTGCGGGCTAGGCTTAAGGCCGGGGCACAAGTGCGGGCTAGGCTTAAGGCCGGGGCACAAGTGCGGGCTAGGCTTAAGGCCGCGGCACAAGTGCGGGCTAGGCTTAAGGCCGGGGCACAAGTGCGGGCTAGGCTTAAGGCCGGGGCACAAGTGCGGGCTAGGCTTAGGGCCGGGGCACAAGTGCGGGCTAGGCTTAGGGCCGGGGCACAAGTGCGGGCTCGGCTTAGGGCCGGGGCACAAGTGCGGGCTAGGCTTAAGGCCGGGGCACAAGTGCGGGCTAGGCTTAAGGCCGGGGCACAAGTGCGGGCTAGGCTTAAGGCCGGGGCACAAGTGCGGGCTAGGCTTAAGGCCGGGGCACAAGTGCGGGCTAGGCTTAAGGCCAGGGCACAAGTGCGGGCTAGGCTTAAGGCCGGGGCACAAGTGCGGGCTAGGCTTAAGGCCGGGGCACAAGTGCGGGCTAGGCTTAAGGCCGGGGCACAAGTGCGGGCTAGGCTTAAGGCCGGGGCACAAGTGCGGGCTAGGCATAAGGCAGGGGCACAAGTGCGGGCTAGGCATAAGGCAGGGGCACAAGTGCGGGCTAGGCATAAGGCAGGGGCACAAGTGCGGGCTAGGCATAAAGCAGGGGCACAAGTGCGGGCTAGGCATAAGGCCGGGGCACAAGTGCGGGCTAGGCATAAGGCCGGGGCACAAGTACAAACTAAGCATAAGGCAGAGGCACAAGTGCAAGCTAGGCATAAGGCATGGGCACAAGTGCTGGCTAGGTATATGGCAGGGGCACAAGTGCTAACTAAGCATAAGGCAGAGGCACAAGTGCAAGCTAGGCATAAGGCAGGGGCACCTGTGCAGGCTAGGCTTAAGGCAGGGGCACAAGTGATGGCTACACATAAGGCATACGGCTAACTCTTTGCACTCTTTGCATAAAGGGATAGGCACCCTTAGGGGTGAAGAGCTAGCTTTCACCCCTCTACTCTGTACTTGGACATTTAGAACTAGATCCTTTGTTGTACAGTGCGGAGCCACTCCATAACCTTCATGCTCCAAGCGACCAGGCACATCTTGTCTGTCCTCCGTAAATGGGTAATGCCTTCGTCCCCAATTACAGTCGTGCATGTGCATTCAGACGGGACAAGAGCGAAGAGCGTAAAGCCTGCCCTGTGTACATAACCAACATGAAGCTAAAGACAAAAAAACAATAATGCAAGGGGCTCAAAAGTGCTGGCTAGGCATAAGGCAGGGGCACAAATGCGGGCTAGGCATAAGGCAGGGGCACAAGTGCAGGCTAGGCATAAGGCAGGGGAACAAGTGCTGGCTAGGCATAAGGCAGGGGCACAAGTGCGGGCTAGGCATAAGGCAGGGGCACAAGTGCGGGCTAAGCATAAGGCAGGGGCACAAGTGCGGGCTAGGCATAAGGCAGGGGCACAAGTGCGGGCTAGGCATAAGGCAGGGGCACAAGTGCGGGCTAGGCATAAGGCAGGGGCACAAGTGCGGGCTAGGCATAAGGCAGGGGCACAAGTGCGGGCTAGGCATAAGGCAGGGGCACAAGTGCGGGCTAGGCATAAGGCAGGGGCACAAGTGCGGGCTGGGCATAAGGCAGGGGCACAAGTGCGGGCTGGGCATAAGGCAGGGGCACAAGTGCGGGCTGGGCTTAAGGCAGGGGCACAAGTGCGGGCTGGGCATAAGGCAGGGGCACAAGTGCGGGCTGGGCATAAGGCAGAGGCACAAGTGCGGGCTGGGCATAAGGCAGGGGCACAAGTGCGGGCTGGGCATAAGGCAGGGGCACAAGTGCGGGCTAGGCATAAGGCAGGGGCACAAGTGCGGGCTAGGCATAAGGCCGGGGCACAAGTGCGGGCTAGGCTTAAGGCCGGGGCACAAGTGCGGGCTAGGCTTAAGGCCGGGGCACAAGTGCGGGCTAGGCTTAAGGCCGGGGCACAAGTGCGGGCCAGGCTTTAGGCAGGGGCACAAGTACAAACTAAGCATAAGGCAGAGGCACATGTGCAAGCTAGGCATAAGGCAGGGGCACCTGTGCAGGCTAGGCTTAAGGCAGGGGCACAAGTGATGGCTACACATAAGGCATACACCTAACTCTTTGCACTCTTTGCATAAAGGGATAGGCACCCTTAGGGGTGAAGAGCTAGCTTTCACCCCTCTATTCTGTACTTGGACATTTAGAACTAGATCCTTTGTTGTATAGTGCGAAGCCACTCCATAACCCCCATGCCCAAGCGACCAGGCACATCTTGTCTGTCCTCCGTAAATGGGTAATGCCTTCGTCCCCAATTACAGTCGTGCATGTGCATTCAGACGGGACAAGAGCGAAGAGCGTAAAGCCTGCCCTGTGTGCATAACCAACATGAAGCTAAAGACAAAAAAAACAATAATGCAAGGGGCTCAAAAGTGCTGGCTAGGCATGAGGCAGGGGCACAAGTGCTAGCTAGGCATAAGGCAGGGGCACAAGTGCGGGCTAGGCATAAGGCAGGGGCACAAGTGCGGGCTAGGCATAAGGCAGGGGCACAAGTGCGGGCTAGGCATAAGGCAGGGGCACAAGTGCGGGCTAGGCATAAGGCAGGGGCACAAGTGCAGGCTAGGCATAAGGCAGGGGCACAAGTGCGGGCTAGGCATAAGGCAGGGGCACAAGTGCGGGCTAGGCATAAGGCAGGGGCACAAGTGCGGGCTAGGCATAAGGCAGGGGCACAAGTGCTGGCTAGGCATAAGGCAGGGGCACAATTGCTGGCTAGGCATAGGGCAGGGGCACAAGTGCTGGCTAGGCATAGGGCAGGGGCACAAGTGCTGGCTAGGCATAGGGCAGGGGCACAAGTGCTGGCTAGGCATAGGGCAGGGGCACAAGTGCTGGCTAGGCATAGGGCAGGGGCACAAGTGCAAGCTAGGCGAAACGCAGGGGGCACAAGTGATGGCTAGGCGTAAGGCAGGGGCACAAGGGCTGGTTAGGCATAAGGCAGGGGCACAAGTGCTGGTTAGGCATAAGGCAGGGGCACAAGTGCTGGCTAGGCATAAGGCAGGGGCACAAGGGCTGGTTAGGCAAAAGGCAGGGGCACAAGTGCAAGCTAGGCATAAGGCAGGGGCACAAGTGCTGGCTAAGTATAAGGCAGGGGCACAAGTGATGGCTACACATAAGGCATATGGCTAACTCTTTGCACTCTTTGCATAAAGGGATAGGCACCCTTAGGGGTGAAGAGCTAGCTTTCACCCCTCTACTCTGTACTTGGACATTTAGAACTAGATCCTTTGTTGTACAGTGCGGAGCCACTCCATAACCCCCATGCTCCAAGCGACCAGGCACATCTTGTCTGTCCTCCGTAAATGGGTAATGCCTTCGTCCCCAATTACAGTCGTGCATGTGCATTCAGAGGGCACAAGAGCGAAGAGCGTAAAGCCTGCCCTGTGTGCATAACCAACATGAAGCTAAAGACAAAAAAAACAATAATGCAAGGGGCTCAAAAGTGCTGGCTAGGCATGAGGCAGGGGCACAAGTGCTAGCTAGGCATAAGGCAGGGGCACAAGTGCGGGCTAGGCATAAGGCAGGGGCACAAGTGCGGGCTAGGCATAAGGCAGGGGCACAAGTGCGGGCTAGGCATAAGGCAGGGGCACAAGTGCGGGCTAGGCATAAGGCAGGGGCACAAGTGCGGGCTAGGCATAAGGCAGGGGCACAAGTGCGGGCTAGGCATAAGGCAGGGGCACAAGTGCGGGCTAGGCATAAGGCAGGGGCACAAGTGCTGGCTAGGCATAGGGCAGGGGCACAAGTGCTGGCTAGGCATAGGGCAGGGGCACAAGTGCTGGCTAGGCATAGGGCAGGGGCACAAGTGCTGGCTAGGCATAGGGCAGGGGCACAAGTGCTGGCTAGGCATAGGGCAGGGGCACAAGTACTGGCTAGGCATAGGGCAGGGGCACAAGTGCTGGCTAGGCATAGGGCAGGGGCACAAGTGCAAGCTAGGCGAAACGCAGGGGGCACAAGTGATGGCTAGGCGTAAGGCAGGGGCACAAGGGCTGGTTGGGCATAAGGCAGGGGCACAAGTGCTGGCTAGGCATAAGGCAGGGGCACAAGTGCTGGCTAGGCATAAGGCAGGGGCACAAGTGCTGGCTAGGCATAAGGCAGGGGCACAAGTGCTGGCTAGGCATAAGGCAGGGGCACAAGTACAAACTAAGCATAAGGCAGAGGCACAAGTGCAAGCTAGGCATAAGGCAGGGGCACAAGTGCTGGCTACGTATAAGGCAGGGGCACAAGTGATGGCTACACATAAGGCATACGGCTAACTCTTTGCACTCTTTGCATAAAGGGATAGGCACCCTTAGGGGTGAAGAGCTAGCTTTCACCCCTCTACTCTGTACTTGGACATTTAGAACTAGATCCTTTGTTGTACAGTGCGGAGCCACTCCATAACCCCCATGCTCCAAGCAACCAGGCACATCTTGTCTGTCCTCCGTAAATGGGTAATGCCTTCGTCCCCAATTACAGTCGTGCATGTGCATTCAGACGGTACAAGAGTGAAGAGCGTAAAGCCTGCCCGGTGTGCATAGCCAACATGAAGCTAAAGACAAAAAAACAATAATGCAAGGGGCTCAAAAGTGCTGGCTAGGCATAAGGCAGGGGCACAAGTGCTGGCTAGGCATAAGGCAGGGGCACAAGTGCTGGCTAGGCATAAGGCAGGGGCACAAGGGCGGGCTAGGCATAAGGCAGGGGCACAAGAGCGGGCTAGGCATAAGGCAGGGGCACAAGCGCAGGCAAGGCATAAGGCAGGGGCACAAGTGCGGGCTAGGCATAAGGCAGGGGCACAAGCGCGGGCTAGGCATAAGGCAGGGGCACAAGCGCGGGCTAGGCATAAGGCAGGGGCACAAGCGCGGGCTAGGCATAAGGCAGGGGCACAAGCGCGGGCTAGGCATAAGGCAGGGGCACAAGCGCGGGCTAGGCATAAGGCAGGGGCACAAGCGCGGGCTAGGCATAAGGCATGGGCACAAGCGCGGGCTAGGCATAAGGCAGGGGCACAAGCGCAGGCTAGGCATAAGGCTGGGGCACAAGCGCGGGCTAGGCATAAGGCAGGGGCACAAGCGCGGGCTAGGCATAAGGCAGGGGCACAAGCGCGGGCTAGGCATAAGGCAGGGGCACAAGCGCGGGCTAGGCATAAGGCAGGGGCACAAGTGCTGGCTAGGCATAAGGCAGGGGCACAAGTGCTGGCTAGGCATAGGGCAGGGGCACAAGTGCTGGCTAGGCATAAGGCAGGGGCACAAGTGCTGGCTAGGCATAGGGCAGGGGCACAAGTGCTGGCTAGGCATAGGGCAGGGGCACAAGTGCTGGCTAGGCATAGGGCAGGGGCACAAGTGTAAGCTAGGCAACAGGCAGGGGCACAAGTGATGGCTAGGCGTAAGGCAGGGGCACAACTGCTGGCTAGGCATAAGGCAGGGGCACAAGGGCTGGTTAGGCATAAGGCTGGGGCACAAGTGCTGGCTAGGCATAAGGCAGGGGCACAAGTGCTGGCTAGGCATAAGGCAGGGGCACAAGTACAAACTAAGCATAAGGCAGAGGCACAAGTGCAAGCTAGGCATAAGGCAGGGGCACAAGTGCTGGCTAGGTATAAGGCAGGGGCACAAGTGCAAACTAAGCATAAGGCAGAGGCACAAGTGCAAGCTAGGCATAAGGCAGGGGAACCTGTGCAGGCTAGGCTTAAGAAAGGGGCACAAGTGATGGCTACACATAAGGCATACGGCTAACTCTTTGCACTCTTTGCATAAAGGGATAGGCACCCTTAGGGGTGAAGAGCTAGCTTTCACCCCTCTACTCTGTACTTGGACATTTAGAACTAGATCTTTTGTTGTACAGTGCGGAGCCACTCCATAACCCCCATGCTCCAAGCGACCAGGCACATCTTGTCTGTCCTCCGTAAATGGGTAATGCCTTCGTCCCCAATTACAGTCGTGCAAATGCATTCAGACGGGATAAGAGCGAAGAACGTAAAGCCTGCCCTGTGTGCATAACCAACATGAAGCTAAAGACAAAAAAACAATAATGCAAGGGGCTCAAAAGTGCTGGCTAGGCATAAGGCAGGGGCACAAGTGCTGGCTAGGCATAAGGCAGGGGCACAAGTGCTGACTAGGCATAAGGCAGGGGCACAAGTGCTGGCTAGGCATAAGGCAGGGGCACAAGTGCGGGCTAGGCTTAAGGCCGGAGCACAAGTGCGGGCTAGGCTTAAGGCCGGGGCACAAGTGCGGGCTAGGCTTAAGGCCGGGGCACAAGTGCGGGCTAGGCTTAAGGCCGGGGCACAAGTGCGGGCTAGGCTTAAGGCCGGGGCACAAGTGCAGGCTAGGCTTAAGGCCGGAGCACAAGTGCGGGCTAGGCTTAAGGCCGGGGCACAAGTGCGGGCTAGGCTTAAGGCCGGGGCACAAGTGCGGGCTAGGCTTAAGGCCGCGGCACAAGTGCGGGCTAGGCTTAAGGCCGGGGCACAAGTGCGGGCTAGGCTTAAGGCCGGGGCACAAGTGCGGGCTAGGCTTAAGGCCGGGGCACAAGTGCGGGCTAGGCTTAAGGCCGGGGCACAAGTGCGGGCTAGGCTTAAGGCCGGGGCACAAGTGCGGGCTAGGCTTAAGGCCGGGGCACAAGTGCGGGCTAGGCTTAAGGCCGGGGCACAAGTGCGGGCTAGGCTTAAGGCCGGGGCACAAGTGCGGGCTAGGCTTAAGGCCGGGGCACAAGTGCGGGCTAGGCTTAAGGCAGGGGCACAAGTGCGGGCTAGGCTTAGGGCCGGGGCACAAGTGCGGGCTAGGCTTAGGGTCGGGGCACAAGTGCGGGCTAGGCTTAGGGCCGGGGCACAAGTGCGGGCTAGGCTTAGGGCCGGGGCACAAGTGCGGGCTAGGCTTAAGGCCGGATCACAAGTGCGGGCTAGGCTTAAGGCCGGGGCACAAGTGCGGGCTAGGCTTAAGGCCGGGACACAAGTGCGGGCTAGGCTTAAGCCCGGGGCACAAGTGCGGGCTAGGCTTAAGGCCGGGGCACAAGTGCGGGCTAGGCTTAAGGCCGGGGCACAAGTGCGGGCTAGGCTTAAGGCCGGGGCACAAGTGCGGGCTAGGCTTAAGGCCGGGGCACAAGTGCGGGCTAGGCTTAAGGCCGGGGCACAAGTGCGGGCTAGGCATAAGGCAGGGGCACAAGTGCGGGCTAGGCATAAGGCAGGGGCACAAGTGCGGGCTAGGCATAAGGCAGGGGCACAAGTGCTGGCTAGGCATAAGGCAGGGGCACAAGTGCTGGCTAGGCATAAGGCAGGGGCACAAGTACAAACTAAGCATAAGGCAGAGGCACAAGTGCAAGCTAGGCATAAGGCAGGGGCACAAGTGCTGGCTAGGTATAAGGCAGGGGCACAAGTGCAAACTAAGCATAAGGCAGAGGCACAAGTGCAAGCTAGACATAAGGCAGGGGAACCTGTGCAGGCTAGGCTTAAGGCAGGGGCACAAGTGATGGCTACACATAAGGCATACGGCTAACTCTTTGCACTCTTTGCATAAAGGGATAGGCACCCTTAGGGGTGAAGAGCTAGCTTTCACCCCTCTACTCTGTACTTGGACATTTAGAACTAGTTCCTTTGTTGTACAGTGCGGAGCCACTCCATAACCCCCATGCTCCAAGCGACCAGGCACATCTTGTCTGTCCTCCGTAAATGGGTAATGCCTTCGTCCCCAATTACAGTCGTGCATGTGCATTCAGACGGGACAAGAGCGAAGAACGTAAAGCCTGCCCTGTGTGCATAACCAACATGAAGCTAAAGACAAAAAAACAATAATGCAAGGGGCTCAAAAGTGCTGGCTAGGCATAAGGCAGGGGCACAAGTGCTGGCTAGGCATAAGGCAGGGGCACAAGTGCTGACTAGGCATAAGGCAGGGGCACAGGTGCTGGCTAGGAATAAGGCAGGGGCACAAGTGCGGGCTAGGCTTAAGGCCGGGGCACAAGTGCGGGCTAGGCTTAAGGCCGGGGCACAAGTGCGGGCTAGGCTTAAGGCCGGGGCACAAGTGCGGGCTAGGCTTAAGGCCAGGGCACAAGTGCGGGCTAGGCTTAAGGCCGGGGCACAAGTGCGGGCTAGGCTTAAGGCAGGGGCACAAGTGCGGGCTAGGCTTAAGGCCGGGGCACAAGTGTGGGCTAGGCTTAAGGCCGGGGCACAAGTGCGGGCTAGGCTTAAGGCCGGGGCACAAGTGCGGGCTAGGCTTAAGGCCGGGGCACAAGTGCGGGCTAGGCTTAAGGCCGGGGCACAAGTGCGGGCTAGGCTTAAGGCCGGGGCACAAGTGCGGGCTAGGCTTAGGGCCGGGGCACAAGTGCGGGCTAGGCTTAGGGCCGGGGCACAAGTGCGGGCTCGGCTTAGGGCCGGGGCACAAGTGCGGGCTAGGCTTAAGGCCGGGGCACAAGTGCGGGCTAGGCTTAAGGCCGGGGCACAAGTGCGGGCTAGGCTTAAGGCCGGGGCACAAGTGCGGGCTAGGCTTAAGGCCGGGGCACAAGTGCGGGCTAGGCTTAAGGCCAGGGCACAAGTGCGGGCTAGGCTTAAGGCCGGGGCACAAGTGCGGGCTAGGCTTAAGGCCGGGGCACAAGTGCGGGCTAGGCTTAAGGCCGGGGCACAAGTGCGGGCTAGGCTTAAGGCCGGGGCACAAGTGCGGGCTAGGCATAAGGCAGGGGCACAAGTGCGGGCTAGGCATAAGGCAGGGGCACAAGTGCGGGCTAGGCATAAGGCAGGGGCACAAGTGCGGGCTAGGCATAAAGCAGGGGCACAAGTGCGGGCTAGGCATAAGGCCGGGGCACAAGTGCGGGCTAGGCATAAGGCCGGGGCACAAGTACAAACTAAGCATAAGGCAGAGGCACAAGTGCAAGCTAGGCATAAGGCATGGGCACAAGTGCTGGCTAGGTATATGGCAGGGGCACAAGTGCTAACTAAGCATAAGGCAGAGGCACAAGTGCAAGCTAGGCATAAGGCAGGGGCACCTGTGCAGGCTAGGCTTAAGGCAGGGGCACAAGTGATGGCTACACATAAGGCATACGGCTAACTCTTTGCACTCTTTGCATAAAGGGATAGGCACCCTTAGGGGTGAAGAGCTAGCTTTCACCCCTCTACTCTGTACTTGGACATTTAGAACTAGATCCTTTGTTGTACAGTGCGGAGCCACTCCATAACCTTCATGCTCCAAGCGACCAGGCACATCTTGTCTGTCCTCCGTAAATGGGTAATGCCTTCGTCCCCAATTACAGTCGTGCATGTGCATTCAGACGGGACAAGAGCGAAGAGCGTAAAGCCTGCCCTGTGTACATAACCAACATGAAGCTAAAGACAAAAAAACAATAATGCAAGGGGCTCAAAAGTGCTGGCTAGGCATAAGGCAGGGGCACAAATGCGGGCTAGGCATAAGGCAGGGGCACAAGTGCAGGCTAGGCATAAGGCAGGGGAACAAGTGCTGGCTAGGCATAAGGCAGGGGCACAAGTGCGGGCTAGGCATAAGGCAGGGGCACAAGTGCGGGCTAAGCATAAGGCAGGGGCACAAGTGCGGGCTAGGCATAAGGCAGGGGCACAAGTGCGGGCTAGGCATAAGGCAGGGGCACAAGTGCGGGCTAGGCATAAGGCAGGGGCACAAGTGCGGGCTAGGCATAAGGCAGGGGCACAAGTGCGGGCTAGGCATAAGGCAGGGGCACAAGTGCGGGCTAGGCATAAGGCAGGGGCACAAGTGCGGGCTGGGCATAAGGCAGGGGCACAAGTGCGGGCTGGGCATAAGGCAGGGGCACAAGTGCGGGCTGGGCTTAAGGCAGGGGCACAAGTGCCGGCTGGGCATAAGGCAGGGGCACAAGTGCGGGCTGGGCATAAGGCAGAGGCACAAGTGCGGGCTGGGCATAAGGCAGGGGCACAAGTGCGGGCTGGGCATAAGGCAGGGGCACAAGTGCGGGCTGGGCATAAGGCAGGGGCACAAGTGCGGGCTAGGCATAAGGCAGGGGCACAAGTGCGGGCTAGGCATAAGGCAGGGGCACAAGTGCGGGCTAGGCATAAGGCAGGGGCACAAGTGCGGGCTAGGCATAAGGCAGGGGCACAAGTGCGGGCTAGGCATAAGGCAGGGGCACAAGTGCGGGCTAGGCATAAGGCAGGGGCACAAGTGCGGGCTAGGCATAAGGCAGGGGCACAAGTGCGGGCTAGGCATAAGGCAGGGGCACAAGTGCGGGCTAGGCATAAGGCAGGGGCACAAGTGCGGGCTAGGTATAAGGCAGGGGCACAAGTGCGGGCTAGGCATAAGGCAGGGGCACAAGTGCGGGCTAGGCATAAGGCAGGGGCACAAGTGCGGGCTAGACATAAGGCAGGGGCACAAGTGCGGGCTAGGCATAAGGCAGGGGCACAAGTGCGGGCTAGGCATAAGGCAGGGGCACAAGTGCGGGCTAGGCATAAGGCAGGGGCACAAGTGCGGGCTAGGCATAAGGCAGGGGCACAAGTGCGGGCTAGGCATAAGGCAGGGGCACAAGTGCGGGCTAGGCATAAGGCAGGGGCACAAGTGCGGGCTAGGCATAAGGCAGGGGCACAAGTGCGGGCTAGGCATAAGGCAGGGGCACAAGTGCGGGCTAGGCATAAGGCAGGGGCACAAGTGCGGGCTAGGCATAAGGCAGGGGCACAAGTGCGGGCTAGGCATAAGGCAGGGGCACAAGTGCGGGCTAGGCATAAGGCAGGGGCACAAGTGCGGGCTAGGCATAAGGCAGGGGCACAAGTTCGGGCTAGGCATAACGCAGGGGCACAAGAGCGGGCTAGGCATAAGGCAGGGGCACAAGTGCGGGCTAGGCATAAGGCAGGGGCACAAGTGCTGGCTAGGCATAAGGCAGGGGCACAAGTGCTGGCTAGGCATAAGGCAGGGGCACAAGTGCTGGCTAGGCATAGGGCAGGGGCACAAGTGCTGGTTGGGCATAGGGCAGGGGCACAAGTGCGGGCTGGGCATAAGGCAGGGGCACAAGTGCAGGCTGGGCATAAGGCAGGGGCACAAGTGCGGGCTGGGCATAAGGCAGGGGCACAAATGCGGGCTAGGCATAAGGCAGGGGCAAAAGTGCGGGCTAGGCTTAAGGCAGGGGCACAAGTGCGGGCTAGGCATAAGGCAGGGGCACAAGTGCGGGCTAGGCATAAGGCAGGGGCACAAGTGCGGGGTAGGCATAAGGCAGGGGCACAAGTGCGGGCTAGGCATAAGGCAGGGGCACAAGTGCGGGCTAGGCATAAGGCAGGGGCACAAGTGCGGGCTAGGCATAAGGCAGGGGCACAAGTGCGGGCTAGGCATAAGGAAGGGGCACAAGTGCGGGCTAGGCATAACGCAGAGGCACAAGAGCGGGCTAGGCATAAGGCAGGGGCACAAGTGCTGGCTAGGCATAAGGCAGGGGCACAAGTGCTGACTAGGCATAAGGCAGGGGCACAAGTGCTGGCTAGGCATAAGGCAGGGGCACAAGTGCTGGCTAGGCATAGGGCAGGGGCACAAGTGCTGGCTAGGCATAGGGCAGGGGCACAAGTGCAAGCTAGGCGAAAGGAAGGGGCACAAGTGATGGCTAGGCTTAAGGCAGGGGCACAACTGTTGGCTAGGCATAAGGCAGGGGCACAAGGGCTGGTTAGGCATAAGGCTGGGGCACAAGTGCTGGCTAGGCATAAGGCAGGGGCACAAGTACAAACTAAGCATAAGGCAGAGGCACAAGTGCAAGCTAGGCATAAGGCAGGGGCACAAGTGCTGGCTAGGTATAAGGCAGGGGCACAAGTGCAAACTATGCATAAGGCAGAGGCACAAGTGCAAGCTAGGCATAAGGCAGGGGAACCTGTGCAGGCTAGGCTTAAGGCAGGGGCACAAGTGATGGCTACACATAAGGCATACGGCTAACTCTTTGCACTCTTTGCATAAAGGGATAGGCACCCTTAGGGGTGAAGAGCTAGCTTTCACCCCTCTACTCTGTACTTGGACATTTAGAACTAGATCCTTTGTTGTACAGTGCGGAGCCACTCCATCTCCCCCATGCTCCAAGCGACCAGGCACATCTTGTCTGTCCTCCGTAAATGGGTAATGCCTTCGTCCCCAATTACAGTCGTGCATGTGCATTCAGACGGGACAAGAGCGAAGAACGTAAAGCCTGCCTTGTGTGCATAACCAACATGAAGCTAAAGACAAAAAAACAATAATGCAAGGGGCTCAAAAGTGCTGGCTAGGCATAAGGCAGGGGCACAAGTGCTGACTAGGCATAAGGCAGGGGCACAAGTGCTGGCTAGGCATAAGGCAGGGGCACAAGTGCTGGCAAGGCATAAGGCAGGGGCACAAGTGCGGGATAGGCTTAAGGCCGGGGCACAAGTGCGGGCTAGGCTTAAGGCCGGGGCACAAGTGTGGGCTAGGCTTAAGGCCGGGGCACAAGTGCGGGCTAGGCTTAGGGCCGGGGCACAAGTGCGGGCTAGGCTTAAGGCCGGGGCACAAGTGCGGGCTAGGCTTAAGGCCGGGGCACAAGTGTGGGCTAGGCTTAAGGCCTGGGCACAAGTGCGGGCTAGGCTTAAGGCCGGGGCACAATTGCGGGCTAGGCTTAAGGCCGGGGCACAAGTGCGGGCTAGGCATAAGGCCGGGGCACAAGTGCGGGCTTGGCTTAAGGCCGGGGCACAAGTGCGGGCTAGGCTTAAGGCCGGGGCACAAGTGCGGGCTAGGCTTAAGGCCGGGGCACAAGTGCGGGCTAGGCTTAAGGCCGGGGCACAAGTGCGGGCTAGGCTTAAGGCCGGGGCACAAGTGCGGGCTAGGCTTAAGGCCGGGGCACAAGTGCGGGCTAGGCTTAAGGCCGGGGCACAAGTGCGGGCTAGGCTTAAGGCCGGGGCACAAGTGCGGGCTAGGCTTAAGGCCGGGGCACAAGTGCGGGCTAGGCTGAAGGCCGGGGCACAAGTGCGGGCTAGGCTTAGGGCCGGGGCACAAGTGCGGGCTAGGCTTAAGGCCGGGGCACAAGTGCGGGCTAGGCTTAAGGCCGGGCACAAGTGCGGGCTAGGCTTAGGGCCGGGGCACAAGTGCGGGCTAGGGTTAGGGCCGGGGCACAAGTGCGGGCTAGGCTTAGGGCCGGGCACAAGTGCGGGCTAGGCTTAAGGCCGGGGAACAAGTGCGGGCTAGGCTTAAGGCCGGGGCACAAGTGCGGGCTAGGCTTAAGGCCGGGGCACAAGTGCGGGCTAGGCATAAGGCAGTGGCACAAGTGCGGGCTAGGCATAAGGCAGGGGCACAAGTGCGGGCTAGGCATAAGGCAGGGGCACAAGTGCGGGCTAGGCATAAGGCAGGGGCACAAGTGCGGGCTAGGCATAAGGCAGGGGGACAAGTGCGGGCTAGGCATAAGGCAGGGGGACAAGTGCGGGCTAGGCATAAGGCAGGGGCACAAGTGCTGGCTAGGCATAAGGCAGGGGCACAAGTGCTGGCTAGGCATAAGGCAGGGGCACAAGTGCTGGCTAGGCATAAGGCAGGGGCACAAGTGCGGGCTAGGCTTAAGGACGGGGCACAAGTGCGGGCTAGGCTTAAGGCTGGGGCACAAGTGCGGGCTAGGCTTAGGGCCGGGGCACAAGTGCAGGCTAGGCTTAAGGCCGGGGCACAAGTGCGGGCTAGGCTTAAGGCCGGGGCACAAGTGCGGGCTAGGCTTAAGGCCGGGCACAAGTGCGGGCTAGGCTTAAGGCCGGGGCACAAGTGCGGGCTAGGCTTAGGGCCGGGGCACAAGTGCGGGCTAGGCTTAGGGCCGGGGCACAAGTGCGGGCTAGGCTTAAGGCCGGGGCACAAGTGCGGGCTAGGCTTAGGGCCGGGGCACAAGTGCGGGCTAGGCTTAAGGCCGGGGCACAAGTGCGGGCTAGGCTTAAGGCCGGGGCACAAGTGCGGGCTAGGCTTAAGGCCGGGGCACAAGTGCGGGCTAGGCATAAGGCAGGGGCACAAGTGCGGGCTAGGCATAAGGCAGGGGCACAAGTGCGGGCTAGGCATAAGGCAGGGGCACAAGTGCGGGCTAGGCATAAGGCAGGGGCACAAGTGCGGGCTAGGCATAAGGCAGGGGGACAAGTGCGGGCTAGGCATAAGGCAGGGGGACAAGTGCGGGCTAGGCATAAGGCAGGGGCACAAGTGCTGGCTAGGCATAAGGCAGGGGCACAAGTGCTGGCTAGGCATAAGGCAGGGGCACAAGTGCTGGCTAGGCATAAGGCAGGGGCACAAGTGCGGGCTAGGCTTAAGGCCGGGGCACAAGTGCGGGCTAGGCTTATGGCCGGGGCACAAGTGCGGGCTAGGCTTAGGGCCGGGGCACAAGTGCGGGCTAGGCTTAAGGCCGGGGCACAAGTGCGGGCTAGGCTTAAGGCCGGGGCACAAGTGCGGGCTAGGCTGAAGGCCGGGGCACAAGTGCGGGCTAGGCTTAGGGCCGGGGCACAAGTGCGGGCTAGGCTTAAGGCCGGGGCACAAGTGCGGGCTAGGCTTAAGGCCGGGGCACAAGTGCGGGCTAGGCTTAAGGCCGGGGCACAAGTGCGGGCTAGGCATAAGGCAGGGGCACAAGTGCGGGCTAGGCATAAGGCAGGGGCACAAGTGCGGGCTAGGCATAAGGCAGGGGCACAAGTGCGGGCTAGGCATAAGGCAGGGGCACAAGTGCGGGCTAGGCATAAGGCAGGGGGACAAGTGCGGGCTAGGCATAAGGCAGGGGGACAAGTGCGGGCTAGGCATAAGGCAGGGGCACAAGTGCTGGCTAGGCATAAGGCAGGGGCACAAGTGCTGGCTAGGCATAAGGCAGGGGCACAAGTGCTGGCTAGGCATAAGGCAGGGGCACAAGTGCGGGCTAGGCTTAAGGCCGGGGCACAAGTGCGGGCTAGGCTTATGGCCGGGGCACAAGTGCGGGCTAGGCTTAGGGCCGGGGCACAAGTGCGGGCTAGGCTTAAGGCCGGGGCACAAGTGCGGGCTAGGCTTAAGGCCGGGGCACAAGTGCGGGCTAGGCTGAAGGCCGGGGCACAAGTGCGGGCTAGGCTTAGGGCCGGGGCACAAGTGCGGGCTAGGCTTAAGGCCGGGGCACAAGTGCGGGCTAGGCTTAAGGCCGGGGCACAAGTGCGGGCTAGGCTTAAGGCCGGGGCACAAGTGCGGGCTAGGCATAAGGCAGGGGCACAAGTGCGGGCTAGGCATAAGGCAGGGGCACAAGTGCGGGCTAGGCATAAGGCAGGGGCACAAGTGCGGGCTAGGCATAAGGCAGGGGCACAAGTGCGGGCTAGGCATAAGGCAGGGGGACAAGTGCGGGCTAGGCATAAGGCAGGGGGACAAGTGCGGGCTAGGCATAAGGCAGGGGCACAAGTGCTGGCTAGGCATAAGGCAGGGGCACAAGTGCTGGCTAGGCATAAGGCAGGGGCACAAGTGCTGGCTAGGCATAAGGCAGGGGCACAAGTGCGGGCTAGGCTTAAGGCCGGGGCACAAGTGCGGGCTAGGCTTAAGGCTGGGGCACAAGTGCGGGCTAGGCTTAGGGCCGGGGCACAAGTGCGGGCTAGGCTTAAGGCCGGGGCACAAGTGCGGGCTAGGCTTAAGGCCGGGGCACAAGTGCGGAATAGGCTTAAGGCCGGGGCACAAGTGCGGGCTAGGCTTAAGGCCGGGGCACAAGTGCGGGCTAGGCTTAAGGCCGGGGCACAAGTGCGGGCTAGGCTTAAGGCCGGGGCACAAGTGCGGGCTAGGCTTAAGGCCGGGGCACAAGTGCGGGCTAGGCTTAAGGCCGGGGCACAAGTGCGGGCTAGGCTTTAGGCCGGGGCACAAGTGCGGGCTAGGCTTAAGGCCGGGGCACAAGTGCGGGCTAGGCATAAGGCAGGGGCACAAGTGCGGGCTAGGCATAAGGCCGGGGCACAAGTGCGGGCTAGGCATAAGGCAGGGGCACAAGTGCGGGCTAGGCATAAGGCAGGGGCACAAGTGCGGGCTAGGCATAAGGCAGGGGTACAAGTGCGGGCTAGGCATAAGGCCGGGGCACAAGTGCGGGCTAGGCATAAGGCAGGGGCACAAGTACAAACTAAGCATAAGGCAGGGCACAAGTGCAAGCTAGGCATAAGGCATGGGCACAAGTGCTGGCTAGGTATAAAGCAGTGGCACAAGTGCTAACTAAGCATAAGGCAGAGGCACAAGTGCAAGCTAGGCATAAGGCAGGGGCACCTGTGCAGGCTAGGCTTAAGGCAGGGGCGCAAGTGATGGCTACACATAAGGCATACGGCTAACTCTCTGCACTCTTTGCATAAAGGGATAGGCACCCTTAGGGGTGAAGAGCTAGCTTTCACCCCTTTACTCTGTACTTGGACATTTAGAACTAGATCCTTTGTTGTACAGTGCGGAGCCACTCCATAACCTTCATGCTCCAAGCGACCAGGCACATCTTGTCTGTCCTCCGTAAATGGGTAATGTCTTCGTCCCAATTACAGTCGTGCATGTGCATTCAGACGGGACAAGAGCGAAGAGCGTAAAGCCTGCCCTGTGTGCATAACCAACATGAAGCTAAAGACAAAAAAACAATAATGCAAGGGGCTCAAAAGTGCTGGCTAGGCATAAGGCAGGGGCACAAATGCGGGCTAGGCATAAGGCAGGGGCACAAGTGCGGGCTAGGCATAAGGCAGGGGAACAAGTGCTGGCTAGGCATAAGGCAGGGGCACAAGTGCGGGCTAGGCATAAGGCAGGGGCACAAGTGCTGGCTAGGCATAGGGCAGGGGCACAAGTGCTGGCTAGGCATAGGGCAGGGGCACAAGTGCGGGCTAGGCTTAAGGCCGGGGCACAAGTGCGGGCTAGGCATAAGGCAGGGGCACAAGTGCGGGCTAGGCATAAGGCAGGGGCACAAGTGCGGGCTAGGCATAAGGCAGGGGCACAAGTGCGGGCTAGGCATAAGGCAGGGGCACAAGTGCGGGCTAGGCATAAGGCAGGGGCACAAGTGCGGGCTAGGCATAAGGCAGGGGGACAAGTGCGGGCTAGGCATAAGGCAGGGGGACAAGTGCGGGCTAGGCATAAGGCAGGGGCACAAGTGCTGGCTAGGCATAAGGCAGAGGCACAAGTGCTGGCTAGGCATAAGGCAGGGGCACAAGTGCTGGCTAGGCATAAGGCAGGGGCACAAGTGCGGGCTAGGCTTAAGGCCGGGGCACAAGTGCGGGCTAGGCTTAAGGCCGGGGCACAAGTGCGGGCTAGGCTTAGGGCCGGGGCACAAGTGCGGGCTAGGCTTAAGGCCGGGGCACAAGTGCGGACTAGGCTTAAGGCCGGGGCACAAGTGCGGGCTAGGCTTAAGGCCGGGGCACAAGTGCGGGCTAGGCTTAAGGCCGGGGCACAAGTGCGGGCTAGGCTTAAGGCCGTGGCACAAGTGCGGGCTAGGCATAAGGCCGGGGCACAAGTGTGGGCTAGGCTTAAGGCCAGGGCACAAGTGCGGGCTAGGCTTAAGGCCGGGGCACAAGTGCGGGCTAGGCTTAAGGCCGGGGCACAAGTGCGGGCTAGGCTTAAGGCCGGGGCACAAGTGCGGGCTAGGCTTAAGGCCGGGGCACAAGTGCGGGCTAGGCTTAAGGCCGGGGCACAAGTGCGGGCTAGGCTTAAGGCCGGGGTACAAGTGCGGGCTAGGCATACGGCAGGGGCACAAGTGCTGGCTAGGCATAAGGCAGGGGCACAAGTGCGGGCTAGGCATAAGGGAGGTGCACAAGTGCTGGCTAGGCATAAGGCAGGGGCACAAGTGCTGGCTAGGCATAAGGCAGGGGCACAAGTGCTGGCTAGGCATAAGGCAGGGGCACAAGTGCGGGCTAGGCATAAGGCAGGGGCACAAGTGCGGGCTAGGCATAAAGCAGGGGCACAAGTGCGGGCTAGGCATAAGGCAGGGGCACAAGTGCGGGCTAGGCATAAGGCAGGGGCACAAGTGCTGGCTAGGCATAAGGCAGGGGCTCCAAAGTGCTGGCTAGGCATAAGGCAGGGGCACAAGTGCTGGCTAGGCATAAGGCAGGGGCACAAGTGCTGGCTAGGCATAAGGCAGGGGCACAAGTGCTGGCTAGGCATAAGGCAGGGGCACAAGTGCGGGCTAGGCATAAGGCAGGGGCACAAGTGCGGGCTAGGCATAAGGCAGGGGCACAAGTGCGGGCTAGGCATAAGGCAGGGGAACAAGTGCGGGCTAGGCATAAGGCAGGGGCACAAGTGCTAGCTAGGCATAGGGCAGGGGCACAAGTGCAAGCTAGGCGAAAGGCAGGGGCACAAGTGATGGCTAGGCGTAAGGCAGGGGAACAAGTGCAAACTAAGCATAAGGCAGAGGCACAAGTGCAAGCTAGGCATAAGGCAGGGGCACAAGTGCTGGCTAGGTATAAGGCAGGGGCACAAGTGCAAACTAAGCATAAGGCAGAGGCACAACTGCAAGCTAGGCATAAGGCAGGGGCACCTGTGCAGGCTAGGCTTAAGGCAGGGGCACAAGTGATGGCTACACATAAGGCATACGGCTAACTCTTTGCACTCTTTGCATAAAGGGATAGGCACCCTTAGGGTTGAAGAGCTAGCTTTCACCCCTCTACTCTGTACTTGGACATTTAGAACTAGATCCTTTGTTGTACAGTGCGGAGCCACTCCATAACCCCCATGCTCCAAGCGACCAGGCACATCTTGTCTGTCCTCCGTAAATGGGTAATGCCTTCGTCCCCAATTACAGTCGTGCATGTGCATTCAGACGGGACAAGAGCGAAGAGCGTAAAGCCTGCCCTGTGTGCATAACCAACATGAAGCTAAAGACAAAAAAACAATAATGCAAGGGGCTCCAAAGTGCGGGCTAGGCATAAGGCAGGGGCACAAGTGCGGGCTTGGCATAAGGCAGGGGCACAAGTGCTGGCTAGGCATAAGGCAGGGGCTCCAAAGTGCTGGCTAGGCATAAGGCAGGGGCACAAGTGCTGGCTAGGCATAAGGCAGGGGCACAAGTGCTGGCTAGGCATAAGGCAGGGGCACAAGTGCTGGCTAGGCATAAGGCAGGGGCACAAGTGCGGGCTAGGCATAAGGCAGGGGCACAAGTGCGGGCTAGGCATAAAGGCAGGGGCACAAGTGCGGGCTAGGCATAAGGCAGGGGCACAAGTGCGGGCTAGGCATAAGGCAGGGGCACAAGTGCGGGCTAGGCATAAGGCAGGGGCACAAGTGCGGGCTAGGCATAAGGGAGGGGCACAAGTGCTGGCTAGGCATAAGGCAGGGGCACAAGTGCTGGCTAGGCATAAGGCAGGGGCACAAGTGCTGGCTAGGCATAAGGCAGGGGCACAAGTGCGGGCTAGGCATAAGGCAGGGGCACAAGTGCGGGCTAGGCATAATGCAGGGGCACAAGTGCGGGCTAGGCATAAGGCAGGGGCACAAGTGCGGGCTAGGCATAAGGCAGGGGCACAAGTGCTGGCTAGGCATAAGGCAGGGGCACCAAAGTGCTGGCTAGGCATAAGGCAGGGGCACAAGTGTTGGCTAGGCATAAGGCAGGGGCACAAGTGCTGGCTAGGCATAAGGCAGGGGCACTAGTGCTGGCTAGGCATAAGGCAGGGGCACAAGTGCTGGCTAGGAATAAGGCAGGGGCACAAGTGCGGGCTAGGCATAAGGCAGGGGCACAAGTGCGGGCTAGGCATAAGGCAGGGGCACAAGTGCGGGCTAGGCATAAGGCAGGGGCACAAGTGCGGGCTAGGCATAAGGCCGGGGCACAAGTGCGGGCTAGGCATAAGGCAGTGGCACAAGTGCGGGCTAGGCATAAGGCCGGGGAACAAGTGCGGGCTAGGCTTAAGGCCGAGGCACAAGTGCGGGCTAGGCTTAAGGCCGGGGCACAAGTGCGGGCTAGGCTTAAGGCCGGGGCACAAGTGCGGGCTAGGCTTAAGGCCGGGGCACAAGTGCGGGCTAGGCTTAAGGCCGGGGCACAAGTGCGGGCTAGGCTTAAGGCCGGGGCACAAGTGCGGGCTAGGCTTAAGGCCGGGGCACAAGTGCGGGCTAGGCTTAAGGCCGGGGCACAAGTGCGGGCTAGGCTTAAGGCCGGGGCACAAGTGCGGGCTAGGCTTAAGGCCGGGGCACAAGTGCGGGCTAGGCTTAAGGCCGGGGCACAAGTGCGGGCTAGGCTTAAGGCCGGGGCACAAGTGCGGGCTAGGCTTAAGGCCGGTGCACAAGTGCGGGCTAGGCTTAAGGCCGGGGCACAAGTGCGGGCTAGGCTTAAGGCCGGGGCACAAGTGCGGGCTAGGCTTAAGGCCGGGGCACAAGTGCGGGCTAGGCTTAAGGCCGGGGCACAAGTGCGGGCTAGGCTTAAGGCCGGGGCACAAGTGCGGGCTAGGCTTAAGGCCGGGGCACAAGTGCGGGCTAGGCTTAAGGCCGGGGCACAAGTGCGGGCTAGGCTTAAGGCCGGGGCACAAGTGCGGGCTAGGCTTAAGGCCGGGGAACAAGTGCGGGCTAGGCTTAAGGCCGGGGCACAAGTGCGGGCTAGGCTTAAGGCCGGGGCACAAGTGCGGGCTAGGCTTAAGGCCGGGGCACAAGTGCGGGCTAGGCTTAAGGCCGGGGCACAAGTGCTGGCTAGGCATAAGGCAGGGGCACAAGTGCGGGCTAGGCTTAAGGCCGGGGCACAAGTGCGGGCTAGGCTTAAGGCCGGGGCACAAGTGCGGGCTAGGCTTAAGGCCGGGGCACAAGTGCTGGCTAGGCATAAGGCAGAGGCACAAGTGCTGGCTAGGCATAAGGCAGGGACACAAGTGCTGGCTAGGCATAGGGCAGGGGCACAAGTGCTGGCTAGGCATAGGGCAGGGGCACAAGTGCTGGCTAGGCATAGGGCAGGGGCACAAGTGCTGGCTAGGCTTAAGGCCGGGGCACAAGTGCGGGCTAGGCTTAAGGCCGGGGAACAAGTGCGGGCTAGGCTTAAGGCCGGGGCACAAGTGCGGGCTAGGCTTAAGGCCGGGGCACAAGTGCTGGCTAGGCATAAGGCAGGGGCACAAGTGCTGGCTAGGCATAGGGCAGGGGCACAAGTGCTGGCTAGGCTTAAGGCCGGGGCACAAGTGCGGGCTAGGCTTAAGGCCGGGGAACAAGTGCGGGCTAGGCTTAAGGCCGGGGCACAAGTGCGGGCTAGGCTTAAGGCCGGGGCACAAGTGCGGGCTAGGCTTAAGGCCGGGGCACAAGTGCGGGCTAGGCTTAAGGCCGGGGCACAAGTGCTGGCTAGGCATAAGGCAGGGGCACAAGTGCGGGCTAGGCTTAAGGCCGGGGCACAAGTGCGGGCTAGGCTTAAGGCCGGGGCACAAGTGCGGGCTAGGCTTAAGGCCGGGGCACAAGTGCTGGCTAGGCATAAGGCAGAGGCACAAGTGCTGGCTAGGCATAAGGCAGGGGCACAAGTGCTGGCTAGGCATAGGGCAGGGGCACAAGTGCTGGCTAGGCATAGGGCAGGGGCACAAGTGCTGGCTAGGCATAGGGCAGGGTCACAAGTGCTGGCTAGGCATAGGGCAGGGGCATAAGTGCTAGCTAGGCATAGGGCAGGGGCACAAGTGCAAGCTAGACGAAAGGCAGGGGCACAAGTGATGGCTAGGCGAAAGGCAGGGGCACAAGTGATGGCTAGGCGTAAGGCAGGGGCACAAGTGCTGGCTAGGCTTAAGGCAGGGGCACAAGGGCTGGTTAGGCATAAGACAGGGGCACAAGTGCTGGCTAGGCATAAGGCAGGGGCACAAGTGCAAACTAAGCATAAGGCAGAGGCACAAGTGCAAGCTAGGCATAAGGCAGGGGCACAAGTGCTGGCTAGGTATAAGGCAGGGGCACAAGTGCAAACTAAGCATAAGGCAGAGGCACAAGTGCAAGCTAGGCATAAGGCAGGGGCACCTGTGCAGGCTAGGCTTAAGGCAGGGGCACAAGTGATGGCTACACATAAGGCATACGGCTAACTCTTTGCTCTCTTTGCATAAAGGGATAGGCACCCTTAGGGGTGAAGAGCTAGCTTTCACCCCTCTACTCTGTACTTGGACATTTAGAACTAGATCCTTTGTTGTACAGTGCGGAGCCACTCCATAACCCCCATGCTCCAAGCGACCATGCACATCTTGTCTGTCCTCCGTAAATGGGTAATGCCTTCTTCCCCAATTACAGTCGAGCATGTGCATTCAGACGGGACAAGAGCGAAGAGCGTAAAGCCTGCCCTGTGTGCATAACCAACATGAAGCTAAAGACAAAAAAACAATAATGCAAGGGGCTCCAAAGTGCTGGCTAGGCATAAGGCAGGGGCACAAGTGCGGGCTAGGCTTAAGGCCGGGGCACAAGTGCTGGCTAGGCATAAGGCAGAGGCACAAGTGCTGGCTAGGCATAAGGCAGGGGCACAAGTGCTGGCTAGGCATAGGGCAGGGGCACAAGTGCTGGCTAGGCATAGGGCAGGGGCACAAGTGCTGGCTAGGCATAGGGCAGGGTCACAAGTGTTGGCTAGGCATAGGGCAGGGGCACAAGTGCTAGCTAGGCATAGGGCAGGGGCACAAGTGCAAGCTAGGCGAAAGGCAGGGGCACAAGTGATGGCTAGGCGAAAGGCAGGGGCACAAGTGATGGCTAGGCGTAAGGCAGGGGCACAAGTGCTGGCTAGGCATAAGGCAGGGGCACAAGTGCTGGCTAGGCATAAGGCAGGGGCACAAGTGCTGGCTAGGCATAAGGCAGGGGCACAAGTGCTGGCTAGGTATAGGGCAGGGGCACAAGTGCTGGCTAGGCATAGGGCAGGGGCACAAGTGCTGGCTAGGCATAGGGCAGAGGCACAAGTGCTAGCTAGGCATAGGGCAGGGGCACAAGTGCTAGCTAGGCATAGGGCAGGGGCACAAGTGCAAGCTAGGCGAAAGGCAGGGGCACAAGTGATGGCTAGGCGTAAGGCAGGGGCACAAGTGCAAACTAAGCATAAGGCAGAGGCACAAGTGCAAGCTAGGCATAAGGCAGGGGCACAAGTGCTGGTTAGGTATAAGGCAGGGGCACAAGTGCAAACTAAGCATAAGGCAGAGGCACAAGTGCAAGCTAGGCATAAGGCAGGGGCACCTGTGCAGGCTAGGCTTAAGGCAGGGGCACAAGTGATGGCTACACATAAGGCATACGGCTAACTCTTTGCACTCTTTGCATAAAGGGATAGGCACCCTTAGGGGTGAAGAGCTAGCTTTCACCCCTCTACTCTGTACTTGGACATTTAGAACTAGATCCTTTGTTGTACAGTGCGGAGCCACTCCATAACCCCCATGCTCCAAGCGACCAGGCACATCTTGTCTGTCCTCCGTAAATGGGTAATGCCTTCGTCCCCAATTACAGTCATGCATGTGCATTCAGACGGGACAAGAGCGAAGAGCGTAAAGCCTGCCCTGTGTGCATAACCAACATGAAGCTAAAGACAAAAAAACAATAATGCAAGGGGCTCCAAAGTGCTGGCTGGGCATAAGGCAGGGGCACAAGTGCTGGCTAGGCATAAGGCAGGGGCACAAGTGCTGGCTAGGCATAAGGCAGGGGCACAAGTGCTGGCTAGGCATAAGGCAGGGGCACAAGTGCTGGCTAGGCATAAGGCAGGGGCACAAGTGCGGGCTAGGCATAAGGCAGGGGCACAAGTGCGGGCTAGGCATAAGGCAGTGGCACAAGTGCGGGCTAGGCATAAGGCAGGGGCACAAGTGCGGGCTAGGCATAAGGCAGGGGCATAAGTGTGGGCTAGGCATAAGGCAGGGGCACAAGTGCGGGCTACGCATAAGGCAGGGGCACAAGTGCGGGCTAGGCATAAGGGAGGGGCACAAGTGCTGGCTAGGCATAAGGCAGGGGCACAAGTGCTGGCTAGGCATAAGGCAGGGGCACAAGTGCTGGCTAGGCATAAGGGAGGGGCACAAGTGCGGGCTAGGCATAAGGCAGGGGCACAAGTGCGGGCTAGGCATAAAGCAGGGACACAAGTGCGGGCTAGGCATAAGGCAGGGGCACAAGTGCGGGCTTGGCATAAGGCAGGGGCACAAGTGCTGGCTAGGCATAAGGCAGGGGCTCCAAAGTGCTGGCTAGGCATATGGCAGGGGCACAAGTGCTGGCTAGGCATAAGGCAGGGGCACAAGTGCTGGCTAGGCATAAGGCAGGGGCACAAGTGCTGGCTAGGCATAAGGCAGGGGCACAAGTGCGGGCTAGGCATAAGGCAGGGGCACAAGTGCGGGCTAGGCATAAGGCAGGGGCACAAGTGCGGGCTAGGCATAAGGCAGGGGCACAAGTGCGGGCTAGGCATAAGGCAGGGGCACAAGTGCGGGCTAGGCATAAGGCAGGGGCACAAGTGCTAGCTAGGCATAGGGCAGGGGCACAAGTGCAAGCTAGGCGAAAGGCAGGGGCACAAGTGATGGCTAGGCATAAGGCAGGGGCACAAGTGCAAACTAAGCATAAGGCAGAGGCACAAGTGCAAGCTAGGCATAAGGCAGGGGCACAAGTGCTGGCTAGGTATAAGGCAGGGGCACAAGTGCAAACTAAGCATAAGGCAGAGGCACAAGTGCAAGCTAGGCATAAGGCAGGGGCACCTGTGCAGGCTAGGCTTAAGGCAGGGGCACAAGTGATGGCTACACATAAGGCATACGGCTAACTCTTTGCACTCTTTGCATAAAGGGATAGGCACCCTTAGGGGTGAAGAGCTAGCTTTCACCCCTCTACTCTGTACTTGGACATTTAGAACTAGATCCTTTGTTGTACAGTGCGGAGCCACTCCATAACCCCCATGCTCCAAGCGACCAGGCACATCTTGTCTGTCCTCCGTAAATGGGTAATGCCTTCGTCCCCAATTACAGTCGTGCATGTGCATTCAGACGGGACAAGAGCGAAGAGCGTAAAGCCTGCCCTGTGTGCATAACCAACATGAAGCTAAAGACAAAAAAACAATAATGCAAGGGGCTCCAAAGTGCTGGCTAGGCATAAGGCAGGGGCACAAGTGCTGGCTAGGCATAAGGGAGGGGCACAAGTGCTGGCTAGGCATAAGGCAGGGGCACAAGTGCTGGCTAGGCATAAGGCAGGGGCACAAGTGCTGGCTAGGCATAAGGCAGGGGCACAAGTGCGGGCTAGGCATAAGGCAGGGGCACAAGTGCGGGCTAGGCATAAAGCAGGGGCACAAGTGCGGGCTAGGCATAAGGCAGGGGCACAAGTGCGGGCTAGGCATAAGGCAGGGGCACAAGTGCTGGCTAGGCATAAGGCAGGGGCTCCAAAGTGCTGGCTAGGCATAAGGCAGGGGCACAAGTGCTGGCTAGGCATAAGGCAGGGGCACAAGTGCTGGCTAGGCATAAGGCAGGGGCACAAGTGCTGGCTAGGCATAAGGCAGGGGCACAAGTGCGGGCTAGGCATAAGGCAGGGGCACAAGTGCGGGCTAGGCATAAGGCAGGGGCACAAGTGCGGGCTAGGCATAAGGCAGGGGCACAAGTGCGGGCTAGACATAAGGCAGGGGCACAAGTGCGGGCTAGGCATAAGGCAGGGGCACAAGTGCGGGCTAGGCATAAGGCCGGGGCACAAGTGCGGGCTAGGCATAAGGCAGTGGCACAAGTGCGGGCTAGGCATAAGGCCGGGGAACAATTGCGGGCTAGGCTTAAGGCCGGGGCACAAGTGCGGGCTAGGCTTAAGGCCGGGGCACAAGTGCGGGCTAGGCTTAAGGCCGGGGCACAAGTGCGGGCTAGGCTTAAGGCCGGGGCACAAGTGCGGGCTAGGCTTAAGGCCGGGGCACAAGTGCGAGCTAGGCTTAAGGCCGGGGCACAAGTGCGGGCTAGGCTTAAGGCCGGGGCACAAGTGCGGGCTAGGCTTAAGGCCGGGGCACAAGTGCGGGCTAGGCTTAAGGCCGGGGCACAAGTGCGGGCTAGGCTTAAGGCCGGGGCACAAGTGCGGGCTAGGCTTAAGGCCGGGGCACAAGTGCGGGCTAGGCTTAAGGCCGGGGCACAAGTGCGGGCTAGGCTTAAGGCCGGGGCACAAGTGCGGGCTAGGCTTAAGGCCGGGGCACAAGTGCGGGCTAGGCTTAAGGCCGGGGCACAAGTGCTGGCTAGGCATAAGGCAGGGGCACAAGTGCGGGCTAGGCTTAAGGCCGGGGCACAAGTGCGGGCTAGGCTTAAGGCCGGGGCACAAGTGCGGGCTAGGCTTAAGGCCGGGGCACAAGTGCTGGCTAGGCATAAGGCAGAGGCACAAGTGCTGGCTAGGCATAAGGCAGGGGCACAAGTGCTGGCTAGGCATAGGGCAGGGGCACAAGTGCTGGCTAGGCATAGGGCAGGGGCACAAGTGCTGGCTAGGCATAGGGCAGGGTCACAAGTGCTGGCTAGGCATAGGGCAGGGGCACAAGTGCTAGCTAGGCATAGGGCAGGGGCACAAGTGCAAGCTAGGCGAAAGGCAGGGGCACAAGTGATGGCTAGGCGAAAGGCAGGGGCACAAGTGATGGCTAGGCGTAAGGCAGGGGCACGAGTGCTGGCTAGGCTTAAGGCAGGGGCACAAGGGCTGGTTAGGCATAAGGCAGGGGCACAAGTGCTGGCTATGCATATGGCAGGGGCACAAGTGCAAACTAAGCATAAGGCAGAGGCACAAGTGCAAGCTAGGCATAAGGCAGGGGCACAAGTGCTGGCTAGGTATAAGGCAGGGGCACAAGTGCAAACTAAGCATAAGGCAGAGGCACAAGTGCAAGCTAGGCATAAGGCAGGGGCACCTGTGCAGGCTAGGCTTAAGGCAGGGGCACAAGTGATGGCTACACATAAGGCATACGGCTAACTCTTTGCACTCTTTACATAAAGGGATAGGCACCCTTAGGGGTGAAGAGCTAGCTTTCACCCCTCTACTCTGTACTTGGACATTTAGAACTAGATCCTTTGTTGTACAGTGCGGAGCCACTCCATAACCCCCATGCTCCAAGCGACCAGGCACATCTTGTCTGTCCTCCGTAAATGGGTAATGCCTTCTTCCCCAATTACAGTCGAGCATGTGCATTTAGACGGGACAAGAGCGAAGAGCGTAAAGCCTGCCCTGTGTGCATAACCAACATGAAGCTAAAGACAAAAAAAACAATAATGCAAGGGGCTCCAAAGTGCTGGCTAGGCATAAGGCAGGGGCACAAGTGCGGGCTAGGCTTAAGGCTGGGGCACAAGTGCTGGCTAGGCATAAGGCAGAGGCACAAGTGCTGGCTAGGCATAAGGCAGGGGCACAAGTGCTGGCTAGGCATAGGGCAGGGGCACAAGTGCTGGCTAGGCATAGGGCAGGGGCAAATGTGCTGGCTAGGCATAGGGCAGGGTCACAAGTGCTGGGTAGGCATAGGGCAGGGGCACAAGTGCTAGCTAGGCATAGGGCAGGGGCACAAGTGCAAGCTAGGCGAAAGGCAGGGGCACAAGTGATGGCTAGGCGAAAGGCAGGGGCACAAGTGATGGCTAGGCGTAAGGCAGGGGCACAAGTGCTGGCTAGGCTTAAGGCAGGGGCACAAGGGCTGGTTAGGCATAAGGCAGGGGCACAAGTGCTGGCTAGGCATAAGGCAGGGGCACAAGTGCAAACTAAGCATAAGGCAGAGGCACAAGTGCAAGCTAGGCATAAGGCAGGGGCACAAGTGCTGGCTAGGTATAAGGCAGGGGCACAAGTGCAAACTAAGCATAAGGCAGAGGCACAAGTGCAAGCTAGGCATAAGGCAGGGGCACCTGTGCAGGCTAGGCTTAAGGCAGGGGCACAAGTGATGGCTACACATAAGGCATACGGCTAACTCTTTGCACTCTTTGCATAAAGGGATAGGCACCCTTAGGGGTGAAGAGCTAGCTTTCACCCCTCTACTCTGTACTTGGACATTTAGAACTAGATCCTTTGTTGTACAGTGCAGAGCCACTCCATAACCCCCATGCTCCAAGCGACCAGGCGCATCTTGTCTGTCCTCCGTAAATGGGTAATGCCTTCTTCCCCAATTACAGTCGAGCATGTGCATTCAGACGGGACAAGAGCGAAGAGCGTAAAGCCTGCCCTGTGTGCATAACCAACATGAAGCTAAAGACAAAAAAACAATAATGCAAGGGGCTCCAAAGTGCTGGCTAGGCATAAGGCAGGGGCACAAGTGCTGGCTAGGCATAAGGCAGGGGCACAAGTGCTGGCTAGGCATAAGGCAGGGGCACAAGTGCTGGCTAGGCATAAGGCAGGGGCACAAGTGCTGGCTAGGCATAAGGCAGGGGCACAAGTGCGGGCTAGGCATAAGGCAGGGGCACAAGTGCGGGCTAGGCATAAGGCAGGGGCACAAGTGCGGGCTAGGCATAAGGCAGGGGCACAAGTGCTGGCTAGGCTTAAGGCCGGGAGCACAAGTGTGGGCTAGGCTTAAGGCCGGGGCACAAGTGCGGGCTAGGCTTAAGGCCGGGGCACAAGTGCGGGCTAGGCTTAAGGCCGGGGCACAAGTGCGTGCTAGGCTTAAGGCCGGGGCACAAGTGCGGGCTAGGCTTAAGGCCAGGGCACAAGTGCGGGCTAGGCTTAAGGCCGGGGCACAAGTGCGGGCTAGGCTTAAGGCCAGGGCACAAGTGCGGGCTAGGCTTAAGGCCGGGGCACAAGTGCTGGCTAGGCATAAGGCAGGGGCACAAGTGCTGGCTAGGCATAGGGCAGGGGCACAAGTGCTGGCTAGGCTTAAGGCCGGGGCACAAGTGCGGGCTAGGCTTAAGGCCGGGGAACAAGTGCGGGCTAGGCTTAAGGCCGGGGCACAAGTGCGGGCTAGGCTTAAGGCCGGGGCACAAGTGCGGGCTAGGCTTAAGGCCGGGGCACAAGTGCGGGCTAGGCTTAAGGCCGGGGCACAAGTGCTGGCTAGGCATAAGGCAGGGGCACAAGTGCTGGCTAGGCATAGGGCAGGGGCACAAGTGCTGGCTAGGCTTAAGGCCGGGGCACAAGTGCGGGCTAGGCTTAAGGCCGGGGAACAAGTGCGGGCTAGGCTTAAGGCCGGGGCACAAGTGCGGGCTAGGCTTAAGGCCGGGGCACAAGTGCGGGCTAGGCTTAAGGCCGGGGCACAAGTGCGGGCTAGGCTTAAGGCCGGGGCACAAGTGCTGGCTAGGCATAAGGCAGGGGCACAAGTGCGGGCTAGGCTTAAGGCCGGGGCACAAGTGCGGGCTAGGCTTAAGGCCGGGGCACAAGTGCGGGCTAGGCTTAAGGCCGGGGCACAAGTGCTGGCTAGGCATAAGGCAGAGGCACAAGTGCTGGCTAGGCATAAGGCAGGGGCACAAGTGCTGGCTAGGCATAGGGCAGGGGCACAAGTGCTGGCTAGGCATAGGGCAGGGGCACAAGTGCTGGCTAGGCATAGGGCAGGGTCACAAGTGCTGGCTAGGCATAGGGCAGGGGCATAAGTGCTAGCTAGGCATAGGGCAGGGGCACAAGTGCAAGCTAGACGAAAGGCAGGGGCACAAGTGATGGCTAGGCGAAAGGCAGGGGCACAAGTGATGGCTAGGCGTAAGGCAGGGGCACAAGTGCTGGCTAGGCTTAAGGCAGGGGCACAAGGGCTGGTTAGGCATAAGACAGGGGCACAAGTGCTGGCTAGGCATAAGGCAGGGGCACAAGTGCAAACTAAGCATAAGGCAGAGGCACAAGTGCAAGCTAGGCATAAGGCAGGGGCACAAGTGCTGGCTAGGTATAAGGCAGGGGCACAAGTGCAAACTAAGCATAAGGCAGAGGCACAAGTGCAAGCTAGGCATAAGGCAGGGGCACCTGTGCAGGCTAGGCTTAAGGCAGGGGCACAAGTGATGGCTACACATAAGGCATACGGCTAACTCTTTGCTCTCTTTGCATAAAGGGATAGGCACCCTTAGGGGTGAAGAGCTAGCTTTCACCCCTCTACTCTGTACTTGGACATTTAGAACTAGATCCTTTGTTGTACAGTGCGGAGCCACTCCATAACCCCCATGCTCCAAGCGACCATGCACATCTTGTCTGTCCTCCGTAAATGGGTAATGCCTTCTTCCCCAATTACAGTCGAGCATGTGCATTCAGACGGGACAAGAGCGAAGAGCGTAAAGCCTGCCCTGTGTGCATAACCAACATGAAGCTAAAGACAAAAAAACAATAATGCAAGGGGCTCCAAAGTGCTGGCTAGGCATAAGGCAGGGGCACAAGTGCGGGCTAGGCTTAAGGCCGGGGCACAAGTGCTGGCTAGGCATAAGGCAGAGGCACAAGTGCTGGCTAGGCATAAGGCAGGGGCACAAGTGCTGGCTAGGCATAGGGCAGGGGCACAAGTGCTGGCTAGGCATAGGGCAGGGGCACAAGTGCTGGCTAGGCATAGGGCAGGGTCACAAGTGTTGGCTAGGCATAGGGCAGGGGCACAAGTGCTAGCTAGGCATAGGGCAGGGGCACAAGTGCAAGCTAGGCGAAAGGCAGGGGCACAAGTGATGGCTAGGCGAAAGGCAGGGGCACAAGTGATGGCTAGGCGTAAGGCAGGGGCACAAGTGCTGGCTAGGCATAAGGCAGGGGCACAAGTGCTGGCTAGGCATAAGGCAGGGGCACAAGTGCTGGCTAGGCATAAGGCAGGGGCACAAGTGCTGGCTAGGTATAGGGCAGGGGCACAAGTGCTGGCTAGGCATAGGGCAGGGGCACAAGTGCTGGCTAGGCATAGGGCAGAGGCACAAGTGCTAGCTAGGCATAGGGCAGGGGCACAAGTGCTAGCTAGGCATAGGGCAGGGGCACAAGTGCAAGCTAGGCGAAAGGCAGGGGCACAAGTGATGGCTAGGCGTAAGGCAGGGGCACAAGTGCAAACTAAGCATAAGGCAGAGGCACAAGTGCAAGCTAGGCATAAGGCAGGGGCACAAGTGCTGGTTAGGTATAAGGCAGGGGCACAAGTGCAAACTAAGCATAAGGCAGAGGCACAAGTGCAAGCTAGGCATAAGGCAGGGGCACCTGTGCAGGCTAGGCTTAAGGCAGGGGCACAAGTGATGGCTACACATAAGGCATACGGCTAACTCTTTGCACTCTTTGCATAAAGGGATAGGCACCCTTAGGGGTGAAGAGCTAGCTTTCACCCCTCTACTCTGTACTTGGACATTTAGAACTAGATCCTTTGTTGTACAGTGCGGAGCCACTCCATAACCCCCATGCTCCAAGCGACCAGGCACATCTTGTCTGTCCTCCGTAAATGGGTAATGCCTTCGTCCCCAATTACAGTCATGCATGTGCATTCAGACGGGACAAGAGCGAAGAGCGTAAAGCCTGCCCTGTGTGCATAACCAACATGAAGCTAAAGACAAAAAAACAATAATGCAAGGGGCTCCAAAGTGCTGGCTGGGCATAAGGCAGGGGCACAAGTGCTGGCTAGGCATAAGGCAGGGGCACAAGTGCTGGCTAGGCATAAGGCAGGGGCACAAGTGCTGGCTAGGCATAAGGCAGGGGCACAAGTGCTGGCTAGGCATAAGGCAGGGGCACAAGTGCGGGCTAGGCATAAGGCAGGGGCACAAGTGCGGGCTAGGCATAAGGCAGTGGCACAAGTGCGGGCTAGGCATAAGGCAGGGGCACAAGTGCGGGCTAGGCATAAGGCAGGGGCATAAGTGTGGGCTAGGCATAAGGCAGGGGCACAAGTGCGGGCTACGCATAAGGCAGGGGCACAAGTGCGGGCTAGGCATAAGGGAGGGGCACAAGTGCTGGCTAGGCATAAGGCAGGGGCACAAGTGCTGGCTAGGCATAAGGCAGGGGCACAAGTGCTGGCTAGGCATAAGGGAGGGGCACAAGTTCGGGCTAGGCATAAGGCAGGGGCACAAGTGCGGGCTAGGCATAAAGCAGGGGCACAAGTGCGGGCTAGGCATAAGGCAGGGGCACAAGTGCGGGCTTGGCATAAGGCAGGGGCACAAGTGCTGGCTAGGCATAAGGCAGGGGCTCCAAAGTGCTGGCTAGGCATATGGCAGGGGCACAAGTGCTGGCTAGGCATAAGGCAGGGGCACAAGTGCTGGCTAGGCATAAGGCAGGGGCACAAGTGCTGGCTAGGCATAAGGCAGGGGCACAAGTGCGGGCTAGGCATAAGGCAGGGGCACAAGTGCGGGCTAGGCATAAGGCAGGGGCACAAGTGCGGGCTAGGCATAAGGCAGGGGCACAAGTGCGGGCTAGGCATAAGGCAGGGGCACAAGTGCGGGCTAGGCATAAGGCAGGGGCACAAGTGCTAGCTAGGCATAGGGCAGGGGCACAAGTGCAAGCTAGGCGAAAGGCAGGGGCACAAGTGATGGCTAGGCATAAGGCAGGGGCACAAGTGCAAACTAAGCATAAGGCAGAGGCACAAGTGCAAGCTAGGCATAAGGCAGGGGCACAAGTGCTGGCTAGGTATAAGGCAGGGGCACAAGTGCAAACTAAGCATAAGGCAGAGGCACAAGTGCAAGCTAGGCATAAGGCAGGGGCACCTGTGCAGGCTAGGCTTAAGGCAGGGGCACAAGTGATGGCTACACATAAGGCATACGGCTAACTCTTTGCACTCTTTGCATAAAGGGATAGGCACCCTTAGGGGTGAAGAGCTAGCTTTCACCCCTCTACTCTGTACTTGGACATTTAGAACTAGATCCTTTGTTGTACAGTGCGGAGCCACTCCATAACCCCCATGCTCCAAGCGACCAGGCACATCTTGTCTGTCCTCCGTAAATGGGTAATGCCTTCGTCCCCAATTACAGTCGTGCATGTGCATTCAGACGGGACAAGAGCGAAGAGCGTAAAGCCTGCCCTGTGTGCATAACCAACATGAAGCTAAAGACAAAAAAACAATAATGCAAGGGGCTCCAAAGTGCTGGCTAGGCATAAGGCAGGGGCACAAGTGCTGGCTAGGCATAAGGGAGGGGCACAAGTGCTGGCTAGGCATAAGGCAGGGGCACAAGTGCTGGCTAGGCATAAGGCAGGGGCACAAGTGCTGGCTAGGCATAAGGCAGGGGCACAAGTGCGGGCTAGGCATAAGGCAGGGGCACAAGTGCGGGCTAGGCATAAAGCAGGGGCACAAGTGCGGGCTAGGCATAAGGCAGGGGCACAAGTGCGGGCTAGGCATAAGGCAGGGGCACAAGTGCTGGCTAGGCATAAGGCAGGGGCTCCAAAGTGCTGGCTAGGCATAAGGCAGGGGCACAAGTGCTGGCTAGGCATAAGGCAGGGGCACAAGTGCTGGCTAGGCATAAGGCAGGGGCACAAGTGCTGGCTAGGCATAAGGCAGGGGCACAAGTGCGGGCTAGGCATAAGGCAGGGGCACAAGTGCGGGCTAGGCATAAGGCAGGGGCACAAGTGCGGGCTAGGCATAAGGCAGGGGCACAAGTGCGGGCTAGACATAAGGCAGGGGCACAAGTGCGGGCTAGGCATAAGGCAGGGGCACAAGTGCGGGCTAGGCATAAGGCCGGGGCACAAGTGCGGGCTAGGCATAAGGCAGTGGCACAAGTGCGGGCTAGGCATAAGGCCGGGGAACAATTGCGGGCTAGGCTTAAGGCCGGGGCACAAGTGCGGGCTAGGCTTAAGGCCGGGGCACAAGTGCGGGCTAGGCTTAAGGCCGGGGCACAAGTGCGGGCTAGGCTTAAGGCCGGGGCACAAGTGCGGGCTAGGCTTAAGGCCGGGGCACAAGTGCGAGCTAGGCTTAAGGCCGGGGCACAAGTGCGGGCTAGGCTTAAGGCCGGGGCACAAGTGCGGGCTAGGCTTAAGGCCGGGGCACAAGTGCGGGCTAGGCTTAAGGCCGGGGCACAAGTGCGGGCTAGGCTTAAGGCCGGGGCACAAGTGCGGGCTAGGCTTAAGGCCGGGGCACAAGTGCGGGCTAGGCTTAAGGCCGGGGCACAAGTGCGGGCTAGGCTTAAGGCCGGGGCACAAGTGCGGGCTAGGCTTAAGGCCGGGGCACAAGTGCGGGCTAGGCTTAAGGCCGGGGCACAAGTGCTGGCTAGGCATAAGGCAGGGGCACAAGTGCGGGCTAGGCTTAAGGCCGGGGCACAAGTGCGGGCTAGGCTTAAGGCCGGGGCACAAGTGCGGGCTAGGCTTAAGGCCGGGGCACAAGTGCTGGCTAGGCATAAGGCAGAGGCACAAGTGCTGGCTAGGCATAAGGCAGGGGCACAAGTGCTGGCTAGGCATAGGGCAGGGGCACAAGTGCTGGCTAGGCATAGGGCAGGGGCACAAGTGCTGGCTAGGCATAGGGCAGGGTCACAAGTGCTGGCTAGGCATAGGGCAGGGGCACAAGTGCTAGCTAGGCATAGGGCAGGGGCACAAGTGCAAGCTAGGCGAAAGGCAGGGGCACAAGTGATGGCTAGGCGAAAGGCAGGGGCACAAGTGATGGCTAGGCGTAAGGCAGGGGCACAAGTGCTGGCTAGGCTTAAGGCAGGGGCACAAGGGCTGGTTAGGCATAAGGCAGGGGCACAAGTGCTGGCTAGGCATAAGGCAGGGGCACAAGTGCAAACTAAGCATAAGGCAGAGGCACAAGTGCAAGCTAGGCATAAGGCAGGGGCACAAGTGCTGGCTAGGTATAAGGCAGGGGCACAAGTGCAAACTAAGCATAAGGCAGAGGCACAAGTGCAAGCTAGGCATAAGGCAGGGGCACCTGTGCAGGCTAGGCTTAAGGCAGGGGCACAAGTGATGGCTACACATAAGGCATACGGCTAACTCTTTGCACTCTTTGCATAAAGGGATAGGCACCCTTAGGGGTGAAGAGCTAGCTTTCACCCCTCTACTCTGCACTTGGACATTTAGAACTAGATCCTTTGTTGTACAGTGCGGAGCCACTCCATAACCCCCATGCTCCAAGCGACCAGGCGCATCTTGTCTGTCCTCCGTAAATGGGTAATGCCTTCTTCCCCAATTACAGTCGAGCATGTGCATTCAGACGGGACAAGAGCGAAGAGCGTAAAGCCTGCCCTGTGTGCATAACCAACATGAAGCTAAAGACAAAAAAACAATAATGCAAGGGTCTCCAAAGTGCTGGCTAGGCATAAGGCAGGGGCACAAGTGCTGGCTAGGCATAAGGCAGGGGCACAAGTGCTGGCTAGGCATAAGGCAGGGGCACAAGTGCTGGCTAGGCATAAGGCAGGGGCACAAGTGCTGGCTAGGCATAAGGCAGGGGCACAAGTGCGGGCTAGGCATAAGGCAGGGGCACAAGTGCGGGCTAGGCATAAGGCAGGGGCACAAGTGCGGGCTAGGCATAAGGCAGGGGCACAAGTGCTGGCTAGGCTTAAGGCCGGGAGCACAAGTGTGGGCTAGGCTTAAGGCCGGGGCACAAGTGCGGGCTAGGCTTAAGGCCGGGGCACAAGTGCGGGCTAGGCTTAAGGCCGGGGCACAAGTGCGTGCTAGGCTTAAGGCCGGGGCACAAGTGCGGGCTAGGCTTAAGGCCAGGGCACAAGTGCGGGCTAGGCTTAAGGCCGGGGCACAAGTGCGGGCTAGGCTTAAGGCCGGGGCACAAGTGCGGGCTAGGCTTAAGGCCGGGGCACAAGTGCGGGCTAGGCTTAAGGCCGGGGCACAAGTGCGGGCTAGGTTTAAGTCCGGGGCACAAGTGCGGGCTAGGCTTAAGGCCGGGGCACAAGTGCTGGCTAGGCATAAGGCAGGGGCACAAGTGCGGGCTAGGCTTAAGGCCGGGGCACAAGTGCGGGCTAGGCTTAAGGCCGGGGCACAAGTGCTGGCTAGGCATAAGGCAGGGGCACAAGTGCTGGCTAGGCATAAGGCAGGGGCACAAGTGCTGGCTAGGCATAGGGCAGGGGCACAAGTGCTGGCTAGGCATAGGGCAATTGCACAAGTGCTGGCTAGGCATAGGGCAGGGGCACAAGTGCTGGCTAGGCAAAGGGCAGGGGCACAAGTGCTAGCTAGGCATAGGGCAGGGGCACAAGTGCAAGCTAGGCGAAAGGCAGGGGCACAAGTGATGGCTAGGCGTAAGGCAGGGGCACAAGTGCTGGCTAGGCATAAGGCAGGGGCACAAGTGCTGGCTAGGTATAAGGCAGGGGCACAAGTGCAAACTAAGCATAAGGCAGAGGCACAAGTGCAAGCTAGGCATAAGGCAGGGGCACCTGTGCAGGCTAGGCTTAAGGCAGGGGCACAAGTGATGGCTACACATAAGGCATATGGCTAACTCTTTGCACTCTTTGCATAAAGGGATAGGCACCCTTAGGGGTGAAGAGCTAGCTTTCACCCCTCTACTCTGTACTTGGACATTTAGAACTAGATCCTTTGTTGTACAGTGCGGAGCCACTCCATAACATTCATGCTCCAAGCGACCAGGCACATCTTGTCTGTCCTCCGTAAATGGGTAATGCCTTCGTCCCCAATTACAGTCGTGCATGTGCATTCAGACGGGACAAAAGCGAAGAGTGTAAAGCCTGCCCTGTGTGCATAACCAACATGAAGCTAAAGACAAAAAAACAATAATGCAAGGGGCTCAAAAGTGCTGGCTAGGCATAAGGCAGGGGCACAAATGCAGGCTAGGCATAAGGCAGGGGCACAAGTGCGGGCTAGGCATAAGGCAGGGGCACAAGTGCGGGCTAGGCATAAGGCAGGGGCACAAGTGCGGACTAGGCATAAGGCAGGGGCACAAGTGCGGGCTAGGCATAAGGCAGGGGCACAAGTGCGGGCTAGGCATAAGGCAGGGGCACAAGTGCGGGCTAGGCATAAGGCAGGGGCACAAGTGCGGGCTAGGCATAAGGCAGGGGCACAAGTGCTGGCTAGGCTTAAGGCCGGGAGCACAAGTGTGGGCTAGGCTTAAGGCCGGGGCACAAGTGCGGGCTAGGCTTAAGGCCGGGGCACAAGTGCGGGCTAGGCTTAAGGCCGGGGCACAAGTGCGTGCTAGGCTTAAGGCAGGGGCACAAGTGCGGGCTAGGCATAAGGCAGGGGCACAAGTGCGGGCTAGGCATAAGGCAGGGGCACAAGTGCTGGCTAGGCATAAGGCAGGGGCTCCAAAGTGCTGGCTAGGCATAAGGCAGGGGCACAAGTGCTGACTAGGCATAAGGCAGGGGCACAAGTGCTGGCTAGGCATAAGGCAGGGGCACAAGTGCTGGCTAGGCATAAGGCAGGGGCACAAGTGCGGGCTAGGCATAAGGCAGGGGCACAAGTGCGGGCTAGGCATAAGGCAGGGGCACAAGTGCGGGCTAGGCATAAGGCAGGGGCACAAGTGCGGGCTAGACATAAGGCAGGGGCACAAGTGCGGGCTAGGCATAAGGCAGGGGCACAAGTGCGGGCTAGGCATAAGGCCGGGGCACAAGTGCGGGCTAGGCATAAGGCAGTGGCACAAGTGCGGGCTAGGCATAAGGCCGGGGAACAATTGCGGGCTAGGCTTAAGGCCGGGGCACAAGTGCGGGCTAGGCTTAAGGCCGGGGCACAAGTGCGGGCTAGGCTTAAGGCCGGGGCACAAGTGCGGGCTAGGCTTAAGGCCGGGGCACAAGTGCGGGCTAGGCTTAAGGCCGGGGCACAAGTGCGAGCTAGGCTTAAGGCCGGGGCACAAGTGCGGGCTAGGCTTAAGGCCGGGGCACAAGTGTGGGCTAGGCTTAAGGCCGGGGCACAAGTGCGGGCTAGGCTTAAGGCCGGGGCACAAGTGCGGGCTAGGCTTAAGGCCGGGGCACAAGTGCGGGCTAGGCTTAAGGCCGGGGCACAAGTGCGGGCTAGGCTTAAGGCCGGGGCACAAGTGCGGGCTAGGCTTAAGGCCGGGGCACAAGTGCGGGCTAGGCTTAAGGCCGGGGCACAAGTGCGGGCTAGGCTTAAGGCCGGGGCACAAGTGCTGGCTAGGCATAAGGCAGGGGCACAAGTGCGGGCTAGGCTTAAGGCCGGGGCACAAGTGCGGGCTAGGCTTAAGGCCGGGGCACAAGTGCGGGCTAGGCTTAAGGCCGGGGCACAAGTGCTGGCTAGGCATAAGGCAGAGGCACAAGTGCTGGCTAGGCATAAGGCAGGGGCACAAGTGCTGGCTAGGCATAGGGCAGGGGCACAAGTGCTGGCTAGGCATAGGGCAGGGGCACAAGTGCTGGCTAGGCATAGGGCAGGGTCACAAGTGCTGGCTAGGCATAGGGCAGGGGCACAAGTGCTAGCTAGGCATAGGGCAGGGGCACAAGTGCAAGCTAGGCGAAAGGCAGGGGCACAAGTGATGGCTAGGCGAAAGGCAGGGGCACAAGTGATGGCTAGGCGTAAGGCAGGGGCACGAGTGCTGGCTAGGCTTAAGGCAGGGGCACAAGGGCTGGTTAGGCATAAGGCAGGGGCACAAGTGCTGGCTATGCATATGGCAGGGGCACAAGTGCAAACTAAGCATAAGGCAGAGGCACAAGTGCAAGCTAGGCATAAGGCAGGGGCACAAGTGCTGGCTAGGTATAAGGCAGGGGCACAAGTGCAAACTAAGCATAAGGCAGAGGCACAAGTGCAAGCTAGGCATAAGGCAGGGGCACCTGTGCAGGCTAGGCTTAAGGCAGGGGCACAAGTGATGGCTACACATAAGGCATACGGCTAACTCTTTGCACTCTTTACATAAAGGGATAGGCACCCTTAGGGGTGAAGAGCTAGCTTTCACCCCTCTACTCTGTACTTGGACATTTAGAACTAGATCCTTTGTTGTACAGTGCGGAGCCACTCCATAACCCCCATGCTCCAAGCGACCAGGCACATCTTGTCTGTCCTCCGTAAATGGGTAATGCCTTCTTCCCCAATTACAGTCGAGCATGTGCATTTAGACGGGACAAGAGCGAAGAGCGTAAAGCCTGCCCTGTGTGCATAACCAACATGAAGCTAAAGACAAAAAAAACAATAATGCAAGGGGCTCCAAAGTGCTGGCTAGGCATAAGGCAGGGGCACAAGTGCGGGCTAGGCTTAAGGCTGGGGCACAAGTGCTGGCTAGGCATAAGGCAGAGGCACAAGTGCTGGCTAGGCATAAGGCAGGGGCACAAGTGCTGGCTAGGCATAGGGCAGGGGCACAAGTGCTGGCTAGGCATAGGGCAGGGGCAAATGTGCTGGCTAGGCATAGGGCAGGGTCACAAGTGCTGGCTAGGCATAGGGCAGGGGCACAAGTGCTAGCTAGGCATAGGGCAGGGGCACAAGTGCAAGCTAGGCGAAAGGCAGGGGCACAAGTGATGGCTAGGCGAAAGGCAGGGGCACAAGTGATGGCTAGGCGTAAGGCAGGGGCACAAGTGCTGGCTAGGCTTAAGGCAGGGGCACAAGGGCTGGTTAGGCATAAGGCAGGGGCACAAGTGCTGGCTAGGCATAAGGCAGGGGCACAAGTGCAAACTAAGCATAAGGCAGAGGCACAAGTGCAAGCTAGGCATAAGGCAGGGGCACAAGTGCTGGCTAGGTATAAGGCAGGGGCACAAGTGCAAACTAAGCATAAGGCAGAGGCACAAGTGCAAGCTAGGCATAAGGCAGGGGCACCTGTGCAGGCTAGGCTTAAGGCAGGGGCACAAGTGATGGCTACACATAAGGCATACGGCTAACTCTTTGCACTCTTTGCATAAAGGGATAGGCACCCTTAGGGGTGAAGAGCTAGCTTTCACCCCTCTACTCTGTACTTGGACATTTAGAACTAGATCCTTTGTTGTACAGTGCGGAGCCACTCCATAACCCCCATGCTCCAAGCGACCAGGCGCATCTTGTCTGTCCTCCGTAAATGGGTAATGCCTTCTTCCCCAATTACAGTCGAGCATGTGCATACAGACGGGACAAGAGCGAAGAGCGTAAAGCCTGCCCTGTGTGCATAACCAACATGAAGCTAAAGACAAAAAAACAATAATGCAAGGGTCTCCAAAGTGCTGGCTAGGCATAAGGCAGGGGCACAAGTGCTGGCTAGGCATAAGGCAGGGGCACAAGTGCTGGCTAGGCATAAGGCAGGGGCACAAGTGCTGGCTAGGCATAAGGCAGGGGCACAAGTGCTGGCTAGGCATAAGGCAGGGGCACAAGTGCGGGCTAGGCATAAGGCAGGGGCACAAGTGCGGGCTAGGCATAAGGCAGGGGCACAAGTGCGGGCTAGGCATAAGGCAGGGGCACAAGTGCTGGCTAGGCTTAAGGCCGGGAGCACAAGTGTGGGCTAGGCTTAAGGCCGGGGCACAAGTGCGGGCTAGGCTTAAGGCCGGGGCACAAGTGCGGGCTAGGCTTAAGGCCGGGGCACAAGTGCGTGCTAGGCTTAAGGCCGGGGCACAAGTGCGGGCTAGGCTTAAGGCCAGGGCACAAGTGCGGGCTAGGCTTAAGGCCGGGGCACAAGTGCGGGCTAGGCTTAAGGCCGGGGCACAAGTGCGGGCTAGGCTTAAGGCCGGGGCACAAGTGCGGGCTAGGCTTAAGGCCGGGGCACAAGTGCGGGCTAGGTTTAAGTCCGGGGCACAAGTGCGGGCTAGGCTTAAGGCCGGGGCACAAGTGCTGGCTAGGCATAAGGCAGGGGCACAAGTGCGGGCTAGGCTTAAGGCCGGGGCACAAGTGCGGGCTAGGCTTAAGGCCGGGGCACAAGTGCTGGCTAGGCATAAGGCAGGGGCACAAGTGCTGGCTAGGCATAAGGCAGGGGCACAAGTGCTGGCTAGGCATAGGGCAGGGGCACAAGTGCTGGCTAGGCATAGGGCAATTGCACAAGTGCTGGCTAGGCATAGGGCAGGGGCACAAGTGCTGGCTAGGCAAAGGGCAGGGGCACAAGTGCTAGCTAGGCATAGGGCAGGGGCACAAGTGCAAGCTAGGCGAAAGGCAGGGGCACAAGTGATGGCTAGGCGTAAGGCAGGGGCACAAGTGCTGGCTAGGCATAAGGCAGGGGCACAAGTGCTGGCTAGGTATAAGGCAGGGGCACAAGTGCAAACTAAGCATAAGGCAGAGGCACAAGTGCAAGCTAGGCATAAGGCAGGGGCACCTGTGCAGGCTAGGCTTAAGGCAGGGGCACAAGTGATGGCTACACATAAGGCATATGGCTAACTCTTTGCACTCTTTGCAAAAAGGGATAGGCACCCTTAGGGGTGAAGAGCTAGCTTTCACCCCTCTACTCTGTACTTGGACATTTAGAACTAGATCCTTTGTTGTACAGTGCGGAGCCACTCCATAACATTCATGCTCCAAGCGACCAGGCACATCTTGTCTGTCCTCCGTAAATGGGTAATGCCTTCGTCCCCAATTACAGTCGTGCATGTGCATTCAGACGGGACAAAAGCGAAGAGTGTAAAGCCTGCCCTGTGTGCATAACCAACATGAAGCTAAAGACAAAAAAACAATAATGCAAGGGGCTCAAAAGTGCTGGCTAGGCATAAGGCAGGGGCACAAATGCAGGCTAGGCATAAGGCAGGGGCACAAGTGCGGGCTAGGCATAAGGCAGGGGCACAAGTGCGGGCTAGGCATAAGGCAGGGGCACAAGTGCGGACTAGGCATAAGGCAGGGGCACAAGTGCGGGCTAGGCATAAGGCAGGGGCACAAGTGCGGGCTAGGCATAAGGCAGGGGCACAAGTGCGGGCTAGGCATAAGGCAGGGGCACAAGTGCGGGCTAGGCATAAGGCAGGGGCACAAGTGCTGGCTAGGCTTAAGGCCGGGAGCACAAGTGTGGGCTAGGCTTAAGGCCGGGGCACAAGTGCGGGCTAGGCTTAAGGCCGGGGCACAAGTGCGGGCTAGGCTTAAGGCCGGGGCACAAGTGCGTGCTAGGCTTAAGGCAGGGGCACAAGTGCGGGCTAGGCATAAGGCAGGGGCACAAGTGCGGGCTAGGCATAAGGCAGGGGCACAAGTGCTGGCTAGGCATAAGGCAGGGGCTCCAAAGTGCTGGCTAGGCATAAGGCAGGGGCACAAGTGCTGACTAGGCATAAGGCAGGGGCACAAGTGCTGGCTAGGCATAAGGCAGGGGCACAAGTGCTGGCTAGGCATAAGGCAGGGGCACAAGTGCGGGCTAGGCATAAGGCAGGGGCACAAGTGCGGGCTAGGCATAAGGCAGGGGCACAAGTGCGGGCTAGGCATAAGGCAGGGGCACAAGTGCGGGCTAGACATAAGGCAGGGGCACAAGTGCGGGCTAGGCATAAGGCAGGGGCACAAGTGCGGGCTAGGCATAAGGCCGGGGCACAAGTGCGGGCTAGGCATAAGGCAGTGGCACAAGTGCGGGCTAGGCATAAGGCCGGGGAACAATTGCGGGCTAGGCTTAAGGCCGGGGCACAAGTGCGGGCTAGGCTTAAGGCCGGGGCACAAGTGCGGGCTAGGCTTAAGGCCGGGGCACAAGTGCGGGCTAGGCTTAAGGCCGGGGCACAAGTGCGGGCTAGGCTTAAGGCCGGGGCACAAGTGCGAGCTAGGCTTAAGGCCGGGGCACAAGTGCGGGCTAGGCTTAAGGCCGGGGCACAAGTGCGGGCTAGGCTTAAGGCCGGGGCACAAGTGCGGGCTAGGCTTAAGGCCGGGGCACAAGTGCGGGCTAGGCTTAAGGCCGGGGCACAAGTGCGGGCTAGGCTTAAGGCCGGGGCACAAGTGCGGGCTAGGCTTAAGGCCGGGGCACAAGTGCGGGCTAGGCTTAAGGCCGGGGCACAAGTGCGGGCTAGGCTTAAGGCCGGGGCACAAGTGCGGGCTAGGCTTAAGGCCGGGGCACAAGTGCTGGCTAGGCATAAGGCAGGGGCACAAGTGCGGGCTAGGCTTAAGGCCGGGGCACAAGTGCGGGCTAGGCTTAAGGCCGGGGCACAAGTGCGGGCTAGGCTTAAGGCCGGGGCACAAGTGCTGGCTAGGCATAAGGCAGAGGCACAAGTGCTGGCTAGGCATAAGGCAGGGGCACAAGTGCTGGCTAGGCATAGGGCAGGGGCACAAGTGCTGGCTAGGCATAGGGCAGGGGCACAAGTGCTGGCTAGGCATAGGGCAGGGTCACAAGTGCTGGCTAGGCATAGGGCAGGGGCACAAGTGCTAGCTAGGCATAGGGCAGGGGCACAAGTGCAAGCTAGGCGAAAGGCAGGGGCACAAGTGATGGCTAGGCGAAAGGCAGGGGCACAAGTGATGGCTAGGCGTAAGGCAGGGGCACGAGTGCTGGCTAGGCTTAAGGCAGGGGCACAAGGGCTGGTTAGGCATAAGGCAGGGGCACAAGTGCTGGCTATGCATATGGCAGGGGCACAAGTGCAAACTAAGCATAAGGCAGAGGCACAAGTGCAAGCTAGGCATAAGGCAGGGGCACAAGTGCTGGCTAGGTATAAGGCAGGGGCACAAGTGCAAACTAAGCATAAGGCAGAGGCACAAGTGCAAGCTAGGCATAAGGCAGGGGCACCTGTGCAGGCTAGGCTTAAGGCAGGGGCACAAGTGATGGCTACACATAAGGCATACGGCTAACTCTTTGCACTCTTTACATAAAGGGATAGGCACCCTTAGGGGTGAAGAGCTAGCTTTCACCCCTCTACTCTGTACTTGGACATTTAGAACTAGATCCTTTGTTGTACAGTGCGGAGCCACTCCATAACCCCCATGCTCCAAGCGACCAGGCACATCTTGTCTGTCCTCCGTAAATGGGTAATGCCTTCTTCCCCAATTACAGACGAGCATGTGCATTTAGACGGGACAAGAGCGAAGAGCGTAAAGCCTGCCCTGTGTGCATAACCAACATGAAGCTAAAGACAAAAAAAACAATAATGCAAGGGGCTCCAAAGTGCTGGCTAGGCATAAGGCAGGGGCACAAGTGCGGGCTAGGCTTAAGGCTGGGGCACAAGTGCTGGCTAGGCATAAGGCAGAGGCACAAGTGCTGGCTAGGCATAAGGCAGGGGCACAAGTGCTGGCTAGGCATAGGGCAGGGGCACAAGTGCTGGCTAGGCATAGGGCAGGGGCAAATGTGCTGGCTAGGCATAGGGCAGGGTCACAAGTGCTGGCTAGGCATAGGGCAGGGGCACAAGTGCTAGCTAGGCATAGGGCAGGGGCACAAGTGCAAGCTAGGCGAAAGGCAGGGGCACAAGTGATGGCTAGGCGAAAGGCAGGGGCACAAGTGATGGCTAGGCGTAAGGCAGGGGCACAAGTGCTGGCTAGGCTTAAGGCAGGGGCACAAGGGCTGGTTAGGCATAAGGCAGGGGCACAAGTGCTGGCTAGGCATAAGGCAGGGGCACAAGTGCAAACTAAGCATAAGGCAGAGGCACAAGTGCAAGCTAGGCATAAGGCAGGGGCACAAGTGCTGGCTAGGTATAAGGCAGGGGCACAAGTGCAAACTAAGCATAAGGCAGAGGCACAAGTGCAAGCTAGGCATAAGGCAGGGGCACCTGTGCAGGCTAGGCTTAAGGCAGGGGCACAAGTGATGGCTACACATAAGGCATACGGCTAACTCTTTGCACTCTTTGCATAAAGGGATAGGCACCCTTAGGGGTGAAGAGCTAGCTTTCACCCCTCTACTCTGTACTTGGACATTTAGAACTAGATCCTTTGTTGTACAGTGCGGAGCCACTCCATAACCCCCATGCTCCAAGCGACCAGGCGCATCTTGTCTGTCCTCCGTAAATGGGTAATGCCTTCTTCCCCAATTACAGTCGAGCATGTGCATTCAGACGGGACAAGAGCGAAGAGCGTAAAGCCTGCCCTGTGTGCATAACCAACATGAAGCTAAAGACAAAAAAACAATAATGCAAGGGTCTCCAAAGTGCTGGCTAGGCATAAGGCAGGGGCACAAGTGCTGGCTAGGCATAAGGCAGGGGCACAAGTGCTGGCTAGGCATAAGGCAGGGGCACAAGTGCTGGCTAGGCATAAGGCAGGGGCACAAGTGCTGGCTAGGCATAAGGCAGGGGCACAAGTGCGGGCTAGGCATAAGGCAGGGGCACAAGTGCGGGCTAGGCATAAGGCAGGGGCACAAGTGCGGGCTAGGCATAAGGCAGGGGCACAAGTGCTGGCTAGGCTTAAGGCCGGGAGCACAAGTGTGGGCTAGGCTTAAGGCCGGGGCACAAGTGCGGGCTAGGCTTAAGGCCGGGGCACAAGTGCGGGCTAGGCTTAAGGCCGGGGCACAAGTGCGTGCTAGGCTTAAGGCCGGGGCACAAGTGCGGGCTAGGCTTAAGGCCAGGGCACAAGTGCGGGCTAGGCTTAAGGCCGGGGCACAAGTGCGGGCTAGGCTTAAGGCCGGGGCACAAGTGCGGGCTAGGCTTAAGGCCGGGGCACAAGTGCGGGCTAGGCTTAAGGCCGGGGCACAAGTGCGGGCTAGGTTTAAGTCCGGGGCACAAGTGCGGGCTAGGCTTAAGGCCGGGGCACAAGTGCTGGCTAGGCATAAGGCAGGGGCACAAGTGCGGGCTAGGCTTAAGGCCGGGGCACAAGTGCGGGCTAGGCTTAAGGCCGGGGCACAAGTGCTGGCTAGGCATAAGGCAGGGGCACAAGTGCTGGCTAGGCATAAGGCAGGGGCACAAGTGCTGGCTAGGCATAGGGCAGGGGCACAAGTGCTGGCTAGGCATAGGGCAATTGCACAAGTGCTGGCTAGGCAGAGGGCAGGGGCACAAGTGCTGGCTAGGCAAAGGGCAGGGGCACAAGTGCTAGCTAGGCATAGGGCAGGGGCACAAGTGCAAGCTAGGCGAAAGGCAGGGGCACAAGTGATGGCTAGGCGTAAGGCAGGGGCACAAGTGCTGGCTAGGCATAAGGCAGGGGCACAAGTGCTGGCTAGGTATAAGGCAGGGGCACAAGTGCAAACTAAGCATAAGGCAGAGGCACAAGTGCAAGCTAGGCATAAGGCAGGGGCACCTGTGCAGGCTAGGCTTAAGGCAGGGGCACAAGTGATGGCTACACATAAGGCATATGGCTAACTCTTTGCACTCTTTGCATAAAGGGATAGGCACCCTTAGGGGTGAAGAGCTAGCTTTCACCCCTCTACTCTGTACTTGGACATTTAGAACTAGATCCTTTGTTGTACAGTGCGGAGCCACTCCATAACATTCTTGCTCCAAGCGACCAGGCACATCTTGTCTGTCCTCCGTAAATGGGTAATGCCTTCGTCCCCAATTACAGTCGTGCATGTGCATTCAGACGGGACAAAAGCGAAGAGTGTAAAGCCTGCCCTGTGTGCATAACCAACATGAAGCTAAAGACAAAAAAACAATAATGCAAGGGGCTCAAAAGTGCTGGCTAGGCATAAGGCAGGGGCACAAATGCAGGCTAGGCATAAGGCAGGGGCACAAGTGCGGGCTAGGCATAAGGCTGGGGCACAAGTGCGGGCTAGGCATAAGGCAGGGGCACAAGTGCGGACTAGGCATAAGGCAGGGGCACAAGTGCGGGCTAGGCATAAGGCAGGGGCACAAGTGCGGGCTAGGCATAAGGCAGGGGCACAAGTGCGGGCTAGGCATAAGGCAGGGGCACAAGTGCGGGCTAGGCATAAGGCAGGGGCACAAGTGCGGGCTAGGCATAAGGCAGGGGCACAAGTGCGGGCTAGGCATAAGGCAGGGGCACAAGTGCGGGCTAGGCATAAGGCAGGGGCACAAGTGCGGGCTAGGCATAAGGCAGGGGCACAAGTGCGGGCTAGGCATAAGGCAGGGGCACAAGTGCGGGCTAGGCATAAGGCAGGGGCACAAATGCGGGCTAGGCATAAGGCAGGGGCACAAGTGCTGGCTGGGCATAAGGCAGGGGCACAAGTGCGGGCTGGGCATAAGGCAGGGGCACAAGTGCGGGCTGGGCATAAGGCAGGGGCACAAGTGCGGGCTGGGCATAAGGCAGGGGCACAAGTGCGGGCTGGGCATAAGGCAGGGGCACAAGTGCGGGCTGGGCATAAGGCAGGGGCATAAGGCAGGGGCACAAGTGCGGGCTGGGCATAAGGCAGGGTCACAAGTGCGGGCTGGGCATAAGGCAGGGGCACAAGTGCGGGCTGGGCATAAGGCAGGGGCACAAGTGCGGGCTGGGCATAAGGCAGGGGCACAAGTGCGGGCTGGGCATAAGGCAGGGGCACAAGTGCGGGCTGGGCATAAGGCAGGGGCACAAGTGCGGGCTGGGCATAAGGCAGGGGCACAAGTGCGGGCTGGGCATAAGGCAGGGGCACAAGTGCGGGCTGGGCATAAGGCAGGGGCACAAGTGCGGGCTAGGCATAAGGCAGGGGCACAAGTGCGGGCTAGGCATAAGGCAGGGGCACAAGTGCGGGCTAGGCATAAGGCAGGGGCACAAGTGCGGGCTAGGCATAAGGCAGGGGCACAAGTGCGGGCTAGGCATAAGGCAGGGGCACAAGTGCGGGCTAGGCATAAGGCAGGGGCACAAGTGCGGGCTAGGCATAAGGCAGGGGCACAAGTGCGGGCTAGGCATAAGGCAGGGGCACAAGTGCGGGCTAGGCATAAGGCAGGGGCACAAGTGCGGGCTAGGCATAAGGCAGGGGCACAAGTGCGGGCTAGGCATAAGGCAGGGGCACAAGTGCGGGCTAGGCATAAGGCAGGGGTACAAGTGCGGGCTAGGCATAAGGCAGGGGCACAAGTGCGGGCAAGGCATAAGGCAGGGGCACAAGTGCGGGCTAGGCATAAGGCAGGGGCACAAGTGCGGGCTAGGCATAAGGCAGGGGCACAAGTGCGGGCTGGGCATAAGGCAGGGGCACAAGTGCGGGCTGGGCATAAGGCAGGGGCACAAGTGCGGGCTGGGCATAAGGCAGGGGCACAAGTGCGGGCTGGGCATAAGGCAGGGGCACAAGTGCGGGCTGGGCATAAGGCAGGGGCATAAGGCAGGGGCAGAAGTGCGGGCTGGGCATAAGGCAGGGGCACAAGTGCGGGCTGGGCATAAGGCAGGGGCACAAGTGCGGGCTGGGCATAAGGCAGGGGCACAAGTGCGGGCTGGGCATAAGGCAGGGGCACAAGTGCGGGCTGGGCATAAGGCAGGGGCACAAGTGCGGGCTGGGCATAAGGCAGGGGCACAAGTGCGGGCTGGGCATAAGGCAGGGGCACAAGTGCGGGCTGGGCATAAGGCAGGGGCACAAGTGCGGGCTGGGCATAAGGCAGGGGCACAAGTGCGGGCTGGGCATAAGGCAGGGGCACAAGTGCGGGCTGGGCATAAGGCAGGGGCACAAGTGCGGGCTAGGCATAAGGCAGGGGCACAAGTGCGGGCTAGGCATAAGGCAGGGGCACAAGTGCGGGCTAGGCATAAGGCAGGGGCACAAGTGCGGGCTAGGCATAAGGCAGGGGCACATGTGCGGGCTAGGCATAAGGCAGGGGCACAAGTGCGGGCTAGGCATAAGGCAGGGGCACAAGTGCGGGCTAGGCATAAGGCAGGGGCACAAGTGCGGGCTAGGCATAAGGCAGGGGCACAAGTGCGGGCTAGGCATAAGGCAGGGGCACAAGTGCGGGCTAGGCATAAGGCAGGGGCACAAGTGCGGGCTAGGCATAAGGCAGGGGCACAAGTGCGGGCTAGGCATAAGGCAGGGGCACAAGTGCGGGCTAGGCATAAGGCAGGGGCACAAGTGCGGGCAAGGCATAAGGCAGGGGCACAAGTGCGGGCTAGGCATAAGGCAGGGGCACAAGTGCAGGCTAGGCATAAGGCAGGGGCACAAGTGCGGGCTGGGCATAAGGCAGGGGCACAAGTGCGGGCTGGGCATAAGGCAGGGGCACAAGTGCGGGCTGGGCATAAGGCAGGGGCACAAGTGCGGGCTGGGCATAAGGCAGGGGCACAAGTGCGGGCTGGGCATAAGGCAGGGGCATAAGGCAGGGGCACAAGTGCGGGCTGGGCATAAGGCAGGGGCACAAGTGCGGGCTGGGCATAAGGCAGGGGCACAAGTGCGGGCTGGGCATAAGGCAGGGGCACAAGTGCGGGCTGGGCATAAGGCAGGGGCACAAGTGCGGGCTGGGCATAAGGCAGGGGCACAAGTGCGGGCTGGGCATAAGGCAGGGGCACAAGTGCGGGCTGGGCATAAGGCAGGGGCACAAGTGCGGGCTGGGCATAAGGCAGGGGCACAAGTGCGGGCTGGGCATAAGGCAGGGGCACAAGTGCGGGCTGGGTATAAGGCAGGGGCACAAGTGCGGGCTGGGCATAAGGCAGGGGCACAAGTGCGGGCTGGGCATAAGGCAGGGACACAAGTGCGGGCTCGGCATAAGGCAGGGGCACAAGTGCGGGCTAGGCATAAGGCAGGGGCACAAGTGCGGGCTAGGCATAAGGCAGGGGCACAAGTGCGGGCTAGGCATAAGGCAGGGGCACAAGTGCGGGCTAGGCATAAGGCAGGGGCACAAGTGCGGGCTAGGCATAACGCAGGGGCACAAGTGTGGGCTAGGCATAAGGCAGGGGCACAAGTGCGGGCTAGGCATAAGGCAGGGGCACAAGTGCGGGCTAGGCATAAGGCAGGGGCACAAGTGCGGGCTAGGTATAAGGCAGGGGCACAAGTGCGGGCTAGGCATAAGGCAGGGGCACAAGTGCGGGCTAGGCATAAGGCAGGGGCACAAGTGCGGGCTAGGCATAAGGCAGGGGCACAAGTGCGGGCTAGGCATAAGGCAGGGGCACTAGTGCGGGCTAGGCATAAGGCAGGGGCACAAGTGCGGGCTAGGCATAAGGCAGGGGCACAAGTGCGGGCTAGGCATAAGGCAGGGGCACAAGTGCGGGCTAGGCATAAGGCAGGGGCACAAGTGCGGGCTAGGCATAAGGCAGGGGCACAAGTGCGGGCTAGGCATAAGGCAGGGGCACAAGTGCGGGCTAGGCATAAGGCAGGGGCACAAGTGCGGGCTAGGCATAAGGCAGGGGCAAAAGTGCGGGCTAGGCATAACGCAGGGGCACAAGAGCGGGCTAGGCATAAGGCAGGGGCACAAGTGCGGGCTAGGCATAACGCAGGGGCACAAGTGCTGGCTAGGCATAAGGCAGGGGCACAAGTGCTGGCTAGGCATAAGGCAGGGGCACAAGTGCTAGCTAGGCATAGGGCAGGGGCACAAGTGCTGGCTGGGCATAGGGCAGGGGCACAAGTGCGGGCTGGGCATAAGGCAGGGGCACAAGTGCGGGCTGGGCATAAGGCAGGGGCACAAGTGCGGGCTGGGCATAAGGCAGGGGCACAAGTGCGGGCTGGGCATAAGGCAGGGGCACAAGTGCGGGCTAGGCATAAGGCAGGGGCACAAGTGCGGGCTGGGCATAAGGCAGGGGCACAAGTGCGGGCTGGGCATAAGGCAGGGGCACAAGTGCGGGCTGGGCATAAGGCAGGGGCACAAGTGCGGGCTGGGCATAAGGCAGGGGCACAAGTGCGGGCTGGGCATAAGGCAGGGGCACAAGTGCGGGCTGGGCATAAGGCCAGGGGCACAAGTGCGGGCTGGGCATAAGGCAGGGGCACAAGTGCGGGCTAGGCATAAGGCAGGGGCACAAGTGCGGGCTAGGCATAAGGCAGGGGCACAAGTGCGGGCTAGGCATAAGGCAGGGGAACAAGAGCGGGCTAGGCATAACGCAGGGGCACAAGTGCGGACTAGGCATAAGGCAGGGGCACAAGTGCTGGCTAGGCATAAGGCAGGGGCACAAGTGCTGGCTAGGCATAAGGCAGGGGCACAAATGCTGGCTAGGCATAGGGCAGGGGCACAAGTGCTGGCTAGGCATAGGGCAGGGGCACAAGTGCTGGCTAGGCATAGGGCAGGGGCACAAGTGCTGGCTAGGCATAGGGCAGGGGCACAAGTGCTAGCTAGGCATAGGGCAGGGGCACAAGTGCTAGCTAGGCATAGGGCAGGGGCACAAGTGCAAGCTAGGCGAAAGACAGGGGCACAAGTGATGGCTGGCGTAAGGCAGGGGCACAAGTGATGGCTAGGCGTAAGGCAGGGGCACAAGTGCTGGCTAGGCATAAGCAGGGGCACAAGTGCAAACTAAGCATAAGGCAGAGGCACAAGTGCAAGCTAGGCATAAGACAGGGGCACAAGTGCTGGCTAGGTATAAGGCAGGGGCACAAGTGCAAACTAAGCATAAGGCAGAGGCACAAGTGCAAGCTAGGCATAAGGCAGGGGCACCTGTGCAGGCTAGGCTTAAGGCAGGGGCACAAGTGATGGCTACACATAAGGCATACGGCTAACTCTTTGCACTCTTTGCATAAAGGGATAGGCACCCTTAGGGGTGAAGAGCTAGCTTTCACCCCTCTACTCTGTGCTTGGACATTTAGAACTAGATCCTTTGTTGTACAGTGCGGAGCCACTCCATAACCCCCATGCTCCAAGCGACCAGGCACATCTTGTCTGTCCTCCTTAAATGGGTAATGCCTTCGTCCCCAATTACAGTCGTGCATGTGCATTCAGACGGGACAAGAGCGAAGAGCGTAAAGCCTGCCCTGTGTGCATAACCAACATGAAGCTAAAGACAAAAAAACAATAATGCAAGGGGCTCAAATGTGCTGGCTAGGCATAAGGCAGGGGCACAAGTGCTGGCTAGGCATAAGGCAGGGACACAAGTGCTGGCTAGGCATAAGGCAGGGGCACAAGTGCTGGCTAGGCATAAGGCAGGGGCACAAGTGCTGGCTAGGCATAAGGCAGGGGCACAAGTGCTGGCTAGGCATAAGGCAGGGGCACAAGTGCTGGCTAGGTATAAGGCAGGGGCACAAGTGCTAACTAAGCATAAGGCAGAGGCACAAGTGCAAGCTAGGCATAAGGCAGGGGAACAAGTTCGGGCTAGGCATAAGGCAGGGGCACAAGTGCGGGCTAGGCATAAGGCAGGGGCAAAGTGCGGGCTAGGCATAAGGCAGGGGCACAAGTGCGGGCTAGGCATAAGGCAGGGGCACAAGTGCGGGCTAGGCATAAGGCAGGGGCACAAGTGCGGGCTAGGCATAAGGCAGGGGGAGAAGTGCGGGCTAGGCATAAGGCAGGGGGACAAGTGCGGGCTAGGCATAAGGCAGGGGGACAAGTGCGGGCTAGGCATAAGGCAGGGGGACAAGTGCGGGCTAGGCATAAGGCAGGGGGACAAGTGCGGGCTAGGCATAAGGCAGGGGGACAAGTGCGGGCTAGGCATAAGGCAGGGGCACAAGTGCGCGCTAGGCATAAGGCCGGGGCACAAGTGCGGGCTAGGCATAAGGCCGGGGCACAAGTGCGGGCTAGGCATAAGGCCGGGGCACAAGTGCGGGCTAGGCATAAGGCCGGGGCACAAGTGCGGGCTAGGCATAAGGCCGGGGCACAAGTGCGGGCTAGGCATAAGGCCGGGGCACTAGTGCGGGCTAGGCATAAGGCCGGGGCACAAGTGCGGGCTCGGCATAAGGCCGGGGCACAAGTGCGGGCTAGGCTTAAGGCCGGGGCACAAGTGCGGGCTAGGCTTAAGGCCGGTGCACAAGTGCGGGCTAGGCTTAAGGCCGGGGCACAAGTGCGGGCTAGGCTTAAGGCCGGGGCACAAGTGCGGGCTAGGCTTAAGGCCGGGGCACAAGTGCGGGCTAGGCTTAAGGCCGGGGCACAAGTGCGGGCTAGGCTTAAGGCCGGGGCACAAGTGCGGGCTAGGCTTAAGGCCGGGGCACAAGTGCGGGCTAGGCTTAAGGCCGGGGCACAAGTGCGGGCTAGGCTTAAGGCCGGGGCACAAGTGCGGGCTAGGCTTAAGGCCGGGGCACAAGTGCGGGCTAGGCTTAAGGCCGGGGCACAAGTGCGGGCTAGGCTTAAGGCCGGGGCACAAGTGCGGGCTAGGCTTAAGGCCGGGGCACAAGTGCGGGCTAGGCTTAAGGCCGGGGCACAAGTGCGGGCTAGGCTTAAGGCCGGGGCACAAGTGCGGGCTAGGCTTAAGGCCGGGGCACAAGTGCGGGCTAGGCTTAAGGCCGGGGCACAAGTGCGGGCTAGGCTTAAGGCCGGGGCACAAGTGCTGGCTAGGCATAAGGCAGGGGCACAAGTGCGGGCTAGGCTTAAGGCCGGGGCACAAGTGCGGGCTAGGCTTAAGGCCGGGGCACAAGTGCGGGCTAGGCTTAAGGCCGGGGCACAAGTGCGGGCTAGGCATAAGGCAGGGGCACAAGTGCTGGCTAGGCATAAGGCAGGGGCACAAGTGCTGGCTAGGCATAGGGCAGGGGCACAAGTGCTGGCTAGGCATAGGGCAGGGGCACAAGTGCTGGCTAGGCATAGGGCAGGGGCACAAGTGCTGGCTAGGCATAGGGCAGGGGCACAAGTGCTAGCTAGGCATAGGGCAGGGGCACAAGTGCAAGCTAGGCGAAAGGCAGGGGCACAAGTGATGGCTAGGCGTAAGGCAGGGGCACAAGTGCTGGCTAGGCATAAGGCAGGGGCACAAGGGCTGGTTAGGCATAAGGCAGGGGCACAAGTGCTGGCTAGGCATAAGGCAGGGGCACAAGTGCAAACTAAGCATAAGGCAGAGGCACAAGTGCAAGCTAGGCATAAGGCAGGGGCACAAGTGCTGGCTAGGTATAAGGCAGGGGCACAAGTGCAAACTAAGCATAAGGCAGAGGCACAAGTGCAAGCTAGGCATAAGGCAGGGGCACCTGTGCAGGCTAGGCTTAAGGCAGGGGCAAAAGTGATGGCTACACATAAGGCATATGGCTAACTCTTTGCACTCTTTCCATAAAGGGATAGGCACCCTTAGGGGTGAAGAGCTAGCTTTCACCCCTCTACTCTGTACTTGGACATTTAGAACTAGTTCCTTTGTTGTACAGTGCGGAGCCACTCCATAACCCCCATGCTCCAAGCGACCAGGCACATCTTGTCTGTCCTCCGTAAATGGGTAATGCCATCGTCCCCAATTACAATCGTGCATGTGCATTCAGACGGGACAAGAGCGAAGAGCGTAAAGCCTGCCCTGTGTGCATAACCAACATGAAGCTAAAGACAAAAAAACAATAATGCAAGGGGCTCAAAAGTGCTGGCTAGGCATAAGGCAGGGGCACAAGTGCTGGCTAGGCATAAGGCAGGGGCACAAGTGCTGGCTAGGCATAAGGCAGGGGCACAAGTGCTGGCTAGGCATAAGGCAGGGGCACAAGTGCTGGCTAGGCATAAGGCAGGGGCACAAGTGCTGGCTAGGCTTAAGGCCGGGGCACAAGTGTGGGCTAGGCTTAAGGCCGGGGCACAAGTGCGGGCTAGGCTTAAGGCCGGGGCACAAGTGCGGGCTAGGCTTAAGGCCGGGGCACAAGTGCGGGCTAGGCTTAAGGCCGGGGCACAAGTGCGGGCTAGGCTTAAGGCCGGGGCACAAGTGCGGGCTAGGCTTAAGGCCGGGGCACAAGTGCGGGCTAGGCTTAAGGCCGGGGCACAAGTGCGGGCTAGGCTTAAGGCCGGGGCACAAGTGCAGGCTAGGCTTAAGGCCGGGGCACAAGTGCGGGCTAGGCTTAAGGCCGGGGCACAAGTGCGGGCTAGGCTTAAGGCCGGGGCACAAGTGCGGGCTAGGCTTATGGCCGGGGCACAAGTGCTGGCTAGGCATAAGGCAGGGGCACAAGTGCGGGCTAGGCTTAAGGCTGGGGCACAAGTGCGGGCTAGGCTTAAGGCCGGGGCACAAGTGCGGGCTAGGCTTAAGGCCGGGGCACAAGTGCGGGCTAGGCTTAAGGCCGGGGCACAAGTGCGGGCTAGGCATAAGGCCGGGGCACAAGTGCGGGCTAGGCTTAAGGCCGGGGCACAAGTGCGGGCTAGGCTTAAGGCCGGGGCACAAGTGCGGGCTAGGCTTAAGGCCGGGGCACAAGTGCGGGCTAGGCTTAAGGCCGGGGCACAAGTGCGGGCTAGGCTTAAGGCCGGGGCACAAGTGCGGGCTAGGCTTAAGGCCGGGGCACAAGTGCGGGCTAGGCTTAAGGCCGGGGCACAAGTGCGGGCTAGGCTTAAGGCCGGGGCACAAGTGCGGGCTAGGCTTAAGGCCGGGGCACAAGTGCGGGCTAGGCTTAAGGCCGGGGCACAAGTGCGGGCTAGGCTTAAGGCCGGGGCACAAGTGCGGGCTAGGCTTAAGGCCGGGGCACAAGTGCGGGCTAGGCTTAAGGCCGGGGCACAAGTGCGGGCTAGGCTTAAGGCCGGGGCACAAGTGCGGGCTAGGCTTAAGGCCGGGGCACAAGTGCGGGCTAGGCTTAAGGCCGGGGCACAAGTGCGGGCTAGGCTTAAGGCCGGGGCACAAGTGCGGGCTAGGCTTAAGGCCGGGGCACAAGTGCGGGCTAGGCTTAAGGCCGGGGCACAAGTGCGGGCTAGGCTTAAGGCCGGGGCACAAGTGCTGGCTAGGCATAAGGCAGGGGCACAAGTGCGGGCTAGGCTTAAGGACGGGGCACAAGTGCGGGCTAGGCTTAAGGCCGGGGCACAAGTGCGGGCTAGGCTTAAGGCCGGGGCACAAGTGCGGGCTAGGCATAAGGCAGGGGCACAAGTGCTGGCTAGGCATAAGGCAGGGGCACAAGTGCTGGCTAGGCATAGGGCAGGGGCACAAGTGCTGGCTAGGCATAGGGCAGGGGCACAAGTGCTGGCTAGGCATAGGGCAGGGGCACAAGTGCTGGCTAGGCATAGGGCAGGGGCACAAGTGCTAGCTAGGCATAGGGCAGGGGCACAAGTGCAAGCTAGGCGAAAGGCAGGGGCACAAGTGATGGCTAGGCGTAAGGCAGGGGCACAAGTGCTGGCTAGGCATAAGGCAGGGGCACAAGGGCTGGTTAGGCATAAGGCAGGGGCACAAGTGCTGGCTAGGCATAAGGCAGGGGCACAAGTGCAAACTAAGCATAAGGCAGAGGCACAAGTGCAAGCTAGGCATAAGGCAGGGGCACAAGTGCTGGCTAGGTATAAGGCAGGGGCACAAGTGCAAACTAAGCATAAGGCAGAGGCACAAGTGCAAGCTAGGCATAAGGCAGGGGCACCTGTGCAGGCTAGGCTTAAGGCAGGGGCACAAGTGATGGCTACACATAAGGCATATGGCTAACTCTTTGCACTCTTTCCATAAAGGGATAGGCACCCTTAGGGGTGAAGAGCTAGCTTTCACCCCTCTACTCTGTACTTGGACATTTAGAACTAGATCATTTGTTGTACAGTGCGGAGCCACTCCATAACCCCCATGCTCCAAGCGACCAGGCACATCTTGTCTGTCCTCCGTAAATGGGTAATGCCATCGTCCCCAATTACAATCGTGCATGTGCATTCAGACGGGACAAGAGCGAAGAGCGTAAAGCCTGCCCTGTGTGCATAACCAACATGAAGCTAAAGACAAAAAAACAATAATGCAAGGGGCTCAAAAGTGCTGGCTAGGCATAAGGCAGGGGCACAAGTGCTGGCTAGGCATAAGGCAGGGGCACAAGTGCTGGCTAGGCATAAGGCAGGGGCACAAGTGCTGGCTAGGCATAAGGCAGGGGCACAAGTGCTGGCTAGGCATAAGGCAGGGGCACAAGTGCTGGCTAGGCTTAAGGCCGGGGCACAAGTGCGGGCTAGGCTTAAGGCCGGGGCACAAGTGCGGGCTAGGCTTAAGGCCGGGGCACAAGTGCGGGCTAGGCTTAAGGCCGGGGCACAAGTGCGGGCTAGGCTTAAGGCCGGGGCACAAGTGCGGGCTAGGCTTAAGGCCGGGGCACAAGTGCGGGCTAGGCTTAAGGCCGGGGCACAAGTGCGGGCTAGGCTTAAGGCCGGGGCACAAGTGCGGGCTAGGCTTAAGGCCGGGGCACAAGTGCAGGCTAGGCTTAAGGCCGGGGCACAAGTGCGGGCTAGGCTTAAGGCCGGGGCACAAGTGCGGGCTAGGCTTAAGGCCGGGGCACAAGTGCGGGCTAGGCTTATGGCCGGGGCACAAGTGCTGGCTAGGCATAGGGCAGGGGCACAAGTGCTAGCTAGGCATAGGGCAGGGGCGCAAGTGCAAGCTAGGCGAAAGGCAGGGGCACAAGTGATGGCTAGGCATACGGCAGGGGCACAAGTGCTGGCTAGGCATAGGGCAGGGGCACAAGTGCTGGCTAGGCATAGGGCAGGGGCACAAGTGCTGGCTAGGCATAGGGCAGGGGCACAAGTGCTAGCTAGGCATAGGGCAGGGGCACAAGTGCAAGCTAGGCGAAAGGCAGGGGCACAAGTGATGGCTTGGCGTAAGGCAGGGGCACAAGTGCTGGCTAGGCATAAGGCAGGGGCACAAGGGCTGGTTAGGCATAAGGCAGGGGCACAAGTGCTGGCTAGGCATAAGGCAGGGGCACAAGTGCAAACTAAGCATAAGGCAGAGGCACAAGTGCAAGCTAGGCATAGGGCAGGGGCACAAGTGCTAGCTAGGCATAGGGCAGGGGCGCAAGTGCAAGCTAGGCGAAAGGCAGGGGCACAAGTGATGGCTAGGCATAAGGCAGGAGCACAAGTGCTGGCTAGGCATAAGGCAGGGCCACAAGTGCAGGCTAGGCATAAGGCAGGGGCACAAGTGCAGGCTAGGCATAAGGAAGGGGCACAAGTGCAGGCTAGGCATAAGGCAGGGGCACAAGTGCAGGCTAGGCATAAGGCAGGGGCACAAGTGCTGGCTAGGCATAAGGCAGGGGCACAAGTGCTGGCTAGGCATAAGGCAGAGGCACAAGTGCTGGCTAGGCATACGGCAGGGGCAATAGTGCTGGCTAGGCATAAGGCAGGGGCACAAGTGCTGGCTAGGCATAAGGCAGGGGCACAAGTGCTGGCTAGGCATAAGGCAGGGGCACAAGTGCTGGCTAGGCATACGGCAGGGGCACAAGTGCGGGCTAGGCTTTAGGCAGGGGCACAAGTGCAAACTAAGCATAAGGCAGAGGCACAAGTGCAGGCTAGGCTTAAGGCAGGGGCACAAGTGATGGCTACACATAAGGCATACGGCTAACTCTTTGCACTCTTTGCATAAAGGGATAGGCACCCTTAGGGGTGAAGAGCTAGCTTTCACCCCTCTACTCTGTACTTTGTTGTACAGTGCGGAGCCACTCCATAACCCCCATGCTCCAAGCGACCAGGCACATCTTGTCTGTCCTCCGTCAATGGGTAATGCCTTCGTCCCCAATTACAGTCGTGCATGTGCATTCAGACGGGACAAGAGCGAAGAGCGTAAAGCCTGCCCTGTGTGCATTACCAACATGAAGCTAAAGACAAAAAAACAATAATGCAAGGGGCTCAAATGTGCTGGCTAGGCATAAGGCAGGGGCTCAAATGTGCTGGCTAGGCATAAGGCAGGGGCACAAGTGCAGGCTAGGCATAAGGCAGGGGCACAAGTGCAGGCTAGTCATAAGGCAGGGGCACAAGTGCTGGCTAGGCATAAGGCAGGGGCACAAGTGCTGGCTAGGCATAAGGCAGGGGCACAAGTGCTGGCTAGGCATAAGGCAGGGGCACAAGTGCTGGCTAGGCATAAGGCAGGGGCACAAGTGCTGGCTAGGCATAAGGCAGGGGCACAAGTGCTGGCTAGGCATAAGGCAGGGGCACAAGTGCTGGCTAGGCATAAGGCAGGGGCACAAGTGCTGGCTAGGCATAAGGCAGGGGCACAAGTGCTGGCTAGGCATAAGGCAGGGGCACAAGTGCTGGCTAGGCATAAGGCAGGGGCACAAGTGCTAGCTAGGCATAGGGCAGGGGCGCAAGTGCAAGCTAGGCGAAAGGCAGGGGCACAAGTGATGGCTAGGCATAAGGCAGGAGCACAAGTGCTGGCTAGGCATAAGGCAGGGCCACAAGTGCAGGCTAGGCATAAGGCAGGGGCACAAGTGCAGGCTAGGCATAAGGAAGGGGCACAAGTGCAGGCTAGGCATAAGGCAGGGGCACAAGTGCAGGCTAGGCATAAGGCAGGGGCACAAGTGCAGGCTAGGCATAAGGCAGGGGCACAAGTGCTGGCTAGGCATAAGGCAGGGGCACAAGTGCTGGCTAGGCATAAGGCAGAGGCACAAGTGCTGGCTAGGCATACGGCAGGGGCAATAGTGCTGGCTAGGCATAAGGCAGGGGCACAAGTGCTGGCTAGGCATAAGGCAGGGGCACAAGTGCTGGCTAGGCATAAGGCAGGGGCACAAGTGCTGGCTAGGCATACGGCAGGGGCACAAGTGCGGGCTAGGCTTTAGGCAGGGGCACAAGTGCAAACTAAGCATAAGGCAGAGGCACAAGTGCAGGCTAGGCTTAAGGCAGGGGCACAAGTGATGGCTACACATAAGGCATACGGCTAACTCTTTGCACTCTTTGCATAAAGGGATAGGCACCCTTAGGGGTGAAGAGCTAGCTTTCACCCCTCTACTCTGTACTTTGTTGTACAGTGCGGAGCCACTCCATAACCCCCATGCTCCAAGCGACCAGGCACATCTTGTCTGTCCTCCGTCAATGGGTAATGCCTTCGTCCCCAATTACAGTCGTGCATGTGCATTCAGACGGGACAAGAGCGAAGAGCGTAAAGCCTGCCCTGTGTGCATTACCAACATGAAGCTAAAGACAAAAAAACAATAATGCAAGGGGCTCAAATGTGCTGGCTAGGCATAAGGCAGGGGCTCAAATGTGCTGGCTAGGCATAAGGCAGGGGCACAAGTGCAGGCTAGGCATAAGGCAGGGGCACAAGTGCAGGCTAGTCATAAGGCAGGGGCACAAGTGCTGGCTAGGCATAAGGAAGGGGCACAAGTGCTGGCTAGGCATAGGGCAGGGGCACAAGTGCTGGCTAGGCATAGGGCAGGGGCACAAGTGCTGGCTAGGCATAGGGCAGGGGCACAAGTGCTGGCTAGGCATAGGGCAGGGGCACAAGTGCTAGCTAGGCATAGGGCAGGGGCACAAGTGCAAGCTAGTCATAAGGCAGGGGCACAAGTGCTGGCTAGGCATAAGGAAGGGGCACAAGTGCTGGCTAGGCATAGGGCAGGGGCACAAGTGCTGGCTAGGCATAGGGCAGGGGCACAAGTGCTGGCTAGGCATAGGGCAGGGGCACAAGTGCTGGCTAGGCATAGGGCAGGGGCACAAGTGCTGGCTAGGCATAGGGCAGGGGCACAAGTGCTAGCTAGGCATAAGGCAGGGGCACAAGTGCAGGCTAGTCATAAGGCAGGGGCACAAGTGCTGGCTAGGCATAAGGAAGGGGCACAAGTGCTGGCTAGGCATAGGGCAGGGGCACAAGTGCTGGCTAGGCATAGGGCAGGGGCACAAGTGCTGGCTAGGCATAGGGCAGGGGCACAAGTGCTGGCTAGGCATAGGGCAGGGGCACAAGTGCTAGCTAGGCATAGGGCAGGGGCACAAGTGCAAGCTAGGCGAAAGGCAGGGGCACAAGTGATGGCTTGGCGTAAGGCAGGGGCACAAGTGCTGGCTAGGCATAAGGCAGGGGCACAAGGGCTGGTTAGGCATAAGGCAGGGGCACAAGTGCTGGCTAGGCATAAGGCAGGGGCACAAGTGCAAACTAAGCATAAGGCAGAGGCACAAGTGCAAGCTAGGCATAGGGCAGGGGCACAAGTGCTAGCTAGGCATAGGGCAGGGGCGCAAGTGCAAGCTAGGCGAAAGGCAGGGGCACAAGTGATGGCTAGGCATAAGGCAGGAGCACAAGTGCTGGCTAGGCATAAGGCAGGGCCACAAGTGCAGGCTAGGCATAAGGCAGGGGCACAAGTGCAGGCTAGGCATAAGGAAGGGGCACAAGTGCAGGCTAGGCATAAGGCAGGGGCACAAGTGCAGGCTAGGCATAAGGCAGGGGCACAAGTGCTGGCTAGGCATAAGGCAGGGGCACAAGTGCTGGCTAGGCATAAGGCAGAGGCACAAGTGCTGGCTAGGCATACGGCAGGGGCAATAGTGCTGGCTAGGCATAAGGCAGGGGCACAAGTGCTGGCTAGGCATAAGGCAGGGGCACAAGTGCTGGCTAGGCATAAGGCAGGGGCACAAGTGCTGGCTAGGCATACGGCAGGGGCACAAGTGCGGGCTAGGCTTTAGGCAGGGGCACAAGTGCAAACTAAGCATAAGGCAGAGGCACAAGTGCAGGCTAGGCTTAAGGCAGGGGCACAAGTGATGGCTACACATAAGGCATACGGCTAACTCTTTGCACTCTTTGCATAAAGGGATAGGCACCCTTAGGGGTGAAGAGCTAGCTTTCACCCCTCTACTCTGTACTTTGTTGTACAGTGCGGAGCCACTCCATAACCCCCATGCTCCAAGCGACCAGGCACATCTTGTCTGTCCTCCGTCAATGGGTAATGCCTTCGTCCCCAATTACAGTCGTGCATGTGCATTCAGACGGGACAAGAGCGAAGAGCGTAAAGCCTGCCCTGTGTGCATTACCAACATGAAGCTAAAGACAAAAAAACAATAATGCAAGGGGCTCAAATGTGCTGGCTAGGCATAAGGCAGGGGCTCAAATGTGCTGGCTAGGCATAAGGCAGGGGCACAAGTGCAGGCTAGGCATAAGGCAGGGGCACAAGTGCAGGCTAGTCATAAGGCAGGGGCACAAGTGCTGGCTAGGCATAAGGCAGGGGCACAAGTGCTGGCTAGGCATAAGGCAGGGGCACAAGTGCTGGCTAGGCATAAGGCAGGGGCACAAGTGCTGGCTAGGCATAAGGCAGGGGCACAAGTGCTGGCTAGGCATAAGGCAGGGGCACAAGTGCTGGCTAGGCATAAGGCAGGGGCACAAGTGCTGGCTAGGCATAAGGCAGGGGCACAAGTGCTGGCTAGGCATAAGGCAGGGGCACAAGTGCTGGCTAGGCATAAGGCAGGGGCACAAGTGCTGGCTAGGCATAAGGCAGGGGCACAAGTGCTGGCTAGGCATAAGGCAGGGGCACAAGTGCTGGCTAGGCATAAGGCAGGGGCACAAGTGCTGGCTAGGCATAAGGCAGGGGCACAAGTGCTGGCTAGGCATAAGGCAGGGGCACAAGTGCTGGCTAGGCATAAGGCAGGGGCACAAGTGCTGGCTAGGCATAAGGCAGGGGCACAAGTGCTGGCTAGGCATAAGGCAGGGGCACAAGTGCTGGCTAGGCATAAGGCAGGGGCACAAGTGCTGGCTAGGCATAAGGCAGGGGCACAAGTGCTGGCTAGGCATAAGGCAGGGGCACAAGTGCTGGCTAGGCATAAGGCAAGGGCACAAGTGCTGGCTAGGCATAAGGCAGGGGCACAAGTGCTGGCTAGGCATAAGGCAGGGGCACAAGTGCTGGCTGGGCATAAGGCAGGGGCACAAGTGCTGGCTGGGCATAAGGCAGGGGCACAAGTGCTGGCTGGGCATAAGGCAGGGGCACAAGTGCTGGCTGGGCATAAGGCAGGGGCACAAGTGCTGGCTGGGCATAAGGCAGGGGCACAAGTGCGGGCTAGGCATAAGGCAGGGGCACAAGTGCGGGCTAGGCATAAGGCAGGGGCACAAGTGCGGGCTAGGCATAAGGCAGGGGCACAAGTGCGGGCTAGGCATAAGGCAGGGGCACAAGTGCGGGCTAGGCATAAGGCAGGGGCACAAGTGCGGGCTAGGCATAAGGCAGGGGCACAAGTGCGGGCTAGGCATAAGGCAGGGGCACAAGTGCGGGCTAGGCATAAGGCAGGGGCACAAGTGCGGGCTAGGCATAAGGCAGGGGCACAAGTACGGGCTAGGCATAAGGCAGGGGCACAAGTACAAACTAAGCATAAGGCAGAGGCACCTGTGCAGGCTAGGCTTAAGGCAGGGGCACAAGTGCTGGCTAGGCATAAGGCAGGGGCACAAGTGCTGGCTAGGCATAAGGCAGGGGCACAAGTGCTGGCTAGGCATAAGGCAGGGGCACAAGTTCTGGCTAGGCATAAGGCAGGGGCACAAGTGCAGGCTAGGCATAAGGCAGGGGCACAAGTGCTGGCTAGGCATAAGGCAGGGGCACAAGTGCAGGCTAGGCATAAGGCAAGGGCACAAGTGCAGGCTAGGCATAAGGCAGGGGCACAAGTGCAGGCTAGGCATATGGCAGGGGCACAAGTGCAGGCTAGGCATAAGGCAGAGGCACAAGTGCAGGCTAGGCATAAGGCAGGGGCACAAGTGCAGGCTAGGCATAAGGCAGGGGCACAAGTGCAGGCTAGGCATAAGGCAGGGGCACAAGTGCAGGCTAGGCATAAGGCAGGGGCACAAGTGAAGGCTAGGCATAAGGCAGGGGCACAAGTGCAGGCTAGGCATAAGGCAAGGGCACAAGTGCAGGCTAGGCATAAGGCAGGGACACAAGTGCAGGCTAGGCATAAGGCAGGGGCACAAGTGCAGGCTAGGCATAAGGCAGGGGCACAAGTGCAGGCTAGGCATAAGGCAGGGGCACAAGTGCAGGCTAGGCATAAGGCAGGGGCACAAGTGCAGGCTAGGCATAAGGCAGGGGCACAAGTGCAGGCTAGGCATAAGGCAGGGGCACAAGTGCAGGCTAGGCATAAGGCAGGGCCACAAGAGCAGGCTAGGCATAAGGCAGGGCCACAAGAGCAGGCTAGGCATAAGGCAGGGCCACAAGTGCAGGCTAGGCATAAGGCAGGGGCACAAGTGCAGGCTAGGCATAAGGCAGGGGCACAAGTGCAGGCTAGGCATAAGGCAGGGGCACAAGTGCTGGCTAGGCATAAGGCAGGGGCACAAGTGCTGGCTAGGCATAAGGCAGAGGCACAAGTGCTGGCTAGGCATAAGGCAGGGGCACAAGTGCTGGCTAGGCATAAGGCAGGGGCACAAGTGCTGGCTAGGCATAAGGCAGGGGCACAAGTGCTGGCTAGGCATAAGGCAGGGGCACAAGTGCTGGCTAGGCATAAGGCAGGGGCACAAGTGCGGGCTAGGCTTTAGGCAGGGGCACAAGTGCAAACTAAGCATAAGGCAGAGGCACAAGTGCAAGCTAGGCATAAGGCAGGGGCACCTATGCAGGCTAGGCTTAAGGCAGGGGCACAAGTGATGGCTACACATAAAGCATACTGCTAACTCTGCACTCTTTGCATAAAGGGATAGGCACCCTTAGGGGTGAAGAGCTAGCTTTCACCCCTCTACTCTGTACTTTGTTGTACAGTGCTGAGCCACTCCATAACCCCCATGCTCCAAGCGACCAGGCACATCTTGTCTGTCCTCCGTAAATGGGTAATGCCTTCGTCCCCAATTACAGTCGTGCATGTGCATTCAGACGGGACAAGAGCGAAGAGCGTAAAGCCTGCCCTGTGTGCATAACCAACATGAAGCTAAAGACAAAAAAACAATAATGCAAGGGGCTCAAATGTGCTGGCTAGGCATAAGGCAGGGGATCAAAAGTGCTGGCTAGGCATAAGGCAGGGGCACAAGTGCTGGCTAGGCATAAGGCAGGGGCACAAGTGCTGGCTAGGCATAAGGCAGGGGCACAAGTGCTGGCTAGGCATAAGGCAGGGGCACAAGTGCAGGATAGGCATAAGGCAGGGGCACAAGTGCGGGCTAGGCTTTAGGCAGGGGCACAAGTGCAAACTAAGCATAAGGCAGAGGCACAAGTGCTGGCTAGGCATAAGGCAGGGGCACAAGTGCTGGCTAGACATAAGGCAGGGGCACAAGTGCTGGCTAGGCATAAGGCAGGGGCACAAGTGCTGGCTAGGCATAAGGCAGGGGCACAAGTGCTGGCTAGGCATAAAGCAGGGGCACAAGTGCTGGCTAGGCATAAGGCAGGGGCACAAGTGCTGGCTAGGCATAAGGCAGGGGCACAAGTGCTGGCTAGGTATAAGGCAGGGGCACAAGTGCTGGCTAGGCATAAGGCAGGGGCACAAGTGCTGGCTAGGCATAAGGCAGGGGCACAAGTGCTGGCTAGGCATAAGGCAGGGGCACAAGTGCTGGCTAGGCATAAGGCAAGGGCACAAGTGCTGGCTAGGCATAAGGCAGGGGCACAAGTGCTGGCTAGGCATAAGGCAGGGGCACAAGTGCTGGCTGGGCATAAGGCAGGGGCACAAGTGCTGGCTGGGCATAAGGCAGGGGCACAAGTGCTGGCTGGGCATAAGGCAGGGGCACAAGTGCTGGCTGGGCATAAGGCAGGGGCACAAGTGCTGGCTGGGCATAAGGCAGGGGCACAAGTGCGGGCTAGGCATAAGGCAGGGGCACAAGTGCGGGCTAGGCATAAGGCAGGGGCACAAGTGCGGGCTAGGCATAAGGCAGGGGCACAAGTGCGGGCTAGGCATAAGGCAGGGGCACAAGTGCGGGCTAGGCATAAGGCAGGGGCACAAGTGCGGGCTAGGCATAAGGCAGGGGCACAAGTGCGGGCTAGGCATAAGGCAGGGGCACAAGTGCGGGCTAGGCATAAGGCAGGGGCACAAGTGCGGGCTAGGCATAAGGCAGGGGCACAAGTACGGGCTAGGCATAAGGCAGGGGCACAAGTACAAACTAAGCATAAGGCAGAGGCACCTGTGCAGGCTAGGCTTAAGGCAGGGGCACAAGTGCTGGCTAGGCATAAGGCAGGGGCACAAGTGCTGGCTAGGCATAAGGCAGGGGCACAAGTGCTGGCTAGGCATAAGGCAGGGGCACAAGTTCTGGCTAGGCATAAGGCAGGGGCACAAGTGCAGGCTAGGCATAAGGCAGGGGCACAAGTGCTGGCTAGGCATAAGGCAGGGGCACAAGTGCAGGCTAGGCATAAGGCAAGGGCACAAGTGCAGGCTAGGCATAAGGCAGGGGCACAAGTGCAGGCTAGGCATATGGCAGGGGCACAAGTGCAGGCTAGGCATAAGGCAGAGGCACAAGTGCAGGCTAGGCATAAGGCAGGGGCACAAGTGCAGGCTAGGCATAAGGCAGGGGCACAAGTGCAGGCTAGGCATAAGGCAGGTGCACAAGTGCAGGCTAGGCATAAGGCAGGGGCACAAGTGAAGGCTAGGCATAAGGCAGGGGCACAAGTGCAGGCTAGGCATAAGGCAAGGGCACAAGTGCAGGCTAGGCATAAGGCAGGGACACAAGTGCAGGCTAGGCATAAGGCAGGGGCACAAGTGCAGGCTAGGCATAAGGCAGGGGCACAAGTGCAGGCTAGGCATAAGGCAGGGGCACAAGTGCAGGCTAGGCATAAGGCAGGGGCACAAGTGCAGGCTAGGCATAAGGCAGGGGCACAAGTGCAGGCTAGGCATAAGGCAGGGGCACAAGTGCAGGCTAGGCATAAGGCAGGGCCACAAGAGCAGGCTAGGCATAAGGCAGGGCCACAAGAGCAGGCTAGGCATAAGGCAGGGCCACAAGTGCAGGCTAGGCATAAGGCAGGGGCACAAGTGCAGGCTAGGCATAAGGCAGGGGCACAAGTGCAGGCTAGGCATAAGGCAGGGGCACAAGTGCTGGCTAGGCATAAGGCAGGGGCACAAGTGCTGGCTAGGCATAAGGCAGAGGCACAAGTGCTGGCTAGGCATAAGGCAGGGGCACAAGTGCTGGCTAGGCATAAGGCAGGGGCACAAGTGCTGGCTAGGCATAAGGCAGGGGCACAAGTGCTGGCTAGGCATAAGGCAGGGGCACAAGTGCTGGCTAGGCATAAGGCAGGGGCACAAGTGCGGGCTAGGCTTTAGGCAGGGGCACAAGTGCAAACTAAGCATAAGGCAGAGGCACAAGTGCAAGCTAGGCATAAGGCAGGGGCACCTATGCAGGCTAGGCTTAAGGCAGGGGCACAAGTGATGGCTACACATAAAGCATACTGCTAACTCTTTGCACTCTTTGCATAAAGGGATAGGCACCCTTAGGGGTGAAGAGCTAGCTTTCACCCCTCTACTCTGTACTTTGTTGTACAGTGCTGAGCCACTCCATAACCCCCATGCTCCAAGCGACCAGGCACATCTTGTCTGTCCTCCGTAAATGGGTAATGCCTTCGTCCCCAATTACAGTCGTGCATGTGCATTCAGACGGGACAAGAGCGAAGAGCGTAAAGCCTGCCCTGTGTGCATAACCAACATGAAGCTAAAGACAAAAAAACAATAATGCAAGGGGCTCAAATGTGCTGGCTAGGCATAAGGCAGGGGATCAAAAGTGCTGGCTAGGCATAAGGCAGGGGCACAAGTGCTGGCTAGGCATAAGGCAGGGGCACAAGTGCTGGCTAGGCATAAGGCAGGGGCACAAGTGCAGGATAGGCATAAGGCAGGGGCACAAGTGCGGGCTAGGCTTTAGGCAGGGGCACAAGTGCAAACTAAGCATAAGGCAGAGGCACAAGTGCTGGCTAGGCATAAGGCAGGGGCACAAGTGCTGGCTAGACATAAGGCAGGGGCACAAGTGCTGGCTAGGCATAAGGCAGGGGCACAAGTGCTGGCTAGGCATAAGGCAGGGGCACAAGTGCTGGCTAGGCATAAAGCAGGGGCACAAGTGCTGGCTAGGCATAAGGCAGGGGCACAAGTGCTGGCTAGGCATAAGGCAGGGCCACAAGTGCAGGCTAGGCATAAGGCAGGGGCACAAGTGCAGGCTAGGCATAAGGCAGGGGCACAAGTGCAGGCTAGGCATAAGGCAGGGGCACAAGTGCTGGCTAGGCATAAGGCAGGGGCACAAGTGCTGGCTAGGCATAAGGCAGAGGCACAAGTGCTGGCTAGGCATAAGGCAGGGGCACAAGTGCTGGCTAGGCATAAGGCAGGGGCACAAGTGCTGGCTAGGCATAAGGCAGGGGCACAAGTGCTGGCTAGGCATAAGGCAGGGGCACAAGTGCTGGCTAGGCATAAGGCAGGGGCACAAGTGCGGGCTAGGCTTTAGGCAGGGGCACAAGTGCAAACTAAGCATAAGGCAGAGGCACAAGTGCAAGCTAGGCATAAGGCAGGGGCACCTATGCAGGCTAGGCTTAAGGCAGGGGCACAAGTGATGGCTACACATAAAGCATACTGCTAACTCTTTGCACTCTTTGCATAAAGGGATAGGCACCCTTAGGGGTGAAGAGCTAGCTTTCACCCCTCTACTCTGTACTTTGTTGTACAGTGCTGAGCCACTCCATAACCCCCATGCTCCAAGCGACCAGGCACATCTTGTCTGTCCTCCGTAAATGGGTAATGCCTTCGTCCCCAATTACAGTCGTGCATGTGCATTCAGACGGGACAAGAGCGAAGAGCGTAAAGCCTGCCCTGTGTGCATAACCAACATGAAGCTAAAGACAAAAAAACAATAATGCAAGGGGCTCAAATGTGCTGGCTAGGCATAAGGCAGGGGATCAAAAGTGCTGGCTAGGCATAAGGCAGGGGCACAAGTGCTGGCTAGGCATAAGGCAGGGGCACAAGTGCTGGCTAGGCATAAGGCAGGGGCACAAGTGCAGGATAGGCATAAGGCAGGGGCACAAGTGCGGGCTAGGCTTTAGGCAGGGGCACAAGTGCAAACTAAGCATAAGGCAGAGGCACAAGTGCTGGCTAGGCATAAGGAAGGGGCACAAGTGCTGGCTAGACATAAGGCAGGGGCACAAGTGCTGGCTAGGCATAAGGCAGGGGCACAAGTGCTGGCTAGGCATAAGGCAGGGGCACAAGTGCTGGCTAGGCATAAAGCAGGGGCACAAGTGCTGGCTAGGCATAAGGCAGGGGCACAAGTGCTGGCTAGGCATAAGGCAGGGGCACAAGTGCTGGGTAGGCATAAGGCAGGGGCACAAGTGCTGGCTAGGCATAAGGCAGGGGCACAAGTGCTGGCTAGGCATAAGGCAGGGGCACAAGTGCTGGCTAGGCATAAGGCAGGGGCACAAGTGCAGGCTAGGCATAAGGCGGGGGCACAAGTGCAGGCTAGGCATAAGGCGGGGGCACAAGTGCAGGCTAGGCATAAGGCGGGGGCACAAGTGCAGGCTAGGCATAAGGCGGGGGCACAAGTGCAGGCTAGGCATAAGGCGGGGGCACAAGTGCAGGCTAGGCATAAGGCGGGGGCACAAGAGCAGGATAGGCATAAGGCGGGGGCACAAGTGCAGGCTAGGCATAAGGCAGGGGCACAAGTGCAGGCTAGGCATAAGGCAGGGGCACAAGTGCGGTCTAGGCTTTAGGCAGGGGCACAAGTGCAAACTAAGCATAAGGCAGAGGCACAAGTGCAAGCTAGGCATAAGGCAGGGGCACAAGTGCAGGCTAGGCATAAGGCAGGGGCACAAGTGCAGGCTAGGCATAAGGCAGGGGCACAAGTGCGGGCTAGGCTTTAGGCAGGGGCACAAGTGCAAACTAAGCATAAGGCAGAGGCACAAGTGCAAGCTAGACATAAGGCAGGGGCACAAGTGCAGGCTAGGCATAAGGCAGGGGCACAAGTGCAGGCAAGGCATAAGGCAGGGGCACAAGTGCAGGCTAGGCATAAGGCAGGGGCACAAGTGCAGGCTAGGCATAAGGCGGGGGCACAAGTGCAGGCTAGGCATAAGGCGGGGGCACAAGTGCAGGCTAGGCATAAGGCGGGGGCACAAGTGCAGGCTAGGCATAAGGCGGGGGCACAAATGCAGGCTAGGCATAAGGCGGGGGCACAAGTGCAGGCTAGGCATAAGGCGGGGGCACAAGTGCAGGCTAGGCATAAGGCGGGGGCACAAGTGCAGGCTAGGCATAAGGCGGGGGCACAAGAGCAGGATAGGCATAAGGCGGGGGCACAAGTGCAGGCTAGGCATAAGGCAGGGGCACAAGTGCAGGCTAGGCATAAGGCAGGGGCACAAGTGCGGTCTAGGCTTTAGGCAGGGGCACAAGTGCAAACTACGCATAAGGCAGAGGCACAAGTGCAAGCTAGGCATAAGGCAGGGGCACAAGTGCAGGCTAGGCATAAGGCAGGGGCACAAGTGCAGGCAAGGCAAAAGGCAGGGGCACAAGTGCAGGCTAGACATAAGGCAGGGGCACAAGTGCAGGCTAGGCATAAGGCAGGGGCACAAGTGCAGGCTAGGCATAAGGCAGGGGCAAGGGTGCAGGCTAGGCATAAGGCAGGGGCACAAGTGCAGGCTAGGCATAAGGTAGGGGCACAAGTGCAGGCTAGGCATAAGGCAGGGGCACAAGTGCAGGCTAGGCATAAGGCAGGGGCACAAGTTCTGGCTAGGCATAAGGCAGGGGCACAAGTGCGGGCTAGGCATAAGGCAGGGGCACAAGTGCTGGCTAGGCATAAGGCAGGGGCACAAGTGCTGGCTAGGCATAAGGCAGGGGCACAAGTGCTGGCTAGGCATAAGGCAGGGGCACAAGTGCTGGCTAGGCATAAGGCAGGGGCACAAGTGCTGGCTAGGCATAAGGCAGGGGCACAAGTGCTGGCTAGGCATAAGGCAGGGGCACAAGTGCTGGCTAGGCATAAGGCAGGGGCACAAGTGCTGGCTAGGCATAAGGCAGGGGCACAAGTGCTGGCTAGGCATAAGGCAGGGGCACAAGTGCTGGCTAGGCATAAGGCAGGGGCACAAGTGCTGGCTAGGCGTAAGGCAGGGGCACAAGTGCAGGCTAGGCGTAAGGCAGGGGCACAAGTGCAGGCTAGGCGTAAGGCAGGGGCACAAGTGCGGGCTAGGCGTAAGGCAGGGGCACAAGTGCGGGCTAGGCGTAAGGCAGGGGCACAAGTGCGGGCTAGGCGTAAGGCAGGGGCACAAGTGCGGGCTAGGCGTAAGGCAGGGGAACAAGTGCGGGCTAGGCGTAAGGCAGGGGCACAAGTGCAGGCTAGGCATAAGGCAGGGGCACAAGTGCTGGCTAGGCATAAGGCAGGGGCACAAGTGCGGGCTAGGCATAAGGCAGGGGCACAAGTGCGGGCTAGGCATAAGGCAGGGGCACAAGTGCGGGCTAGGCATAAGGCAGGGGCACAAGTGCGGGCTAGGCATAAGGCAGGGGCACAAGTGCGGGCTAGGCATAAGGCAGGGGCACAAGTGCGGGCTAGGCATAAGGCAGGGGCACAAGTGCGGGCTAGGCATAAGGCAGGGGCACAAGTGCGGGCTAGGGATAAGGCAGGGGCACAAGTGCGGGCTAGGCATAAGGCAGGGGCACAAGTGCGGGCTGGGCATAAGGCAGGGGCACAAGTGCGGGCTGGGCATAAGGCAGAGGCACAAGTGCGGGCTAGACATAAGGCAGGGGCACAAGTGCGGGCTAGGCATAAGGCAGGGGCACAAGTGCGGGCTAGGCATAAGGCAGGGGCACAAGTGTGGGCTAGGCATAAGGCAGGGGCACAAGTGCGGGCTAGGCATAAGGCAGGGGCACAAGTGTGGGCTAGGCTTTAGTCAGGGGCACAAGTACAAACTAAGCATAAGCCAGAGGCACAAGTGCAAGCTAGGCATAAGGCAGGGGCACCTGTGCAGGCTAGGCTTAAGGAAGGGGCACAAGTGATGGCTACACATAAGGCATACGGCTAACTCTTTGCACTCTTTGCATAAAGAGATAGGCACCCTTAGGGGTAAAGAGCTAGCTTTCACCCCTCTATTCTGTACTTGGACATTTAGAACTAGATCCTTTGCTGTACAGTGCGGAGCCACTCCATAACCCCCATGCTCCAAGCGACCAGGCACATCTTGTCTGTCCTCCGTAAATGGGTAATGCCTTCGTCCCCAATTACAGTCGTGCATGTGTATTCAGACGGGACAAGAGCGAAGAGCGTAAAGCCTGCCCTGTGTGCATAACCAACATGAAGCTAAAGACAAAAAAACAATAATGCAAGGGGCTCAAAAGTGCTGGCGAGGCATAAGGCAGGGGCACAAGTGCTGGCTAGGCATAAGGCAGGGGCACAAGTGCTGGCTAGGCATAAGGCAGGGGCACAAGTGCAGGCTAGGCATAAGGCAGGGGCACAAGTGCTGGCTAGGCATAAGGCAGGGGCACAAGTGCGGTCTAGGCATAAGGCAGGGGCACAAGTGCGGGCTAGGCATAAGGCAGGGGCACAAGTGCGGGCTAGGCATAAGGCAGGGGCACAAGTGCGGGCTAGGCATAAGGCAGGGGCACAAGTGCGGGCTAGGCATAAGGCAGGGGCACAAGTGCGGGCTAGACATAAGGCAGGGGCACAAGTGCGGGCTAGGCATAAGGCAGGGGCACAAGTGCAGGCTAGGCATAAGGCAGGGGCACAAGTGCAGGCTAGGCATCAGGCAGGGGCACAAGTGCAGGCTAGGCATAAGGCAGGGGCACAAGTGCAGGCTAGGCATAAGGCAGGGGCACAAGTGCAGGCTAGGCATAAGGCAAGGGCACAAGTGCAGGCTAGGCATAAGGCAGGGGCACAAGTGCAGGCTAGGCATAAGGCAGGGGCACAAGTGCAGGCTAGGCATAAGGCAAGGGCACAAGTGCAGGCTAGGCATAAGGCAGGGGCACAAGTGCAGGCTAGGCATAAGGCAGGGGCACAAGTGCAGGCTAGGCATAAGGCAGGGGCACAAGTGCAGGCTAGGCATAAGGCAGGGGCACAAGTGCAGGCTAGGCATAAGGCAGGGGCACAAGTGCAGGCTAGGCATAAGGCAGGGGCACAAGTGCAGGCTAGGCATAAGGCAGGGGCACAAGTGCAGGCTAGGCATAAGGCAGGGGCACAAGTGCAGGCTAGGCATAAGGCAGGGGCACAAGTGCAGGCTAGGCGTAAGGCAGGGGCACAAGTGCAGGCTAGGCGTAAGGCAGGGGCACAAGTGCGGGCTAGGCGTAAGGCAGGGGCACAAGTGCGGGCTAGGCGTAAGGCAGGGGCACAAGTGCGGGCTAGGCGTAAGGCAGGGGCACAAGTGCGGGCTAGGCGTAAGGCAGGGGAACAAGTGCGGGCTAGGCGTAAGGCAGGGGCACAAGTGCAGGCTAGGCATAAGGCAGGGGCACAAGTGCTGGCTAGGCATAAGGCAGGGGCACAAGTGCGGGCTAGGCATAAGGCAGGGGCACAAGTGCGGGCTAGGCATAAGGCAGGGGCACAAGTGCGGGCTAGGCATAAGGCAGGGGCACAAATGCGGGCTAGGCATAAGGCAGGGGCAAAAGTGCGGGCTAGGCATAAGGCAGGGGCACAAGTGCGGGCTAGGCATAAGGCAGGGGCACAAGTGCGGGCTAGGCATAAGGCAGGGGCACAAGTGCGGGCTAGGCATAAGGCAGGGGCACAAGTACAAACTAAGCATAAGCCAGAGGCACAAGTGCAAGCTAGGCATAAGGCAGGGGCACCTGTGCAGGCTAGGCTTAAGGAAGGGGCACAAGTGATGGCTACACATAAGGCATACGGCTAACTCTTTGCACTCTTTGCATAAAGAGATAGGCACCCTTAGGGGTAAAGAGCTAGCTTTCACCCCTCTATTCTGTACTTGGACATTTAGAACTAGATCCTTTGTTGTACAGTGCGGAGCCACTCCATAACCCCCATGCTTCAAGCGACCAGGCACATCTTGTCTGTCCTCCGTAAATGGGTAATGCCTTCGTCCCCAATTACAGTCGTGCATGTGTATTCAGACGGGACAAGAGCGAAGAGCGTAAAGCCTGCCCTGTGTGCATAACCAACATGAAGCTAAAGACAAAAAAACAATAATGCAAGGGGCTCAAAAGTGCTGGCGAGGCATTAGGCAGGGGCACAAATGCTGGCTAGGCATAAGGCAGGGGCACAAGTGCTGGCTAGGCATAAGGCAGGGGCACAAGTGCAGGCTAGGCATAAGGCAGGGGCACAAGTGCTGGCTAGGCATAAGGCAGGGGCACAAGTGCGGGCTAGGCATAAGGCAGGGGCACAAGTGCGGGCTAGGCATAAGGCAGGGGCACAAGTGCGGGCTAGGCATAAGGCAGGGGCACAAGTGCGGGCTAGGCATAAGGCAGGGGCACAAGTGCGGGCTAGGCATAAGGCAGGGGCACAAGTGCGGGCTAGGCATAAGGCAGGGGCACAAGTGCGGGCTAGGCATAAGGCAGGGGCACAAGTGCAGGCTAGGCATAAGGCAGGGGCACAAGTGCGCGCTAGGCATAAGGCAGGGGCACAAGTGCAGGCTAGGCATAAGGCAGGGGCACAAGTGCGGGCTAGGCATAAGGCAGGGGCACAAGTGCGGGCTAGGCATAAGGCAGGGGCACAAGTGCGGGCTAGGCATAAGGCAGGGGCACAAGTGCGGGCTAGGCATAAGGCAGGGACACAAGTGCGGGCTAGGCATAAGGCAGGGGCACAAGTGCGGGCTAGGCATAAGGCAGGGGCACAAGTACAAACTAAACATAAGGCAGAGGCACAAGTGCAAGCTAGGCATAAGGCAGTGGCACCTGTGCAGGCTAGGCTTAAGGCAGGGGCACCTGTGCAGGCTAGGCTTAAGGCAGGGGCACAAGTGCTGGCTAGGCATAAGGCAGGGGCACAAGTGCTGGCTAGGCATAAGGCAGGGGCACAAGTGCTGGCTAGGCATAAGGCAGGGGCACAAGTGCTGGCTAGGCATAAGGAAGGGGCACAAGTGCAGGCTAGGCATAAGGCAGGGGCACAAGTGCAGGCTAGGCATAAGGCAGGGGCACAAGTGCAGGCTAGGCATAAGGTAGGGGCACAAGTGCAGGCTAGGCATAAGGCATGGGCACAAGTGCAGGCTAGACATAAGGCAGGGGCACAAGTGCAGGCTAGGCATAAGGCAGGGGCACAAGTGCAGGCTAGGCATAAGGCAGGGGCACAAGTGCTGGCTAGGCATAAGGCAGGGGCACAAGTGCAGGCTAGGCATAAGGCAGGGGCACAAGTGCAGGCTAGGCATAAGGCAAGGGCACACGTGCAGGCTAGGCATAAGGCAGAGGCACAAGTGCAGGCTAGGCAGAAGGCAGGGGCACAAGTGCAGGCTAGGCGTAAGGCTGGGGCACAAGTGCAGGCTAGGCGTAAGGCAGGCGCAAAAGTGCAGGCTAGGCGTAAGGCAGAGGCACAAGTGCAGGCTAGGCGTAAGGCAGGGGCACAAGTGCAGGCTAGGCGTAAGGCGGGGCACAAGTGCAGGCTAGGCGTAAGGCAGGGGCACAAGTGCAGGCTAGGCGTAAGGCAGGGGCACAAGTGCAGGCTAGGCGTAAGGCAGGGGCACAAGTGCAGGCTAGGCGTAAGGCAGGGGCACAAGTGCAGGCTAGGCGTAAGGCAGGGGCACAAGTGCAGGCTAGGCGTAAGGCAGGGGCACAAGTGCAGGCTAGGCATAAGGCAGGGGCACAAGTGCAGGCTAGGCATAAGGCAAGGGCACAAGTGCAGGCTAGGCATAAGGCAGGGGCACAAGTGCAGGCTAGGCATAAGGCAGGGGCACAAGTGCAGGCTAGGCATAAGGCAGGGCCACAAGTGCAGGCTAGGCATAAGGCAGGGCCAGAAGTGCAGGCTAGGCATCAGGCAGGGGCACAAGTGCAGGCTAGGCATAAGGCAGGGGCACAAGTGCAGGCTAGGCATAAGGCAAGGGCACAAGTGCAGGCTAGGCATAAGGCAGGGGCACAAGTGCAGGCTAGGCATAAGGCAGGGGCACAAGTGCAGGCTAGGCATAAGGCAGGGCCACAAGTGCAGGCTAGGCATAAGGCAGGGGCACAAGTGCAGGCTAGGCATCAGGCAGGGGCACAAGTGCAGGCTAGGCATAAGGCAGGGGCACAAGTGCAGGCTAGGCATAAGGCAAGGGCACAAGTGCAGGCTAGGCATAAGGCAGGGGCACAAGTGCTGGCTAGGCATAAGGCAGGGGCACAAGTGCAGGCTAGGCATAAGGCAGGGCCACAAGTGCAGGCTAGGCATAAGGCAGGGCCAGAAGTGCAGGCTAGGCATAAGGCAGGGGCACAAGTGCAGGCTAGGCATAAGGCAGGGGCACAAGTGCAGGCTAGGCATAAGGCAGGGGCACAAGTGCAGGCTAGGCATAAGGCAGGGGCACAAGTGCTGGCTAGGCATAAGGCAGGGGCACAAGAGCTAACTAGGCATAAGGAAGAGGCACAAGTGCTGGCTAGGCATAAGTCAGGGGCACAAGTGCTGGCTAGGCTTAAGGCAGGGGCACAAGTGCTGGCTAGGCATAAGGCAGGGGCACAAGTGCTGGCTAGGCATAAGGCAGAGGCACAAGTGCAAGCTAGACATAAGGCGGCGCACTTATGCAGGCTAGGCTTACGGCAGGGGCACAAGTGATGGCTACACATAAGGCATACGGCTAACTCTTTGCACTCTTTGCATAAAGGGATAGGCAACCCTTAGGGGTGAAGAGCTAGCTTTCACCCCTCTACTCTGTACTTTGTTGTACAGTGCGGAGCCACTCCATAACCCCCATGCTCCAAGCGACCAGGCACATCTTGTCTGTCCTCCGTAAATGGGTAATGCCTTCATCCCCAATTACAGTCGTGCATGTGCATTCAGACGGGACAAGAGCGAAGAGCGTAAAGCCTGCCCTGTGTGCATAACCAACATGAAGCTAAAGACAAAAAAACAATAATGCAAGGGGCTCAAATGTGCTGGCTAGGCATAAGGCAGGGGCTGAAATGTGCTGGCTAGGCATAAGGCAGGGGCTGAAATGTGCTGGCTAGGCATAAGGCAGGGGCTCAAATGTGCTGGCTAGGCATAAGGCAGGGGCTCAAGTGCTGGCTAGGCATAAGGCAGGGGCACAAGTGCTGGCTAGGCATAAGGCAGGGGCACAAGTGCCGGCTAGGCATAAGGCAGGGGCACAAGTGCCGGCTAGGCATAAGGCAGGGGCACAAGTGCAGGCTAGGCATAAGGCAGGGCCACAAGTGTAGGCTAGGCATTAGGCAGGGGCACAAGTGCTGGCTAGGCATAAGGCAGGGCCACAAGTGTAGGCTAGGCATTAGGCAGGGGCACAAAAGCTGGCTAGGCATAAGGCAGAGGCACAAGTGCTGGCTAGGCATAAGGCAGGGGCAATAGTGCTGGCTAGGCATAAGGCAGGGGCACAAGTGCTGGCTAGGCATAAGGCAGGGGCACAAGTGCTGGCTAGGCATAAGGCAGGGGCACAAGTGCTGGCTAGGCATAATGCAGGGGCACAAGTGCGGGGTAGGCTTTAGGCAGGGGCACAAGTGCAAACTAAGCATAAGGCAGAGGCACAAGTGCAGGCTAGGCTAAAGGCAGGGGCACAAGTGATGGCTACACATAAGGCATACGGCTAACTCTTAGCACTCTTTGCATAAAGGGATAGGCACCCTTAGGGGTGAAGAGCTAGCTTTCACCCCACTACTCTGTTCTTTGTTGTACAGTGCGGAGCCACTCCATAACCCCCATGCTCCAAGCGACCAGGCACATCTTGTCTGTCCTCCGTAAATGGGTAATGCCTTCGTCCCCAATTACAGTCGTGCATGTGCATTCAGACGGGACAAGAGCGAAGAGCGTAAAGTCTGCCCTGTGTGCATAACCAACATGAAGCTAAAGACAAAAAAACACTAATGCAAGGGGCTCAAAAGTGCTGGCTAGGCATAAGGCAGGGGCACAAGTGCTGGCTAGGCATAAGTCAGGGGCACAAGTGCTGGCTAGGCATAAGGCAGGGGCACAAGTGCTGGCTAGGCATAAGGCAGGGGCACAAGTGAGGGCTAGGCATAAGGTAGGGGCACAAGTGCGGGCTAGGCATAACGCAGGAGCACAAGTGCTGGCTAGGCATAAGGCAGGGGCACAAGTGCGGGCTAGGCATAAGGCAGGGGCACAAGTGCGGGCTAGGCATAAGGCAGGGGCACAAGTGTGGGCTAGGCATAAGGCAGGGGCACAAGTGCGGGCTAGGCATAAGGCAGGGGCACAAGTGCGGGCTAGGCATAAGGCAGGGGCACAAGTGCGGGCTAGGCATAAGGCAGGGGCACAAGTGCGGGCTAGGCATAAGGCAGGGGCACAAGTGCGGGCTAGGCATAAGGCAGGGGCACAAGTGCGGGCTAGGCATAAGGCAGGGGCACAAGTGCGGGCTAGGCATAAAGCAGGGGCACAAGTGCTGGCTAGGCATAAGGTAGGGGCACAAGTGCGGGCTAGGCATAACGCAGGAGCACAAGTGCTGGCTAGGCATAAGGCAGGGGCACAAGTGCGGGCTAGGCATAAGGCAGGGGCACAAGTGCGGGCTAGGCATAAGGCAGGGGCACAAGTGTGGGCTAGGCATAAGGCAGGGGCACAAGTGCGGGCTAGGCATAAGGCAGGGGCACAAGTGCGGGCTAGGCATAAGGCAGGGGCACAAGTGCGGGCTAGGCATAAGGCAGGGGCACAAGTGCGGGCTAGGCATAAGGCAGGGGCACAAGTGCGGGCTAGGCATAAGGCAGGGGCACAAGTGCGGGCTAGGCATAAGGCAGGGGCACAAGTGCGGGCTAGGCATAAAGCAGGGGCACAAGTGCGGGCTAGGCATAAGGCAGTGGCACCTGTGCAGGCTAGGCTTAAGGCAGGGGCACCTGTGCAGGCTGGGCTTAAGGCAGGGGCACAAGTGCTGGCTAGGCATAAGGCAGGGGCACAAGTGCAGGCTAGGCATAAGGCAGGGGCACAAGTGCAGGCTAGGCATAAGGCAGGGGCACAAGTGCAGGCTAGGCATAAGGCAGGGGCACAAGTGCTGGCTAGGCATAAGGCAGGGGCACAAGTGCAGGCTAGGCATAAGGCAGGGGCACAAGTGCAGGCTGGGCTTAAGGCAGGGGCACAAGTGCTGGCTAGGCATAAGGCAGGGGCACAAGTGCAGGCTAGGCATAAGGCAGGGGCACAAGTGCAGGCTAGGCATAAGGCAGGGGCACAAGTGAAGGCTAGGCATAAGGCAGGGGCACAAGTGCTGGCTAGGCATAAGGCAGGGGCACAAGTGCAGGCTAGGCATAAGGCAGGGGCACAAGTGCAGGCTAGGCATAAGGCAAGGGCACAAGTGCAGGCTAGGCATAAGGCAGGGGCACAAGTGCAGGATAGGCATAAGGCAGGGGCACAAGTGCAGGCTAGGCGAAAGGCAGGGGCACAAGTGCAGGCTAGGCGTAAGGCAGGGGCACAAGTGCAGGCTAAGCGTAAGGCAGGGGCACAAGTGCAGGCTAGGCGTAAGGCAGGGGCACAAGTGCAGGCTAGGCGTAAGGCAGGGGCACAAGTGCAGGCTAGGCATAAGGCAGGGGCACAAGTGCAGGCTAGGCATAAGGCAGGGGCACAAGTGCAGGCTAGGCATAAGGCAGGGGCACAATTGCAGGCTAGGCATAAGGCAGGGGCCCAAGTGCAGGCTAGGCATAAGGCAGGGGCACAAGTGCAGGCTAGGCATAAGGCAGGGGCACAAGTGCAGGCTAGGCATAAGGCAGGGGCACAAGTGCAGGCTAGGCATAAGGCAGGGGCACAAGTGCAGGCTAGGCATAAGGCAGGGGCACAAGTGCAGGCTAGGCATAAGGCAGGGGCACAAGTGCAGGCTAGGCATAAGGCAGGGGCACAAGTGCAGGCTAGGCATAAGGCAGGGGCACAAGTGCAGGCTAGGCATAAGGCAGGGGCACAAGTGCGGGCTAGGCATAAGGCAGGGGCACAAGTGCAGGCTAGGCATAAGGCAGGGGCACAAGTGCAGGCTAGGCATAAGGCAGGGGCACAAGTGCAGGCTAGGCATAAGGCAGGGGCACAAGTGCAGGCTAGGCATAAGGCAGGGGAACAAGTGCAGGCTAGGCATAAGGCAGGGGCACAAGTGCAGGCTAGGCATAAGGCAGGGCCACAAGTGCAGGCTAGGCATAAGGCAGGGCCACAAGTGCAGGCTATGCATAAGGCAGGGGCACAAGTGCTGGCTAGGCATAAGGCAGGGGCACAAGTGCTGGCTAGGCATAAGGCAGGGGCACAAGTGCTGGCTAGGCATAAGGCAGGGGCACAAGAGCTGGCTAGGCATAAGGCAGGGGCACAAGTGCAGGCTAGGCATAAGGCAGGGCCACAAGTGCAGGCTAGGCATAAGGCAGGGCCACAAGTGCAGGCTAGGCATAAGGCAGGGCCACAAGTGCAGGCTAGGCATAAGGCAGGGGCACAAGTGCAGGCTAGGCATAAGGCAGGGGCAAAAGTGTAGGCTAGGCATAAGGCAGGGCCACAAGTGCAGGCTAGGCATAAGGCAGGGCCACAAGTGCAGGCTAGGCATAAGGCAGGGCCACAAGTGCAGGCTAGGCATAAGGCAGGGGCACAAGTGCAGGCTAGGCATAAGGCAGGGGCACAAGTGCTGGCTAGGCATAAGGCAGGGGCACAAGTGCAAGCTAAGCATAAGGCAGGGGCACCTATGCAGGCTAGGCTTAAGGCAGGGGCACAAGTGATGGCTACACATAAGGCATACGGCTAACTCTTTGCACTCTTTGCATAAAGTAATAGGCACCCTTAGGGGTGAAGAGCTAGCTTTCAACCCTCTACTCTGTACTTTGTTGTACAGTGCGGAGCCACTCCATAACCCCCATGCTCCAAGCGACCAGGCACATCTTGTCTGTCCTCCGTAAATGGGTAATGCCTTCTTCCCCAATTACAGTCGTGCATGTGCATTCAGGCGGGACAAGAGCGAAGAGCGCAAAGCCTGCCCTGTGTGCATAACCAACATGAAGCTAAAGACAAAAAAACAATAATGCAAGGGGCTCAAATGTGCTGGCTAGGCATAAGGCAGGGGCTCAAATGTGCTGGCTAGGCATAAGGCAGGGGCTGAAATGTGCTGGCTAGGCATAAGGCAGGGGCTGAAATGTGCTGGCTAGGCATAAGGCAGGGGCACAAGTGCGGGCTAGGCATAAGGCAGGGGCACAAGTGCGGGCTAGGCATAAGGCAGGGGCACAAGTGCGGGCTAGGCATAAGGCAGGGGCACAAGTGCTGGCTAGGCATAAGGCAGGGGCACAAGTGCAGGCTAGGCATAAGGCAGGGGCACAAGTGCAGGCTAGGCATAAGGCAGGGGCACAAGTGCAGGCTAGGCATAAGGCAGGGGCACAAGTGCAGGCTAGGCATAAGGCAGGGCCACAAGTGCAGGCTAGGCATAAGGCAGCGGCACAAGTGGTGGCTAGGCATAAGGCAGGGGCACAAGTGCTGGCTAGGCATAGGGCAGGGGCACAAGTGCTGGCTAGGCATAGGGCAGGGGCACAAGTGCTGGCTAGGCATAGGGCAGGGGCACAAGTGCTGGCTAGGCATAGGGCAGGGGCACAAGTACTGGCTAGGCATAGGGCAGGGGCACAAGTGCTGGCTAGGCATAGGGCAGGGGCACAAGTGCAAGCTAGGCGAAAGGCAGGGGCACAAGTGATGGCTAGGAATAAGGCACGGTCACAAGTTAAGGCTAGGCATAAGGCAGGGCCACAAGTGCAGGCTAGGCATAAGGCAGGGCCACAAGTGAAGGCTAGGCATAAGGCAGGGTCACAAGTTAAGGCTAGGCATAAGGCAGGGCCACAAGTGCAGGCTAGGCATAAGGCAGGGCAACAAGTGCAGGCTAGGCATAAGGCAGGGCCACAAGTTCAGGCTAGGCATAAGGCAGCGGCACAAGTGGTGGCTAGGCATAACGCAGGGGAACAAGTGCTGGCTAGGCATAAGGCAGGGGCACAAGTACTGGCTAGGCACAAGTGCTGGCTAGGCATAGGGCAGGGGCACAAGTGCTGGCTAGGCATAGGGCAGGGGCACAAGTGCAAGCTAGGCGAAAGGCAGGGGCACAAGTGATGGCTAGGAATAAGGCACGGTCACAAGTTAAGGCTAGGCATAAGGCAGGGCCACAAGTGCAGGCTAGGCATAAGGCAGGGCCACAAGTGAAGGCTAGGCATAAGGCAGGGTCACAAGTTAAGGCTAGGCATAAGGCAGGGCCACAAGTGCAGGCTAGGCATAAGGCAGGGCAACAAGTGCAGGCTAGGCATAAGGCAGGGCCACAAGTTCAGGCTAGGCATAAGGCAGCGGCACAAGTGGTGGCTAGGCATAACGCAGGGGAACAAGTGCTGGCTAGGCATAAGGCAGGGGCACAAGTACTGGCTAGGCACAAGTGCTGGCTAGGCATAGGGCAGGGGCACAAGTGCTGGCTAGGCATAGGGCAGGGGCACATGTGCTGGCTAGGCATAGGGCAGGGGCACAAGTGCCGGCTAGGCATAAGGCAGGGGCACAAGTAATGGCTAGGCGTAAGGCAGGGGCACAAGTGCTGGCTAGGCATAAGGCAGGGGCACAAGGGCTGGTTAGGCATAAGGCAGGGGCACAAGTGCTGGCTAGGCATAAGGCAGGGGCACAAGTGCTGGCTAGGCATAAGGCAGGGGCACAAGTACAAACTAAGCATATGGCAGAGGCACAAGTGCAAGGTAGGCAAAAGGCAGGGGCACAAGTGCTGGCTAGGTATAAGGCAGGGGCACAAGTGCAAACTAAGCATAAGGCAGAGGCACAAGTGCTGGCTAGGCATAAGGCAGGGGCACAAGTGCGGGCTAGGCATAAGGCAGGGGCACAAGTGCTGGCTAGGCATAAGGCAGGGGCACAAGTGTGGGCTAGGTATAAGGCAGGGGCACAAGTGCGGGCTAGGCATAAGGCAGGGGCACAAGTGCGGGCTAGGCACAAGCGCGGGCTAGGCATAAGGCAGGGGCACAAGTGCGGGCTAGGCATAAGGCAGGGGCACAAGTGCGGGCTAGGCATAAGGCAGGGGCACAAGTGCGGGCTAGGCATAAAGCAGGGGCACAAGTGTGGGCTAGGCATAAGGCAGAGGCACAAGTGCAAGCTAGGCATAAGGCATGGGCACAAGTGCTGGCTAGGTATATGGCAGGGGCACAAGTGCTAACTAAGCATAAGGCAGAGGCACAAGTGCAAGCTAGGCATAAGGCAGGGGCACCTGTGCAGGCTAGGCTTAAGGCCGGGGCACAAGTGCGGGCTAGGCTTAAGGCCGGGGCACAAGTGCGGGCTAGGCTTAAGGCCGGGGCACAAGTGCGGGCTAGGCTTAAGGCCGGGGCACAAGTGCGGGCTAGGCTTAAGGCCGGGGCACAAGTGCGGGCTAGGCTTAAGGCCGGGGCACAAGTGCGGGCTAGGCATAAGGCAGGGGCACAAGTGCGGGCTAAGCATAAGGCAGGGGCACAAGTGCGGGCTAGGCATAAGGCAGGGGCACAAGTGCGGGCTAGGCATAAGGCAGGGGCACAAGTGCCGGCTAGGCATAAGGCAGGGGCACAAGTGCGGGCTAGGCATAAGGCAGGGGCACAAGTGTGGGCTAGGCATAAGGCAGGGGCACAAGTGCGGGCTAGGCATAAGGCAGGGGAACAAGTGCGGGCTAGGCATAAGGCAGGGGCACAAGTGCGGGTTGGGCATAAGGCAGGGGCACAATTGCGGGCTGGGCATAAGGCAGGGGCACAAGTGCTGGCTAGGCATAAGGCAGGGGCACAAGTGCGGGCTGGGCATAAGGCAGGGGCACAAGTGCGGGCTGGACATAAGGCAGGGGCACAAGTGCGGGCTGGGCATAAGGCAGGGGCACAAGTGCGGGCTGGGCATAAGGCAGGGGCACAAGTGCGGACTGGGCATAAGGCAGGGGCACAAGTGCGGGCTGGGCATAAGGCAGGGGCACAAGTGCGGGCTGGGCATAAGGCAGGGGCACAAGTGCAGGCTGGGCATAAGGCAGGGGCACAAGTGCGGGCTGGGCATAAGGCAGGGGCACAAGTGCGGGCTGGGCTTAAGGCAGGGGCACAAGTGCGGGCTGGGCATAAGGCAGGGGCACAAGTGCGGGCTGGGCATAAGGCAGAGGCACAAGTGCGGGCTGGGCATAAGGCAGGGGCACAAGTGCGGGCTGGGCATAAGGCAGGGGCACAAGTGCGGGCTGGGCATAAGGCAGGGGCACAAGTGCGGGCTAGGCATAAGGCAGGGGCACAAGTGCGGGCTAGGCATAAGGCAGGGGCACAAGTGCGGGCTAGGCATAAGGCAGGGGCACAAGTGCGGGCTAGGCATAAGGCAGGGGCACAAGTGCGGGCTAGGCATAAGGCAGGGGCACAAGTGCGGGCTAGGCATAAGGCAGGGGCACAAGTGCGGGCTAGGCATAAGGCAGGGGCACAAGTGCGGGCTAGGCATAAGGCAGGGGCACAAGTGCGGGCTAGGCATAAGGTAGGGGCACAAGTGCGGGCTAGGTATAAGGCAGGGGCACAAGTGCGGGCTAGGCATAAGGCAGGGGCACAAGTGCGGGCTAGGCATAAGGCAGGGGCACAAGTGCGGGCTAGGCATAAGGCAGGGGCACAAGTGCGGGCTAGGCATAAGGCAGGGGCACAAGTGCGGGCTAGGCATAAGGCAGGGGCACAAGTGCGGGATAGGCATAAGGCAGGGGCACAAGTGCGGGCTAGGCATAAGGCAGGGGCACAAGTGCGGGCTAGGCATAAGGCAGGGGCACAAGTGCGGGCTAAGCATAAGGCAGGGGCACAAGTGCGGGCTAGGCATAAGGCAGGGGCACAAGTGCGGGCTAGGCATAAGGCAGGGGCACAAGTGCGGGCTAGGCATAAGGCAGGGGCACAAGTGCGGGCTAGGCATAAGGCAGGGGCACAAGTGCGGGCTAGGCATAAGGAAGGGCTCAAGTGCGGGCTAGGCATAAGGCAGGGGCACAAGTGCGGGCTGGGCATAAGGCAGGGGAACAAGTTCGGGCTAGGCATAACGCAGGGGCACAAGAGCGGGCTAGGCATAAGGCAGGGGCACAAGTGCAGGCTAGGCATAAGGCAGGGGCACAAGTGCTGGCTAGGCATAAGGCAGGGGCACAAGTGCTGGCTAGGCATAAGGCAGGGGCACAAGTGCTGGCTAGGCATAGGGCAGGGGCACAAGTGCTGGTTGGGCATAGGGCAGGGGCACAAGTGCGGGCTGGGCATAAGGCAGGGGCACAAGTGCGGGCTGGGCATAAGGCAGGGGCACAAGTGCGGGCTGGGCATAAGGCAGGGGCACAAGTGCGGGCTAGGCATAAGGCAGGGGCACAAGTGCTGGCTAGGCATAAGGCAGGGGCACAAGTGCTGGCTAGGCATAAGGCAGGGGCACAAGTGCTGGCTAGGCATAAGGCAGGGGCACAAGTGCTGGCTAGGCATAGGGCAGGGGCACAAGTGCTGGCTAGGCATAGGGCAGGGGCACAAGTGCAAGCTAGGCGAAAGGAAGGGGCACAAGTGATGGCTAGGCGTAAGGCAGGGGCACAACTGTTGGCTAGGCATAAGGCAGGGGCACAAGGGCTGGTTAGGCATAAGGCTGGGGCACAAGTGCTGGCTAGGCATAAGGCAGGGGCACAAGTACAAACTAAGCATAAGGCAGAGGCACAAGTGCAAGCTAGGCATAAGGCAGGGGCACAAGTGCTGGCTAGGTATAAGGCAGGGGCACAAGTGCAAACTAAGCATAAGGCAGAGGCACAAGTGCAAGCTAGGCATAAGGCAGGGGAACCTGTGCAGGCTAGGCTTAAGGCAGGGGCACAAGTGATGGCTACACATAAGGCATACGGCTAACTCTTTGCACTCTTTGCATAAAGGGATAGGCACCCTTAGGGGTGAAGAGCTAGCTTTCACCCCTCTACTCTGTACTTGGACATTTAGAACTAGATCCTTTGTTGTACAGTGCGGAGCCACTCCATAACCCCCATGCTCCAAGCGACCAGGCACATCTTGTCTGTCCTCCGTAAATGGGTAATGCCTTCGTCCCCAATTACAGTCGTGCATGTGCATTCAGACGGGACAAGAGCGAAGAACGTAAAGCCTGCCCTGTGTGCATAACCAACATGAAGCTAAAGACAAAAAAACAATAATGCAAGGGGCTCAAAAGTGCTGGCTAGGCATAAGGCAGGGGCACAAGTGCTGGCTAGGCATAAGGCAGGGGCACAAGTGCTGGCTAGGCATAAGGCAGGGGCACAAGTGCTGGCTAGGCATAAGGCAGGGGCACAAGTGCGGGATAGGCTTAAGGCCGGGGCACAAGTGCGGGCTAGGCTTAAGGCCGGGGCACAAGTGCGGGCTAGGCTTAAGGCCGGGGCACAAGTGCGGGCAAGGCTTAGGGCCGGGGCACAAGTGCGGGCTAGGCTTAAGGCCGGGGCACAAGTGCGGGCTAGGCTTAAGGCCGGGGCACAAGTGCGGGCTAGGCTTAAGGCCTGGGCACAAGTGCGGGCTAGGCTTAAGGCCGGGGCACAAGTGCGGGCTAGGCTTAAGGCCGGGGCACAAGTGCGGGCTAGGCATAAGGCCGGGGCACAAGTGCGGGCTAGGCTTAAGGCCGGGGCACAAGTGCGGGCTAGGCTTAAGGCCGGGGCACAAGTGCGGGCTAGGCTTAAGGCCGGGGCACAAGTGCGGGCTAGGCTTAAGGCCGGGGCACAAGTGTGGGCTAGGCTTAAGGCCGGGGCACAAGTGCAGGCTAGGCTTAAGGCCGGGGCACAAGTGCGGGCTAGGCTTAAGGCCGGGGCACAAGTGCGGGCTAGGCTTAGGGCCGGGGCACAAGTGCGGGCTAGGCTTAGGGCCGGGGCACAAGTGCGGGCTAGGCTTAAGGCCGGGGCACAAGTGCGGGCTAGGCTTAAGGCCGGGGCACAAGTGCGGGCTAGGCTTAAGGCCGGGGCACAAGTGCGGGCTAGGCTTAAGGCCGGGGCACAAGTGCGGGCTAGGCATAAGGCAGGGGCACAAGTGCGGGCTAGGCATAAGGCAGGGGCACAAGTGCGGGCTAGGCATAAGGCAGGGGCACAAGTGCGGGCTAGGCATAAGGCAGGGGCACAAGTGCGGGCTAGGCATAAGGCAGGGGGACAAGTGCGGGCTAGGAATAAGGCAGGGGGACAAGTGCGTGCTAGGCATAAGGCAGGGGCACAAGTGCTGGCTAGGCATAAGGCAGGGGCACAAGTGCTGGCTAGGCATAAGGCAGGGGCACAAGTGCTGGCTAGGCATAAGGCAGGGGCACAAGTGCGGGCTAGGCTTAAGGCCGGGGCACAAGTGCGGGCTAGGCTTAAGGCCGCGGCACAAGTGCGGGCTAGGCTTAAGGCCGGGGCACAAGTGCGGGCTAGGCTTAAGGCCGGGGCACAAGTGCGGGCTAGGCTTAAGGCCGGGGCACAAGTGCGGGCTAGGCTTAAGGCCGGGGCACAAGTGCGGGCTAGGCTTAAGGCCGGGGCACAAGTGCGGGCTAGGCTTAGGGCCGGGGCACAAGTGCGGGCTAGGCTTAAGGCCGGGGCACAAGTGCGGGCTAGGCTTAAGGCCGGGGCACAAGTGCGGGCTAGGCTTAGGGCCGGGGCACAAGTGCGGACTAGGGTTAGGGCCGGGGCACAAGTGTGGGCTAGGCTTAGGGCCGGGGCACAAGTGCGGGCTAGGCTTAAGGCCGGGGCACAAGTGCGGGCTAGGCTTAAGGCCGGGGCACAAGTGCGGGCTAGGCTTAAGGCCGGGGCACAAGTGCGGGCTAGGCTTAAGGCCGGGGCACAAGTGCGGGCTAGGCATAAGGCAGGGGCACAAGTGCGGGCTAGGCATAAGGCAGGGGCACAAGTGCAGGCTAGGCATAAGGCAGGGGCACAAGTGCAGGCTAGGCATAAGGCAGGGGCACAATTGCAGGCTAGGCATAAGGCAGGGGCACAAGTGCAGGCTAGGCATAAGGCAGGGGCACAAGTGCAGGCTAGGCATAAGGCAGGGGCACAAGTGCAGGCTAGGCATAAGGCAGGGGCACAAGTGCAGGCTAGGCATAAGGCAGGGGCACAAGTGCGGGCTAGGCATAAGGCAGGGGCACAAGTGCAGGCTAGGCATAAGGCAGGGGCACAAGTGCAGGCTAGGCATAAGGCAGGGGCACAAGTGCAGGCTAGGCATAAGGCAGGGGCACAAGTGCAGGCTAGGCTTAAGGCAGGGGCACAAGTGATGGCTACACATAAAGCATACTGCTAACTCTTTGCACTCTTTGCATAAAGGGATAGGCACCCTTAGGGGTGAAGAGCTAGCTTTCACCCCTCTACTCTGTACTTTGTTGTACAGTGCTGAGCCACTCCATAACCCCCATGCTCCAAGCGACCAGGCACATCTTGTCTGTCCTCCGTAAATGGGTAATGCCTTCGTCCCCAATTACAGTCGTGCATGTGCATTCAGACGGGACAAGAGCGAAGAGCGTAAAGCCTGCCCTGTGTGCATAACCAACATGAAGCTAAAGACAAAAAAACAATAATGCAAGGGGCTCAAATGTGCTGGCTAGGCATAAGGCAGGGGATCAAAAGTGCTGGCTAGGCATAAGGCAGGGGCACAAGTGCTGGCTAGGCATAAGGCAGGGGCACAAGTGCTGGCTAGGCATAAGGCAGGGGCACAAGTGCAGGATAGGCATAAGGCAGGGGCACAAGTGCGGGCTAGGCTTTAGGCAGGGGCACAAGTGCAAACTAAGCATAAGGCAGAGGCACAAGTGCTGGCTAGGCATAAGGCAGGGGCACAAGTGCTGGCTAGACATAAGGCAGGGGCACAAGTGCTGGCTAGGCATAAGGCAGGGGCACAAGTGCTGGCTAGGCATAAGGCAGGGGCACAAGTGCTGGCTAGGCATAAAGCAGGGGCACAAGTGCTGGCTAGGCATAAGGCAGGGGCACAAGTGCTGGCTAGGCATAAGGCAGGGCCACAAGTGCAGGCTAGGCATAAGGCAGGGGCACAAGTGCAGGCTAGGCATAAGGCAGGGGCACAAGTGCAGGCTAGGCATAAGGCAGGGGCACAAGTGCTGGCTAGGCATAAGGCAGGGGCACAAGTGCTGGCTAGGCATAAGGCAGAGGCACAAGTGCTGGCTAGGCATAAGGCAGGGGCACAAGTGCTGGCTAGGCATAAGGCAGGGGCACAAGTGCTGGCTAGGCATAAGGCAGGGGCACAAGTGCTGGCTAGGCATAAGGCAGGGGCACAAGTGCTGGCTAGGCATAAGGCAGGGGCACAAGTGCGGGCTAGGCTTTAGGCAGGGGCACAAGTGCAAACTAAGCATAAGGCAGAGGCACAAGTGCAAGCTAGGCATAAGGCAGGGGCACCTATGCAGGCTAGGCTTAAGGCAGGGGCACAAGTGATGGCTACACATAAAGCATACTGCTAACTCTTTGCACTCTTTGCATAAAGGGATAGGCACCCTTAGGGGTGAAGAGCTAGCTTTCACCCCTCTACTCTGTACTTTGTTGTACAGTGCTGAGCCACTCCATAACCCCCATGCTCCAAGCGACCAGGCACATCTTGTCTGTCCTCCGTAAATGGGTAATGCCTTCGTCCCCAATTACAGTCGTGCATGTGCATTCAGACGGGACAAGAGCGAAGAGCGTAAAGCCTGCCCTGTGTGCATAACCAACATGAAGCTAAAGACAAAAAAACAATAATGCAAGGGGCTCAAATGTGCTGGCTAGGCATAAGGCAGGGGATCAAAAGTGCTGGCTAGGCATAAGGCAGGGGCACAAGTGCTGGCTAGGCATAAGGCAGGGGCACAAGTGCTGGCTAGGCATAAGGCAGGGGCACAAGTGCAGGATAGGCATAAGGCAGGGGCACAAGTGCGGGCTAGGCTTTAGGCAGGGGCACAAGTGCAAACTAAGCATAAGGCAGAGGCACAAGTGCTGGCTAGGCATAAGGCAGGGGCACAAGTGCTGGCTAGACATAAGGCAGGGGCACAAGTGCTGGCTAGGCATAAGGCAGGGGCACAAGTGCTGGCTAGGCATAAGGCAGGGGCACAAGTGCTGGCTAGGCATAAAGCAGGGGCACAAGTGCTGGCTAGGCATAAGGCAGGGGCACAAGTGCTGGCTAGGCATAAGGCAGGGGCACAAGTGCTGGGTAGGCATAAGGCAGGGGCACAAGTGCTGGCTAGGCATAAGGCAGGGGCACAAGTGCTGGCTAGGCATAAGGCAGGGGCACAAGTGCTGGCTAGGCATAAGGCAGGGGCACAAGTGCAGGCTAGGCATAAGGCGGGGGCACAAGTGCAGGCTAGGCATAAGGCGGGGGCACAAGTGCAGGCTAGGCATAAGGCGGGGGCACAAGTGCAGGCTAGGCATAAGGCGGGGGCACAAGTGCAGGCTAGGCATAAGGCGGGGGCACAAGTGCAGGCTAGGCATAAGGCGGGGGCACAAGAGCAGGATAGGCATAAGGCGGGGGCACAAGTGCAGGCTAGGCATAAGGCAGGGGCACAAGTGCAGGCTAGGCATAAGGCAGGGGCACAAGTGCGGTCTAGGCTTTAGGCAGGGGCACAAGTGCAAACTAAGCATAAGGCAGAGGCACAAGTGCAAGCTAGGCATAAGGCAGGGGCACAAGTGCAGGCTAGGCATAAGGCAGGGGCACAAGTGCAGGCTAGGCATAAGGCAGGGGCACAAGTGCGGGCTAGGCTTTAGGCAGGGGCACAAGTGCAAACTAAGCATAAGGCAGAGGCACAAGTGCAAGCTAGACATAAGGCAGGGGCACAAGTGCAGGCTAGGCATAAGGCAGGGGCACAAGTGCAGGCAAGGCATAAGGCAGGGGCACAAGTGCAGGCTAGGCATAAGGCAGGGGCACAAGTGCAGGCTAGGCATAAGGCAGGGGCACAAGTGCAGGCTAGGCATAAGGCGGGGGCACAAGTGCAGGCTAGGCATAAGGCGGGGGCACAAGTGCAGGCTAGGCATAAGGCGGGGGCACAAGTGCAGGCTAGGCATAAGGCGGGGGCACAAATGCAGGCTAGGCATAAGGCGGGGGCACAAGTGCAGGCTAGGCATAAGGCGGGGGCACAAGTGCAGGCTAGGCATAAGGCGGGGGCACAAGTGCAGGCTAGGCATAAGGCGGGGGCACAAGAGCAGGATAGGCATAAGGCGGGGGCACAAGTGCAGGCTAGGCATAAGGCAGGGGCACAAGTGCAGGCTAGGCATAAGGCAGGGGCACAAGTGCGGTCTAGGCTTTAGGCAGGGGCACAAGTGCAAACTACGCATAAGGCAGAGGCACAAGTGCAAGCTAGGCATAAGGCAGGGGCACAAGTGCAGGCTAGGCATAAGGCAGGGGCACAAGTGCAGGCAAGGCAAAAGGCAGGGGCACAAGTGCAGGCTAGACATAAGGCAGGGGCACAAGTGCAGGCTAGGCATAAGGCAGGGGCACAAGTGCAGGCTAGGCATAAGGCAGGGGCAAGGGTGCAGGCTAGGCATAAGGCAGGGGCACAAGTGCAGGCTAGGCATAAGGTAGGGGCACAAGTGCAGGCTAGGCATAAGGCAGGGGCACAAGTGCAGGCTAGGCATAAGGCAGGGGCACAAGTTCTGGCTAGGCATAAGGCAGGGGCACAAGTGCGGGCTAGGCATAAGGCAGGGGCACAAGTGCTGGCTAGGCATAAGGCAGGGGCACAAGTGCTGGCTAGGCATAAGGCAGGGGCACAAGTGCTGGCTAGGCATAAGGCAGGGGCACAAGTGCTGGCTAGGCATAAGGCAGGGGCACAAGTGCTGGCTAGGCATAAGGCAGGGGCACAAGTGCTGGCTAGGCATAAGGCAGGGGCACAAGTGCTGGCTAGGCATAAGGCAGGGGCACAAGTGCTGGCTAGGCATAAGGCAGGGGCACAAGTGCTGGCTAGGCATAAGGCAGGGGCACAAGTGCTGGCTAGGCATAAGGCAGGGGCACAAGTGCTGGCTAGGCGTAAGGCAGGGGCACAAGTGCAGGCTAGGCGTAAGGCAGGGGCACAAGTGCAGGCTAGGCGTAAGGCAGGGGCACAAGTGCGGGCTAGGCGTAAGGCAGGGGCACAAGTGCGGGCTAGGCGTAAGGCAGGGGCACAAGTGCGGGCTAGGCGTAAGGCAGGGGCACAAGTGCGGGCTAGGCGTAAGGCAGGGGAACAAGTGCGGGCTAGGCGTAAGGCAGGGGCACAAGTGCAGGCTAGGCATAAGGCAGGGGCACAAGTGCTGGCTAGGCATAAGGCAGGGGCACAAGTGCGGGCTAGGCATAAGGCAGGGGCACAAGTGCGGGCTAGGCATAAGGCAGGGGCACAAGTGCGGGCTAGGCATAAGGCAGGGGCACAAGTGCGGGCTAGGCATAAGGCAGGGGCACAAGTGCGGGCTAGGCATAAGGCAGGGGCACAAGTGCGGGCTAGGCATAAGGCAGGGGCACAAGTGCGGGCTAGGCATAAGGCAGGGGCACAAGTGCGGGCTAGGGATAAGGCAGGGGCACAAGTGCGGGCTAGGCATAAGGCAGGGGCACAAGTGCGGGCTGGGCATAAGGCAGGGGCACAAGTGCGGGCTGGGCATAAGGCAGAGGCACAAGTGCGGGCTAGACATAAGGCAGGGGCACAAGTGCGGGCTAGGCATAAGGCAGGGGCACAAGTGCGGGCTAGGCATAAGGCAGGGGCACAAGTGTGGGCTAGGCATAAGGCAGGGGCACAAGTGCGGGCTAGGCATAAGGCAGGGGCACAAGTGCGGGCTAGGCTTTAGTCAGGGGCACAAGTACAAACTAAGCATAAGCCAGAGGCACAAGTGCAAGCTAGGCATAAGGCAGGGGCACCTGTGCAGGCTAGGCTTAAGGAAGGGGCACAAGTGATGGCTACACATAAGGCATACGGCTAACTCTTTGCACTCTTTGCATAAAGAGATAGGCACCCTTAGGGGTAAAGAGCTAGCTTTCACCCCTCTATTCTGTACTTGGACATTTAGAACTAGATCCTTTGCTGTACAGTGCGGAGCCACTCCATAACCCCCATGCTCCAAGCGACCAGGCACATCTTGTCTGTCCTCCGTAAATGGGTAATGCCTTCGTCCCCAATTACAGTCGTGCATGTGTATTCAGACGGGACAAGAGCGAAGAGCGTAAAGCCTGCCCTGTGTGCATAACCAACATGAAGCTAAAGACAAAAAAACAATAATGCAAGGGGCTCAAAAGTGCTGGCGAGGCATAAGGCAGGGGCACAAGTGCTGGCTAGGCATAAGGCAGGGGCACAAGTGCTGGCTAGGCATAAGGCAGGGGCACAAGTGCAGGCTAGGCATAAGGCAGGGGCACAAGTGCTGGCTAGGCATAAGGCAGGGGCACAAGTGCGGTCTAGGCATAAGGCAGGGGCACAAGTGCGGGCTAGGCATAAGGCAGGGGCACAAGTGCGGGCTAGGCATAAGGCAGGGGCACAAGTGCGGGCTAGGCATAAGGCAGGGGCACAAGTGCGGGCTAGGCATAAGGCAGGGGCACAAGTGCGGGCTAGACATAAGGCAGGGGCACAAGTGCGGGCTAGGCATAAGGCAGGGGCACAAGTGCAGGCTAGGCATAAGGCAGGGGCACAAGTGCAGGCTAGGCATCAGGCAGGGGCACAAGTGCAGGCTAGGCATAAGGCAGGGGCACAAGTGCAGGCTAGGCATAAGGCAGGGGCACAAGTGCAGGCTAGGCATAAGGCAAGGGCACAAGTGCAGGCTAGGCATAAGGCAGGGGCACAAGTGCAGGCTAGGCATAAGGCAGGGGCACAAGTGCAGGCTAGGCATAAGGCAAGGGCACAAGTGCAGGCTAGGCATAAGGCAGGGGCACAAGTGCAGGCTAGGCATAAGGCAGGGGCACAAGTGCAGGCTAGGCATAAGGCAGGGGCACAAGTGCAGGCTAGGCATAAGGCAGGGGCACAAGTGCAGGCTAGGCATAAGGCAGGGGCACAAGTGCAGGCTAGGCATAAGGCAGGGGCACAAGTGCAGGCTAGGCATAAGGCAGGGGCACAAGTGCAGGCTAGGCATAAGGCAGGGGCACAAGTGCAGGCTAGGCATAAGGCAGGGGCACAAGTGCAGGCTAGGCGTAAGGCAGGGGCACAAGTGCAGGCTAGGCGTAAGGCAGGGGCACAAGTGCGGGCTAGGCGTAAGGCAGGGGCACAAGTGCGGGCTAGGCGTAAGGCAGGGGCACAAGTGCGGGCTAGGCGTAAGGCAGGGGCACAAGTGCGGGCTAGGCGTAAGGCAGGGGAACAAGTGCGGGCTAGGCGTAAGGCAGGGGCACAAGTGCAGGCTAGGCATAAGGCAGGGGCACAAGTGCTGGCTAGGCATAAGGCAGGGGCACAAGTGCGGGCTAGGCATAAGGCAGGGGCACAAGTGCGGGCTAGGCATAAGGCAGGGGCACAAGTGCGGGCTAGGCATAAGGCAGGGGCACAAATGCGGGCTAGGCATAAGGCAGGGGCAAAAGTGCGGGCTAGGCATAAGGCAGGGGCACAAGTGCGGGCTAGGCATAAGGCAGGGGCACAAGTGCGGGCTAGGCATAAGGCAGGGGCACAAGTGCGGGCTAGGCATAAGGCAGGGGCACAAGTACAAACTAAGCATAAGCCAGAGGCACAAGTGCAAGCTAGGCATAAGGCAGGGGCACCTGTGCAGGCTAGGCTTAAGGAAGGGGCACAAGTGATGGCTACACATAAGGCATACGGCTAACTCTTTGCACTCTTTGCATAAAGAGATAGGCACCCTTAGGGGTAAAGAGCTAGCTTTCACCCCTCTATTCTGTACTTGGACATTTAGAACTAGATCCTTTGTTGTACAGTGCGGAGCCACTCCATAACCCCCATGCTTCAAGCGACCAGGCACATCTTGTCTGTCCTCCGTAAATGGGTAATGCCTTCGTCCCCAATTACAGTCGTGCATGTGTATTCAGACGGGACAAGAGCGAAGAGCGTAAAGCCTGCCCTGTGTGCATAACCAACATGAAGCTAAAGACAAAAAAACAATAATGCAAGGGGCTCAAAAGTGCTGGCGAGGCATTAGGCAGGGGCACAAGTGCTGGCTAGGCATAAGGCAGGGGCACAAGTGCTGGCTAGGCATAAGGCAGGGGCACAAGTGCAGGCTAGGCATAAGGCAGGGGCACAAGTGCTGGCTAGGCATAAGGCAGGGGCACAAGTGCGGGCTAGGCATAAGGCAGGGGCACAAGTGCGGGCTAGGCATAAGGCAGGGGCACAAGTGCGGGCTAGGCATAAGGCAGGGGCACAAGTGCGGGCTAGGCATAAGGCAGGGGCACAAGTGCGGGCTAGGCATAAGGCAGGGGCACAAGTGCGGGCTAGGCATAAGGCAGGGGCACAAGTGCGGGCTAGGCATAAGGCAGGGGCACAAGTGCAGGCTAGGCATAAGGCAGGGGCACAAGTGCGCGCTAGGCATAAGGCAGGGGCACAAGTGCAGGCTAGGCATAAGGCAGGGGCACAAGTGCGGGCTAGGCATAAGGCAGGGGCACAAGTGCGGGCTAGGCATAAGGCAGGGGCACAAGTGCGGGCTAGGCATAAGGCAGGGGCACAAGTGCGGGCTAGGCATAAGGCAGGGACACAAGTGCGGGCTAGGCATAAGGCAGGGGCACAAGTGCGGGCTAGGCATAAGGCAGGGGCACAAGTACAAACTAAACATAAGGCAGAGGCACAAGTGCAAGCTAGGCATAAGGCAGTGGCACCTGTGCAGGCTAGGCTTAAGGCAGGGGCACCTGTGCAGGCTAGGCTTAAGGCAGGGGCACAAGTGCTGGCTAGGCATAAGGCAGGGGCACAAGTGCTGGCTAGGCATAAGGCAGGGGCACAAGTGCTGGCTAGGCATAAGGCAGGGGCACAAGTGCTGGCTAGGCATAAGGAAGGGGCACAAGTGCAGGCTAGGCATAAGGCAGGGGCACAAGTGCAGGCTAGGCATAAGGCAGGGGCACAAGTGCAGGCTAGGCATAAGGTAGGGGCACAAGTGCAGGCTAGGCATAAGGCATGGGCACAAGTGCAGGCTAGACATAAGGCAGGGGCACAAGTGCAGGCTAGGCATAAGGCAGGGGCACAAGTGCAGGCTAGGCATAAGGCAGGGGCACAAGTGCTGGCTAGGCATAAGGCAGGGGCACAAGTGCAGGCTAGGCATAAGGCAGGGGCACAAGTGCAGGCTAGGCATAAGGCAAGGGCACACGTGCAGGCTAGGCATAAGGCAGAGGCACAAGTGCAGGCTAGGCAGAAGGCAGGGGCACAAGTGCAGGCTAGGCGTAAGGCTGGGGCACAAGTGCAGGCTAGGCGTAAGGCAGGCGCAAAAGTGCAGGCTAGGCGTAAGGCAGAGGCACAAGTGCAGGCTAGGCGTAAGGCAGGGGCACAAGTGCAGGCTAGGCGTAAGGCGGGGCACAAGTGCAGGCTAGGCGTAAGGCAGGGGCACAAGTGCAGGCTAGGCGTAAGGCAGGGGCACAAGTGCAGGCTAGGCGTAAGGCAGGGGCACAAGTGCAGGCTAGGCGTAAGGCAGGGGCACAAGTGCAGGCTAGGCGTAAGGCAGGGGCACAAGTGCAGGCTAGGCGTAAGGCAGGGGCACAAGTGCAGGCTAGGCATAAGGCAGGGGCACAAGTGCAGGCTAGGCATAAGGCAAGGGCACAAGTGCAGGCTAGGCATAAGGCAGGGGCACAAGTGCAGGCTAGGCATAAGGCAGGGGCACAAGTGCAGGCTAGGCATAAGGCAGGGCCACAAGTGCAGGCTAGGCATAAGGCAGGGCCAGAAGTGCAGGCTAGGCATCAGGCAGGGGCACAAGTGCAGGCTAGGCATAAGGCAGGGGCACAAGTGCAGGCTAGGCATAAGGCAAGGGCACAAGTGCAGGCTAGGCATAAGGCAGGGGCACAAGTGCAGGCTAGGCATAAGGCAGGGGCACAAGTGCAGGCTAGGCATAAGGCAGGGCCACAAGTGCAGGCTAGGCATAAGGCAGGGGCACAAGTGCAGGCTAGGCATCAGGCAGGGGCACAAGTGCAGGCTAGGCATAAGGCAGGGGCACAAGTGCAGGCTAGGCATAAGGCAAGGGCACAAGTGCAGGCTAGGCATAAGGCAGGGGCACAAGTGCAGGCTAGGCATAAGGCAGGGGCACAAGTGCAGGCTAGGCATAAGGCAGGGCCACAAGTGCAGGCTAGGCATAAGGCAGGGCCAGAAGTGCAGGCTAGGCATAAGGCAGGGGCACAAGTGCAGGCTAGGCATAAGGCAGGGGCACAAGTGCAGGCTAGGCATAAGGCAGGGGCACAAGTGCAGGCTAGGCATAAGGCAGGGGCACAAGTGCTGGCTAGGCATAAGGCAGGGGCACAAGAGCTAACTAGGCATAAGGAAGAGGCACAAGTGCTGGCTAGGCATAAGTCAGGGGCACAAGTGCTGGCTAGGCTTAAGGCAGGGGCACAAGTGCTGGCTAGGCATAAGGCAGGGGCACAAGTGCTGGCTAGGCATAAGGCAGAGGCACAAGTGCAAGCTAGACATAAGGCGGCGCACTTATGCAGGCTAGGCTTACGGCAGGGGCACAAGTGATGGCTACACATAAGGCATACGGCTAACTCTTTGCACTCTTTGCATAAAGGGATAGGCAACCCTTAGGGGTGAAGAGCTAGCTTTCACCCCTCTACTCTGTACTTTGTTGTACAGTGCGGAGCCACTCCATAACCCCCATGCTCCAAGCGACCAGGCACATCTTGTCTGTCCTCCGTAAATGGGTAATGCCTTCATCCCCAATTACAGTCGTGCATGTGCATTCAGACGGGACAAGAGCGAAGAGCGTAAAGCCTGCCCTGTGTGCATAACCAACATGAAGCTAAAGACAAAAAAACAATAATGCAAGGGGCTCAAATGTGCTGGCTAGGCATAAGGCAGGGGCTGAAATGTGCTGGCTAGGCATAAGGCAGGGGCTGAAATGTGCTGGCTAGGCATAAGGCAGGGGCTCAAATGTGCTGGCTAGGCATAAGGCAGGGGCTCAAGTGCTGGCTAGGCATAAGGCAGGGGCACAAGTGCTGGCTAGGCATAAGGCAGGGGCACAAGTGCCGGCTAGGCATAAGGCAGGGGCACAAGTGCCGGCTAGGCATAAGGCAGGGGCACAAGTGCAGGCTAGGAATAAGGCAGGGCCACAAGTGTAGGCTAGGCATTAGGCAGGGGCACAAGTGCTGGCTAGGCATAAGGCAGGGCCACAAGTGTAGGCTAGGCATTAGGCAGGGGCACAAAAGCTGGCTAGGCATAAGGCAGAGGCACAAGTGCTGGCTAGGCATAAGGCAGGGGCAATAGTGCTGGCTAGGCATAAGGCAGGGGCACAAGTGCTGGCTAGGCATAAGGCAGGGGCACAAGTGCTGGCTAGGCATAAGGCAGGGGCACAAGTGCTGGCTAGGCATAATGCAGGGGCACAAGTGCGGGGTAGGCTTTAGGCAGGGGCACAAGTGCAAACTAAGCATAAGGCAGAGGCACAAGTGCAGGCTAGGCTAAAGGCAGGGGCACAAGTGATGGCTACACATAAGGCATACGGCTAACTCTTAGCACTCTTTGCATAAAGGGATAGGCACCCTTAGGGGTGAAGAGCTAGCTTTCACCCCACTACTCTGTTCTTTGTTGTACAGTGCGGAGCCACTCCATAACCCCCATGCTCCAAGCGACCAGGCACATCTTGTCTGTCCTCCGTAAATGGGTAATGCCTTCGTCCCCAATTACAGTCGTGCATGTGCATTCAGACGGGACAAGAGCGAAGAGCGTAAAGTCTGCCCTGTGTGCATAACCAACATGAAGCTAAAGACAAAAAAACACTAATGCAAGGGGCTCAAAAGTGCTGGCTAGGCATAAGGCAGGGGCACAAGTGCTGGCTAGGCATAAGTCAGGGGCACAAGTGCTGGCTAGGCATAAGGCAGGGGCACAAGTGCTGGCTAGGCATAAGGCAGGGGCACAAGTGAGGGCTAGGCATAAGGTAGGGGCACAAGTGCGGGCTAGGCATAACGCAGGAGCACAAGTGCTGGCTAGGCATAAGGCAGGGGCACAAGTGCGGGCTAGGCATAAGGCAGGGGCACAAGTGCGGGCTAGGCATAAGGCAGGGGCACAAGTGTGGGCTAGGCATAAGGCAGGGGCACAAGTGCGGGCTAGGCATAAGGCAGGGGCACAAGTGCGGGCTAGGCATAAGGCAGGGGCACAAGTGCGGGCTAGGCATAAGGCAGGGGCACAAGTGCGGGCTAGGCATAAGGCAGGGGCACAAGTGCGGGCTAGGCATAAGGCAGGGGCACAAGTGCGGGCTAGGCATAAGGCAGGGGCACAAGTGCGGGCTAGGCATAAACCAGGGGCACAAGTGCTGGCTAGGCATAAGGTAGGGGCACAAGTGCGGGCTAGGCATAACGCAGGAGCACAAGTGCTGGCTAGGCATAAGGCAGGGGCACAAGTGCGGGCTAGGCATAAGGCAGGGGCACAAGTGCGGGCTAGGCATAAGGCAGGGGCACAAGTGTGGGCTAGGCATAAGGCAGGGGCACAAGTGCGGGCTAGGCATAAGGCAGGGGCACAAGTGCGGGCTAGGCATAAGGCAGGGGCACAAGTGCGGGCTAGGCATAAGGCAGGGGCACAAGTGCGGGCTAGGCATAAGGCAGGGGCACAAGTGCGGGCTAGGCATAAGGCAGGGGCACAAGTGCGGGCTAGGCATAAGGCAGGGGCACAAGTGCGGGCTAGGCATAAAGCAGGGGCACAAGTGCGGGCTAGGCATAAGGCAGTGGCACCTGTGCAGGCTAGGCTTAAGGCAGGGGCACCTGTGCAGGCTGGGCTTAAGGCAGGGGCACAAGTGCTGGCTAGGCATAAGGCAGGGGCACAAGTGCAGGCTAGGCATAAGGCAGGGGCACAAGTGCAGGCTAGGCATAAGGCAGGGGCACAAGTGCAGGCTAGGCATAAGGCAGGGGCACAAGTGCTGGCTAGGCATAAGGCAGGGGCACAAGTGCAGGCTAGGCATAAGGCAGGGGCACAAGTGCAGGCTGGGCTTAAGGCAGGGGCACAAGTGCTGGCTAGGCATAAGGCAGGGGCACAAGTGCAGGCTAGGCATAAGGCAGGGGCACAAGTGCAGGCTAGGCATAAGGCAGGGGCACAAGTGAAGGCTAGGCATAAGGCAGGGGCACAAGTGCTGGCTAGGCATAAGGCAGGGGCACAAGTGCAGGCTAGGCATAAGGCAGGGGCACAAGTGCAGGCTAGGCATAAGGCAAGGGCACAAGTGCAGGCTAGGCATAAGGCAGGGGCACAAGTGCAGGATAGGCATAAGGCAGGGGCACAAGTGCAGGCTAGGCGAAAGGCAGGGGCACAAGTGCAGGCTAGGCGTAAGGCAGGGGCACAAGTGCAGGCTAAGCGTAAGGCAGGGGCACAAGTGCAGGCTAGGCGTAAGGCAGGGGCACAAGTGCAGGCTAGGCGTAAGGCAGGGGCACAAGTGCAGGCTAGGCATAAGGCAGGGGCACAAGTGCAGGCTAGGCATAAGGCAGGGGCACAAGTGCAGGCTAGGCATAAGGCAGGGGCACAATTGCAGGCTAGGCATAAGGCAGGGGCCCAAGTGCAGGCTAGGCATAAGGCAGGGGCACAAGTGCAGGCTAGGCATAAGGCAGGGGCACAAGTGCAGGCTAGGCATAAGGCAGGGGCACAAGTGCAGGCTAGGCATAAGGCAGGGGCACAAGTGCAGGCTAGGCATAAGGCAGGGGCACAAGTGCAGGCTAGGCATAAGGCAGGGGCACAAGTGCAGGCTAGGCATAAGGCAGGGGCACAAGTGCAGGCTAGGCATAAGGCAGGGGCACAAGTGCAGGCTAGGCATAAGGCAGGGGCACAAGTGCGGGCTAGGCATAAGGCAGGGGCACAAGTGCAGGCTAGGCATAAGGCAGGGGCACAAGTGCAGGCTAGGCATAAGGCAGGGGCACAAGTGCAGGCTAGGCATAAGGCAGGGGCACAAGTGCAGGCTAGGCATAAGGCAGGGGAACAAGTGCAGGCTAGGCATAAGGCAGGGGCACAAGTGCAGGCTAGGCATAAGGCAGGGCCACAAGTGCAGGCTAGGCATAAGGCAGGGCCACAAGTGCAGGCTATGCATAAGGCAGGGGCACAAGTGCTGGCTAGGCATAAGGCAGGGGCACAAGTGCTGGCTAGGCATAAGGCAGGGGCACAAGTGCTGGCTAGGCATAAGGCAGGGGCACAAGAGCTGGCTAGGCATAAGGCAGGGGCACAAGTGCAGGCTAGGCATAAGGCAGGGCCACAAGTGCAGGCTAGGCATAAGGCAGGGCCACAAGTGCAGGCTAGGCATAAGGCAGGGCCACAAGTGCAGGCTAGGCATAAGGCAGGGGCACAAGTGCAGGCTAGGCATAAGGCAGGGGCAAAAGTGTAGGCTAGGCATAAGGCAGGGCCACAAGTGCAGGCTAGGCATAAGGCAGGGCCACAAGTGCAGGCTAGGCATAAGGCAGGGCCACAAGTGCAGGCTAGGCATAAGGCAGGGGCACAAGTGCAGGCTAGGCATAAGGCAGGGGCACAAGTGCTGGCTAGGCATAAGGCAGGGGCACAAGTGCAAGCTAAGCATAAGGCAGGGGCACCTATGCAGGCTAGGCTTAAGGCAGGGGCACAAGTGATGGCTACACATAAGGCATACGGCTAACTCTTTGCACTCTTTGCATAAAGTAATAGGCACCCTTAGGGGTGAAGAGCTAGCTTTCAACCCTCTACTCTGTACTTTGTTGTACAGTGCGGAGCCACTCCATAACCCCCATGCTCCAAGCGACCAGGCACATCTTGTCTGTCCTCCGTAAATGGGTAATGCCTTCTTCCCCAATTACAGTCGTGCATGTGCATTCAGGCGGGACAAGAGCGAAGAGCGCAAAGCCTGCCCTGTGTGCATAACCAACATGAAGCTAAAGACAAAAAAACAATAATGCAAGGGGCTCAAATGTGCTGGCTAGGCATAAGGCAGGGGCTCAAATGTGCTGGCTAGGCATAAGGCAGGGGCTGAAATGTGCTGGCTAGGCATAAGGCAGGGGCTGAAATGTGCTGGCTAGGCATAAGGCAGGGGCACAAGTGCGGGCTAGGCATAAGGCAGGGGCACAAGTGCGGGCTAGGCATAAGGCAGGGGCACAAGTGCGGGCTAGGCATAAGGCAGGGGCACAAGTGCTGGCTAGGCATAAGGCAGGGGCACAAGTGCAGGCTAGGCATAAGGCAGGGGCACAAGTGCAGGCTAGGCATAAGGCAGGGGCACAAGTGCAGGCTAGGCATAAGGCAGGGGCACAAGTGCAGGCTAGGCATAAGGCAGGGCCACAAGTGCAGGCTAGGCATAAGGCAGCGGCACAAGTGGTGGCTAGGCATAAGGCAGGGGCACAAGTGCTGGCTAGGCATAGGGCAGGGGCACAAGTGCTGGCTAGGCATAGGGCAGGGGCACAAGTGCTGGCTAGGCATAGGGCAGGGGCACAAGTGCTGGCTAGGCATAGGGCAGGGGCACAAGTGCTGGCTAGGCATAGGGCAGGGGCACAAGTGCTGGCTAGGCATAGGGCAGGGGCACAAGTGCAAGCTAGGCGAAAGGCAGGGGCACAAGTGATGGCTAGGAATAAGGCACAGTCACAAGTTAAGGCTAGGCATAAGGCAGGGCCACAAGTGCAGGCTAGGCATAAGGCAGGGCCACAAGTGAAGGCTAGGCATAAGGCAGGGTCACAAGTTAAGGCTAGGCATAAGGCAGGGCCACAAGTGCAGGCTAGGCATAAGGCAGGGCAACAAGTGCAGGCTAGGCATAAGGCAGGGCCACAAGTTCAGGCTAGGCATAAGGCAGCGGCACAAGTGGTGGCTAGGCATAACGCAGGGGAACAAGTGCTGGCTAGGCATAAGGCAGGGGCACAAGTACTGGCTAGGCACAAGTGCTGGCTAGGCATAGGGCAGGGGCACAAGTGCTGGCTAGGCATAGGGCAGGGGCACAAGTGCAAGCTAGGCGAAAGGCAGGGGCACAAGTGATGGCTAGGAATAAGGCACGGTCACAAGTTAAGGCTAGGCATAAGGCAGGGCCACAAGTGCAGGCTAGGCATAAGGCAGGGCCACAAGTGAAGGCTAGGCATAAGGCAGGGTCACAAGTTAAGGCTAGGCATAAGGCAGGGCCACAAGTGCAGGCTAGGCATAAGGCAGGGCAACAAGTGCAGGCTAGGCATAAGGCAGGGCCACAAGTTCAGGCTAGGCATAAGGCAGCGGCACAAGTGGTGGCTAGGCATAACGCAGGGGAACAAGTGCTGGCTAGGCATAAGGCAGGGGCACAAGTACTGGCTAGGCACAAGTGCTGGCTAGGCATAGGGCAGGGGCACAAGTGCTGGCTAGGCATAGGGCAGGGGCACATGTGCTGGCTAGGCATAGGGCAGGGGCACAAGTGCCGGCTAGGCATAAGGCAGGGGCACAAGTAATGGCTAGGCGTAAGGCAGGGGCACAAGTGCTGGCTAGGCATAAGGCAGGGGCACAAGGGCTGGTTAGGCATAAGGCAGGGGCACAAGTGCTGGCTAGGCATAAGGCAGGGGCACAAGTGCTGGCTAGGCATAAGGCAGGGGCACAAGTACAAACTAAGCATATGGCAGAGGCACAAGTGCAAGGTAGGCAAAAGGCAGGGGCACAAGTGCTGGCTAGGTATAAGGCAGGGGCACAAGTGCAAACTAAGCATAAGGCAGAGGCACAAGTGCTGGCTAGGCATAAGGCAGGGGCACAAGTGCGGGCTAGGCATAAGGCAGGGGCACAAGTGCTGGCTAGGCATAAGGCAGGGGCACAAGTGTGGGCTAGGTATAAGGCAGGGGCACAAGTGCGGGCTAGGCATAAGGCAGGGGCACAAGTGCGGGCTAGGCACAAGCGCGGGCTAGGCATAAGGCAGGGGCACAAGTGCGGGCTAGGCATAAGGCAGGGGCACAAGTGCGGGCTAGGCATAAGGCAGGGGCACAAGTGCGGGCTAGGCATAAAGCAGGGGCACAAGTGTGGGCTAGGCATAAGGCAGAGGCACAAGTGCAAGCTAGGCATAAGGCATGGGCACAAGTGCTGGCTAGGTATATGGCAGGGGCACAAGTGCTAACTAAGCATAAGGCAGAGGCACAAGTGCAAGCTAGGCATAAGGCAGGGGCACCTGTGCAGGCTAGGCTTAAGGCCGGGGCACAAGTGCGGGCTAGGCTTAAGGCCGGGGCACAAGTGCGGGCTAGGCTTAAGGCCGGGGCACAAGTGCGGGCTAGGCTTAAGGCCGGGGCACAAGTGCGGGCTAGGCTTAAGGCCGGGGCACAAGTGCGGGCTAGGCTTAAGGCCGGGGCACAAGTGCGGGCTAGGCATAAGGCAGGGGCACAAGTGCGGGCTAAGCATAAGGCAGGGGCACAAGTGCGGGCTAGGCATAAGGCAGGGGCACAAGTGCGGGCTAGGCATAAGGCAGGGGCACAAGTGCCGGCTAGGCATAAGGCAGGGGCACAAGTGCGGGCTAGGCATAAGGCAGGGGCACAAGTGTGGGCTAGGCATAAGGCAGGGGCACAAGTGCGGGCTAGGCATAAGGCAGGGGAACAAGTGCGGGCTAGGCATAAGGCAGGGGCACAAGTGCGGGTTGGGCATAAGGCAGGGGCACAATTGCGGGCTGGGCATAAGGCAGGGGCACAAGTGCTGGCTAGGCATAAGGCAGGGGCACAAGTGCGGGCTGGGCATAAGGCAGGGGCACAAGTGCGGGCTGGACATAAGGCAGGGGCACAAGTGCGGGCTGGGCATAAGGCAGGGGCACAAGTGCGGGCTGGGCATAAGGCAGGGGCACAAGTGCGGACTGGGCATAAGGCAGGGGCACAAGTGCGGGCTGGGCATAAGGCAGGGGCACAAGTGCGGGCTGGGCATAAGGCAGGGGCACAAGTGCAGGCTGGGCATAAGGCAGGGGCACAAGTGCGGGCTGGGCATAAGGCAGGGGCACAAGTGCGGGCTGGGCTTAAGGCAGGGGCACAAGTGCGGGCTGGGCATAAGGCAGGGGCACAAGTGCGGGCTGGGCATAAGGCAGAGGCACAAGTGCGGGCTGGGCATAAGGCAGGGGCACAAGTGCGGGCTGGGCATAAGGCAGGGGCACAAGTGCGGGCTGGGCATAAGGCAGGGGCACAAGTGCGGGCTAGGCATAAGGCAGGGGCACAAGTGCGGGCTAGGCATAAGGCAGGGGCACAAGTGCGGGCTAGGCATAAGGCAGGGGCACAAGTGCGGGCTAGGCATAAGGCAGGGGCACAAGTGCGGGCTAGGCATAAGGCAGGGGCACAAGTGCGGGCTAGGCATAAGGCAGGGGCACAAGTGCGGGCTAGGCATAAGGCAGGGGCACAAGTGCGGGCTAGGCATAAGGCAGGGGCACAAGTGCGGGCTAGGCATAAGGTAGGGGCACAAGTGCGGGCTAGGTATAAGGCAGGGGCACAAGTGCGGGCTAGGCATAAGGCAGGGGCACAAGTGCGGGCTAGGCATAAGGCAGGGGCACAAGTGCGGGCTAGGCATAAGGCAGGGGCACAAGTGCGGGCTAGGCATAAGGCAGGGGCACAAGTGCGGGCTAGGCATAAGGCAGGGGCACAAGTGCGGGATAGGCATAAGGCAGGGGCACAAGTGCGGGCTAGGCATAAGGCAGGGGCACAAGTGCGGGCTAGGCATAAGGCAGGGGCACAAGTGCGGGCTAAGCATAAGGCAGGGGCACAAGTGCGGGCTAGGCATAAGGCAGGGGCACAAGTGCGGGCTAGGCATAAGGCAGGGGCACAAGTGCGGGCTAGGCATAAGGCAGGGGCACAAGTGCGGGCTAGGCATAAGGCAGGGGCACAAGTGCGGGCTAGGCATAAGGAAGGGCTCAAGTGCGGGCTAGGCATAAGGCAGGGGCACAAGTGCGGGCTGGGCATAAGGCAGGGGAACAAGTTCGGGCTAGGCATAACGCAGGGGCACAAGAGCGGGCTAGGCATAAGGCAGGGGCACAAGTGCAGGCTAGGCATAAGGCAGGGGCACAAGTGCTGGCTAGGCATAAGGCAGGGGCACAAGTGCTGGCTAGGCATAAGGCAGGGGCACAAGTGCTGGCTAGGCATAGGGCAGGGGCACAAGTGCTGGTTGGGCATAGGGCAGGGGCACAAGTGCGGGCTGGGCATAAGGCAGGGGCACAAGTGCGGGCTGGGCATAAGGCAGGGGCACAAGTGCGGGCTGGGCATAAGGCAGGGGCACAAGTGCGGGCTAGGCATAAGGCAGGGGCACAAGTGCTGGCTAGGCATAAGGCAGGGGCACAAGTGCTGGCTAGGCATAAGGCAGGGGCACAAGTGCTGGCTAGGCATAAGGCAGGGGCACAAGTGCTGGCTAGGCATAGGGCAGGGGCACAAGTGCTGGCTAGGCATAGGGCAGGGGCACAAGTGCAAGCTAGGCGAAAGGAAGGGGCACAAGTGATGGCTAGGCGTAAGGCAGGGGCACAACTGTTGGCTAGGCATAAGGCAGGGGCACAAGGGCTGGTTAGGCATAAGGCTGGGGCACAAGTGCTGGCTAGGCATAAGGCAGGGGCACAAGTACAAACTAAGCATAAGGCAGAGGCACAAGTGCAAGCTAGGCATAAGGCAGGGGCACAAGTGCTGGCTAGGTATAAGGCAGGGGCACAAGTGCAAACTAAGCATAAGGCAGAGGCACAAGTGCAAGCTAGGCATAAGGCAGGGGAACCTGTGCAGGCTAGGCTTAAGGCAGGGGCACAAGTGATGGCTACACATAAGGCATACGGCTAACTCTTTGCACTCTTTGCATAAAGGGATAGGCACCCTTAGGGGTGAAGAGCTAGCTTTCACCCCTCTACTCTGTACTTGGACATTTAGAACTAGATCCTTTGTTGTACAGTGCGGAGCCACTCCATAACCCCCATGCTCCAAGCGACCAGGCACATCTTGTCTGTCCTCCGTAAATGGGTAATGCCTTCGTCCCCAATTACAGTCGTGCATGTGCATTCAGACGGGACAAGAGCGAAGAACGTAAAGCCTGCCCTGTGTGCATAACCAACATGAAGCTAAAGACAAAAAAACAATAATGCAAGGGGCTCAAAAGTGCTGGCTAGGCATAAGGCAGGGGCACAAGTGCTGGCTAGGCATAAGGCAGGGGCACAAGTGCTGGCTAGGCATAAGGCAGGGGCACAAGTGCTGGCTAGGCATAAGGCAGGGGCACAAGTGCGGGATAGGCTTAAGGCCGGGGCACAAGTGCGGGCTAGGCTTAAGGCCGGGGCACAAGTGCGGGCTAGGCTTAAGGCCGGGGCACAAGTGCGGGCAAGGCTTAGGGCCGGGGCACAAGTGCGGGCTAGGCTTAAGGCCGGGGCACAAGTGCGGGCTAGGCTTAAGGCCGGGGCACAAGTGCGGGCTAGGCTTAAGGCCTGGGCACAAGTGCGGGCTAGGCTTAAGGCCGGGGCACAAGTGCGGGCTAGGCTTAAGGCCGGGGCACAAGTGCGGGCTAGGCATAAGGCCGGGGCACAAGTGCGGGCTAGGCTTAAGGCCGGGGCACAAGTGCGGGCTAGGCTTAAGGCCGGGGCACAAGTGCGGGCTAGGCTTAAGGCCGGGGCACAAGTGCGGGCTAGGCTTAAGGCCGGGGCACAAGTGTGGGCTAGGCTTAAGGCCGGGGCACAAGTGCGGGCTAGGCTTAAGGCCGGGGCACAAGTGCGGGCTAGGCTTAAGGCCGGGGCACAAGTGCGGGCTAGGCTTAGGGCCGGGGCACAAGTGCGGGCTAGGCTTAGGGCCGGGGCACAAGTGCGGGCTAGGCTTAAGGCCGGGGCACAAGTGCGGGCTAGGCTTAAGGCCGGGGCACAAGTGCGGGCTAGGCTTAAGGCCGGGGCACAAGTGCGGGCTAGGCTTAAGGCCGGGGCACAAGTGCGGGCTAGGCATAAGGCAGGGGCACAAGTGCGGGCTAGGCATAAGGCAGGGGCACAAGTGCGGGCTAGGCATAAGGCAGGGGCACAAGTGCGGGCTAGGCATAAGGCAGGGGCACAAGTGCGGGCTAGGCATAAGGCAGGGGGACAAGTGCGGGCTAGGAATAAGGCAGGGGGACAAGTGCGTGCTAGGCATAAGGCAGGGGCACAAGTGCTGGCTAGGCATAAGGCAGGGGCACAAGTGCTGGCTAGGCATAAGGCAGGGGCACAAGTGCTGGCTAGGCATAAGGCAGGGGCACAAGTGCGGGCTAGGCTTAAGGCCGGGGCACAAGTGCGGGCTAGGCTTAAGGCCGCGGCACAAGTGCGGGCTAGGCTTAAGGCCGGGGCACAAGTGCGGGCTAGGCTTAAGGCCGGGGCACAAGTGCGGGCTAGGCTTAAGGCCGGGGCACAAGTGCGGGCTAGGCTTAAGGCCGGGGCACAAGTGCGGGCTAGGCTTAAGGCCGGGGCACAAGTGCGGGCTAGGCTTAGGGCCGGGGCACAAGTGCGGGCTAGGCTTAAGGCCGGGGCACAAGTGCGGGCTAGGCTTAAGGCCGGGGCACAAGTGCGGGCTAGGCTTAGGGCCGGGGCACAAGTGCGGACTAGGGTTAGGGCCGGGGCACAAGTGTGGGCTAGGCTTAGGGCCGGGGCACAAGTGCGGGCTAGGCTTAAGGCCGGGGCACAAGTGCGGGCTAGGCTTAAGGCCGGGGCACAAGTGCGGGCTAGGCTTAAGGCCGGGGCACAAGTGCGGGCTAGGCTTAAGGCCGGGGCACAAGTGCGGGCTAGGCATAAGGCAGGGGCACAAGTGCGGGCTAGGCATAAGGCAGGGGCACAAGTGCAGGCTAGGCATAAGGCAGGGGCACAAGTGCAGGCTAGGCATAAGGCAGGGGCACAATTGCAGGCTAGGCATAAGGCAGGGGCACAAGTGCAGGCTAGGCATAAGGCAGGGGCACAAGTGCAGGCTAGGCATAAGGCAGGGGCACAAGTGCAGGCTAGGCATAAGGCAGGGGCACAAGTGCAGGCTAGGCATAAGGCAGGGGCACAAGTGCGGGCTAGGCATAAGGCAGGGGCACAAGTGCAGGCTAGGCATAAGGCAGGGGCACAAGTGCAGGCTAGGCATAAGGCAGGGGCACAAGTGCAGGCTAGGCATAAGGCAGGGGCACAAGTGCAGGCTAGGCATAAGGCAGGGGCACAAGTGCGGGCTAGGCATAAGGCAGGGGCACAAGTGCAGGCTAGGCATAAGGCAGGGGCACAAGTGCAGGCTAGGCATAAGGCAGGGGCACAAGTGCAGGCTAGGCATAAGGCAGGGGAACAAGTGCAGGCTAGGCATAAGGCAGGGGCACAAGTGCAGGCTAGGCATAAGGCAGGGCCACAAGTGCAGGCTATGCATAAGGCAGGGGCACAAGTGCTGGCTAGGCATAAGGCAGGGGCACAAGTGCTGGCTAGGCATAAGGCAGGGGCACAAGTGCTGGCTAGGCATAAGGCAGGGGCACAAGAGCTGGCTAGGCATAAGGCAGGGGCACAAGTGCAGGCTAGGCATAAGGCAGGGCCACAAGTGCAGGCTAGGCATAAGGCAGGGCCACAAGTGCAGGCTAGGCATAAGGCAGGGCCACAAGTGCAGGCTAGGCATAAGGCAGGGGCACAAGTGCAGGCTAGGCATAAGGCAGGGGCAAAAGTGTAGGCTAGGCATAAGGCAGGGCCACAAGTGCAGGCTAGGCATAAGGCAGGGCCACAAGTGCAGGCTAGGCATAAGGCAGGGCCACAAGTGCAGGCTAGGCATAAGGCAGGGGCACAAGTGCAGGCTAGGCATAAGGCAGGGGCACAAGTGCTGGCTAGGCATAAGGCAGGGGCACAAGTGCAAGCTAAGCATAAGGCAGGGGCACCTATGCAGGCTAGGCTTAAGGCAGGGGCACAAGTGATGGCTACACATAAGGCATACGGCTAACTCTTTGCACTCTTTGCATAAAGTAATAGGCACCCTTAGGGGTGAAGAGCTAGCTTTCAACCCTCTACTCTGTACTTTGTTGTACAGTGCGGAGCCACTCCATAACCCCCATGCTCCAAGCGACCAGGCACATCTTGTCTGTCCTCCGTAAATGGGTAATGCCTTCGTCCCCAATTACAGTCGTGCATGTGCATTCAGACGGGACAAGAGCGAAGAGCGTAAAGCCTGCCCTGTGTGCATAACCAACATGAAGCTAAAGACAAAAAAACAATAATGCAAGGGGCTCAAATGTGCTGGCTAGGCATAAGGCAGGGGCTCAAATGTGCTGGCTAGGCATTAGGCAGGGGCTGAAATGTGCTGGCTAGGCATAAGGCAGGGGCTGAAATGTGCTGGCTAGGCATAAGGCAGGGGCACAAGTGCGGGCTAGGCATAAGGCAGGGGCACAAGTGCGGGCTAGGCATAAGGCAGGGGCACAAGTGCGGGCTAGGCATAAGGCAGGGGCACAAGTGCTGGCTAGGCATAAGGCAGGGGCACAAGTGCAGGCTAGGCATAAGGCAGGGGCACAAGTGCAGGCTAGGCATAAGGCAGGGGCACAAGTGCAGGCTAGGCATAAGGCAGGGGCACAAGTGCTGGCTAGGCATAAGGCAGGGCCACAAGTGCAGGCTAGGCATAAGGCAGCGGCACAAGTGGTGGCTAGGCATAAGGCAGGGGCACAAGTGCTGGCTAGGCATAGGGCAGGGGCACAAGTGCTGGCTAGGCATAGGGCAGGGGCACAAGTGCTGGCTAGGCATAGGGCAGGGGCACAAGTGCTGGCTAGGCATAGGGCAGGGGCACAAGTGCTGGCTAGGCATAGGGCAGGGGCACAAGTGCTGGCTAGGCATAGGGCAGGGGCACAAGTGCAATCTAGGCGAAAGGCAGGGGCACAAGTGATGGCTAGGAATAAGGCACGGTCACAAGTTAAGGCTAGGCATAAGGCAGGGCCACAAGTGCAGGCTAGGCATAAGGCAGGGCCACAAGTGAAGGCTAGGCATAAGGCAGGGTCACAAGTTAAGGCTAGGCATAAGGCAGGGCCACAAGTGCAGGCTAGGCATAAGGCAGGGCAACAAGTGCAGGCTAGGCATAAGGCAGGGCCACAAGTTCAGGCTAGGCATAAGGCAGCGGCACAAGTGGTGGCTAGGCATAACGCAGGGGAACAAGTGCTGGCTAGGCATAAGGCAGGGGCACAAGTACTGGCTAGGCACAAGTGCTGGCTAGGCATAGGGCAGGGGCACAAGTGCTGGCTAGGCATAGGGCAGGGGCACATGTGCTGGCTAGGCATAGGGCAGGGGCACAAGTGCCGGCTAGGCATAAGGCAGGGGCACAAGTAATGGCTAGGCGTAAGGCAGGGGCACAAGTGCTGGCTAGGCATAAGGCAGGGGCACAAGGGCTGGTTAGGCATAAGGCAGGGGCACAAGTGCTGGCTAGGCATAAGGCAGGGGCACAAGTGCTGGCTAGGCATAAGGCAGGGGCACAAGTACAAACTAAGCATAAGGCAGAGGCACAAGTGCAAGGTAGGCAAAAGGCAGGGGCACAAGTGCTGGCTAGGTATAAGGCAGGGGCACAAGTGCAAACTAAGCATAAGGCAGAGGCACAAGTGCTGGCTAGGCATAAGGCAGGGGCACAAGTGCGGGCTAGGCATAAGGCAGGGGCACAAGTGCTGGCTAGGCATAAGGCAGGGGCACAAGTGTGGGCTAGGTATAAGGCAGGGGCACAAGTGCGGGCTAGGCATAAGGCAGGGGCACAAGTGCGGGCTAGGCACAAGCGCGGGCTAGGCATAAGGCAGGGGCACAAGTGCGGGCTAGGCATAAGGCAGGGGCACAAGTGCGGGCTAGGCATAAGGCAGGGGCACAAGTGCGGGCTAGGCATAAAGCAGGGGCACAAGTGCGGGCTAGGCATAAGGCCGGGGCACAAGTGCGGGCTAGGCATAAGGCCGGGGCACAAGTACAAACTAAGCATAAGGCAGAGGCACAAGTGCAAGCTAGGCATAAGGCATGGGCACAAGTGCTGGCTAGGTATGTGGCAGGGGCACAAGTGCTAACTAAGCATAAGGCAGAGGCACAAGTGCAAGCTAGGCATAAGGCAGGGGCACCTGTGCAGGCTAGGCTTAAGGCCGGGGCACAAGTGCGGGCTAGGCTTAAGGTCGGGGCACAAGTGCGGGCTAGGCTTAAGGCCGGGGCACAAGTGCGGGCTAGGCTTAAGGCCGGGGCACAAGTGCGGGCTAGGCTTAAGGCTGGGGCACAAGTGCGGGCTAGGCTTAAGGCCGGGGCACAAGTGCGGGCTAGGCTTAAGGCCGGGGCACAAGTGCGGGCTAGGCTTAAGGCCGGGGCACAAGTGCGGGCTAGGCATAAGGCAGGGGCACAAGTGCGGGCTAAGCATAAGGCAGGGGCACAAGTGCGGGCTAGGCATAAGGCAGGGGCACAAGTGCGGGCTAGGCATAAGGCAGGGGCACAAGTGCCGGCTAGGCATAAGGCAGGGGCACAAGTGCGGGCTAGGCATAAGGCAGGGGCACAAGTGCGGGCTAGGCATAAGGCAGGGGCACAAGTGCGGGCTAGGCATAAGGCAGGGGCACAAGTGCGGGCTAGGCATAAGGCAGGGGCACAAGTGCGGGCTGGGCATAAGGCAGGGGCACAAGTGCGGGCTGGGCATAAGGCAGGGGCACAAGTGCTGGCTAGGCATAAGGCAGGGGCACAAGTGCGGGCTGGGCATAAGGCAGGGGCACAAGTGCGGGCTGGACATAAGGCAGGGGCACAAGTGCGGGCTGGGCATAAGGCAGGGGCACAAGTGCGGGCTGGGCATAAGGCAGGGGCACAAGTGCGGGCTGGGCATAAGGCAGGGGCACAAGTGCGGGCTGGGCATAAGGCAGGGGCACAAGTGCGGGCTGGGCATAAGGCAGGGGCACAAGTGCAGGCTGGTCATAAGGCAGGGGCACAAGTGCGGGCTGGGCATAAGGCAGGGGCACAAGTGCGGGCTGGGCTTAAGGCAGGGGCACAAGTGCGGGCTGGGCATAAGGCAGGGGCACAAGTGCGGGCTGGGCATAAGGCAGAGGCACAAGTGCGGGCTGGGCATAAGGCAGGGGTACAAGTGCGGGCTGGGCATAAGGCAGGGGCACAAGTGCGGGCTGGGCATAAGGCAGGGGCACAAGTGCGGGCTAGGCATAAGGCAGGGGCACAAGTGCGGGCTAGGCATAAGGCAGGGGCACAAGTGCGGGCTAGGCATAAGGCAGGGGCACAAGTGCGGGCTAGGCATAAGGCAGGGGCACAAGTGCGGGCTAGGCATAAGGCAGGGGCACAAGTGCGGGCTAGGCATAAGGCAGGGGCACAAGTGCGGGCTAGGCATAAGGCAGGGGCACAAGTGCGGGCTAGGCATAAGGCAGGGGCACAAGTGCGGGCTAGGCATAAGGCAGGGGCACAAGTGCGGGCTAGGTATAAGGCAGGGGCACAAGTGCGGGCTAGGCATAAGGCAGGGGCACAAGTGCGGGCTAGGCATAAGGCAGGGGCACAAGTGCGGGCTAGGCATAAGGCAGGGGCACAAGTGTGGGCTAGGCATAAGGCAGGGGCACAAGTGCGGGCTAGGCATAAGGCAGGGGCACAAGTGCGGGCTAGGCATAAGGCAGGGGCACAAGTGCGGGCTAGGCATAAGGCAGGGGCACAAGTGCGGGCTAGGCATAAGGCAGGGGCACAAGTGCGGGCTAGGCATAAGGCAGGGGCACAAGTGCGGGCTAGGCATAAGGCAGGGGCACAAGTGCGGGCTAGGCATAAGGCAGGGGCACAAGTGCGGGCTAGGCATAAGGCAGGGGCACAAGTGCGGGCTAGGCATAAGGCAGGGGCACAAGTGCGGGCTAGGCATAAGGCAGGGGCACAAGTGCGGGCTAGGCATAAGGCAGGGGCACAAGTGCGGGCTAGGCATAAGGCAGGGGCACAAGTTCGGGCTAGGCATAACGCAGGGGCACAAGAGCGGGCTAGGCATAAGGCAGGGGCACAAGTGCGGGCTAGGCATAAGGCAGGGGCACAAGTGCTGGCTAGGCATAAGGCAGGGGCACAAGTGCTGGCTAGGCATAAGGCAGGGGCACAAGTGCTGGCTAGGCATAGGGCAGGGGCACAAGTGCTGGTTGGGCATAGGGCAGGGGCACAAATGCGGGCTGGGCATAAGGCAGGGGCACAAGTGCGGGCTGGGCATAAGGCAGGGGCACAAGTGCGGGCTGGGCATAAGGCAGGGGCACAAGTGCGGGCTAGGCATAAGGCAGGGGCACAAGTGCTGGCTAGGCATAAGGCAGGGGCACAAGTGCTGGCTAGGCATAAGGCAGGGGCACAAGTGCTGGCTAGGCATAAGGCAGGGGCACAAGTGCTGGCTAGGCATAGGGCAGGGGCACAAGTGCTGGCTAGGCATAGGGCAGGGGCACAAGTGCAAGCTAGGCGAAAGGAAGGGGCACAAGTGATGGCTAGGCGTAAGGCAGGGGCACAACTGTTGGCTAGGCATAAGGCAGGGGCACAAGGGCTGGTTAGGCATAAGGCTGGGGCACAAGTGCTGGCTAGGCATTAGGCAGGGGCACAAGTACAAACTAAGCATAAGGCAGAGGCACAAGTGCAAGCTAGGCATAAGGCAGGGGCACAAGTGCTGGCTAGGTATAAGGCAGGGGCACAAGTGCAAACTAAGCATAAGGCAGAGGCACAAGTGCAAGCTAGGCATAAGGCAGGGGAACCTGTGCAGGCTAGGCTTAAGGCAGGGGCACAAGTGATGGCTACACATAAGGCATACGGCTAACTCTTTGCACTCTTTGCATAAAGGGATAGGCACCCTTAGGGGTGAAGAGCTAGCTTTCACCCCTCTACTCTGTACTTGGACATTTAGAACTAGATCCTTTGTTGTACAGTGCGGAGCCACTCCATAACCCCCATGCTCCAAGCGACCAGGCACATCTTGTCTGTCCTTCGTAAATGGGTAATGCCTTTGTCCCCAATTACAGTCGTGCATGTGCATTCAGACGGGACAAGAGCGAAGAACGTAAAGCCTGCCCTGTGTGCATAACCAACATGAAGCTAAAGACAAAAAAACAATAATGCAAGGGGCTCAAAAGTGCTGGCTAGGCATAAGGCAGGGGCACAAGTGCTGGCTAGGCATAAGGCAGGGGCACAAGTGCTGGCTAGGCATAAGGCAGGGGCACAAGTGCTGGCTAGGCATAAGGCAGGGGCACAAGTGCGGGATAGGCTTAAGGCCGGGGCACAAGTGCGGGCTAGGCTTAAGGCCGTGGCACAAGTGCGGGCTAGGCTTAAGGCCGGGGCACAAGTGCGGGCTAGGCTTAGGGCCGGGGCACAAGTGCGGGCTAGGCTTAAGGCCGGGGCACAAGTGCGGGCTAGGCTTAAGGCCGGGGCACAAGTGCGGGCTAGGCTTAAGGCCGGGGCACAAGTGCGGGCTAGGCATAAGGCCAGGGCACAAGTGCGGGCTAGGCTTAAGGCCGGGGCACAAGTGCGGGCTAGGCTTAAGGCCGGGGCACAAGTGCGGGCTAGGCTTAAGGCCGGGGCACAAGTGCGGGCTAGGCTTAAGGCCGGGGCACAAGTGCGGGCTAGGCTTAAGGCCGGGGCGCAAGTGCGGGCTAGGCTTAAGGCCGGGGCACAAGTGCGGGCTAGGCTTAAGGCCGGGGCACAAGTGCGGGCTAGGCTTAGGGCCGGGGCACAAGTGCGGGCTAGGCTTAAGGCCGGGGCACAAGTGCGGGCTAGGCTTAAGGCCGGGGCACAAGTGCGGGCTAGGCTTAAGGCCGGGGCACAAGTGCGGGCTAGGCATAAGGCCGGGGCACAAGTGCGGGCTAGGCTTAAGGCCGGGGCACAAGTGCGGGCTAGGCTTAAGGCCGGGGCACAAGTGCGGGCTAGGCTTAAGGCCGGGGCACAAGTGCGGGCTAGGCTTAAGGCCGGGGCACAAGTGCGGGCTAGGCTTAAGGCCGGGGCACAAGTGCGGGCTAGGCTTAAGGCCGGGGCACAAGTGCGGGCTAGGCTTAAGGCCGGGGCACAAGTGCGGGCTAGGCTTAGGGCCGGGGCACAAGTGCGGGCTAGGCTTAAGGCCGGGGCACAAGTGCGGGCTAGGCTTAAGGCCGGGGCACAAGTGCGGGCTAGGCTTAAGGCCGGGGCACAAGTGCGGGCTAGGCTTAGGGCCGGGGCACAAGTGCGGGCTAGGCTTAAGGCCGGGGCACAAGTGCGGGCTAGGCTTAAGGCCGGGGCACAAGTGCGGGCTAGGCTTAAGGCCGGGGCACAAGTGCGGGCTAGGCTTAAGGCCGGGGCACAAGTGCGGGCTAGGCATAAGGCAGGGGCACAAGTGCGGGCTAGGCATAAGGCAGGGGCACAAGTGCGGGCTAGGCATAAGGCAGGGGCACAAGTGCGGGCTAGGCATAAGGCAGGGGCACAAGTGCGGGCTAGGCATAAGGCAGGGGGACAAGTGCGGGCTAGGCATAAGGCAGGGGGACAAGTGCGTGCTAGGCATAAGGCAGGGGCACAAGTGCTGGCTAGGCATAAGGCAGGGGCACAAGTGCTGGCTAGGCATAAGGCAGGGGCACAAGTGCTGGCTAGGCATAAGGCAGGGGCACAAGTGCGGGCTAGGCTTAAGGCCGGGGCACAAGTGCGGGCTAGGCTTAAGGCCGGGGCACAAGTGCGGGCTAGGCTTAAGGCCGGGGCACAAGTGCGGGCTAGGCTTAAGGCCGGGGCACAAGTGCGGGCTAGGCTTAAGGCCGGGGCACAAGTGCGGGCTAGGCTTAAGGCCGGGGCACAAGTGCGGGCTAGGCTTAAGGCCGGGGCACAAGTGCGGGCTAGGCTTAGGGCCGGGGCACAAGTGCGGGCTAGGCTTAAGGCCGGGGCACAAGTGCGGGCTAGGCTTAAGGCCGGGGCACAAGTGCGGGCTAGGCTTAGGGCCGGGGCACAAGTGCGGACTAGGGTTAGGGCCGGGGCACAAGTGTGGGCTAGGCTTAGGGCCGGGGCACAAGTGCGGGCTAGGCTTAAGGCCGGGGCACAAGTGCGGGCTAGGCTTAAGGCCGGGGCACAAGTGCGGGCTAGGCTTAAGGCCGGGGCACAAGTGCGGGCTAGGCTTAAGGCCGGGGCACAAGTGCGGGCTAGGCATAAGGCAGGGGCACAAGTGCGGGCTAGGCATAAGGCAGGGGCACAAGTGCGGGCTAGGCATAAGGCAGGGGCACAAGTGCGGGCTAGGCATAAGGCAGGGGCACAAGTGCGGGCTAGGCATAAGGCAGGGGGACAAGTGCGGGCTAGGCATAAGGCAGGGGGACAAGTGCGGGCTAGGCATAAGGCAGGGGCACAAGTGCTGGCTAGGCATAAGGCAGGGGCACAAGTGCTGGCTAGGCATAAGGCAGGGGCACAAGTGCTGGCTAGGCATAAGGCAGGGGCACAAGTGCGGGCTAGGCTTAAGGCCGGGGCACAAGTGCGGGCTAGGCATAAGGCAGGGGCAAAAGTGCGGGCTAGGCATAAGGCAGGGGCACAAGTGCGGGCTAGGCATAAAGCAGGGGCACAAGTGCGGGCTAGGCATAAGGCAGGGGCACAAGTGCGGGCTAGGCATAAGGCAGGGGCACAAGTGCGGGCTAGGCATAAGGCAGGGGCACAAGTGCGGGCTAGGCATAAGGCAGGGGCACAAGTGCGGGCTAGGCATAAGGCAGGGGGACAAGTGCGGGCTAGGCATAAGGCAGGGGGACAAGTGCGGGCTAGGCATAAGGCAGGGGCACAAGTGCTGGCTAGGCATAAGGCAGGGGCACAAGTGCTGGCTAGGCATAAGGCAGGGGCACAAGTGCTGGCTAGGCATAAGGCAGGGGCACAAGTGCGGGCTAGGCTTAAGGCCGGGGCACAAGTGCGGGCTAGGCATAAGGCAGGGGCAAAAGTGCGGGCTAGGCATAAGGCAGGGGCACAAGTGCGGGCTAGGCATAAAGCAGGGGCACAAGTGCGGGCTAGGCATAAGGCAGGGGCACAAGTGCGGGCTAGGCATAAGGCAGGGGCACAAGTGCTGGCTAGGCATAAGGCAGGGGCTCCAAAGTGCTGGCTAGGCATAAGGCAGGGGCACAAGTGCTGGCTAGGCATAAGGCAGGGGCACAAGTGCTGGCTAGGCATAAGGCAGGGGCACAAGTGCTGGCTAGGCATAAGGCAGGGGCACAAGTGCGGGCTAGGCATAAGGCAGGGGCACAAGTGCGGACTAGGCATAAGGCAGGGGCACAAGTGCGGGCTAGGCATAAGGCAGGGGCACAAGTGCGGGCTAGGCATAAGGCAGGGGCACAAGTGCGGGCTAGGCATAAGGCAGGGGCACAAGTGCTAGCTAGGCATAGGGCAGGGGCACAAGTGCAAGCTAGGCGAAAGGCAGGGGCACAAGTGATGGCTAGGCGTAAGGCAGGGGCACAAGTGCAAACTAAGCATAAGGCAGAGGCACAAGTGCAAGCTAGACATAAGGCAGGGGCACAAGTGCTGGCTAGGTATAAGGCAGGGGCACAAGTGCAAACTAAGCATAAGGCAGAGGCACAAGTGCAAGCTAGGCATAAGGCAGGGGCACCTGTGCAGGCTAGGCTTAAGGCAGGGGCACAAGTGATGGCTACACATAAGGCATACGGCTAACTCTTTGCACTCTTTGCATAAAGGGATAGGCACCCTTAGGGGTGAAGAGCTAGCTTTCACCCCTCTACTCTGTACTTGGACATTTAGAACTAGATCCTTTGTTGTACAGTGCGGAGCCACTCCATAACCCCCATGCTCCAAGCGACCAGGCACATCTTGTCTGTCCTCCGTAAATGGGTAATGCCTTCGTCCCCAATTACAGTCGTGCATGTGCATTCAGACGGGACAAGAGCGAAGAGCGTAAAGCCTGCCCTGTGTGCATAACCAACATGAAGCTAAAGACAAAAAAACAATAATGCAAGGGGCTCCAAAGTGCTGGCTAGGCATAAGGCAGGGGCACAAGTGCTGGCTAGGCATAAGGCAGGGGCACAAGTGCTGGCTAGGCATAAGGCAGGGGCACAAGTGCTGGCTAGGCATAAGGCAGGGGCACAAGTGCTGGCTAGGCATAAGGCAGGGGCACAAGTGCGGGCTAGGCATAAGGCAGGGGCACAAGTGCGGGCTAGGCATAAGGCAGTGGCACAAGTGCGGGCTAGGCATAAGGCAGGGGCACAAGTGCGGGCTAGGCATAAGGCAGGGGCACAAGTGCGGGCTAGGCATAAGGCAGGGGCACAAGTGCGGGCTAGGCATAAGGCAGGGGCACAAGTGCGGGCTAGGCATAAGGGAGGGGCACAAGTGCTGGCTAGGCATAAGGCAGGGGCACAAGTGCTGGCTAGGCATAAGGCAGGGGCACAAGTGCTGGCTAGGCATAAGGCAGGGGCACAAGTGCGGGCTAGGCATAAGGCAGGGGCACAAGTGCGGGCTAGGCATAAAGCAGGGGCACAAGTGCGGGCTAGGCATAAGGCAGGGGCACAAGTGCGGGCTAGGCATAAGGCAGGGGCACAAGTGCTGGCTAGGCATAAGGCAGGGGCTCCAAAGTGCTGGCTAGGCATAAGGCAGGGGCACAAGTGCTGGCTAGGCATAAGGCAGGGGCACAAATGCTGGCTAGGCATAAGGCAGGGGCACAAGTGCGGGCTAGGCATAAGGCAGGGGCACAAGTGCGGGCTAGGCATAAGGCAGGGGCACAAGTGCGGGCTAGGCATAAGGCAGGGGCACAAGTGCGGGCTAGGCATAAGGCAGGGGCACAAGTGCGGGCTAGGCATAAGGCAGGGGCACAAGTGCGGGCTAGGCATAAGGCCGGGGCACAAGTGCGGGCTAGGCATAAGGCAGTGGCACAAGTGCGGGCTAGTCATAAGGCCGGGGAACAAGTGCGGGCTAGGCTTAAGGCCGGGGCACAAGTGCGGGCTAGGCTTAAGGCCGGGGCACAAGTGCGGGCTAGGCTTAAGGCCGGGGCACAAGTGCGGGCTAGGCTTAAGGTCGGGGCACAAGTGCGGGCTAGGCTTAAGGCCGGGGCACAAGTGCGGGCTAGGCTTAAGGCCGGGGCACAAGTGCGGGCTAGGCTTAAGGCCGGGGCACAAGTGCGGGCTAGGCTTAAGGCCGGGGCACAAGTGCGGGCTAGGCTTAAGGCCGGGGCACAAGTGCGGGCTAGGCTTAAGGCCGGGGCACAAGTGCGGGCTAGGCTTAAGGCCGGGGCACAAGTGCGGGCTAGGCTTAAGGCCGGGGCACAAGTGCGGGCTAGGCTTAAGGCCGGGGCACAAGTGCGGGCTAGGCTTAAGGCCGGGGCACAGGTGCGGGCTAGGCTTAAGGCCGGGGCACAAGTGCGGGCTAGGCTTAAGGCCGGGGCACAAGTGCGGGCTAGGCTTAAGGCCGGGGCACAAGTGCGGGCTAGGCTTAAGGCCGGGGCACAAGTGCGGGCTAGGCTTAAGGCCGGGGCACAAGTGCGGGCTAGGCTTAAGGCCGGGGCACAAGTGCTGGCTAGGCATAAGGCAGGGGCACAAGTGCTGGCTAGGCATAAGGCAGGGGCACAAGTGCTGGCTAGGCATAAGGCAGGGGCACAAGTGCGGGCTAGGCATAAGGCAGTGGCACAAGTGCGGGCTAGGCATAAGGCAGGGGCACAAGTGCGGGCTAAGCATAAGGCAGGGGCACAAGTGCGGGCTAGGCATAAGGCAGGGGCACAAGTGCGGGCTAGGCATAAGGCAGGGGCACAAGTGCTGGCTAGGCATAAGGCAGGGGCACAAGTGCTGGCTACGCATAAGGCAGGGGCACAAGTGCTGGCTAGGCATAAGGCAGGGGCACAAGTGCTGGCTAGGCATAAGGCAGGGGCACAAGTTCTGGCTAGGCATAAAGCAGGGGCACAAGTGCTTGCTAGGCATAAAGCAGGGGCACAAGTGCTGGCTAGGCATAAGGCAGGAGCACAAGTGCTGGCTGAGCATAAGGCAGGAGCACAAGTGCTGGCTAAGCATAAGGCAGGAGCACAAGTGCTAGCTAGGCTTAAGGCTGAGGCCTAAATGCTGGCTAGGTAGTAGACAGAGGCACAAGTTTAAACCAGGCATAAGGAAGGGGCACAAGTGATGGCTAACTTTGTGTAAATGGTGAGGCACCCATAGGAATGAAGAGCTAGTTTTCAACCCTCTGCTCTGTACTTGAACATTTAGGACTTGATACTTTGTAGAAAAGTGAGGAGCCACTACACAACTCCGTGCTCCAAATGAGCATGCACTTCTGTCCTCTTACCTGACTTACCTGTCAACACAGCATTTCCCATACAGATTAAAATATAAGCAATAGAAAACAGACAAGCTGTTCATGGCTAAAATGTTTTATTCAGGCCATAATATGTTCTAATACAATTTTAAAAACAAATTAATTTGGTAATTTAAATGATGGTAAAATCCCAAACCATGGACAAGGTTTTATAACCCCCCACATAGCGCAGGCAATGCAGAGGGTCCCCCCCACAGAGCGCAGGCAATGCAGAAGGTCCCCCCCCCCACAGAGCGCAGGCAATGCAGAGGGTCCCCCCCATAGAGCGCAGGCAATGCAGAGGGTCCCCCACCACAGAGCGCAGGCAATGCAGAGGGTCCCACCCCACAGAGCGCAGGCAATGCAGAGGGTCCCCACCACAGAGCGCAGGCAATGCAGAGGGTTCCCCCCCCCCCACAGAGCGCAGGCAATGCAGAGGGTTCCCCCCCCACAGAGCGCAGGCAATGCAGAGGGTCCCGCCCCCACAGAGCGCAGGCAATGCAGAGTCCCCCCCACAGAGCACAGGCAATGCAGAGGGTCCCCCCCCACAGAGCGCAGGCAATGCAGAGGGTCCCCCCCACAGAGCGCAGGCAATGCAGAGGGTCCCCCCCCCACAGAGCGCAGGCAATGCAGAGGGTCCCCCCCCCCCACAGAGCGCAGGCAATGCAGAGTCCCCCCCACAGAGCGCACGCAATGCAGAGTCCCCCCCACAAAGCGCAGGCAATGCAGAGGGTCCCCACAGCGCACAGGCAATGCAGAGGGTCCCCACAGCATTTAGACATTTAACAGAGCCCCCACAGCATAGCCATTTTTAACAGAGCCCCCACAGCATAGACATTTTTAACAGAGCCCCTACAGCATAGATATTTTTAACAGAGCCCCCACAGCATAGACATTTTTAACAGAGCCCCCACAGCATAGACATTTTTAACAGAGCCCCCACAGCATAGACATTTTTAACAGAGCCCCCACAGCATAGACATTTTTAACAGAGCCCCCACAGCATAGACATTTTTAACAGAGCCCCCACAGCATAGACATTTTTAACAGAGCCCCCACAGCATAGAAATTTTAAACAGAGCACCCAAAGCATAGACATTTTTAACAGAGGCCCCCACGGCATAGACATTTTTAACAGAGCCCCCACGGCATAGACATTTTTAACAGAGGCCTCCACGGCATAGACATTTTTAACAGAGGCCCCCACGGCATAGACATTTTTAACAGAGGCCTCCACGGCATAGACATTTTTAACAGAGGCCCCCACGGCGCATAGACATATTTAGCAGAGGCCCCCACGGGGCATAGACATATTTAGCAGAAGCCCCCACGGCACATAGACATATTTAGCAGAAGCCCCCACGGCGCATAGACATATTTAGCAGAAGCCCCCACGGCGCATAGACATATTTAGCAGAGCTCCCCACAGCCAACAGAGCAAAGCTCCCCACTGCATATAGACATAATGAACAAGGTAGCCATGGCACAGTTGTAAACACAGTTTAAAAAATAAATTAAGTACAATTCTCACCTATCCCTCCCCCCCCCCCTGCTCCTCAGCACAGTGGGGCATAATGAATGCAGAGGGTCCCCACAGAGCCGTCCCTGACCCACACAGTACACAATGCAGAGCCAGCAATACGGGGCTCCCTGCAGAGCTAATGTACAGCCCTCCCCCCAGAGCAAAATACTAAGGCTTAAGGAAGAACACAATGCAGAGACCCCACGCACACGGAGTACACACTGCAGAACCTACACGGAGTATACACTGCAGAACCTACACGGAGTGCACACTGCAGAGCCACACACAGTACACACTGCAGAGCCACACACAGTACACACTGCAGAACCTACACGGAGTCCACACTGCAGAGCCACACAGTACACACTGCAGAAGGCATACGGCTAACTCTTTGCACTCTTTGCATAAAGGGATAGGCACCCCTTAGGGGTGAAGAGCTAGCTTTCACCCCTCTACTCTGTACTTGGACATTTAGAACTAGATCCTTTGTTGTACAGTACGGAGCCACTCCATAACCCCCATGCTCCAAGCGACCAGGCACATCTTGTCTGTCCTCCGTAAATGGGTAATGCCTTCGTCCCCAATTACAGTCGTGCATGTGCATTCAGACGGGACAAGAGCGAAGAGCGTAAAGCCTGCCCTGTGTGCATAACCAACATGAAGCTAAAGACAAAAAAACAATAATGTAAGGGGCTCAAAAGTGCTGGCTAGGCATAAGGCAGGGGCACAAGTGCGGGCTAGGCATAAGGCAGGGGCACAAGTGCGGGCTAGGCATAAGGCAGGGGCACAAGTGCGGGCTAGGCATAAGGCAGGGGCACAAGTGCGGGCTAGGCATAAGGCAGGGGCACAAGTGCGGGCTAGGCATAAGGCAGGGGCACAACTGCGGGCTAGGCATAAGGCAGGGGCACAAGTGCGGGCTAGGCATAAGGCAGGGGCACAAGTGCGGGCTAGGCATAAGGCAGGGGCACTAGTGCGGGCTAGGCATAAGGCAGGGGCACTAGTGCGGGCTAGGCATAAGGCAGGGGCACAAGTGCGGGCTAGGCATAAGGCAGGGGCACAAGTGCGGGCTAGGCATAAGGCAGGGGCACAAGTGCGGGCTAGGCATAAGGCAGGGGCACAAGTGCGGGCTAGGCATAAGGCAGGGGCACAAGTGCGGGCTAGGCATAAGGCAGGGGCACAAGTGCGGGCTAGGCATAAGGCAGGGGCACAAGTGCGGGCTAGGCATAAGGCAGGGGCACAAGTGCGGGCAAGGCATAAGGCAGGGGCACAAGTGCGGGCTAGGCATAGGGCAGGGGCACAAGTGCTGGCTAGGCATAGGGCAGGGGCACAAGTGCGGGCTAGGCATAATGCAGGGGCACAAGTGCGGGCTAGGCATAGGGCAGGGGCACAAGTGCTGGCTAGGCATAGGGCAGGGGCACAAGTGCTGGCTAGGCATAGGGCAGGGGCACAAGTGCTGGCTAGGCATAGGGCAGGGGCACAAGTGCTGGCTAGGCATAGGGCAGGGGCACAAGTGCTGGCTAGGCATAGGGCAGGGGCACAAGTGCTGGCTAGGCATAGGGCAGGGGCACAAGTGCTGGCCAGGCATAGGGCAGGGGCACAAGTGCTGGCTAGGCATAAGGCAGGGGCACAAGTGCTGGCTAGGCATAAGGCAGGGGCAGAAGTGCTGGCTAGGCATAAGGCAGGGGCATGAGTGCAAGCTAGGCGTAAGGCAGAGGCACGAGTGCTGGCTAGGCGTAAGGCAGAGGCGCAAGTGCTGGCTAGGCGTAAGGCAGGGGCACAAGTGCAGGCTATGCATAAGGCAGGGGCACAAGTGCAGGCTAGGCATAAGGCAGGGGCACAAGTGCTGGCTAGGCATAAGGCAGGGGCACAAGTGCTGGCTAGGCATAAGGCAGGGGCACAAGTGCTGGCTAGGCATAAGGCAGGGGCACAAGTGCTGGCTAGGCATAAGGCAGGGGCACAAGTGCTGGCTAGGCATAAGGCAGGGGCAGAAGTGCTGGCTAGGCATAAGGCAGGGGCATGAGTGCAAGCTAGGCGTAAGGCAGAGGCACGAGTGCTGGCTAGGCGTAAGGCAGAGGCGCAAGTGCTGGCTAGGCGTAAGGCAGGGGCACGAGTGCTGGGAAGGCATAAGGCAGGGGCACAAGTGCTGGCTAGGCATAAGGCAGGGGCACAAGTGCTGGCTAGGCATAAGGCAGGGACACAAGTGCTGGCTAGGCATAAGGCAGGGGCACAAGTGCTGGCTAGGCATAAGGCAGGGGCACAAGTACTGGCTGAGCATAAGGCAGGAGCACAAGTGCTGGCTAGGCTTAAGGCTGAGGTTTAAGTGCTGGCTAGGTAGTAGACAGAGGCACAAGTTTAAACCAGGCATAAGGAAGGGGCACAAGTGATGGCTAACTTTGTGTAAATGGTGAAGCACCCATAGGAATGAAGAGCTAGTTTTCAACCCTCTGCTCTGTACTTGAACATTTAGTTCTTGATACTTTGTAGAAAAGTGAGGAGCCACTACACAACTCCATGCTCCAAATGAGCATGCACTTCTGTCCTCTTACCTGACTTATTTGTCAACACAGCATTTCCCATACAGATTAAAATATAAGCAATAGAAAACAGACAAGCTGTTCATGGCTAAAATGTTTTATTCAGGCCATAATATGTTCTAATACAATTTTAAAAACAAATTAATTTGGTAATTTAAATGATGGTAAAATCCCAAACCATGGACAAGGCTTTATAACCCCCACATAGCGCAGGCAATGCAGAGGGTCCCCCCCACAGAGCGCAGGCAATGTAGAGTCCCCCCCACAGAGCGCAGGCAATGCAGAGTCCCCCCCACAGAGCGCAGGCAATGCAGAGTCCCCCCACAGAGCGCAGGCAATGCAGAGTCCCCCCCACAGAGCGCAGGCAATGCAGAGTCCCCCCACAGAGCGCAGGCAATGCAGAGGGTCCCCCCACAGAGCGCAGGCAATGCAGAGGGTCCCCCCCACAGAGCGCAGACAATGCAGAGGGTTCCCCCCACAGAGCACAGGCAATGCAGGGGGTCCCCCCACAGAGCACAGTCAATGCAGAGGGTCCCCCCCACAGAGCGCAGGCAATGCAGAGGGTCCCCCCCACAGAGCACAGGCAATCCAGAGGGTCCCCCCACAGAGCGCAGGCAATGCAGATGTTCCCCCCCACAGAGCGCAGGCAATGCAGAGGGTCCCCCCCACAGAGCGCAGGCAATGCAGAGGGTCCCCCCCCCCACAGAGCGCAGGCAATGCAGAGGGTCCCCCCCCACAGAGCGCAGGCAATGCAGAGGGTCCCCCCCCACAGAGCACAGGCAATTCAGAGGGTCCCCACAGCGCGCAGGCAATGCAGAGGGTCCCCACACAGAGCGCAGGCAATGCAGGGGCACAAGTGCGGGCTAGGCATAAGGCAGGGGCACAAGTGCGGGCTAGGCATAAGGCAGGGGCACAAGTGCGGGCTAGGCATAAGGCAGGAGCAAAAGTGCTGGCTGAGCATAAGGCAGGAGCACATGTGCTGGCTAGGCTTAAGGCTGAGGCTTAATGCTGGCTAGGTAGTAGACAGAGGCACAAGTTTAAACCAGGCATAAGGAAGGGGCACAAGTGATGGCTAACTTTGTGTAAATGGTGAGGCACCCATAGGAATGAAGAGCTTGTTTTCAACCCTCTGCTCTGTACTTGAACATTTAGGACTTGATACTTTGTAGAAAAGTGAGGAGCCACTACACAACTCCATGCTCCAAATGAGCATGCACTTCTGTCCTCTTACCTGACTTACCTGTCAACACAGCATTTCCCATACAGATTAAAATATAAGCAATAGAAAACAGACAAGCTGTTCATGGCTAAAATGTTTTATTCAGGCCATAATATGTTCTAATACAATTTTAAAAACAAATTAATTTGGTAATTTAAATGATGGTAAAATCCCAAACCATGGACAAGGTTTTATAACCCCCCACATAGCGCAGGCAATGCAGAGGGTCCCCCCCACAGAGCGCAGGCAATGCAGAGGGTCCCCCCCACAGAGCGCAGGCAATGCAGAGGGTCCCCCCCACAGAGCGCAGGCAATGCGGAGGGTCCCCCCCATAGAGCGCAGGCAATGCAGAGGGTTCCCCCCCCCACAGAGCGCAGGCAAAGCAGAGGGTCCCCCCCCACAGAGCGCAGGCAATGCAGAGGGCCCCCCCCCCCCACAGAGCGCAGGCAATGCAGAGGGTCCCCCCCCACAGAGCGCAGGCAATGCAGAGGGTTCCCCCCCACAGAGCGCAGGCAATGCAGAGGGTCCCCCCCCCACAGAGCGCAGGCAATGCAGATGTTCCCCCCCACAGAGCGCAGGCAATGCAGAGGGTCCCCCCCACAGAGCGCAGGCAATGCAGTGGGTCCCCCCCACAGAGCACAGGCAATGCAGAGGGTCCCCCCCCACAGAGCGCAGGCAATGCAGAGGGCCCCCCCACAAAGCGCAGGCAATGTAGAGGGTCCCCCCCCCCCACAGAGCGTAGGCAATGCAGAGGGTCCCCACACAGAGCGCAGGCAATGCAGAGGGTCCCCACACAGAGCGCAGGCAATGCAGAGGGTCCCCACACAGAGCGCAGGCAATGCAGAGGGTCCCCACACAGAGCGCAGGCAATGCAGAGGGTCCCCACACAGAGAACAGGCAATGCAGGGGCACAAGTGCGTGCTAGGCATAAGGCAGGGGCACAAGTGCTGGCTAGGCATAAGGCAGGGGCACAAGTGCTGGCTAGGCATAGGGCAGGGGCACAAGTGCTGGCTAGGCATAAGGCAGGGGCACAAGTGCTGGCTAGGCATAAGGCAGGGGCACAAGTGCTGGCTAGGCATAAAGCAGGGGCACAAGTGCTGGCTAGGCATAAGGCAGGGGCACAAGTGCTGGCTAGGCATAAGGCAGGAGCACAAGTGCTGGCTGAGCATAAGGCAGGAGCACAAGTGCTGGCTAAGCATAAGGCAGGAGCACAAGTGCTAGCTAGGCTTAAGGCTGAGGCTTAAATGCTGGCTAGGTAGTAGACAGAGGCACAAGTTTAAACCAGGCATAAGGAAGGGGCACAAGTGATGGCTAACTTTGTGTAAATGGTGAGGCACCCATAGGAATGAAGAGCTAGTTTTCAACCCTCTGCTCTGTACTTGAACATTTAGGACTTGATACTTTGTAGAAAAGTGAGGAGCCACTACACAACTCCGTGCTCCAAATGAGCATGCACTTCTGTCCTCTTACCTGACTTACCTGTCAACACAGCATTTCCCATACAGATTAAAATATAAGCAATAGAAAACAGACAAGCTGTTCATGGCTAAAATGTTTTATTCAGGCCATAATATGTTCTAATACAATTTTAAAAACAAATTAATTTGGTAATTTAAATGATGGTAAAATCCCAAACCATGGACAAGGTTTTATAACCCCCCACATAGCGCAGGCAATGCAGAAGGTCCCCCCCCCCCACAGAGCGCAGGCAATGCAGAGGGTCCCCCCCATAGAGCGCAGGCAATGCAGAGGGTCCCCCACCACAGAGCGCAGGCAATGCAGAGGGTCCCCCCCACAGAGCGCAGGCAATGCAGAGGGTCCCCACCACAGAGCGCAGGCAATGCAGAGGGTTCCCCCCCCCCACAGAGCGCAGGCAATGCAGAGGGTCCCCCCCCCACAGAGCGCAGGCAATGCAGAGGGTCCCCCCCCCCCACAGAGCGCAGGCAATGCAGAGTCCCCCCCACAGAGCGCAGGCAATGCAGAGGGTCCCCCCCCACAGAGCGCAGGCAATGCAGAGGGTCCCCCCCCCCCACAGAGCGCAGGCAATGCAGAGGGTCCCCCCCCACAGAGCGCAGGCAATGCAGAGGGTCCCCCCCCACAGAACGCAGGCAATGCAGAGGGTCCCCCCCCCACAGAGCGCAGGCAATGCAGAGTCCCCCCCACAGAGCGCACGCAATGCAGAGTCCCCCCCACAAAGCGCAGGCAATGCAGAGGGTCCCCACAGCGCACAGGCAATGCAGAGGGTCCCCACAGCATTTAGACATTTAACAGAGCCCCCACAGCATAGCCCCCACAGCATAGACATTTTTAACAGAGCCCCTACAGCATAGATATTTTTAACAGAGCCCCCACAGCATAGACATTTTTAACAGAGCCCCCACAGCATAGACATTTTTAACAGAGCCCCCACAGCATAGACATTTTTAACAGAGCCCCCACAGCATAGACATTTTTAACAGAGCCCCCACAGCATAGACATTTTTAACAGAGCCCCCACAGCATAGACATTTTTAACAGAGCCCCCACAGCATAGACATTTTTAACAGAGCACCCAAAGCATAGACATTTTTAACAGAGGCCCCCACGGCATAGACATTTTTAACAGAGGCCCCCACGGCATAGACATTTTTAACAGAGGCCTCCACGGCATAGACATTTTTAACAGAGGCCCCCACGGCATAGACATTTTTAACAGAGGCCTCCACAGCATAGACATTTTTAACAGAGGCCCCCACGGCGCATAGACATATTTAGCAGAAGCCCCCACGGCACATTGACATATTTAGCAGAAGCCCCCACGGCGCATAGACATATTTAGCAGAGCTCCCCACAGCCAACAGAGCAAAGCTCCCCACTGCATATAGACATAATGAACAAGGTAGCCTTGGCACAGTTGTAAACACAGTTTAAAAAATAAATTAAGTACAATTCTCACCTATCCCTCCCCCCCCCCCCCCCCTGCTCCTCAGCAGCGTGGGGCATAATGAATGCAGAGGGTCCCCACAGAGCCGTCCCCGACCCACACAGTACACAATGCAGAGCCAGCAATACGGGGCTCCCTGCAGAGCTAATGTACAGCCCTCCCCCCAGAGCAAAATACTAAGGCTTAAGGAAGAACACAATGCAGAGACCCCACGCACACGGAGTACACACTGCAGAACCTACACGGAGTACACACTGCAGAACCTACACGGAGTGCACACTGCAGAGCAACACACAGTACACACTGCAGAGCCACACACAGTACACACTGCAGAACCTACACGGAGTCCACACTGCAGAGCCACACAGTACACACTGCAGAACCTACATGGAGTACACACTGCAGAACCTACACGGAGTGCACACTGCAGAGCCACACACAGTACACACTGCAGAACCTTCACGGAGTCCACACTGCAGAGCCACACAGTACACACTGCAGAACCTACACGGAGTACACACTGCAGAACCTACACGGAGTGCACACTGCAGAACCTACACGGAGTGCACACTGCAGAGCCACACACAGTACACACTGCAGAGCCACACACAGTACACACTGCAGAACCTTCACGGAGTCCACACTGCAGAACCTACACGGAGTGCACACTGCAGAACATACACACAGTACACACTGCAGAACCTAGACGGAGTACACACTGCAGAACCTACACACAGTACACACTGCAGAACATACACACAGTACACACTGCAGAACCTAGATGGAGTACACACTGCAGAACCTACACGGAGTACACACTGCAGAACATACACACAGTACACACTGCAGAGCCACACACAGTACACACTGCAGAGCCACACAGTACACACTGCAGAGCCACACACAGTGCACACTGCAGAACATACACACAGTGCACACTGCAGAACATACACACAGTGCACACTGCAGAACATACACACACCACCTTCCAGGTAGAGAACACAATGAAGTAATAAAAATAAAAAAACACATTGCTCTCCTATCTCCCATTTCCCCGCTTCTCCTCAACAGTGTGGCGCGCAATGACTGACGTGCATAGACGTCACCGGAAGCTCTCCTCCATCATGGATTTCATCTGTGGGGGCAAGCATCACGCTGATACAGTTGAATGCATGATGGAAGCTGGCAACGGGCCCTAGAGAAATGTCAAGCTTCCCAAACCAATCACGGCGTACAACAGCTCTTACCTTGCTCTGACGTACGATTGGCGCGCTTTTAGCCAGCATGACGATGCACGTGGCAGGTATTTATAGAGCGCGGGTGGACACGTGGCACCGGAAGTGCGTCATCTTCAGTACCGTATCACGTGGGTGATCACCAGTTGTCATGGCCGTGGGTAGATGCTGGCGCATGCGCAGGGGCAGTTATGTAGGAGGCGTGTAGAAGGAGCAGGAGCAGGAGCAATGTCAACTTTGTCATTGACAGCGGGCGAACGCCCGCGCATGCGTGCTTGGAACTGAGTGGAAGCTCTGCACTGTAGAGACTCCGCTCCTCCCGTGACGTCATCCCTCTAAGGCTCAGCACCAGTCTAGACAAGAGCAGCTGATTGGTACTGGTGAGTATATGGTTGTGGCTAAATCCCAGTCGGCTAAACGCCCTGGTCCTTCTGTGCACTGGGATTTAGCTTTCTCACACAGAGTCGGCTATTTCCTAGTTGGCAGAGGGACCAGGTCCTTTAGCCGGCTTGGATTTATCCTGCTCTATATAAGAATGCTAAATCCCAGTAGATAGAATGACACTTATTGTATATAGATATATATCAATCCTGTCATGTCATTTTTTGAGCTGCAGCCTAGATATAACATCTGATCACACATTTATTTATACGTGACAATTATACACAAGAATTTTCCCCTTAATCCCAGTGTGTACAATATTCTTCGCCAATCTGATCCGCGTCCCATTTTATTTACTGGTGATCATATTTGTAGATTACACAACCACAGATTTTTTTCCATGCATGCACCTAGGAGTGTTTTAACCCTCAGGCGATTTTCCATTTTTTAACATTTTTTTTCCTTCCCATAACTTATTTTTTCATCCACATCGCCTTTTGGTATTTTTTTTTTTATTTTGGCGGGACGTTCTTATTGATACCATTTTGGCGCGGATACCATGTTTTGATCACCTCCTATTTCATTTTATTGCAATGTTGTGGCAACCAAAAAAAAGTCATCATGGCGTTTCGAGTTTTTTTCTCTTTGTGCCGTTTACTGATCAGATTATTTTACATTTTGATTGGTCAGACCTTTCTGAACACGTCAATTCCAAATTTCCAATTTATTTTTTTTAAATGGAGCAAAAGTGATATTTTTTTTTCTTATATTTTTATGATATATGACGTAACTGCATCATGCGTTGTGAAGGGGTCAATACTATAACTATTGGCCAAATGGACCTAATCCTTCTGCCGACTTGGATTTAGCCTGCTCTCTGTGAGAAAGCTAAATCCCAGTCGGCTAAAGGTCCAGGTGCCTGTGAGTGTTTTAATACTAGATCTAGTAGGTTAAAGCAGGGGTCCCCAACTCCAGTCCTCAAGGCCCACCAACAGGTCATGTTTTCAGGATTTCCTTTGCATTGCACAGGTGATGCAATTATTACCTGGGCAAGACTAAGGAAATCCTGAAAACATGACATGTTGGTGGGCCTTGAGGACTGGAGTTGGGGACCCCTGGGTTAAAGGACCAGGTCCCTCTGTGGACTGGGATTTAGCTTTCTCAGGCCAGTCTCACACGTCCAGATAATTCCGGTACCGGAAAAATCGGTACCGGAATTATCTGTGTCCGTGTGCCGGTGCGTTTCTGTAGCAATCAGTGTGGCACACGTGCGGCACACGTGTGCCGCCCGTGTGCCCACTGGGTACCACACGCACCGTGCCGGAGACAGCGCTAAAGTTTAGCGCTGTCCCCTGCATCGTGCTGAAGCCCCATTCATATCTTCCCTGCAGCATCGTTTGCTGTGGAGAAGATATGAATAATAGTGTGTAAAATCCAGATCCAGGTCCCCACCCCTGTGCGCCCCCCCTCGCTGTGATTAAAATACTCACCCAGCTCGCGGCTCCCTCGCAGCGTCCTGTCCTGGCCGCACCTTGTACTGTATGAGCGGTCACTTGGGGCTGCTCATTTACAGTAATGAATATGCGGCTCCACCCCTATGGGAGGTGGAGCCGCATATTCATTACTGTAAATGAGCGGCCCCACGTGACCGCTCATTCAGTGCAAGGTGCGGCCAGGACAGGAAGCAGCGAGGGAGCTGGGAGCTGGGTGAGTATTTTAATCACAGTGGGGGGGGGGGGACCTGGATCTGGATTTTACACACTATTATTCATATCTTCTCTACAGCAAACGCTGCTGCAGGGAAGATATGAATGGCGGATTCAGCACCAGTGGGGGGGACAGCGCTTAATGTAGCGCTGTCTACTGCATGGCACACGGACAACGTCCATGTGCGGTACGTGTTTTACACGGACCCATTGACTTTAATGGGTCCGTGTAATCCGTGCGCTCCCACGAACACTGACATGTCTCCGTGTTTGGCACACGGAGACACGGTCCACAAAAAATCAATGACATCTGCACAGATGCATTGATTTTAATGTGTGTACGTGTGTCAGTGGCTCCGGTACGTGAGGAAACTGTCACCTCACATACTGGAGCCACTGACGTGTGAAACCGGCCTCACAAAGAGTCGGCTATTTCCTGGTTGTCAGAGGGACCAGGTCCTTTAGCCGACTTGGATTTATCCTGCTCTATATAAGAATGCTAAATCCCAGTAGATAGAAGGACCTTTATTGTATATAGATATATATGAATCCTGTCATGTGCTTTTTTTGCAGTAATTTTGAGCCGCAGACTAAATATGACATCTGATCACACATTTATTTAAACGTGACAATTATACACAAGAATTTTCCCCTTAATCCCAGTGTGTACAATATTCTACGCCAATCTGATCCGCGTCACATTTTATTTACTGGTGATCATATTTGTAGATTACACAACCACAGATTTTTTCCATGCATGCACCTAGGAGTGTTTTAACCCTCAGGCGATTTTCCATTTTTTAACATTTTTTTTCCTTCCCATAACTTATTTTTTCATCCACATCGCCTTTTGGTATTTTTTTTTTTATTTTGGTGGGACGTTCTTATTGATACCATTTTGGCGCGGATACCATGTTTTGATCACCTCCTATTTCATTTTATTGCAATGTTGTGGCAACCAAAAAAAAGTCATCATGGCGTTTCGAGTTTTTTTCTCTTTGTGCCGTTTACTGATCAGATTATTTTACATTTTGATTGGTCAGACCTTTCTGAACACGTCAATTCCAAATTTCCAATTTATTTTTTTTTAAATGGAGCAAAAGTGATATTTTTTTTTCTTATATTTTTATGATATATGACGTAACTGCATCATGCGTTGTGAAGGGGTCAATACTATAACTATTGGCCAAATGGACCTAATCCTTCTGCCGACTTGGATTTAGCCTGCTCTCTGTGAGAAAGCTAAATCCCAGTCGGCTAAAGGTCCAGGTGCCTGTGAGTGTTTTAATACTAGATCTAGTAGGTTAAAGGACCAGGTCCCTCTGTGGACTGGGATTTAGCTTTCTCAGGCCAGTCTCACACGTCCAGATAATTCCGGTACCGGAAAAATCGGTACCGGAATTATCTGTGTCCGTGTGCCGGTGCGTTTCTGTAGCAATCAGTGTGGCACACGTGTGCCGCCCGTGTGCCCACTGGGTACCACACGCACCGTGCTGGAGACAGCGCTAAAGTTTAGCGCTGTCCCCTGCATCGTGCTGAAGCCCCATTCATATCTTCCCTGCAGCATCATTTGCTGTGGAGAAGATATGAATAATAGTGTGTAAAATCCAGATCCAGGTCCCCACCCCTGTGCGCCCCCCCTCGCTGTGATTAAAATACTCACCCAGCTCGCGGCTCCCTCGCAGCGTCCTGTCCTGGCCGCACCTTGTACTGTATGAGCGGTCACGTGGGGCTGCTCATTTACAGTAATAAATATGCGGCTCCACCCCTATGGGAGGTGGGGCCGCATATTCATTACTGTAAATGAGCGGCCCCACGTGACCGCTCATTCAGTGCAAGGTGCGGCCAGGACAGGAAGCAGCGAGGGAGCTGGGAGCTGGGTGAGTATTTTAATCACAGTGGGGGGGGGGGGACCTGGATCTGGATTTTACACACTATTATTCATATCTTCTCTACAGCAAACGCTGCTGCAGGGAAGATATGAATGGCGGATTCAGCACCAGTGGGGGGGACAGCGCTTAATGTAGCGCTGTCTACTGCACGGCACACGGACAACGTCCATGTGCGGTACGTATTTTACACGGACCCATTGCCTTTAATGGGTCCGTGTAATCCGTGCGCTCTCACGAACACTGACATGTCTCCGTGTTTGGCACACGGAGACACGGTCCACAAAAAATCAATGACATCTGCACAGATGCATTGATTTTAATGTGTGTACGTGTGTCAGTGGCTCCGGTACGTGAGGAAACTGTCACCTCACATACCGGAGCCACTGACGTGTGAAACCGGCCTCACAAAGAGTCGGCTATTTCCTGGTTGTCAGAGGGACCAGGTCCTTTAGCCGACTTGGATTTATCCTGCTCTATATAAGAATGCTAAATCCCAGTAGATAGAAGGACCTTTATTGTATATAGATATATATGAATCCTGTCATGTGCTTTTTTTGCAGTAATTTTGAGCCGCAGACTAAATATGACATCTGATTACACATTTATTTATATGTGACAATTATACGCAAGAATTTTCCCCTTAATCCCAGTGTGTACAATATTCTGCGCCAATCTCTTCTGCGTCCCGTTTTATTTACTGGTGATCATTTTTGTAGATCAGACAGCCACAGATTTTTTCCATGCATGCACCTAGGAGTGTTTTAACCCTCGGGCGGTTTTCCTTTTTTTTTTTTTTTAAATTTTCCTTCCCATAACTTATTTATTTTTCCATCCACATCGCCGTTGGGAATTTTTTTTGTTTTGGCGGGACATTCTTATGCCATTTTGGCGTGGATACCATGTTTTGATCACCTTTTATTTCATTTTATTGCAATGTTGCGGCGACCAAAAAAAAGTCATTATGGTGTTTCGAGTTTTTTTCTCGTTATGCCGTTTACCAATCAGATTATTTTACATTTTGTTTGGTCAGACCTTTCTGAACACGTCAATTCCAAATTTGTGTATTTTTTTTTAATTGCGCAAAAGCAATATTTTTTTTTCTTATATTTCTATGATATATGACGTAACTGCATCATGCGTTTTGAAGGGGTTAATACTATAATTATTGGCCAAATGGACCAGGTCCTTATGCCAACTTGGATTTAGCCTGCTCTCTGTGAGAAAGCTAAATCACGGTCGGCTAAAGGACCAGGTCCCTGTGAGTGTTTTAATACTAGATCTAGCAGGCTAAAGGACCAGGTCAGGGGCTGACTGGCAAATTTTGGCCTGGGGGGCAAGCACACAGCAGTGGCCCATGAGTAGTGGCTCATCCTTAAAGGGGTTGTCGGATCTTATGCTACATGTCTACAGTCACTATGTGTGAATCCTCATATCGTGTGCACTGTGCGCTGTGAAGATTCTCTGGTGCCGTCAACAGGTGGTCTTGTGACCACAAGCATGCAATATATATATTACCAGACACATTTCGACTAGACTGTTTTGGCCTTGTTCAATACAGTTGCATTAGGCCATGCCAGTCTACTCGGCATGTGACCGCATGTATGCAAATCACAAACTTGCAGCCAGACACCCACCAAATAACCACAGCTCTGTGAGCAATGTGAGAAGCACAAGTCTGCAGTCACATAGAATGACACAGAGTGAATGCACCAATGACACACACACACGCGCAGCCCCACTGCATAATTACACACACGCACAGTTCCACTGTATAATGACACACACGCACAGCCCCACTGTATAATGACACACACACACAGCCCCACTGCATAATTACACACACGCACAGCCCCACTGTATAATGACACCCACACCCACAGCCCCACTGTATAATGACAGGCACACACAGCCCTACTGTATAATGACACACACGCACAGCCCCAATGTATAATGACATACACACATGCAGCTCACACACACGCACACAGCTCACACACACGCACACAGCTCACACGCACACGCAGCTCACACGCACACGCAGCGCACACGCAGCTCACACGCACACGCAGCTCACACACACACACAGCATCACACATACACATGCAGCATCACACACGTAGCTCACACACACATGCAGCTCTGACACAAATGCATCACACACACGCAGCTCACACACACACACACGCAGCTCTGACACAAATGCATCACACACATGCAGCCATCACACACATGCAGCCATCACACACACGCAGCCACCACACACATGCAGCCATCACACACACGCAGCCATCACATACACACCAGATACCTCATACACACATGACACACATGCAGCATCACACACACACACACACACCAGATACCTCATACACACATCACACAATCTCCTATGTGGTGCAGGGGCAGCTGATGTCCACATGCAGCTCTTCAGTTTCTCCTGCTCACAGCTCTGCACTGTCCCGGCACCTCCCCCGTCTCTCCTTCTCTGCCGGGATAACAGATAAGAGCAGGAGAAGCTGGAGCTCCATGCACACACAGGCCGGTATGCTGACCTTTCATCTTGATTACTGCTGGCTCTGTCCCTCAGAGTGGCAGTGCCGCACAGGAGCCTGCTCATCACATACTGCTGCAGCCTACATATCGAGGCTGCTGGCGAGATGATGCCGACCCGCGCACTACAGGTGCGCTATGTATTACAATCACTGCTAGTCCTCCAGCGGCCCTGTGCAGCTGCTTAGGCACCGGCCCGGGGGGCATGTGCATTCCTGCCACCCGGCCCAGTCTGCCCCTGGACCAGGTCCTTCTGCCAACTTGGATTTAGCCTGCCCTCTGTGAGAAAGCTAAATCCCAGTTGGCTAACGGACCAGGTCCCTGTGAGTGTTTTAATACTAGATCTAGCAAGCTAAAGGACCAGGTTCTTCTGCTAACTTGGATTTAGCCTGCTCTCTGTGAGAAAGCTAAATCCCAGTCACCTAAAGGTCCAGGTCCTTCTGCCAACTTGGATTTAGCTTGCTCTCCGTGAGAAAGCTAAATCCCAGTTGGCTAAAGGACCAGGTCCCTGTGAGTGTTTTAATACTAGACCTAGCAGGCTGAAGGACCAGGTCCTTCTTTCAACATGGATTTATCCTGGTCTCTGTGAGAAAGCTAAATCCTAGTTGGCTAACGGACCAGGTCCTTCTGCCAACTTGGATTTAGCTTGCTCTCTGTGAGAAAGCTAAATCCCAGTTGGCTAAAGGACCAGGTCCCTGTGAGTGTTTTAATACTAGATCTAGCAGGCTAAAGGACCAGGTCCTTCTGCCAACTTGGATTTAGCCTGCTCTCTGTGAGAAAGCTAAATCCCAGTCACCTAAAGAACCAGGTCCTTCTGCCAACTTGGATTTAGCTTGCTCTATGTGAGAAAGCTAAATCCCATTTGGCTAAGGCCTCTTTCACACTTCCTTTTCTTGCAATCCGTCGCAATCCGTCGTTTTGGGCAAAAAACGGATCCTGCAAATGTGCTCGCAGGATGTGTTTTTTTGCCCATAAACTTGTATTAGCGACGGATCGCGACGGATTGCCACACGTCGTGTCCGTCGTGCGATGGAGCCATCGTGTTTTGGCAGACCGTCGTCCCCAAAAAAGTTCAATGTAACGTTTTTTTGGAAGTCGCGGCCGAAACTCCGTCCCCTCCTCCCCGGACTGCAGAATGGGCAGCGGATGCGTCGAAAAACTGCATCCGCTGCCCACGTCGTGCAAAACTTTCACAACGTCCGTCGGTACGTCGGCCCGACGCATTGCGACGAAAGATGATCTACTAGATCTAGCAGGCTAAAGGACCAGGTCCTTCTGCCAACTTGGATTTAGCCTGCTCACTGTGAGAAAGCTAAATCCAAGTGGGATAAAGGACCAGGTCCCTTGAAGTGATTTAATACCAGACTTAGTAAGCTAAAACACCAGGTCCTTCTGCCCACTTAGATTTAGCTTGCTGTATATAACAAATTCTAGATGAATGAAACTTGGCACTCAATTTTTGAGAAGAAAAGCTTCTTAGTTTATTGATGCATCCAGACAAACAAAACCGCTAAACGTTTTCGGTCCATACCGGACCTTCGTCAGAGCGTTTCTTAGACATTGACTGGATGAGGAAGCTAATAAGCCTGAATGAGCGTCAGCCAGAGCACGGGATATAGGAGCTGCAGTCTGCTGCAGGATCACAAAGGAAGGTGAAGCGCCAGAGGAGAGGCACAAAGCCTGGAGGGAGTAACGGCGCTGGATCCTGAGCGCTAGTAGTGCAGAGCAGAGGAGAGTTGAAAAGTTATAGTTTGTCAGGCATACGTAGCATAGCGTGTGCGACCCTTGTGCCCCTTTTTTTTTGGTGTTTTAAATTCACCGAAAAAGGCCTCATATATCTGCGTGCTCCATGTTTGATCATTGGAGGCCGGTGTACTTATTTTTTGGCTGTGTGATAGTCAAATTCTATACAGCATTATTTCGCATAAAAAATTTCAAAGGCCACAGATTTGCCAGTGTGGTATTTCCGTTACAGCCGTCATATATCTCTGTGCTCCCAGTTTGGGCATTGGAGGCCGGTGTACTTATTTTTTGGCTGTGTGATACTCAAATTCTATACAGCACTATTTTGCATAAATTAACTTAAAAAAATTGAATACAGTCTGTTAGTTCAGGCTGAGGCCTGCCTGGTGTTTGGGTTTGAAAAATCGTAGATTTGCAGGCATACTGATCACATATTATTTCGCTACTAATAAATACATTTGTGTTGAGCATTTGAAATAGTGCAGTGGTCCATTTAAAATGGTTAAGGCAAGGGATGGGGAAGTGGACGTGATGCTGATGGTGCATCCAGAGGATGAGGCCGTGGGCAAGGTGAAAGTGGGCAACAACAAAGACCCACATCTTCTCGCTCGACATTCCTGTAGTTTCTAGGGGACCGCAGCACACCACTATTGAAGCTAGAGCAGTGTGTAACGGTTGTTGGTTGGATAGTGGATAATGCTTCCAGTCACTTAGCCACCACCACCACCACCTTGTCTTCCACACGGTCAAGTCTGAGTAGCCATGAGTGTGGCCAGGATATTCCTCACCCTGATCCTCCTTCCTCCCACCATGCCGAGTGCCCTGAGACAACTGATCCCACACTTGGACACTCTGAAGAGCTGTTCAGTTTTCCATTTCAAGATTGAGAAATCTCTCCCAGTCAGCTTGAAGTGGAGAAAGATGAGATCGCATGTAGAGCTGCCCAAAGCTTTGACCAGCCCCAGTCACATGAAGGCAATGGTGGGAAAGTGTCACAAGAGGTGGACGATGATGAGACACAATTGCTAGAAAGTCAGGAGGAGGAGCAGGGTGCGGATGTGGAAGACGAGGTGGTGGATGACTTAGTAACTGACCCAACCTGGCAGGAGGACATGCGTAGCGAGGACAGCAGCACAAATGGGGAAGGAGGCATATCCCCCTAACAGGCAGGAAGAAGCAGTGTGGTGGCCACAGACAGAAGGCGTGCATCTGTTCCCCCGTAACACCAACATGAGTGAAGTTGCCATTCCACCTGTGAGATCTTCCCGAGTCTGGTTATTTTTTAAAGACTCTGCCGATAACCCTAAACAGGCCATTTGCAGCACCTGCTATGCCCGCTTCAGCAAGGGTAGCCAAACAACCAGTCTGACCACCAGCATGATCAGGCACATGCAAGCAAAGCACCCGACTTTGTGACCGTTGTTGACTACCAACATCAACAAGGCCGTCGAATTTCAGGTCAGACTCCACACATAAGACCTCAGGAGTGGACATGAATGTCAGACATATGTAACATCCTCCAAAACTTTGAGGACTGCACTAAGATGGTGAGTGGCGATGATGCCATAATTAGCATCACTATCCCGCTTCTCAGCATTCTGAAAAACTCTCTGCTCACAATCAAAGAGGATGCATTGCAGGCGGAACACGAGGACATGGAGGAAGGAAACATACAGGGGGATTACACTCAGCCCAGCCTCATGTCTTCTTAACGTGGATTGGTAGGCAATGAGGAGGAGGAGGAAGAACAGGAACTACTTTCATGTGCTATAGATGGTACTACAAACACATCTGTATTAGCTTCTGTTCAGCGGGGATGACCTGAGGACAGGGGAGGAGGAGGACAGCATCGTCAGTCGTCCTGTTGATGAGGACACGGAAGTCTTGCCTGTTAGCAGTCTGGCATGCATGGTTGACTTTATGTTGCGCTGATGCTCTATATAAGAATGCTAAATCCCAGTAGATAGAAGGACCTTTATTGTATATAGATATATATGAATCCTGTCATGTGCTTTTTTTGCAGTAATTTTGAGCCGCAGACTAAATATGACATCTGATTACACATTTATTTATATGTGACATTTATACGCAAGAATTTTCCCCTTAATCCCAGTGTGTACAATATTCTGCGCCAATCTCTTCTGCGTCCCGTTTTATTTACTGGTGATCATTTTTGTAGATCAGACAGCCACAGATTTTTTCCATGCATGCACCTAGGAGTGTTTTAACCCTCGGGCGGTTTTCCTTTTTTTTTTTTTTTTTTTTTAAATTTTCCTTCCCATAACTTATTTATTTTTCCATCCACATCGCCGTTGGGAATTTTTTTTGTTTTGGCGGGACATTCTTATGCCATTTTGGCGTGGATACCATGTTTTGATCACCTTTTATTTCATTTTATTGCAATGTTGCGGCGACCAAAAAAAAGTCATTATGGTGTTTCAAGTTTTTTTCTCGTTATGCCGTTTACCAATCAGATTATTTTACATTTTGTTTGGTCAGACCTTTCTGAACACGTCAATTCCAAATTTGTGTATTTTTTTTTAATTGCGCAAAAGCAATATTTTTTTTTCTTATATTTCTATGATATATGACGTAACTGCATCATGCGTTTTGAAGGGGTTAATACTATAATTATTGGCCAAATGGACCAGGTCCTTATGCCAACTTGGATTTAGCCTGCTCTCTGTGAGAAAGCTAAATCACGGTCGGCTAAAGGACCAGGTCCCTGTGAGTGTTTTAATACTAGATCTAGCAGGCTAAAGGACCAGGTCAGGGGCTGACTGGCAAATTTTGGCCTGGGGGGCAAGCACACAGCAGTGGCCCATGAGTAGTGGCTCATCCTTAAAGGGGTTGTCGGATCTTATGCTACATGTCTACAGTCACTATGTGTGAATCCTCATATCGTGTGCACTGTGCGCTGTGAAGATTCTCTGGTGCCGTCAACAGGTGGTCTTGTGACCACAAGCATGCAATATATATATTACCAGACACATTTCGACTAGACTGTTTTGGCCTTGTTCAATACAGTTGCATTAGGCCATGCCAGTCTACTCGGCATGTGACCGCATGTATGCAAATCACAAACTTGCAGCCAGACACCCACCAAATAACCACAGCTCTGTGAGCAATGTGAGAAGCACAAGTCTGCAGTCACATAGAATGACACAGAGTGAATGCACCAATGACACACACACACACACGCGCAGCCCCACTGTATAATGACACACACGCACAGCCCCACTGCATAATTACACACACGCACAGTTCCACTGTATAATGACACACACGCACAGCCCCACTGTATAATGACACACACACACAGCCCCACTGCATAATTACACACACGCACAGCCCCACTGTATAATGACACACACACCCACAGCCCCACTGTATAATGACAGGCACACACAGCCCTACTGTATAATGACACACACGCACAGCCCCAATGTATAATGACATACACACATGCAGCTCAGACACACGCACACAGCTCACACACACGCACACGCACACGCAGCTCACACGCACACGCAGCGCACACGCAGCTCACACGCACACGCAGCTCACACACACACGCAGCTCACACACACACACAGCATCACACATACACATGCAGCATCACACACGTAGCTCACACACACATGCAGCTCTGACACAAATGCATCACACACACGCAGCTCACACACACACACACGCAGCTCTGACACAAATGCATCACACACATGCAGCCATCACACACATGCAGCCATCACACACACGCAGCCACCACACACATGCAGCCATCACACACACGCAGCCATCACATACACACCAGATACCTCATACACACATGACACACATGCAGCATCACACACACACACACACACACCAGATACCTCATACACACATCACACAATCTCCTATGTGGTGCAGGGGCAGCTGATGTCCACATGCAGCTCTTCAGTTTCTCCTGCTCACAGCTCTGCACTGTCCCGGCACCTCCCCCGTCTCTCCTTCTCTGCCGGGATAACAGATAAGAGCAGGAGAAGCTGGAGCTCCATGCACACACAGGCCGGTATGCTGACCTTTCATCTTGATTACTGCTGGCTCTGTCCCTCAGAGTGGCAGTGCCGCACAGGAGCCTGCTCATCACATACTGCTGCAGCCTACATATCGAGGCTGCTGGCGAGATGATGCCGACCCGCGCACTACAGGTGCGCTATGTATTACAATCACTGCTAGTCCTCCAGCGGCCCTGTGCAGCTGCTTAGGCACCGGCCCGGGGGGCATGTGCATTCCTGCCACCCGGCCCAGTCTGCCCCTGGACCAGGTCCTTCTGCCAACTTGGATTTAGCCTGCCCTCTGTGAGAAAGCTAAATCCCAGTTGGCTAACGGACCAGGTCCCTGTGAGTGTTTTAATACTAGATCTAGCAAGCTAAAGGACCAGGTTCTTCTGCTAACTTGGATTTAGCCTGCTCTCTGTGAGAAAGCTAAATCCCAGTCACCTAAAGGTCCAGGTCCTTCTGCCAACTTGGATTTAGCTTGCTCTCCGTGAGAAAGCTAAATCCCAGTTGGCTAAAGGACCAGGTCCCTGTGAGTGTTTTAATACTAGACCTAGCAGGCTGAAGGACCAGGTCCTTCTTTCAACATGGATTTATCCTGGTCTCTGTGAGAAAGCTAAATCCTAGTTGGCTAACGGACCAGGTCCTTCTGCCAACTTGGATTTAGCTTGCTCTCTGTGAGAAAGCTAAATCCCAGTTGGCTAAAGGACCAGGTCCCTGTGAGTGTTTTAATACTAGATCTAGCAGGCTAAAGGACCAGGTCCTTCTGCCAACTTGGATTTAGCCTGCTCTCTGTGAGAAAGCTAAATCCCAGTCACCTAAAGAACCAGGTCCTTCTGCCAACTTGGATTTAGCTTGCTCTATGTGAGAAAGCTAAATCCCATTTGGCTAAGGCCTCTTTCACACTTCCTTTTCTTGCAATCCGTCGCAATCCGTCGTTTTGGGCAAAAAACGGATCCTGCAAATGTGCTCGCAGGATGTGTTTTTTTGCCCATAAACTTGTATTAGCGACGGATCGCGACGGATTGCCACACGTCGTGTCCGTCGTGCGATGGAGCCATCGTGTTTTGGCAGACCGTCGTCCCAAAAAAAGTTCAATGTAACGTTTTTTTGGACGTCGCGGCCGAAACTCCGTCCCCTCCTCCCCGGACTGCAGAATGGGCAGCGGATGCGTCGAAAAACTGCATCCGCTGCCCACGTCGTGCAAAACTTTCACAACGTCCGTCGGTACGTCGGCCCGACGCATTGCGACGAAAGATGATCTACTAGATCTAGCAGGCTAAAGGACCAGGTCCTTCTGCCAACTTGGATTTAGCCTGCTCACTGTGAGAAAGCTAAATCCAAGTGGGATAAAGGACCAGGTCCCTTGAAGTGATTTAATACCAGACTTAGTAAGCTAAAACACCAGGTCCTTCTGCCCACTTAGATTTAGCTTGCTGTATATAACAAATTCTAGATGAATGAAACTTGGCACTCAATTTTTGAGAAGAAAAGCTTCTTAGTTTATTGATGCATCCAGACAAACAAAACCGCTAAACGTTTTCGGTCCATACCGGACCTTCGTCAGAGCGTTTCTTAGACATTGACTGGATGAGGAAGCTAATAAGCCTGAATGAGCGTCAGCCAGAGCACGGGATATAGGAGCTGCAGTCTGCTGCAGGATCACAAAGGAAGGTGAAGCGCCAGAGGAGAGGCACAAAGCCTGGAGGGAGTAACGGCGCTGGATCCTGAGCGCTAGTAGTGCAGAGCAGAGGAGAGTTGAAAAGTTATAGTTTGTCAGGCATACGTAGCATAGCGTGTGCGACCCTTGTGCCCCTTTTTTTTGGTGTTTTAAATTCACCGAAAAAGGCCTCATATATCTGCGTGCTCCATGTTTGATCATTGGAGGCCGGTGTACTTATTTTTTGGCTGTGTGATAGTCAAATTCTATACAGCATTATTTCGCATAAAAAATTTCAAAGGCCACAGATTTGCCAGTGTGGTATTTCCGTTACAGCCGTCATATATCTCTGTGCTCCCAGTTTGGGCATTGGAGGCCGGTGTACTTATTTTTTGGCTGTGTGATACTCAAATTCTATACAGCACTATTTTGCATAAATTAACTTAAAAAAATTGAATACAGTCTGTTAGTTCAGGCTGAGGCCTGCCTGGTGTTTGGGTTTGAAAAATCGTAGATTTGCAGGCATACTGATCACATATTATTTCGCTACTAATAAAGACATTTGTGTTGAGCATTTGAAATAGTGCAGTGGTCCATTTAAAATGGTTAAGGCAAGGGATGGGGAAGTGGACGTGATGCTGATGGTGCATCCAGAGGATGAGGCCGTGGGCAAGGTGAAAGTGGGCAACAACAAAGACCCACATCTTCTCGCTCGACATTCCTGTAGTTTCTAGGGGACCGCAGCACACCACTATTGAAGCTAGAGCAGTGTGTAACGGTTGTTGGTTGGATAGTGGATAATGCTTCCAGTCACTTAGCCACCACCACCACCACCTTGTCTTCCACACGGTCAAGTCTGAGTAGCCATGAGTGTGGCCAGGATATTCCTCACCCTGATCCTCCTTCCTCCCACCATGCCGAGTGCCCTGAGACAACTGATCCCACACTTGGACACTCTGAAGAGCTGTTCAGTTTTCCATTTCAAGATTGAGAAATCTCTCCCAGTCAGCTTGAAGTGGAGAAAGATGAGATCGCATGTAGAGCTGCCCAAAGCTTTGACCAGCCCCAGTCACATGAAGGCAATGGTGGGAAAGTGTCACAAGAGGTGGACGATGATGAGACACAATTGCTAGAAAGTCAGGAGGAGGAGCAGGGTGCGGATGTGGAAGACGAGGTGGTGGATGACTTAGTAACTGACCCAACCTGGCAGGAGGACATGCGTAGCGAGGACAGCAGCACAAATGGGGAAGGAGGCATATCCTCCCAACAGGCAGGAAGAAGCAGTGTGGTGGCCACAGACAGAAGGCGTGCATCTGTTCCCCCGTAACACCAACATGAGTGAAGTTGCCATTCCACCTGTGAGATCTTCCCGAGTCTGGTTATTTTTTAAAGACTCTGCCGATAACCCTAAACAGGCCATTTGCAGCACCTGCTATGCCCGCTTCAGCAAGGGTAGCCAAACAACCAGTCTGACCACCAGCATGATCAGGCACATGCAAGCAAAGCACCCGACTTTGTGACCGTTGTTGACTACCAACATCAACAAGGCCGTCGAATTTCAGGTCAGACTCCACACATAAGACCTCAGGAGTGGACATGAATGTCAGACATATGTAACATCCTCCAAAACTTTGAGGACTGCACTAAGATGGTGAGTGGCGATGATGCCATAATTAGCATCACTATCCCGCTTCTCAGCATTCTGAAAAACTCTCTGCTCACAATCAAAGAGGATGCATTGCAGGCGGAACACGAGGACATGGAGGAAGGAAACATACAGGGGGATTACACTCAGCCCAGCCTCATGTCTTCTTAACGTGGATTGGTAGGCAATGAGGAGGAGGAGGAAGAACAGGAACTACTTTCATGTGCTATAGATGGTACTACAAACACATCTGTATTAGCTTCTGTTCAGCGGGGATGACCTGAGGACAGGGGAGGAGGAGGACAGCATCGTCAGTCGTCCTGTTGATGAGGACACGGAAGTCTTGCCTGTTAGCAGTCTGGCATGCATGGTTGACTTTATGTTGCGCTGATGCTCTATATAAGAATGCTAAATCCCAGTAGATAGAAGGACCTTTATTGTATATAGATATATATGAATCCTGTCATGTGCTTTTTTTGCAGTAATTTTGAGCCGCAGACTAAATATGACATCTGATTACACATTTATTTATATGTGACATTTATACGCAAGAATTTTCCCCTTAATCCCAGTGTGTACAATATTCTGCGCCAATCTCTTCTGCGTCCCGTTTTATTTACTGGTGATCATTTTTGTAGATCAGACAGCCACAGATTTTTTCCATGCATGCACCTAGGAGTGTTTTAACCCTCGGGCGGTTTTCCTTTTTTTTTTTTTTTTTAAATTTTCCTTCCCATAACTTATTTATTTTTCCATCCACATCGCCGTTGGGAATTTTTTTTGTTTTGGCGGGACATTCTTATGCCATTTTGGCGTGGATACCATGTTTTGATCACCTTTTATTTCATTTTATTGCAATGTTGCGGCGACCAAAAAAAAGTCATTATGGTGTTTCGAGTTTTTTTCTCGTTATGCCGTTTACCAATCAGATTATTTTACATTTTGTTTGGTCAGACCTTTCTGAACACGTCAATTCCAAATTTGTGTATTTTTTTTTAATTGCGCAAAAGCAATATTTTTTTTTCTTATATTTCTATGATATATGACGTAACTGCATCATGCGTTTTGAAGGGGTTAATACTATAATTATTGGCCAAATGGACCAGGTCCTTATGCCAACTTGGATTTAGCCTGCTCTCTGTGAGAAAGCTAAATCACGGTCGGCTAAAGGACCAGGTCCCTGTGAGTGTTTTAATACTAGATCTAGCAGGCTAAAGGACCAGGTCAGGGGCTGACTGGCAAATTTTGGCCTGGGGGGCAAGCACACAGCAGTGGCCCATGAGTAGTGGCTCATCCTTAAAGGGGTTGTCGGATCTTATGCTACATGTCTACAGTCACTATGTGTGAATCCTCATATCGTGTGCACTGTGCGCTGTGAAGATTCTCTGGTGCCGTCAACAGGTGGTCTTGTGACCACAAGCATGCAATATATATATTACCAGACACATTTCGACTAGACTGTTTTGGCCTTGTTCAATACAGTTGCATTAGGCCATGCCAGTCTACTCGGCATGTGACCGCATGTATGCAAATCACAAACTTGCAGCCAGACACCCACCAAATAACCACAGCTCTGTGAGCAATGTGAGAAGCACAAGTCTGCAGTCACATAGAATGACACAGAGTGAATGCACCAATGACACACACACACACACGCGCAGCCCCACTGTATAATGACACACACGCACAGCCCCACTGCATAATTACACACACGCACAGTTCCACTGTATAATGACACACACGCACAGCCCCACTGTATAATGACACACACACACAGCCCCACTGCATAATTACACACACGCACAGCCCCACTGTATAATGACACACACACCCACAGCCCCACTGTATAATGACAGGCACACACAGCCCTACTGTATAATGACACACACGCACAGCCCCAATGTATAATGACATACACACATGCAGCTCAGACACACGCACACAGCTCACACACACGCACACAGCTCACACGCACACGCAGCGCACACGCAGCTCACACGCACACGCAGCTCACACACACACGCAGCTCACACACACACACAGCATCACACATACACATGCAGCATCACACACGTAGCTCACACACACATGCAGCTCTGACACAAATGCATCACACACACGCAGCTCACACACACACACACGCAGCTCTGACACAAATGCATCACACACATGCAGCCATCACACACATGCAGCCATCACACACACGCAGCCACCACACACATACAGCCATCACACACACGCAGCCATCACATACACACCAGATACCTCATACACACATGACACACATGCAGCATCACACACACACACACACACACCAGATACCTCATACACACATCACACAATCTCCTATGTGGTGCAGGGGCAGCTGATGTCCACATGCAGCTCTTCAGTTTCTCCTGCTCACAGCTCTGCACTGTCCCGGCACCTCCCCCGTCTCTCCTTCTCTGCCGGGATAACAGATAAGAGCAGGAGAAGCTGGAGCTCCATGCACACACAGGCCGGTATGCTGACCTTTCATCTTGATTACTGCTGGCTCTGTCCCTCAGAGTGGCAGTGCCGCACAGGAGCCTGCTCATCACATACTGCTGCAGCCTACATATCGAGGCTGCTGGCGAGATGATGCCGACCCGCGCACTACAGGTGCGCTATGTATTACAATCACTGCTAGTCCTCCAGCGGCCCTGTGCAGCTGCTTAGGCACCGGCCCGGGGGGCATGTGCATTCCTGCCACCCGGCCCAGTCTGCCCCTGGACCAGGTCCTTCTGCCAACTTGGATTTAGCCTGCCCTCTGTGAGAAAGCTAAATCCCAGTTGGCTAACGGACCAGGTCCCTGTGAGTGTTTTAATACTAGATCTAGCAAGCTAAAGGACCAGGTTCTTCTGCCAACTTGGATTTAGCCTGCTCTCTGTGAGAAAGCTAAATCCCAGTCACCTAAAGGACCAGGTCCTTCTGCCAACTTGGATTTAGCTTGCTCTCCGTGAGAAAGCTAAATCCCAGTTGGCTAAAGGACCAGGTCCCTGTGAGTGTTTTAATACTAGACCTAGCAGGCTGAAGGACCAGGTCCTTCTTTCAACATGGATTTATCCTGGTCTCTGTGAGAAAGCTAAATCCTAGTTGGCTAACGGACCAGGTCCTTCTGCCAACTTGGATTTAGCTTGCTCTCTGTGAGAAAGCTAAATCCCAGTTGGCTAAAGGACCAGGTCCCTGTGAGTGTTTTAATACTAGATCTAGCAGGCTAAAGGACCAGGTCCTTCTGCCAACTTGGATTTAGCCTGCTCTCTGTGAGAAAGCTAAATCCCAGTCACCTAAAGAACCAGGTCCTTCTGCCAACTTGGATTTAGCTTGCTCTATGTGAGAAAGCTAAATCCCATTTGGCTAAGGCCTCTTTCACACTTCCTTTTCTTGCAATCCGTCGCAATCCGTCGTTTTGGGCAAAAAACGGATCCTGCAAATGTGCTCGCAGGATGTGTTTTTTTGCCCATAAACTTGTATTAGCGACGGATCGCGACGGATTGCCACACGTCGTGTCCGTCGTGCGATGGAGCCATCGTGTTTTGGCAGACCGTCGTCCCAAAAAAAGTTCAATGTAACGTTTTTTTGGACGTCGCGGCCGAAACTCCGTCCCCTCCTCCCCGGACTGCAGAATGGGCAGCGGATGCGTCGAAAAACTGCATCCGCTGCCCACGTCGTGCAAAACTTTCACAACGTCCGTCGGTACGTCGGCCCGACGCATTGCGACGAAAGATGATCTACTAGATCTAGCAGGCTAAAGGACCAGGTCCTTCTGCCAACTTGGATTTAGCCTGCTCACTGTGAGGAAGCTAAATCCAAGTGGGATAAAGGACCAGGTCCCTTGAAGTGATTTAATACCAGACTTAGTAAGCTAAAACACCAGGTCCTTCTGCCCACTTAGATTTAGCTTGCTGTATATAACAAATTCTAGATGAATGAAACTTGGCACTCAATTTTTGAGAAGAAAAGCTTCTTAGTTTATTGATGCATCCAGACAAACAAAACCGCTAAACATTTTCGGTCCATACCGGACCTTCGTCAGAGCGTTTCTTAGACATTGACTGGATGAGGAAGCTAATAAGCCTGAATGAGCGTCAGCCAGAGCACGGGATATAGGAGCTGCAGTCTGCTGCAGGATCACAAAGGAAGGTGAAGCGCCAGAGGAGAGGCACAAAGCCTGGAGGGAGTAACGGCGCTGGATCCTGAGCGCTAGTAGTGCAGAGCAGAGGAGAGTTGAAAAGTTATAGTTTGTCAGGCATACGTAGCATAGCGTGTGCGACCCTTGTGCCCCTTTTTTTTGGTGTTTTAAATTCACCGAAAAAGGCCTCATATATCTGCGTGCTCCATGTTTGATCATTGGAGGCCGGTGTACTTATTTTTTGGCTGTGTGATAGTCAAATTCTATACAGCATTATTTCGCATAAAAAATTTCAAAGGCCACAGATTTGCCAGTGTGGTATTTCCGTTACAGCCGTCATATATCTCTGTGCTCCCAGTTTGGGCATTGGAGGCCGGTGTACTTATTTTTTGGCTGTGTGATACTCAAATTCTATACAGCACTATTTTGCATAAATTAACTTAAAAAAATTGAATACAGTCTGTTAGTTCAGGCTGAGGCCTGCCTGGTGTTTGGGTTTGAAAAATCGTAGATTTGCAGGCATACTGATCACATATTATTTCGCTACTAATAAAGACATTTGTGTTGAGCATTTGAAATAGTGCAGTGGTCCATTTAAAATGGTTAAGGCAAGGGATGGGGAAGTGGACGTGATGCTGATGGTGCATCCAGAGGATGAGGCCGTGGGCAAGGTGAAAGTGGGCAACAACAAAGACCCACATCTTCTCGCTCGACATTCCTGTAGTTTCTAGGGGACCGCAGCACACCACTATTGAAGCTAGAGCAGTGTGTAACGGTTGTTGGTTGGATAGTGGATAATGCTTCCAGTCACTTAGCCACCACCACCACCACCTTGTCTTCCACACGGTCAAGTCTGAGTAGCCATGAGTGTGGCCAGGATATTCCTCACCCTGATCCTCCTTCCTCCCACCATGCCGAGTGCCCTGAGACAACTGATCCCACACTTGGACACTCTGAAGAGCTGTTCAGTTTTCCATTTCAAGATTGAGAAATCTCTCCCAGTCAGCTTGAAGTGGAGAAAGATGAGATCGCATGTAGAGCTGCCCAAAGCTTTGACCAGCCCCAGTCACATGAAGGCAATGGTGGGAAAGTGTCACAAGAGGTGGACGATGATGAGACACAATTGCTAGAAAGTCAGGAGGAGGAGCAGGGTGCGGATGTGGAAGACGAGGTGGTGGATGACTTAGTAACTGACCCAACCTGGCAGGAGGACATGCGTAGCGAGGACAGCAGCACAAATGGGGAAGGAGGCATATCCCCCCAACAGGCAGGAAGAAGCAGTGTGGTGGCCACAGACAGAAGGCGTGCATCTGTTCCCCCGTAACACCAACATGAGTGAAGTTGCCATTCCACCTGTGAGATCTTCCCGAGTCTGGTTATTTTTTAAAGACTCTGCCGATAACCCTAAACAGGCCATTTGCAGCACCTGCTATGCCCGCTTCAGCAAGGGTAGCCAAACAACCAGTCTGACCACCAGCATGATCAGGCACATGCAAGCAAAGCACCCGACTTTGTGACCGTTGTTGACTACCAACATCAACAAGGCCGTCGAATTTCAGGTCAGACTCCACACATAAGACCTCAGGAGTGGACATGAATGTCAGACATATGTAACATCCTCCAAAACTTTGAGGACTGCACTAAGATGGTGAGTGGCGATGATGCCATAATTAGCATCACTATCCCGCTTCTCAGCATTCTGAAAAACTCTCTGCTCACAATCAAAGAGGATGCATTGCAGGCGGAACACGAGGACATGGAGGAAGGAAACATACAGGGGGATTACACTCAGCCCAGCCTCATGTCTTCTTAACGTGGATTGGTAGGCAATGAGGAGGAGGAGGAAGAACAGGAACTACTTTCATGTGCTATAGATGGTACTACAAACACATCTGTATTAGCTTCTGTTCAGCGGGGATGACCTGAGGACAGGGGAGGAGGAGGACAGCATCGTCAGTCGTCCTGTTGATGAGGACACGGAAGTCTTGCCTGTTAGCAGTCTGGCATGCATGGTTGACTTTATGTTGCACTGATTTTCACCCTCGGATTATCAAAATTTTGGGTGACACTCATTACTGGTTGGTGACACTTCTAGACCCACGCTGCAAGGATAACTTTCAATCTCTTCTGCCTGAGGCAGAGAGGTGTACAAAAATGTTGCAGTACCACAGGGCCCTTGTAGCGGAATTACTTAGAAAATTCCCATGTGAGAACGCTGGCAGCAGACGTTAGAGTTTGTTGTACAACCAAGGACTCCAAGCAAGAGAGAGACAGAAGTACAATCCAGCTCAGACAGGAGAACAATGGCCAAGTTCTGGGACAGTTTTCTCAGAAACTCCCATCGTTGCGGCGCAGAGGCAAGGGGTGCTGTCACAAAAAGTGCAATGTTTGGGAAGATGGTGAGGGAGTACCTTGCAGATTGTACAAACGTCCTTCATGATTCCTCTGTGCCTTTGAATTATATGGTATCCAAGCTGGACACATGGCATGAACTGGCTCTCTACGCCTTGGAGGTCCTGGCCTGCCCTGCTGCTAGCGTTCTGTCAGAGAGGGTTTTTCAGTGCCGCTGGTGGAATTATAACAAATAAGCGCATCCGCCTGTCAACTGAAAATGCTGACAGGCTGTTATAAAAATGAACAAGGCCTGGATTGGCAAAGACTTCTGTACACCACCAAGTGAAAACAGCGAAACATAACTTCAAATACATTCTTTTTTTGGGGAGGCATATTCTCATGCACCTCTTCACAACCCCACATGGGTATACGCTTCCAGATTGGGTCTGTTTGTTCTTATCTTCCTCCTTATCCTCATCCTCCTCATGCTGAACCAATATATCACCAGAGTGAACGTGATATGTGCGGTGCATTTTGGCCAAGGGTGCTGTGATGGCACTCTTTTATTTTTTAAAAAAGGACAACACATTGGGGAACTGGGCATGCCATTACATTGGGCCTATTTCTTAACTCGGACTCCTGCAAACTGTCCTGTACCTGCTATTAGATCACCAGGGTGAACGTGCTCTGTACAGTGCATTTTGGCTGAGGGGGCTGTTGATGGCATGCTTTTATTTTTTAAAAAAAGGATCCCACATTTGGGAAATTGGGCATGAAATTCCATTGGGCCAACTTCTTAACGCCTGCAATCTAAAATGTTCCTGCCACTAGATCACCAGGGTAAACGTGCTCAGTACTGTTATAGGCCGTTGATATTTGGGCTAGGGGCATGCGATGGCACTAGTGTATTTTTAAAAAAGGTACCCCCATTGGGGAATTGTTTGGCAGATCATGCACTGCATTACAAGTCTCAGAGACCCACACCACTACATTGGCCCTAATTCTTAACTCTGTTTCCTGCAATGTCTCTTCCTTATCTACGACGACATGACCTGAGTGAACATGCTTTGTATTGTTATAAGCCCGTGAAGTTTGGGCAAGGGTGGCTGTGATGGCAATAGTATATTTTTTTAAAAGGTACCCCCCATTGGTGAAACCACATCCTTGATGGCAAACACTTCAGATTTGTGTACCTTAAAGAGCTCACTGGAAAAGCTCCTTTTTGTGTTGCCTGGTTGCTCAAATTGGACACAATACACTTCATATAAATTTGATAATGCAACGATGTTAGTTTGGCTCAGTAGTTTATTACAAATATTTCTTTGTCCAATATATTAGTTTCTCTCCTTGAGTGCGATAACTTTGGCTGCCTCAAATGTACAAATGGCGAATATACAAATGGCGATTTGTAAACAAGATTGATATACTGTACACCGAATGCATTCAGACAATCACATAGCTGCATGTCTTGTAAAACATTTACAGATGTGACAGACAATGCTTATAGTGACAAAATCTTGATAAATGTTTGTTTTCTCACTTCAGAAATAGTTCGAAGCCTCTATTTGTTTGCTGTTTATCATTGTAAAACATTAAGGTTTACTGAACCTCTGCCTGTGGTGGTTTGATCTAAATCCTTGTGGCTTTTGTTTTCTAGTGGTTTATGGCCCCACGTCTGATGACTCCATGATATCTCAGTTTCATACAACCTTGAAAGCTGGCCACTTGAAGGTCTGGTTTAAACTAGAGTTACTACATAGTGTAGATCACTATGTAAGACCAGAGAAACATGACTAAGACAGATGCCAAAACTGGGGTACCTGTACATGTACAGTGTGCTGATACCTGCATAATTGGGGACGCCCATGCAGTGTAGGTAATCTCCCAGGGGTTCTCTGTCTTGGTGTTGCTTCTAGGATATTCCAGACGGATGATATTTAAAAGTGTAACAACTCTGCTGGCATCACGGCATGGCCTCACATCTCTCACACAATCTTACCCACTGCTCCAGGCCATGATGTGGTTTCTGTTTCATGCCAGCTCCATGTTCTGTGTCTCTGCTCTGTGCATGCTTCATGGCTATGTGTATAGGGAGTCGGCGCCTGAACTCTCTGGTTCTTACAGGAATCAGGTGCATCTGTCTAATCAGTTCCTGACCAATTACCAAGAGGCCTCCTGTATATAGTGCAGCTCCACCCTGTGGTCTGGGCCTGTGCAATGTGTTTGCTCAGTTAGTGTTTAGCTTCTGAGTTTGCCAGGTCTTGCTCTGAGTTACTCCCTCTCTGGAGGCTTTTCTCTGTGCTATTGCCTTGATCTTGTTGTCCGCCCTCCAGGAGGCAGTATATCCTGGTCCCTGTGTCTTTGTCTGTTATGGCTGGCAATCAGGCAACACAGCGTGCAGTAATCAGCGCACATACAGAGATCTGGCAATAACCCAAAACAATAGGACGAGCTCTGAGACGTGGAATCTCTGTAGACTGCAGTACCTGATCTATCCTCACACAACTGGAAGCAGCAGTGGATTGCGCCTATCCACTACCTATGCAACTCGGCACTGCCTGAGGAGCTGACTAGCCTGAAGATAGAAATACAAGCCTGACTTACCTCAGAGAAATACCCCAAAGGAATAGGCAGCCCCCACATATAATGACTGTTAGCAAGATGAAAAGACAAACGTAGGAATGAAATAGATTCAGCAAAGTGAGGCCCGATATTCTAGACAGAGCGAGGATAGCAAAGAGAACTATGCAGTCTACAAAAAAACCCTAAAACGAAAACCACGCAAAGGGGCAAAAAGACCCACCGTGCCGAACTAACAGCACGGCGGTGCACCCCTTTGCTTCTCAGAGCTTCCAGCAAAAGATAATAACAAGCTGGACAGAAAAAACAGAAAACAAACTAGAAGCACTTATCTAGCAGAGCAGCAGGCCCAAGGAAAGATGCAGTAGCTCAGATCCAACACTGGAACATTGACAAGGAGCAAGGAAGACAGACTCAGGTGGAGCTAAATAGCAAGGCAGCCAACGAGCTCACCAAAACACCTGAGGGAGGAAGCCCAGAGACTGCAATACCACTTGTGACCACAGAAGTGAACTCAGCCACAGAATTCACAACAGTACCCCCCCCTTGAGGAGGGGTCACCGAACCCTCACCAGAACCCCCAGGCCGACCAGGATGAGCCACATGAAAGGCACGAACAAGATCTGGGGCATGGACATCAGAGGCAAAAACCCAGGAATTATCTTCCTGAGCATAACCCTTCCATTTGACCAGATACTGGAGTTTCCGTCTAGAGACACGAGAATCCAAAATCTTCTCCACAATATACTCCAATTCCCCCTCCACCAAAACAGGGGCAGGAGGCTCCACAGATGGAACCATAGGTGCCACGTATCTCCTCAACAACGACCTATGGAATACATTATGTATGGAAAAGGAGTCTGGGAGGGTCAGACGAAAAGACACCGGATTGAGAATCTCAGAAATCCTATACGGACCAATAAAACGAGGTTTAAATTTAGGAGAGGAAACCTTCATAGGTATATGACGAGAAGATAACCAAACCAGATCCCCAACACGAAGTCGGGGTCCCACACGGCGTCTGCGATTAGCGAAAAGCTGAGCCTTCTCCTGGGACAAGGTCAAATTGTCCACTACCTGAGTCCAGATCTGCTGCAACCTGTCCACCACATTATCCACACCAGGACAGTCCGAAGACTCAACCTGTCCTGAAGAGAAACGAGGATGGAACCCAGAATTGCAGAAAAATGGAGAGACCAAGGTAGCCGAGCTGGCCCGATTATTAAGGGCGAACTCAGCCAACGGCAAAAATGACACCCAATCATCCTGGTCAGCGGAAACAAAACATCTCAGATATGTTTCCAAGGTCTGATTGGTTCGTTCGGTCTGGCCATTAGTCTGAGGATGGAAGGCCGAGGAAAAAGATAGGTCAATGCCCATCCTACCACAAAAGGCTCGCCAGAACCTCGAGACAAACTGGGAACCTCTGTCAGAAACAATATTCTCAGGAATGCCATGTAAACGAACCACATGCTGGAAGAACAAAGGCACCAAATCAGAGGAGGAAGGCAATTTAACCAAGGGCACCAGATGGACCATTTTAGAAAAGCGATCACAGACCACCCAAATGACAGACATCTTTTGAGAAACGGGAAGGTCAGAAATGAAATCCATCGAAATATGTGTCCAAGGCCTCTTCGGGACCGGCAAGGGCAAAAGCAACCCACTGGCACGTGAACAGCAGGGCTTAGCCCTAGCACAAATTCCACAGGACTGCACAAAAGCACGCACATCCCGTGACAGAGATGGCCACCAGAAGGATCTAGCAACCAACTCCCTGGTACCAAAGATTCCTGGATGACCGGCCAGCACCGAACAATGAAGTTCAGAGATAACTTTACTAGTCCACCTATCAGGGACGAACAGTTTCTCGGCCGGACAACGATCAGGTTTATTAGCCTGAAATTTCTGCAACACTCTCCGCAAATCAGGGGAGATGGCAGACACAATGACTCCTTCCTTGAGGATACTCGCCGGCTCAGATAACCCCGGAGAGTCGGGCACAAAACTCCTAGACAGAGCATCCGCCTTCACATTTTTAGAGCCCGGAAGGTATGAAATCACAAAATCAAAACGAGCAAAAAACAACGACCAACGGGCCTGTCTAGGATTCAAGCGCTTGGCAGACTCAAGATAAGTAAGGTTCTTATGATCAGTCAAAACCACCACGCGATGCTTAGCACCCTCAAGCCAATGACGCCACTCCTCGAATGCCCACTTCATGGCCAGCAACTCTCGGTTGCCCACATCATAATTACGCTCAGCAGCAGAAAATTTCCTGGAAAAGAAAGCACATGGTTTGAACACTGAGCAACCAGAACCTCTCTGTGACAAAACCGCCCCTGCACCAATCTCAGAAGCATCAACCTCGACCTGGAACGGAAGAGAAACATCAGGTTGACACAACACAGGGGCACAGCAAAAACGACGCTTCAACTCCTGAAAAGCTTCCACGGCAGCAGAAGACCAATTAACCAAATCAGCACCCTTCTTGGTCAAATCGGTCAATGGTCTGGCAATGCTAGAAAAATTACAGATGAAGCGACGATAAAAATTAGCAAAGCCCAGGAATTTCTGCAAACTTTTTAGAGATGTCGGCTGAGTCCAATCCTGGATGGCCTGAACCTTAACCGGATCCATCTCGATAGTAGAAGGGGAAAAGATGAACCCCAAAAATGAAACTTTCTGCACACCGAAGAGACACTTTGATCCCTTCACGAACAAGGAATTAGCACGCAGTACCTGGAAAACCATTCTGACTTGCTTCACATGAGACTCCCAATCATCTGAGAAGATCAAAATGTCATCCAAGTAAACAATCAAGAATTTATCCAGATACTCACGGAAAATGTCATGCATAAAAGACTGAAAAACAGATGGAGCATTGGCAAGTCCGAACGGCATCACCAGATACTCAAAATGACCCTCGGGCGTATTAAATGCCGTTTTCCATTCATCTCCCTGCCTGATTCTCACCAGATTATACGCACCACGAAGATCAATCTTAGTAAACCAACTAGCCCCCTTAATCCGAGCAAACAAGTCAGAAATCAATGGCAAGGGATACTGAAACTTAACAGTGATCTTATTAAGAAGGCGGTAATCAATACACGGTCTTAGCGAACCATCCTTCTTGGCTACAAAAAAGAACCCTGCTCCCAATGGTGACGACGATGGGCGAATATGTCCCTTCTCCAGGGACTCCTTCACATAACTGCGCATAGCGGTGTGTTCAGGTACGGACAAATTAAATAAACGACCCTTAGGGAATTTACTACCAGGAATCAAATCGATAGCACAATCACAATTCCTATGCGGAGGTAGGGCATCAGACTTGGACTCTTCAAATACATCCTGAAAGTCCGACAAGAACTCTGGGATGTCAGAAGGAATGGATGACGAAATAGACAAAAATGGAACATCACCATGTACTCCCTGACAACCCCAGCTGGTTACCGACATAGAGTTCCAATCCAATACTGGATTATGGGTTTGTAGCCATGGCAACCCCAACACGACCACATCATGCAAATTATGCAGTACCAAAAAGCGAATAACTTCCTGATGTGCAGGAGCCATGCACATGGTCAGCTGGGCCCAGTACTGAGGCTTATTCTTGGCCAGAGGTGTAGCATCAATTTCTGATCAATAGTATCTTGAATCTTTTGTACATTTACAACGAGATTATCCATTGAGGAGCACAGAGCCTGAATATCCATGTCCACAGCTGTGTCCTGAAGCACTCTAATGTCTAGGGGAAAAAAAAGACTGAAGACAGAGCTAAGAAAAAAAAATGATGTCAGGATTTCTTTTTTCCCTCTATTGGAAATCATTGAATGGCTCCTTGTACTGTTATGGCTGGCAATCAGGCAACACAGCGTGCAGTAATCAGCGCACATACAGAGATCTGGCAATAACCCAAAACAATAGGACGAGCTCTGAGACGTGGAATCTCTGTAGACTGCAGTACCTGATCTATCCTCACACAACTGGAAGCAGCAGTGGATTGCGCCTATCCACTACCTATGCAACTCGGCACTGCCTGAGGAGCTGACTAGCCTGAAGATAGAAATACAAGCCTGACTTACCTCAGAGAAATACCCCAAAGGAATAGGCAGCCCCCACATATAATGACTGTTAGCAAGATGAAAAGACAAACGTAGGAATGAAATAGATTCAGCAAAGTGAGGCCCGATATTCTAGACAGAGCGAGGATAGCAAAGAGAACTATGCAGTCTACAAAAAAACCCTAAAACGAAAACCACGCAAAGGGGCAAAAAGACCCACCGTGCCGAACTAACAGCACAGCGGTGCACCCCTTTGCTTCTCAGAGCTTCCAGCAAAAGATAATAACAAGCTGGACAGAAAAAACAGAAAACAAACTAGAAGCACTTATCTAGCAGAGCAGCAGGCCCAAGGAAAGATGCAGTAGCTCAGATCCAACACTGGAACATTGACAAGGAGCAAGGAAGACAGACTCAGGTGGAGCTAAATAGCAAGGCAGCCAACGAGCTCACCAAAACACCTGAGGGAGGAAGCCCAGAGACTGCAATACCACTTGTGACCACAGAAGTGAACTCAGCCACAGAATTCACAACATTTGTCCCTGTGTCTTGTTCCTTTGCCTTGTCTGTACTTAGTCTTATCTCGGTCTCCTTGTCTGTGGCTTCCTTCCCTGCTGTGTCTTTCCTTGTGTTCTCAGTCTGCTTACAATCTGCACTCTTGCGGCTCTGTCTGCTCTGTATCTTGGTGGCTTTTCCGCTGCTCCGCACTCCTGCGGTTCTGCTCCGTTCTACTCTGCTCTGCTCCCGTTGCTGCAGAAACCTCTTTCTGCAGTTCCTCTCTGCAATTCTTGCGGTTCCACTCTGCTTAGCTTCTGCAGTATCTCTTGCTGCAGCTTCTCTCCACATTCTTTGTGGCTCTGCTCAGCTTTTGTTGCTACGCTATCTCTTGCTGCTTTTCCACTCCTATCTGCAGTCTTTCACTCCTCTCCTGTGTGAACAGGTCCCAACCTGTTTCTTCATACCTCATTCCTTTCTGCTTGTTTCCTTCCCTGCACCTCCCGTGTGAACAGGTCCCTACCTGTTCCTTCATATCTCATATATGTTCCTGCACCTCCAGTGTGAACAGGTCCCTACCTGTTCCTCCAAACTTTATATCTCTACCTGCACCTCCAGTGTGATCAGGTCCCTACCTGTTCCTCCAAACTACATATCTGTACCTGCACCTCCAGTGTGAACAGGCCCCTACCTGTTCCTTCATATACCACATCAACCAATCCTGTGTTCCTGCCAGTCCTGCCGTTCCTGCCCTGCCTTCCAGTCCTGTGTTCTCTGCAGTGCCTCCCAATCCTGTGTTCCTGCCAGTCCTGCCGTTCCTGCCCTGCCTTCCAGTCCTGTGTTCCTGCTGTCCTAGCCAGTCCTGTGTTCTCTGCCGTGTCTCTGCCAGCCTACTCGTCTGAGTTCCAGCCATGCTCTTCTGCCAGTCCTGCCTAATACCCGCACCAATCCTGGTGTTCCTGTCTCCCAAGTGGGATCAGCAGCTACAGCCAGACACCACCCTGGAGTAGCACCTGGCAGCTGCCTGCTGCACAAGCCTGACCTCACCATCAGAGGCTCCAGTGAAAACCCAGGCAGCTGTCATAGACACGTCCCTTCCAGGGTAGTCTGGTTTGTGGCACTGTCACGATATGGTATGAAATATCATAAGTAGTTCTCTTGCTAGCCTGCGTGGGCTAAGCCCCCTTCTTGGAGTGATGCTGCAACAGTTTGTAGCTTCAAATTCCTTCCCTTTCACTCAGCCAAGAGCTGCTTAGCCAATGTAGATGGGGGAGGAAGAGTTTATTACCTCTAGCTCAGAGAGCCGAAGTATTTACGACCGGCATTCTTGCAGTGGAAAGTGACAGGCTAGAACTGGATTCTAACTTTCCAGAAATGCATGGAAGTCCTTTGTCTTGTTTTGCTAAGATATTACACAACCCGTTTACGTAAAAAACACGAAAATATATATTATTTACACCCCTCGGTGGATCTATTCACCACGTAAAACCGGAGCTTCTAACTCCATCTGGTAAAGAAGTAGGGATTTCTCTGTAAATATGTATCCCAGATAGGACATATTTGATCTCATTAGAATGCCCACGTTAATCCGAGATGAATGCTGGGTTTGTTATGACTATGACATGTTTTGTAGCAAATTTATAGAAAGTAGATAGATTTAAGATTGAAGTTCTCAGAATGTAGAGAGAGGAGGGTCTGGATAAGCCAGCCTTTCTGTGATGTCACAGCCTTAAGGTTTTAAGTTTGTGGAAGACTTCTTGTCTTCTCCTGAAGCCAGCAGCACGTCCAAATGAGCTGGGACGTATGGTTGCCTGCCATGCTTTGAACATGTGAGTGTTACATTTTCTCATTTAATCCCTGTTTATTTCATAATTACCCTTGTACATATTTGCAATTGTCTCATTTGTAACATCTTTATAAAATATTTTTGATAAAGCACTGCCTAATTTTTTATGGGATATGATATTATATATTAGTTCAATCTCCATGCTCTAAACCGTACCCTGTCTCTTGAAGGGAAATACGCTACTGTGTTGGGTTAGCTTCGGACCCGTTTAATCGAAGCTGGTGGCAGTGATACCGATAGTGTGCAGACTTTTGGGTTATGTTGTAGCGGCTGCGGCGTTGATAATTATTGTTCCTGCCTGAGTGGGAGTAGTTATCGCGTCGCTGCAGCGTGCCCAATAGCCAGTACATAGCAGGCAGCCTTTCTGGCGACTAATTACCCAGGGTGCAGTACCTAATCTGACCTGAGAGTAAGGGGGGGCGCCAGAGAGCTGCAAGTGTTAAGTGGAACTGTAAGCGGGATATACATAAATCCCTGCAGTTTGTGGTATATTGAAAGCAGTGGGATACCTAGAATAAGCCTCTGCTGTAAACTAAAAGGTCAATAGCCTTGTGTGTGTTTTCTCATCACATTGTTAGCAGTGGAGGGTTAACTAAGATAAGCCCCCCTGCACATGTGATAGCCGTCTGTTGGCCTAAAGTCACCCCAACCCGTGACGTAGGGGTGACGGTCACGGTGTGAATCGTGACAATTTGGTGGCAGCGGTCAGGGGAATCCTGACAAATTGGTGGCATTGGTCAGGGGAATCCTGACAAATTGGTGGCAGCAGTCAGGGGAATCCTAACAAATTGGTGGCAAGGCGGTGGGATATCTTAGAGCATTAGTGATTTGGTTTGAGTAATCATTCCTCTCACTAAAAACTTGCAGAAAGTTCTTGCGAGGACTCTGCGCAAATAAGTTTGGAGAACGAACTCAGTGTTTTATTAGTCTTGAGACAATTGCGTACTGGTAATTATCCCCTCCCTTTCTCTTCGTTTTTCTATCCTATCTTTTATTTGGCAACCATGGCTGTGAAAGGGGAAGCCTGGTACAACCAGCAGAAGAAGGACATTCTTGCTGGGATATGCATGTACCATGGCTTGAACCCCCAGGACAAGTCCAAGGCTCAAATGGTCGCTGACCTGGTGCAATTCAAAGCCGACCAAGCCAGGTCACAGAGCCCAGAGGCCGCAGAAGCCAGCACCAGCGAACATGGTGCTGCAGCAGAGGTCCAACCACTGAATGCTGGCCCTGTTAGCGATCCGGGCGAATTGGACCCCCACCTGCAGGCGGCCTTGAAAGAATTCCCCACTGACGACCATGAGGGACGTCGGCAGCTGATTCAGCAATACCGGCAGGAGGCCCAGCAAGCCGAGAGAGAGGCCCGAGCTGAGAGAGAGGCCCAGCGAGCCGAGCGGCAAGCGGAGCGGGAGTACCAGCTGCAGTTAGCCCAACTGCAAATGCAGGGGTCGTCCCAGACCAACAGTGAGCCCAGCAGTGCTCAGATACCTAAGCCCCGGCCCGATCACTTCCCTGTTATGGAGAAGGACGGAGACTTGGACACGTTTCTGCGGGCCTTTGAGAAAGCCTGCAGACAGTACCGGCTGCCTACAGATGAATGGGCACGATACCTGACACCAGGGCTGAGAGGCAAAGCTCTGGAGGCGTTTGCTGCCCTCCCTCAAGAACAAGATGGTGACTATGAGGCCATCAAGCAGGCTCTGATAGCCAAGTACCAGCTTACACCCGAGGTGTACTGTAGAAAGTTCCGGACCCTCCAACGTGGCCCACACGACAGTTACAGTGATGTGGTGCATGGACTGGGGACCCACTTTGACCAGTGGACCCAAGGACTGTCAGTGACCACCTTTGCACAGCTGCGAGACCTGATGATCAAAGACCAGTTCTTTCATCTTTGCCCAAATGAGGTGCGACAGTTCGTGATGGACAGAGAACCCAAAGACGTGACGAAAGCAGCGCAGATTGCCGATGCCTATGAGGCCAACCGTAGATCGGATGTGCGGAAGCCAGTCACCACCAGCTGGAGAGGGGGTAAGCCTGCAACCAACACCAGTATCCCTGCCAGCCAACACACCAGAGGTCCTGGCCCCGTGGCCAACAGCACCAGACCTACCACCGAACCTCGCAAGTGTTTCACCTGCCATCAGACTGGTCATATCAGTCCCTCCTGCCCAACCAAGCAGAAGAACACCCCAGCCAAGGCCCCAGGGCCTAATGCAGCAGTTCTTTTGGTGGGTGGTGTGGTTGGGAGGGTGTGTGACAACGTACAGCACGTCACTGTGGGAGGCCATGTTGCTACAGGCCTCAAGGACACCGGGGCTGAACGAACCCTCATCCGACCCGAACTGGCGGCCCCTGAAGAAATCATTCCGGGGAAAACCCTAACTGTCACTGGGATTGGGGGCATCAGCTGTCCCTTACCGATGGCCCGGGTTTATATTGATTGGGGTGCTGGGAGCGGGGTGAAAGAAGTGGGGCTGTCTGATAATTTGCCCACTGATGTTTTGTTGGGGACTGATTTGGGGAGGTTGGTTGCATACTACGTCCCTGACACCCCTCCCCAATCTACTAATAAGGGTAACGTTAACCCTGATGATGATGATGATGATGGGAAATTGCATGTGTTACCTGGCCATGCTTTATCTTGTAATGATGCATCTAATAACCATTTTTTCCCTAGGATTGATGGTGAAAATGTTGTACCTGTGCCAGCTGAACCTGATAATGATTTTTCTGTGAAGGTCAATGTGTCCATAGGTACAGGCGTGCCCAGCCACGTCGCTCTGCGGAGTGAGACGGCTGAGGAACCCCTAACAGGGGCAAGTGTCGGTGCTCCAGGAAATGGGGAGATGCATGGGAACCGTGAGGAAGGTGACGCCATGAAAGTGACCAGTGCCACCGAGGAAGGTAACTGGCCCATAAGTAGCACTGCCCCTGGAGTGTTGGGGGTGGATGGGGAGGTAGAGCCCATAGCAGCGCCGGCTGATGGGTCTGTAGAAACCCCCGGGGAGACAGCCTACGTAGCTGCTGTCACCCGCAGTCAGAATGCCCGGAACGCAGATAACTGTCAGCCTTCCGGACCCTCCTCAGTCATCACTGTGACTGAACCAGAGGTGGACTCAGAGCAAGTCCAAGAGGGTTCCCGTGGGGAAGGGACCCTGACGTCGCTTCTGGCTTCCCCTAGCCAGGAGTTTCAGGCCGCTCTGCACACAGATGCGAGCCTAGAGAGTTTGAGGCAACTCGCCGAGACGCTCACCTCCGAGACTGATAGGGAGAGGGTGTTCTGGGAACGAGGAAGGTTATACCGGGAGACAGTACCCGGAGAATCACAAAAGGAGTGGTTGAGGGAAAGACAGCTGGTCGTCCCGCAGCAATTCCGGGGTGAGTTGTTGCGGATTGCCCATGAGATTCCGCTAGCTGGACACTTGGGGATCAGCAAAACTAAGGCCCGGCTGTCTCAACACTTCTGTTGGCCTAAGATGGGGGCAGTCAAACTACTGCCGCTCCTGTATCACTTGTCAAAGAGTGGGGAAGGCGGGGCCTGCTCTTAAGGTTCCCCCTGATCCCTTTGCCAGTGATAGAGGAGCCTTTCCAGAGGATCGCGGTGGATATTGTGGGCCCGCTGGCCGTCCCCAGCAGCTCTGGAAAGCAATACATCCTTACTGTGGTAGACTACGCTACCCGGTACCCAGAGGCAGTAGCTCTGTCGTCAACTAGGGCAGATAAGGTGGCGGATGCCCTGTTGGCTATCTTTTCACGTGTAGGGTTTCCCAGGGAAATGCTTACTGATCAAGGGACCCAATTTATGTCTCGCCTAATGGAGGCTCTCTGTAAGAGAATGCAGGTGAAGCACCTGGTATCGAGTGCGTATCACCCACAGACCAATGGCTTGTGTGAACGTTTCAATGGTACCCTCAAACAGATGCTACGCAAGCTGGTTGAGACTCAAGGGCGCTACTGGGTGCGGTACCTCCCACACCTGCTGTTCGCTTACCTAGAGGTTCCGCAGGCCTCGACGGGGTTCTCCCCCTTCGATCTCCTGTACGGCAGGCGAGTCCGGGGACCCCTTGGGTTGGTAAGAGAATCCTGGGAAGAGGAGCCGAACCCTTCTGAAGTGTCCATAGTGGAGTATGTCATGCGCTTCCGTGACAAGATGCAGACCTTGACGCAGTTGGTGCACGACAACATGACGCAGGCTCAGGCTGACCAGAAGCACTGGTACGACCAGAACGCCCGGGAGCGGACCTACCACGTGGGTCAAAAGGTGTGGGTGCTGGTCCCCGTACCAATGGATAAGCTTCAGGCAGCCTGGGAGGGCCCGTACGTCGTCCACCAACAGCTCAAACCGGTCACGTACGTGGTCACGCTTGACCACGCTCGGGGTAGGCGAAAGGCCTTTCACGTCAACATGATGAAGGCTCATCACGAACGTGAACCTTTCGTCCTACCGGTCTGCAGCTTGCCCGAAGATGGGGAGGAAGACACCCTCCTGGACATGCTGGCCCAAGCCAAGGCCAATGGGTCCATCGAGGTCGTGGAGGTAAGCGACTCGTTAACTGAACCCCAGCGGTTGCAGTTGCAAACCACACTGGAACCCTTCCGGGTCGTGTTCTCCAACCGACCTGGGAGGACTGAGTTAGCCGTCCACGAGGTGGACACCGGGAATCACGCCCCACTACGGCGAACACCCTATCGAATCTCTGACCAGATGCAGCAGATTATGCGCCAAGAGATCGATGAGATGTTACAGCTGAGGGTGATTCGACGGTCAAAGAGCGCGTGGGCATCACCTGTAGTTCTCGTGCCAAAGAAAGACTGGACCACCCGGTTCTGCGTGGACTACAGGGGGCTCAACGCCATCACAGCCTCTGACGCGCACCCAATGCCGCGCATCGAGGAGCTGCTGGATAAGTTAGCTGGCGCAGATTACCTAACAATAATGGATCTGAGTCGAGGATACTGGCAGATTCCCCTGAGCCCCGAGGCGCAGGCGAAGTCCGCCTTTATCACACCCTTTGGACTGTACGAGTCCACGGTCATGCCCTTCGGCATGAAGAATGCCCCTGCCACTTTCCAGCGGATGGTCAACCTCCTGCTTCAGGGACTGGAGAAGTACGCCGTGGCATACTTGGATGACATTGCCATCTTCAGTTCCTCCTGGAAGGAACACCTGCAGCATCTCGAGGAGGTGCTCAGGCGAATTCACCAAGCAGGACTGACTATCAAGCCGGGAAAGTGCCAGATGGGCATGAGGGAGGTTCACTACCTGGGGCACCGGGTAGGCGGGAACACCCTGAAGCCAGAGCTGGAGAAAGTGGGCGCGATCGTGAACTGGCCCACTCCCGTGACCAAGAAACAGGTGATGTCCTTCTTGGGCACTGCAGGGTACTATAGGCGCTTTGTACAGCACTATAGTAGCCTGGCAAAACCTTTGACGGACTTTACCAGGAAGAAGCTACCCCACATTGTCAACTGGACAGATGGCTGTGAGGGGGCCTTCCATGCGTTAAAAACCGCACTGTGCAACGCCCCTGTGTTGAAAGCAGTCGACAGCAGTCGACCGTTATTGGTGCAGACCGACGCCAGCGAGTTTGGCCTTGCTGCTGTGCTCAGCCAGGTTGACTCGGAGGACCAAGAGCACCCCGTGTTATACCTGAGCCGGAAACTTTTGCCGAGGGAAGTGGCCTACTCCACCATCGAGAAGGAGTGCCTGGCCATAGTGTGGGCCCTGCAGCGCTTGCAGCCCTACTTGTAGGGTCGCCCCTTCACTGTGGTGACCGACCACAACCCTCTGCGCTGGCTGAACGCCATGTGTGGAACCAAAGGCAGGTTGCTACGCTGGAGCCTTGCCCTTCAGCAGTTTGACTTCACCATTGAACACAAAACAGGCAAAGAGCATGGGAATGCAGATGGATTCTCCCGCCAGGGTGAACCTACTGAGGTGCCCATGGAGGCATACCATGGGGTTCTGCCTCCCTAGCGCACACCAAAAGGGGGAGGTGTCACGATATGGTATGAAATATCATAAGTAGTTCTCTTGCTAGCCTGCGTGGGCTAAGCCCCCTTGGAGTGATGCTGCAACAGTTTGTAGCTTCAAATTCCTTCCCTTTCACTCAGCCAAGAGCTGCTTTGCCAATGTAGATGGGGGAGGAAGAGTTCATTACCTCTGGCTCAGAGAGCCGAAGTATTTACGACCGGCATTCTTGCAGTGGAAAGTGACAGGCTAGAACTGGATTCTAACTTTCCAGAAATGCATGGAAGTCCTTTGTCTTGTTTTGTTAAGATATTACACAACCCATTTACGTAAAAAACATGAAAATATATATTCTTTACACCCCTCGGTGGATCTATTCACCACGTAAAACCGGAGCTTCCAACTCCATCTGGTAAAGAAGTAGGGATTTCTCTGTAAATATGTATCCCAGATAGAACATATTTGATCTCATTAGAATGCCCACGTTAATCCGAGATGAATGCTGGGTTTGTTATGACTATGACATGTTTTGTAGCAAATTTATAGAAAGTAGATAGATTTAAGATTGAAGTTCTCAGAATGTAGAGAGAGGAGGGTCTGGATAAGCCAGCCTTTCTGTGATGTCACATCCTTAAGGTTTTAAGTTTGTGGCAGGCTCCCCAGCTCAGTCTTCTGCTTGATTTCTTCTTCTGGACTTCTTGTCTTCTCCTGAAGCCAGCAGCACGTCCAAATGAGCTGGGACGTATGGTTGCCTGCCATGCTTTGAACATGTGAGTGTTACATTTTCTCATTTAATCCCTGTTTATTTCATAATTACCCTTGTACATATTTGCAATTGTCTCATTTGTAACATCTTTATAAAATATTTTTGATAAAGCACTGCCTAATTTTTTATGGGATATGATATTATATATTAGTTCAATCTCCATGCTCTAAACCGTACCCTGTCTCTTGAAGGGAAATACGCTACTGTGTTGGGTTAGCTTCGGACCCGTTTAATCGAAGCTGGTGGCAGTGATACTGATAGTGTGCAGACTTTTGGGTTATGTTGTAGCGGCTGCGGCGTTGATAATTATTGTTCCTGCCTGAGTGGGAGTAGTTATCGCGTCGCTGCAGCGTGCCCAATAGCCAGTACATAGCAGGCAGCCTTTCTGGCGACTAATTACCCAGGGTGCAGTACCTAATCTGACCTGAGAGTAAGGGGGGGCGCCAGAGAGCTGCAAGTGTTAAGTGGAACTGTGAGCGGGATATACATAAATCCCTGCAGTTTGAGGTATATTGAAAGCAGTGGGATACCTAGAATAAGCCCCTGCTGTAAACTAAGAGGTCAATAGCCTTGTGTATGTTTTCTCATCACATTGTTAGCAGTGGAGGGTTAACTAAGATAAGCCCCCCTGCACATGTGATAGCCGTCTGTTGGCCTAAAGTCACCCCAACCCGTGACGTAGGGGTGACGGTCACGGTGTGAATCGTGACAATTTGGTGGCAGCGGTCAGGGGAATCCTGACAAATTGGTGGCATTGGTCAGGGGAATCCTGACAAATTGGTGGCATCGGTCGGGAATCCTGACAAATTGGTGGCAGCGGTCAGGGGAATCCTGACAGGCACAGTGGGGCCACAAAACCCCCAAGCTCACGCCCACCAGTCAGGGCGCGAGCGTGACAGTTTGCACAGGCCATGGCCTCCGCTGTATCCCATGTCCTACCGCTCTCAGAGCATGATGAACTTTCTACCAGCATGAGCAAGCTGAAGAATTTGTTCCGCCCTGTGTCGTTCCAATTGAGGAGACCTCGGGCCCAGTCATAGTTTCAAATGCTCTCTACAACCAACTTCTGGCCTATGAGGAAGAGTACAACCCAGCAGACCCACCTAGGTTCTATGGGAATCCAGAGGAATGCCAAAGCTTCCTGGAACAGTGCTTGCGCTACATCCTGCAGAATGCAGCTTGTTTTCCCTCTGACCAGATTAAGGTGGGCTACATCATGTCCTACCTAGCAGGAGATGCTTTATTATGGATTTGTCCCCTCTGGGAAGCAGGGGATCCTATCGTCATGAGTCTTGGGGCCTTCCTGGTGGCCTTCTGTAAAGTCTTTGACAAGCCTCGTCCTGCTGCTCCTATGAAGTCTTCCCCATCTAGATCCAAGAGGCGCTCCAGACGGGCGAAACCCGTGAAGAAACCTCCACGTCAAGCCATGACCGTCTGTAATCCTCCAGTTCCTCTACCCGTTAAAGCAGCTACTCAAATAGAACCCAAAAAGACTGTCAAGACTGGACTGGCAAAGCACCAGTGTAAGACCAGTCGTAAGAAGGGCTTATTATGTCGCTGTTGTGAGGGACACCTGGATAGCCTCTGTCCAGGGGATATAAAGCTCCAAAACCTCGGGCCAGTAGGAGAGACTGCACTTGGTGAGAATAACTCCCTTCTGCTAAAGTCTGTGTCTGTTCCGGTGCCTTGTGGGAGCTTCGGCCCTGCAGATATATTCAAGCTGCTAACCAGACGGAGTCTAAGTGTGGTTCCTGTTCCACTACTCTAGAATCCTGTGAAGGTGTTTGGTGATGCTCGAGCCCTACTTATGAACAGTCCAGTGTTGAAGGGACAACTACAGCTCCAAATCGGAGCATTATATGCGGAGAAATTTGTTTTCCACTTGTTGACCAGTCCGCCCGTCGGTCGTTCTGAACCGGATACTCTGCTGCCCGTTCCGGCCCGAAGACCCAGCGTGGTTCTGCGTTTGGAACTATCAAGTCTCCAGAAGTTTCTTGTTCCTAAACTGCAAGGTCAATGTACAGTGTTGATATCTTCTCCACCTAATCAGCTGGCTATTGAGTCACAGTGTGCTGACCTCACTGAAGTAAAGGAAGCAGTGGCGTCCTCTCCGCACACCTCCAGTGACCAGTTCCCAGAAACATCCCTGTTGCTTAAAAAATTTTCTCTGAACTTTGGGAAGAAGATGCTTCCTGTAATGATGCCTTCAGATTCCATGTGGCAGGTGGATGAAGAAGTTGAAGCTGAAGCTCTTGCATCTCTGTTGTTCACCAGTCCGGAGGAAGAGATGGTCCAGTTTTGTCAGAGTAACAGGCTGATGGGGCTTCCTGAAAGTATGCCTTCTGCTTCCAAGTGGCTACTTGATATTAAGACAGAGACTTACTCATCCTCTAATCTAGTAGAGGAGGTCCAGTTTTTTCAGGGTACCAGGCTGAAGATGTTTCCTGTATGTATGCCTCCAGCTTCCATCTGGCTATTGGGTGAAGATTCCAAGACAGAAGTGTTTTCATCTCTGCTTCCCACTGGTCTTCAGGAGGAGGTCCAATTTTCTTGTGGTGATGGGCTTAAATTGGATCCAGTGAAGGTGTCTTCAGTGTTCAAAGTATCAGATTATGTTGTGGTCAAATTGCAAGCTTCCAAGTTCCTGCTTTCAGTTAACCAGGTGAAAGAAGTCCTGGTCCTTGCATCTTCTGTGTGGGAGGCTGATCTTTCTGGACTCAAAGAGACTGGGCAACCTGAGATCTCTAATGTCTCAAATACCTCATTCTACCAGAGGAATGTTGTGATGGCTCTATGTGTGCTCCTATCCTTCTTCTACAAGTTATTCTGATGGGTGTTGTGAATTCTGTGGTCAAGCTCCCTCCTGTGGTCATGAGTGGTACTTCGGCTGGTTCTGTCTATGAGCTTCCTTTGGTGGATGTGAGTGGTACTGCGGCTTCTGAGTTTCCTTCCTCAGGTGACGAGGTTAAGTCGTTAGGTGCTGCTCTATTTAACTCCACCTAGTGCTTTGCTCCTGGCCTCTAGTCAATGTTCTAGTATTGGTCTTGCTCTCTCCTGGATCGTTCCTGTGGCCTGTCTTTCCTGCATAAGCTAAGTTGTGCTTGTGTTATTTTGTTTGCTATATTTTCTGTCCAGCTTGCTATATTGGTTCTCTCGCTTGCTGGAAGCTCTGGGACGCAGGGGGAGCGCCTCCGTACCGTTAGTTGGTACGGAGGGTCTTTTTGCGCCCTCTGCATGGCTGTTTGTAGGGTTTTGTGTTGACCGCAAAGCTATCTTTCCTATCTTCGGTCTGTTCAGTAAGTTGGGCCTCACTTTGCTAAAATCTATTTAATCTCTGTGTTTGTATTTTCATCTCAACTCACAGTCATTATATGTGGGGGGCTGCCTTTTCCTTTGGGGAATTTCTCTGAGGCAAGGTAGGCTTGTTTTTCTATCTTAGGGCTAGCTAGTTTCTCAGGCTGTGCCCGAGGCGCCTAGGACTGGTCAGGAGCGCTCCACGGCTACCTCTAGTGTGGTTTGATAGGATTAGGGATTGCGGTCAGCAGAGTTCCCACGTCTCAGAGCTCGTTCATTGTTATTGGTAACTGTCAGGTCACTTTGTGTGCTCTTAACCACTAGGCCCATTGTGGTTCTGAATCACCAAATCATAACAGTACTGGAGGCCCAAAGTACTAATGCTTCTCAATAGAGGGAAAAGAGAAGTTCTGAGACCATTTTTTTTTCTTTGCACTGTGTTTTGTCTCTCTTTTCCCCTAGACATTTGGGTGGTTCAGGACACAGGTGTAGTGATGGACAATAAAGGTCTGTCTTCATGTGTGGATCATCTCACTGCAAGAGTACAAAAAATTCATGACTTTGTGGTTCAGAATTCTATGTTAGAACCAAGAATTCCTATTCCTGATTTGTTTTCTGGTGATAGAGCTAAGTTTCTGAGTTTTAAAAATAGTTGTACACTGTTTCTGGCTTTGAAACCCCGCTCCTCTGGTGACCCAGTTCAACAAGTTAAGATCATTATTTCTTTATTACGTGGCGATCCTCAGGACTGGGCATTTTCCCTTGCGCCAGGAGATCCTGCATTATGTAATATTGATGCGTTTTTTCTGGCGCTCGGATTGCTCTATGATGAACCTAATTCAATGGATCAGGCAGAGAAAAATTTGCTGGCTCTGTGTCAGGGTCAGGATGAGGTAGAGGTATATTGTCAGAAGTTTAGGAAGTGGTCTGTACTCACTCAATGGAATGAATGTGCGCTGGCAGCAATTTTCAGAAAGGGTCTCTCTGAAGCCCTTAAAGATGTCATGGTGGGATTTCCTATGCCTGCTGGTTTGAATGAGTCTATGTCTTTGGCCATTCAGATCGGTCGACGCTTGCATGAGCGTAAAACTGTGCACCATTTGGCGGTATTATCTGAGTATAAACCTGAGCCTATGCAGTGCGATAGGACTTTGACCAGAGCTGAACGGCAAGAACACAGACGTCAGAATGGGCTGTGTTTCTACTGTGGTGATTCCACTCATGCTATCTCTGATTGTCCTAAACGCACTAAGCGGTTCGCTAGGTCTGCCACCATTGGTATGGTACAGTCAAAAAAATTTTTGTCCGTTACTTTGACCTGCTCTTTGTCATCCTCTTCTGTCATGGCATTTGTGGATTCAGGCGCTGCCCTGAATTTGATGGACTTGGAGTAAGCTAGGCGTTGTGGGTTTTTCTTGAAGCTCTTGCAGTGTCCTATTCCATTGAGAGGAATTGATGCTACGCCTTTGGCCAAGAATAAGCCTCAGTACTGGACCCAGCTGACCATGTGCATGGCTCCTGCACATCAGGAGGATATTCGCTTTCTGGTGTTGCATAATCTGCATGATGTGGTCGTGTTGGGGTTGCCATGGCTACAAGTCCATAACCCAGTATTGGATTGTAAATCTATGTCTGTGTCCAGCTGGGGTTGTCAGGGGGTACATGGTGATGTTCCATTTCTTTCTATTTCGTCATCCACCCCTTCTGAGGTCCCAGAGTTCTTGTCAGATTACCGGGATGTATTTGATGAGCCCAAGTCCAATGCCCTACCTCCGCATAGGGATTGTGATTGTGCTATCGATTTGATTCCTGGTAGTAAGTTTCCTAAAGGTCGACTGTTTAATTTATCTGTGCCTGAGCACGCCGCTATGTGGAGTTACGTAAAAGAATCCTTGGAGAAGGGTCATATTCGCCCGTCATCGTGGCCATTGGGAGCAGGGTTCTTTTTTGTGGCCAAGAAGGACGGTTCGCTGAGACCTTGTATTGATTACCGCCTTCTAAATAAAATCACGGTCAAATTTCAGTATCCCTTGCCGCTGCTGTCTGATTTGTTTGCTCGGATTAAAGGGGCTAGTTGGTTCACCAAGATAGATCTTCGTGGTGCGTATAATCTTGTGCGTATTAAACGAGGCGATGAATGGAAAACTGCATTTAATACGCCCGAGGGCCATTTTGAGTACCTGGTTATGCCATTCGGGCTTTCTAATGCTCCATCAGTGTTCCAGTCCTTTATGCATGACCTCTTCCGAGAGTACCTGGATAAATTCCTGATTGTATACTTGGATGATATTTTGGTCTCAGATGATTGGGAGTCTCATATGAAGCAGGTCAGAATGGTTTTCCAGGTCCTGCGTGTGAATTCTTTGTTTGTGAAGGGGTCAAAGTGTCTCTTTGGTGTTCAGAAGGTTTCATTTTTGGGGTTCATTTTTTCCCCTTCTACTATCGAGATGGACCCTGTTAAAGTTCAGGCCATTTTTGATTGGACTCAGCCGACATCTCTGAAGAGTCTGCAAAAGTTCCTGGGCTTTGCTAATTTTTATCGTCGCTTCATCAATAATTTTTCTAGTATTGCTAAACCGTTGACTGATTTAACCAAAAAGGGTGCTGATGTGGTCAATTGGTCTTCTGCTGCTGTGGAAGCTTTTCAAGAGTTGAAGCGTCGTTTTTCCTCTGCCCCTGTGTTGTGCCAACCAGATGTTTCGCTCCCGTTCCAGGTCGAGGTTGATGCTTCTGAAATTGGAGCAGGGGCTGTTTTGTCGCAAAGAAGCTCTGATTGCTCGGTGATGAAACCATGCGCCTTCTTTTCCAGGAAGTTTTCGCCTGCTGAGCGAAATTATGATGTTGGCAATCGAGAGTTGCTGGCCATGAAGTGGGCATTCGAGGAGTGGCGTCATTGGCTTGAAGGAGCTAAGCATCGCGTGGTGGTCTTGACTGATCACAAGAATTTGACTTATCTCGAGTCTGCCAAACGGTTGAATCCTAGACAGGCTCGTTGGTCGCTGTTTTTCTCCCGTTTTGACTTTGTGGTTTCGTACCTTCCGGGCTCTAAAAATGTGAAGGCGGATGCCCTGTCTAGGAGTTTTGTGCCCGACTCTCCGGGTTTACCTGAGCCGGCGGGTATTCTTAAAGAGGGGGTAATTTTGTCTGCCATCTCCCCTGTTTTGCGGCGGGTGCTGCAAAAATTTCAGGCTAATAGACCTGACCGTTGCCCAGCGGAGAAAGTATTTGTCCCTGATAGGTGGACGAATAGTTATCTCTGAGGTTCATTGTTCGGTGTTGGCTGGTCATCCTGGAATCTTTGGTACCAGAGATTTAGTGGCTAGATCCTTTTGGTGGCCGTCTCTGTCGCGGGATGTGCGTTCTTTTGTGCAGTCCTCTGGGAATTTTGCTCGGGCTAAGCCCTGCTGTTCTCGTGCCAGTGGGTTGCTTTTGCCCTTGCTGGTCCCGAAGAGGCCTTGGACACATATCTCTATGGATTTTATTTCGGATCTCCCCGTCTCTCAAAAAATGTCGGTCATTTGGGTGGTTTGTGATCGCTTTTCTAAGATGATCCATTTGGTACCCTTGTCTAAATTGCCTTCCTCCTCTGATTCGGTGCCATTGTTCTTCCAGCATGTGGTTCGTTTACATGGCATTCCAGAGAACATCGTTTCTGACAGAGGTTCCCAGTTTGTTTCGAGGTTTTGGCGAGCCTTTTGTGCTAGGATGGGTATTGATTTGTCTTTTTCCTCGGCTTTCCATCCTCAGACAAATGGCCAGACTGAACGAACCAATCAGACCTTGGAAACATATCTGAGATGTTTTGTTTCTGCTGATCAGGATGATTGGGTGTCCTTTTTGCCTTTGGCTGAGTTCGCCCTTAATAATCGGGCCAGCTCGGCTACTTTTGTTTCGCCGTTTTTCTGCAATTCTGGGTTCCATCCTCGTTTCTCTTCAGGGCAGGTTGAGTCTTCGGACTGTCCTGGTGTGGATACTGTGGTGGACAGGTTGCAGCAGATTTGGACTCATGTAGTGGACAATTTGACTTTGTCCCAGGAGAAGGCTCAACGTTTCGCTAACCGCAGGCGCTGTGTGGGTCCCCGACTTCGTGTTGGGGATTTGGTTTGGTTGTCATCTCGTTATATTCCTATGAAAGTTTCCTCTCCTAAGTTTAAGCCTCGTTTCATTGGTCCGTATAGGATTTCTGAGGTTCTTAATCCTGTGTCTTTTCGTTTGACCCTTCCAGCTTCTTTTTCCATCCATAACGTATTCCATAGGTCATTGTTGCGGAGATACGTGACACCTGTGGTTCCATCCGTTGATCCTCCTGCCCCGGTGTTGGTTGAGGGGGAGTTGGAGTATATTGTGGAGAAGATTTTGGATTCTCGTGTTTTGAGACGGAAACTCCAGTATCTGGTTAAGTGGAAGGGTTATGGTCAGGAAGATAATTCCTGGGTCTTTGCCTCTGATGTCCATGCTGCCGATCTGGTTCGTGCCTTTCATATGGCTCATCCTGGTCGGCCTGGGGGCTCTGGTGAGGGTTCGATGACCCCTCCTCAAGGGGGGGTACTGTTGTGAATTCTGTGGTCAAGCTCCCTCCTGTGGTCATGAGTGGTACTTCAGCTGGTTCTGTCTATGAGCTTCCTTTGGTGGATGTGAGTGGTACTGCGGCTTCTGAGTTTCCTTCCTTAGGTGATGAGGTTAAGTCGTTAGGTGCTGCTCTATTTAACTCCACCTAGTGCTTTGCTCCTGGCCTCCAGTCAATGTTCTAGTATTGGTCTTGCTCTCTCCTGGATCGTTCCTGTGGCCTGTCTTTCCTGCATAAGCTAAGTTGTGCTTGTGTTATTTTGTTTGCTATATTTTCTGTTCAGCTTGCTATATTGGTTCTGTCGCTTGCTGGAAGCTCTGGGACGCAGAGGGAGCGCCTCCGTACCGTTAGTCGGTACGGAGGGTCTTTTTGCGCCCTCTGCATGGCTGTTTGTAGGGTTTTGTGTTGACCGCAAAGCTATCTTTCCTATCTTCGGTCTGTTCAGTAAGTTGGGCCTCACTTTGCTAAAATCTATTTAATCTCTGTGTTTGTATTTTCATCTCAACTCACAGTCATTATATGTGGGGGGCTGCCTTTTCCTTTGGGGAATTTCTCTGAGGCAAGGTAGGCTTGTTTTTCTATCTTAGGGCTAGCTAGTTTCTCAGGCTCTGCCCAAGGCGCCTAGGACTGGTCAGGAGCGCTCCACGGCTACCTCTAGTGTGGTTTGATAGGATTAGGGATTGCGGTCAGCAGAGTTCCCACGTCTCAGAGCTCGTTCATTGTTATTGGTAACTGTCAGGTCACTTTGTGTGCTCTTAACCACTAGGCCCATTGTGGTTCTGAATCACCAAATCATAACAGATGGGCTTGAAGAAGAGGGGCCGTAAAGGGGGGGGGGGGGGGGTACTGTAACAACTCTGCTGTCATCACGGCATGGCCTCACATCTCTCACACAATCTTACCCACTGCTCCAGGCCATGATGTGGTTTCTGTTTCATGCCAGCTCCATGTTCTGTGTCTCTGCTCTGTGCATGCTTCATGGCTATGTGTATAGGGGGTCGGCGCCTGAACTCTCTGGTTCTTATAGGAATCAGGTGCATCTGTCTAATCAGTTCCTGACCAATTACCAAGAGGCCTCCTGTATGTAGTGCAGCTCCACCCTGTGGTCTGGGCCTGTGCAATGTGTTTGCTCAGTTAGTGTTTAGCTTCTGAGTTTGCCAGGTCTTGCTCTGAGTTACTCCCTCTCTGGAGGCTTTTCTCTGTGCTATTGCCTTGATCTTGTTGTCCGCCCTCCAGGAGGCAGTATATCCTGGTCCCTGTGTCTTTGTCCCTGTGTCTTTGTCCTTGTGTCTTGTTCCTTTGCCTTGTCTGTACTTAGTCTTATCTTGGTCTCCTTGTCTCCTTGTCTCCTTCCCTGCTATGTCTTTCCTTGTGTTCTCAGTCTGCTTACACTCCGCACTCTTGCGGCTCTGTCTGCTCTGTATCTTGGTGGCTTTACCGCTGCTCCGCACTTCTGCGGTTCTGCTCCGTTCTACTCTGCTCTGCTCCCGTTGCTGCAGAAACCTCTTTCTGCAGTTCCTCTCTGCAATTCTTGCGGTTCCACTCTACTTAGCTTCTGCAGTATCTCTTGCTACAGCTTCTCTCCACATTCTTTGTGGCTCTGCTCAGCTTTTGTTGCTACGCTATCTCTTGCTGCTTTTCCACTCCTATCTGCAGTCTTTCACTCCTCTCCTGTGTGAACAGGTCCCAACCTGTTTCTTCATACCTCATTCCTTTCTGCTTGTTTCCTTCCCTGCACCTCCCGTGTGAACAGGTCCCTACCTGTTCCTTCATATTTCATATCTGTTCCCGCACCTCCAGTGTGAACAGGTCCCTACCTGTTCCTCCAAACGTTATATATCTACCTGCACCCCCAGTGTGAACAGGTCCCTACCTGTTCCTCCAAACTACATATCTGTACCTGCACCTCCAGTGTGAACAGGCCCCTACCTGTTCCTTCATATATTACATCAACCAATCCTGTGTTCCTGCCAGTCCTGCCGTTCCTGCCCTGCCTTCCAGTCCTGTGTTCCTGCTGTCCTAGCCAGTCCTGTGTTCTCTGCCGTGTCTCTGCCAGCCTACTCGTCTGAGTTCCAGCCATGCTCTTCTGCCAGTCCTGCCTAATGCCCGCACCAATCCAGGTGTTCCTGTCTCCCAAGTGGGATCAGCATCTACAGCCAGACACCACCCTGGAGTAGCACCTGGCAGCTGCCTTCTTTTTGGATATATATATGCCTGCTGCACAAGCCTGACCTCACCATCAGAGGCTCCAGTGAAAACCCATGCAGCTGTCATAGTCACGGCCCTTCCAGGGTAGTCTGGTTTGTGGCACAGTGGGGCCACAAAACCCCGAGCTCACGCCCACCAGTCAGGGCGCGAGCGTGACAAAAAGCCTCTTGGTGATGATCTAAGTAGACTGTATGAAGTTAATCTTCGTGTATACATAATCAGTATATTTATGTAATCCTTAGGCTTGGTTCCCATTGCGTTATGGGAACGCGCTTAACGGACAGCGTTGCACGGCAAAATTAACGCCGTGCAACGCGTCCGTTAGCGCGCCCATTCACGGCAATGGGAACGCGCAGCACTAGCGCGTGCCATGTTCGGCACGCGCTAGCGACGCGCCGGTGTTTCCTGGCACGCCGCGGACGCTGCAAGCAGCGTCCGAGGCGCGCCCGCGGTCCGTTCCCCGCTCTCGCAGATCGGGGATCTGCGAGAGTGGGGACGTTACCGCGACCCCGGGACGCGGCCACAGTAAAAACATTGCGTTAGCGCAACCCGCTAGCGCTAAACGGGTTGCACTAACGCAATGTGACCCTAGCCTTATATGTAATTATTAACCTTTGTATGTTATTCAAACAACAAAGAAGAATTGCAAATGCACTCACCAACTGCAGTTAAAGGTGTTTATTCAAACACAAAGCAGGACATCTTCACGGCACGGGGGAAAGGGAAATGACCAGAGGGAGTGCGGCAAACCAGACTTGGACCCGTAGAAGCGCTCTTGTGTAGCGCGAAACGGCCGTCGTCTCGTTTGCCGCACTCCCTCTGGTCATGTCCCTTTCCCCCGTGTCGTGAAGATGTCCTGCTTTGTGTTTGAATAAACACCTTTAACTGCAGTTGGTGAGTGCATTTGCAATTCTTCTTTGTTGTTTGGATTCATATGGACTTTTTTTCATGCAAATAGCACCTCCTTCTCTTTCTCGGACTGCCATATTGGACCTAACGTGTTAATTTGGATTTTCTCTACGTTGATGTGGGGGGTTATGCTGCTCCTTTCTTCTTTTGTTCTTTGTATGTTATTGTTAACATATACAAAAATGTACGCACTCACACTATTCAATCTTAATATTCCTTGAATTTTGTAGTTTGCAATGAAATTGCTTTGTATTGCAAGGATTAGACTTTTTTAAAGCCGTATCTGAACCTTTGTGTTAAAAACATGGCAAACTCAATTGCCAAATTCTCCTGTAAATAATTCTGCAAAGACGGAACCATCATACCATAAAAAATACGAGTGAATTTTCATGGGCACATCCAGTATGTGGGTTCCAAGGCCTAATGGGGTGCATATGACTATGCAGCAGGGCTGGCCTTGCCGCCAATGTGTAAAACAAAGGAGTATGGAGTACAAAATGCATATTGTGAAGTGGATTTTCATGGGCCCATCCACTATGTGGGTTCAAAGGCTTATTGGGGTGCATATGAATTGGTAGCAGGGCAGGCCTTGAATTCAATGCAACACTTTTTCAGGAGTCCCCCCTGGACATCTTATGACAGGGGTATTGTGGTGCGTCGTAATTCTTGGCAGCCCATCCACTCACAGCATAGGCTACAACAGCTTAGGAGACCCACTGTTTCATAATGGCCCTTTAATAAGATTAATGCCGCCTGATGCACCAGTAAAAATTGGCTCTGTGACTTTAAGAGTCCCTCCTTTGTAAATTAAACAAGATGGGTCTGCTTATGTGTCACACACCACATGGCCAGCTAGGGGTGTTGAATGTTACAATGAGATTTCCCAGTGAATGCATTTGTAGTGGTTGAAAGCAATGTTAAAGTTGAAAAACGCTGCGTCTGAACTAAGCCTAAGAGGGAGAGGAAATTTTCGGTCTGGGGTTAAATATTTGGCCTTACAGGCAAGTCATTTACCTGCAAAGGATGTACCTTACCTACATATTTCCCAGCAAAACCCGTTTTGGTTTTGCTTTAATGTGTCTTTTGTGGCACCGGGAAAAATGGCATGAATCTTTGAAAAAAATGATTAAAGCTGTGAACTAGGAGTCAGGAATGCTTCCAGGGGCGATCCCCATGATGTTCCTGTGTCATTTGAGCAGTGTTTCTATCATTTTCAGATGTTTTTAGACATTAAAAGGACCCCCGGGGGGATCGTGGCAAAAATACTCGGGTTTCTCATAGACTTACATTGGGTTCGTTGTTCTGGCCGAGTACCCGAGTATTTAAATTTGCTTGACCCGAGCAACGAGCACCCGAGCATTTTAGTGCTCGCCCATCACTATTCATAAATTAATATTTTGTAGAATAACCATGATTTTTAATCACAGCTTTCATGCATCTTGGCATGCTTTCCAGCAGTGTTTCACACTGCTTCTGGCGCAAAGATGTAAGCAGTTCTTCTTTGTTTGATGGCTTGTGACTATCCATCATCCTCTTGATTACATTCCAGAGGTTTCCAATGGGGTTCAGGTCTGGAGAATGGGCTGCCCATGACAGGGTTTTGATGTGGTGGTTTCTTAATTTTTGCCAGAGCTGTATATATTACCCCAATTGCCACTGCACAAAAGCAATCAGGAAGAGCTGAGTCGATGCTCAAGAATTAGCGCTTCTAATAGATGCTCCATTTCTCATGCAGCTGAGGACTAGTCTTATTAGTGTTGGTAGGGGCCAATATCCATGGGCCTTCACAGCTTTTTAATATCAGCCCTTAGCTGTCTGTTTTGCCTTAGCTGGTTATTAAAAATGGAGGGGGTCCCAATTAATTTTTTGGGTGAGTCCACCCATTTTTTAATAACCAGCAAAGAAAAAGCAGACAGCTGTCCACTGATTAATAGGCTGTAAAGGTAAATGTTTATTGGACGCTTCCCAGCATAATGAGACCAGCTCACAGCCAATGTGGTCTCGAACTTTCGTACTGTAAAATGGGGGTAGTAAGCGGTAAAGGTGAAAAATGGAACAAAAAGGGGTAAGCAGGACAATAGCCCTGAAAACAAATGTGGATAGTAAGATCACTTAAAATAACAGAGAATAAAGAGTAATAAGAATAATCTTGAAAAAAGAGGCATAGGTCCAAATGTAGGAGGAGGTGTAGTAGGTGGATGAGCTTGAGGCGAATGTGGCGATAAAGGTGGAAGAGGCAGGGGGCGAGGTATCCAACAGTTGTTTTTTGTTTTTTTTGGGGGGGGGGTTCTTGTTAATTTTTTTTTTTTTTTTTTTTAGGGACAGCACTTAAAAGAACATAGTATAAAATAAAATAAAAAAGAACACTGTAGATACAGTAGTCGGATGTCCTAGTGGAGGAGGAGGTGGTATAGGTGGACTAGCAGTATGTGGACATTGCAGTGTAGGTGGAAGAAACAGACCTGATGGTATCCAACATTATTTTTGTGGATTTTATTTCTCTTCCTTTTTGGTAAGGCCCCAAAATAAAACAAATGGCAAATAAAATATAACAATGTCTTGATGCAGATGGTACATTTGTCTGGTCAGCCAAAGGTACAGACAAGTCCTGTGGACTCCACTCCTGGTTTCTTTTAATGAGTGTGAGAGTGCCCACGTTGGCTTTGGACAGGTGGATGCGTGTTGTGAATTCTGCTCTTGGGCTCCCTCCGGTGGTTGTTGATGGTAATGCAGTTATTCCTGAGCAGCAGTCTTGGACAGGTGTTTCAGCTAATTGCAATTCTGACTGGAGTATTTAGCTGTGCAGGACTCATTAGTCCTTGCCAGTAGTCAATGTTCCTTTGGAAGTGTTGGTCCTCTGCCTGGCCTCTCCTGCTTGCTGCCATCTCAGCAAAGATAAGTGCTTGCTTCACTTTTTAGACACACGGCTGTGTTTATTTTTTTTGTGCTGATCTTGTTTCTATTTCGTTCCTGCTAGACTGTACCTGTTGTTTTTCTCAGTCTAGTCGGACTCGCTGGAGTCGCAGATATACTCTCCACATCTTTAGTTAGGTGGTGGAGTTTTTGTATTTTTCTGCTGTGGATATTTTGTAGTGTTTTATGCTGACTGCGTAGTATCCTGTACTTTCCGTTCCTATCTAGGTAGAAGTGGCCTCCTTTGCTTATCCCTGTTTCCTCTCCTACTCACAGTCATTATTTGTGGGGGGCTACCTATCTTTTGGGGATCTACTCTGAGGCAAGAGAGTTTTTCCTATTTCCATCTTTAGGAATTTAGTCCTTAGGCTGTGTCGAGGTGTCTAGGTCTGGTTAGGCACACCCCACGGCTACTTCTATTTGCGGTGATAGGATCAGGGTTTGCGGTCAGTAAAGTTACCACTGCTCTAGCGAAGGTCATTTCATGCTGCTCCAAGGCCACCTGATCATAACAGTTCTACTGGCCCACAATGAGTTAATTTCATCTCAGAAGAAGGGAGGAAAGATCTTGAGCCATTTTTTTTTCTCCAGTCTGTTTTGTCTTTTCCTCCCTCTTTATCTCTGGGTGGCTGAAGAGCCTCGTGTTAGCATGAATGTTCAGGAATTAGTTTCTCGTGTAGACTAACTTGCTGCTAGAGTACAGGGTATTTCTGATTACATTGTTCAGACTCCTGTTTTAGAACCGAAGATACCTACTCCTGATTTGTTTTTTGGTAACAGGTCCAAATTTTTGAGTTTTAAAAACAACTGTAAACTGTTTTTTGCATTGAAACCTCGATCCTCCGGTGATTCCATTCAACAAGTTAAAATCATTATTTCCCTGCTGTGTGGTGATCCACAGGATTGGGCATTTTCCCTGGAATCGGGATCCTGCTTTGCTTAATGTAGACTCCTTCTTTCAGGCGTTAGGATTACTGTATGATGAACCTAATTCGGTGGATCAAGCTGAGAAGACCTTGTTGGCCCTGTCTCAGGGTCAAGAGGCGGCAGAATTGTATTGTCAGAAATTCAGAAAATGGTCTGTATTAACTAAATGGAATAATGATGCTTTGGCAGCAATTTTCAGAAAGGGGCTTTCTGAATCCGTTAAAGATGTTATGGTGGGGTTTCCCACACCCTCCAGTCTGAGTGATTCTATGTCTCTGGCCATTCAGATTGATCGGCGCTTGCGGGAGCGCAGAACTGTGCGCGCTATGGCGTTATCCTCAGAGCAAATTCCTGAGCCAATGCAATGTGATAGCATTCTGTCTAGAACGGAACGACAAGGTTTCAGACGTCAGAATAGGTTGTGTTATTATTGTGGCGACGCTTCCCACGTCATTTCTGTCTGCCCTAAGCGGGCCAAAAGGATCGCCAGTTCATTTACCATCAGTACTGTACAACCTAAATTTCTGTTATCTGTGTCCTTGATCTGTTCATTGTCATCATTTTCTGTCATGGCGTTTGTGGATTCAGGCACTGCCTTGAACTTAATGGACTTTGAGTTTGCCAGGCTTTGTGGTTTTCCCTTGCAGCCTTTGCAGAACCCTATTCCTTTAAGGGGCATTGATGCTACACCCTTGGCTAAAAATAAGCCCCAGTTTTGGACACAGGTGACCATGCACATGGCGCCAGCCCATCAGGAAGATTGTCGATTTCTGGTGTTGCATAATTTGCATGATGCTATCATGCTGGGTTTTCCATGGTTGCAAGTACATAATCCTGTTTTGGATTGGAAGTCCATGTCTGTGACTAGTTGGGGGTTCATAATGATGTTCCTCTGATGTCTATCGCCCCTTCTCCCTCTTCTGAAATTCCGGAGTTTTTGTCTGATTTTCAGGATGTATTCGATGAGCCCAAGTCCAGTTTCCTTCCACCACACAGGGACTGTGATTGTGCTATTGACTTGATTCCAGGCTGTAAGTTTCCTAAGGGCCGACTTTTCAACCTGTCTGTACCTGAACATACCGCCATGCGGAGCTATATTAAGGAGTCTTTGGAGAAAGGGCATATTCGACCATCTTCTTCACCGTTGGGAGCGGGGTTCTTTTTTGTTGCTAAAAAAGATGGTTCCTTAAGACCCTGTATTGATTATCGCCTCTTGAATAAGATCACGGTCAAGTTTCAATATCCTTTACCTTTGCTTTCTGATTTGTTTGCTAGGATTAAGGGAGCTAGTTGGTTTACTAAGATTGACCTTCGGGGGGCTTATAATCTTGTTCGTATTAAGCAGGGTGATGAATGGAAAACTGCGTTTAACACGCCGAGGGTCATTTTGAATACCTTGTGATGCCATTCGGACTCTCTAATGCTCCATCTGTTTTTCAGTCCTTCATGCATGATATCTTCCGGGATTATCTTGACAAATTCCTGATTGTATATTTGGACGATATTTTGATTTTTTCCGATGATTGGGAGTCTCATGTGCAGCAGGTCAGGATGGTATTTCAGATCCTTCGTGACAATGCCTTGTTTGTGAAAGGGTCTAAGTGTCTTTTTGGGGTGCAGAAGGTTTCCTTTTTGGGCTTTATTTTTTCTCCCTCGTCTATAGAGATGGATCCGGTTAAGGTTCAGGCCATTCATGATTGGATTCAGCCCACATCCGTGAAGAGCCTTCAGAAATTTTTGGGTTTTGCTAATTTTTATCGCCATTTCATTGCTAATTTTTACAGCGTGGTTAAACCCTTGACTGATTTGACGAAGAAGGGCGCTGATGTGGCGAATTGGTCCCTTGCGTCTGTCTCTGCCTTTCAGGAACTTAAGCATCGTTTTACTTCTGCTCCTGTTTTGTGTCAACCGGATGTTTCTCTTCCGTTTCAGGTTGAGGTTGACGCTTCTGAGATTGGGGCAGGGGCTGTTTTGTCTCAGAGGGAGCCTGTTGGTTCCTTAATGAAACTGTGTGCCTTCTTTTCCCGTAAGTTTTCGCCTGCTGAACACAATTATGATGTCGGCAATCGGAAGTTGTTGGCTATGAAGTGGGCGTTTGAGGAGTGGCGACATTGGCTTGAGGGAGCTAAGCACCGTATTGTGGTCTTAACCAATCATAAGAATCTGATTTACCTCGAGTCTGCCAAACGGTTGAATCCTAGACAGGCTCGATGGTCCTTTTTTTTTTCTCGTTTTGATTTTGTGGTCTCGTACCTTCCGGGTTCTAAGAATATTAAGGCTGATGCCCTCTCTAGGAGTTTTCGGCCTGATTCTCCTGAGGTTTTGGAACCAGTCGGTATTTTGAAGGAAGGGGTGGTCCTTTCTGCCATTTCTCCTGATTTACGACGGGTTCTTCAGAAATTTCAGGCTGACAAACCTGATCGTTGTCCTGTCGGGAAGCTGTTTGCTCCTGACAGATGGACTAGTAGAGTGATTTCTGAGGTTCACTGTTCTGTGTTGGCTGGACATCCTGGTATTTTTGGTACCAGAGATTTGGTTGGTAGGTCATTTTGGTGGCCTTCCTTATCGCGTGATGTGCGGTCTTTTGTGCAGTCCTGTGGGACTTGTGCGCGGGCAAAGCCTTGTTGCTCCCGTGCTAGTGGGTTGCATTTGCCATTGCCGATCCCTGAGAGGCCCTGGATGCATATTTCTATGGATTTTATTTCCGATCTTCCTGTTTCCCAGAGGATGTCTGTTATCTGGGTTGTTTGTGACCGATTCTCTAAGATGGTTCATTTGGTGCCTTTGCCTAAATTGCCTTCTTCTTCTGATTTGGTTCCGTTGTTTTTTCAGCATGTGGTCCGTTTGCATGGTATTCCTGAGAATATTGTGTCCGACAGAGGTTCCCAGTTTGTTTCTAGGTTTTGGTGGGCCTTTTGTGCTAGGCTGGGCATTAATTTTTCTTTTTCTTCTGCATTTCATCCTCAGACAAATGGCCAGACCGAGCGTACTAATCAGACTTTGGAGACTTATTTGAGATGCTTTGTGTCTGCTGATCAGGATGATTGGGTGGCTTTTTTGCCATTGGCCGAGTTTGCCCTTAATAATCGGCTAGTTCGGCTACTTTGGTTTCGCCTTTCTTTTGTAATTTTGGTTTTCATCCTCGTTTTTCTTCTGGGCAGGTTGAGTCTTCTGACTTTCCTGGTGCGGATTCTGTGATTTACAGGTTGCAGCAGATTTGGGCTCAGGTGGTGGACAATTTGGTGTTGTCTCAGGAGGAGGCTCAACGTTTTGCTATCCGACGTCGCTGTGTTGGTTCCCGGCTGTGTTGGTTCCCGGCTTCGGGTTGGGGATCTGGTTTGGTTATCTTCCCGTCATGTTCCTATGAAGGTTTCTTCTCCTAAGTTTAAGCCTCGGTTTATTGGTCCTTTTAAGATTTCTGAGATTATTAATCTGGTGTCTTTTCGTCTGGCGCTTCCAGCCTCTTTTGCTATCCATAATGTCTTCCATAGATCTTTGTTGCGGAAATATGTGGAGCCCGTTGTTCTCTCTGTTGATCTTCCGGCCCCTGTGTTGGTCGATGGGGAGTTGGAATATGTGGTTGAGAAGATTTTGGATTCTCGTTTTTCGAGGCGGAAGCTTCAGTACCTTGTCAAATGGAAGGGTTATGGCCAGGAGGATAATTCTTGGGTTTCGGCCTCTGATGTCCATGCCGCTGATTTGGTTCGTGCCTTTCATCTTGCTCGTCCTGACCAGCCTGGGGGCTCTGGTGAGGGTTCGGTGACCCCTCCTCAAGAGGGGGGGGGGGTACTGTTGTGAATTCTGCTCTTGGGCTCCCTCCGGTGGTTGTTGATGGTAATGCAGTTATTCCTGAGCAGAAGTCTTGGACAGGTGTTTCTGCTAATTGCAATTCTGACTGGGGTATTTAGCTGTGCAGGACTCATTAGTCCTTGCCAGTAGTCAATGTTCCTTTGGAAGTGTTGGTCCTCTGCCTGGCCTCTCCTGCTTGCTGCCATCTCAGCAAAGATAAGTGCTTGCTTCACTTTTTAGTGTTTATTTTTTTTTGTTCTGATCTTGTTTCTATTTTGTTCCTGCTAGACTGTGCCTGTTGTTTTTCTCAGTCTAGTTGGACTCGCTGGAGTCGCAGATATACTCTCCACATCTTTAGTTAGGTGGTGGAGTTTTTGTATTTTTCTGCTGTGGATATTTTGTAGTGTTTTATGCTGACAGCATAGTATCCTGTACTTTCCGTTCCTATCTAGGTAGAAGTGGCCTCCTTTGCTTATCCCTGTTTTCTGTCTGCGTGTGTCTTTTCCTCTCCTACTCACAGTCATTATTTGTGGGGGGCTACCTATCCTTTGGGGATCTACTACTTCTATTTGCGGTGATAGGATCAGGGTTTGCGGTCAGTAAAGTTACCACTGCTCCAGCGAAGGTCATTTCATGCTGCTCAAAGGCCACCTGATCATAACAGATGCGCCTATGTGTGATTATATCCCCTGCTGTGATAAACACATTCCAACATTACACCTGCCACGGGGCATGCCAGCACTTCCAAGTCCAAAAATACAAGCCTAGGCCATGTGTCCAGTTTGGAAACCAAGAAGTTAACCCCTTAATCCCATATGACGTACTATCCCGTCGAGGTGACCTGGGACTTAATTCCCAGTGACGGGATAGTACGTCATATGCGATCGGCCGCGCTCACGGGGGGAGCGCGGCCGATCGCGGCCGGGTGTCAGCTGACTATCGCAGCTGACATCCGGCACTATGTGCCAGGAGCGGTCACGGACTGCTCCCGGCACAATAACCCCCGGCACACCGCGATCAAACATGATCGCGGTGTGCCGGCGGTACAGGAAAGCATCGCGCAGGGAGGGGGCTCCCTGCGTGCTTCCCTGAGAAGATCGGTACAAGGTGATGTGCTCACCTTTTTCCGAGCATCTTCTCCCTGCAGGCCCCGGATCCAAAATGGCCGCGGGGCTGCATCCGGGTCCTGCAGGGAGTACTTCCGGGTCGCCTGCAGGTGCTGGTAAGCCTGCAGCGATGTCAGTGAGATCGCCGATCTTACAGAGTGCTGTGCAAGCTGTAAGATCGGCGATCTGTGATGACTCCCCCCTGGGACAAAGTAAAAAAGTAAAAAAAAAAAAAATTTCCACGTGTAAAAAAAAAAAAAAAAAAATTACTAAATAAAAAAAAATATATATATTATTCCCATAAATACACTTCTTTATCAAAAAAAAAACCAAAACAATAAAAGTACACATATTTAGTATCGCCGCGTCCGTAACGATCCGACCTATAAAACTGTCCCACTAGTTAAGCCCTTCAGTGAACACCGTAAGAAAAAAAAAGAAAAAAAACTACTTAAAAAACAACGCTTTATTATCATACCGCCGAACAAAAAGTGGAATAACACGCGATCAAAAAGACGGATATAAATAACCATGGTACCACTGAAAACGTCATCTTGTCCCGCAAAAAACGAGCCACCACAAACCATAATAAGCAAAAAAATAAAAAAGTTATAGTCCTGAGAATAAAGCGATACCAAAATAATTATTTTTTCTATAAAATAGCTTTTATCGTATAAAAGCGACAAAACATAAAAAAATGATATAAATGAGTTATCGCTGTAATTGTACTGACCCGACAAATAAAACAGCTTCATCCACTTTACCAAACGCGGAACGGTATAAACGCCTCCCCCAAAAGAAATTCATGAATAGCTGGTTTTTGGTCATTCTGCCTCACAAAAATCGTAATAAAAAATGATCAAAAACTGTCACGTGTCCAAAAATGTTACCAGTAAAAACATCAACTCGTCCCGCAAAAAACAAGACCTCACATGACTCTGTGGACCAAAATATGGAAAAATTATAGGTCTCAAAATGTGGAGATGCAAAAACTTTTTTGCTATAAAAAAGCGTATTTTAGTGTGTGACAGCTGCCAATCATAAAAATCCGATATAAAAAACGCTATAAAAGTAAATCAAACCCCCCTCCATCACCCCCTTATTTAGGGAAAAATAATAAAATTAAAAAAATGTATTTATTTCCATTTTCCCATTAGGGCTAGGGTTAGGGTTGGGGATAGGGTTGGGGCTGGGGTTAGGGCTAGGGTTGGGGCTGGGGTTAGGGCTAGGGTTAGGTACTCAGGACAAATTGGACAACAACTTTTGGGGTCCAATTTATCCTGTTACCCTTGTGAAAATACAAAACTGGGGGCTAAAAAATCATTTTTGTGAAAAAAAAAAAAAAAAGAATTTTTATTTTCACGGCTCTGCGTTATAAACTGTAGTGAAACATTTGGGGGTTCAAAGTTCTCACAACACATCTAGATAAGTTCCTTGGGGGGTCTAGTTTCCAATATGGGGTCACTTGGGGGTTTCTGCTGTTTGGGTACATCAGGGGCTCTGCAAATGCAACGTGATGCCTGCAGACCAATCCATCTAAGTCTGTATTCCAAATGGCGCTCCTTCCCTTCCGAGCTCTGCCATGCGCCCAAACAGTGCTTCCCCCCCACATATGGGGTATCGGCGTACTCAGAACAAATTGGACAACAACTTTCGGGGTCCAATTTATCCTGTTACCCTTGTGAAAATACAAAACTGGGGACTAAAAAATCATTTTTGTGAAAAAAAAAAAATTATTTTCACGGCTCTGCATTATAAACTGTAGTGAAACACTTGGGGGCTCAAAGCTCTCAAAACACATCTAGATAAGTTCCTTAGGGGGTCTACTTTCCAAAATGGTGTCACTTGTGGGGGGTTTCAATGTTTAGGCACATCAGGGGCTCTCCAAACGCAACATGGCGTCCCATCTCAATTCCAGTCAATTTTGCGTTGAAAAGTCAAATGGCGCTCCTTCCCTTCCGAGCTCTGCCATGCGCCCAAACAGTGGTTTACACCAACATATGGGGTATCAGCGTACTCAGGACAAATTGTACAACAAATTTTGGGGTCCATTTTCTCCTGTTACCCTTGGTAAAATAAAACAAATTGGAGCTGAAATAAATTTTGTGTGAAAAAAAGTTAAATGTTCGTTTTTATTTAAACATTCCAAAAATTCCTGGAAAACACCTGAAGGGTTAATAAACTTCTTGAATGTGGTTTTGAGCACCTTGAGGGGTGCAGTTTTTAGAATGGTGTCACACTTGGGTATTTTCTATCATATAGACCCCTCAAAATGACTTCAAATGAGATGTGGTCCCTAAAAAAAAATGGTGTTGTAAAAATGAGAAATTGCTGGTCAACTTTTAACCCTTATAACTCCCTTTTAAAAAAAAAATTTTGGTTCCAAAATTGTGCTGATGTAAAGTAGACATGTGGGAAATGTTACTTATTAAGTATTTTGCATAACATATCTCTGTGATTTAAGGGTATAAAAATTAAAAGTTGGAAAATTAAGAAATTTTCAAAATTTTCGCCAAATTTCCATTTTTTTCTCAAATAAACGTAAGTTATAACGAATAAATTTTACCACTAACATGAAGTACAATACATCACGAGAAAACATTGTCAGAATCTCCAAGATCCGTTGAAGCGTTCCAGAGTTATAACCTCATAAAGGGACAGTGGTCAGAATTGTAAAAATTGGCCCGGTCATTAACGTGCAAACCACCCTCGGGGCTTAAGGGGTTAAATGTGCAGACCCATCACTTACAGTACATGCAGACGTGTGGACGTGGACATGTACTCTTCCACCATGTTGTTATAATGTTGTCACCTGGTTGTATAGGCCCTATCAGAAAGTGGTGCTGGATGCTGTGGCATGCTGATGCATTTTTTTTCACATTTTAGCCATGCTAACCCTCCCTTCCGATGTGGTGCCCCAGCTGTGTTGGTGACTTCCTCCTCCTCTGCCTTGTGTTTCTTCTGTCAGGTGGGAATGCTGTCAGTAGTGCCCCTACCAGCATGTGCTTGTATTCACTCATTTTGCCATCCCACCACAGTGACGGAAGTAATAATGGTACTTTGTCTTTACAGCAGGGTGGCCACCCAGTAATCAGTAGGGGTATGATCTGGGCAACTCTGCGGTCGTTGCACAGGCTCAGCAGACTGTATTGGTTCATCCCGCCCTCTCTCTGTTGGAGTCCCTCAAGGCTCTGTCCTGGGGCCCCTACTTTTTTCCATCTGTACCCTTAGCCTAAAACAACTCAAAGTCCCATGGCTTCCAGTATCACCTGTATGCGGACGACACTCAGATTTACCTCTCTCGCCCAGATTTCACCTCTCTGCTGTCCAGAATCCCGAAGTGTCTATCAGCCATATCCTCCTTCACCTCTCGTTTCCTAAAACTCAATGTAGACAATACCAAACTCAAAATCTTTCCTCCATCTCGCGTATCCCCCCCTACCTGATCTATCTATTGTGGTAAGCGGCATCACGCTCTCTCCCACACCTGAAATCCGCTGCCTCGCGGATGGGAAAATATTCTGAAAAGTTCCCAGGCTCCAGTTCATATGAGGACATCCAGCAGAGGGCGCATCACCACGACTCAAGGTAACTACAGGTTATTCCCCTGCATTCCATTCATTCCCTGGGTTTTTACAGCCATGAGCACAGCTGCATTAGCAGAGCTCCTGGGTGTAAAATGATTTAACCCCTTCAGATGGATTTACAGTGTGGGACAAGACTGAACAACGGAAGGTATGGAATATTGTTGTTTGTTTTCTTTAACTTTGTTTCAGGTGACAAGGGTCTTCAGGTGGATTAAGAGTATAATAAAATATTAAAACACCCTGTGTCTTTATTTCATTAAATTACTTTGTAATAATGTGTGTGTGTTTTATTAACCATTTCGTACTATTAGACTAATAATGGATAGGTGTCGTAATTGACGCCTCTCCATTATTAATCTGGCTTAATGTCACCTTACAATAGCAAGGTGAAATTAACCCTTCATTACCCCATATCCCACCGCTACACGGGAGTGGGAAGAGAGAGGCTAAGTGCCAGAATAGGCGCATCTTCCAGATGTGCCTTTTCTGGGGTGGCTGGGGGCAGATGTTTTTAGCCGGGGGGGGGGCAATAACCATGGACCCTCCTCAGGCTGTTAATAGCTGCCCTCAGTCACTGGCTTTCCCACTCTGGCGGAGAAAATTGCGCGAGAGCCCACACCAATTTTTTCCGCGATTTAACCCTTTAATTTAATAGCTAGAGCACCCAAATTTTACACCAAGACACTTCTTACATTACTAAAGAGGAATATGTAATAAAAGAAGGGATATGAGATGGTTTACTGTATGTAACCATGTGTTAGGACTGGCGGAACGCACCAAGACAGATGGTATAGATGCGTTCGCAGTCCGGGGTCCACCGTGCAGGTGAAAACCTGCTGCTAGCAATTAGCAGACTATATGGCGGTACACTAGAGTATACACGCGTGGGTTAACCTCACCCAGCGTGAAAGGAAGCAATCCTGTTAAGGCACAGGACCGCGGTACCGCACCTAAAGCGCGAGCAAGTAGTTAGCGAACTCAACCCCAACTGGGATTGAAGTCCGATTAGACCCTTGCTGGCGCAACACCGCAACTGGGTGTGAAATGAAACAGAAGAGCATGCAGTGCTGCACTGACGAACGCCACTAACCACCCAGGCTTGGGTAAGGAAAGCACAGAGGAAGTGCATGGCGCCGTACTGGCGGTCACAGCAACTGGACGCTATAATGTGTGACTAGTGCTGTAGGATAAGTCGGGCGCTAGGTAGCAGCCATACACCTTCCGTGAACAGTCATACTATAGGGTAGGGGTATCCAAGGACGACTTGCACTCACAACATACACACATTAGCAATTGTTTGACAATACTAGCGCATGGCCGTGCGGTCATGCGCAGTTTATATAGCAGCAGCACAGGAAGTGGCCACAGCACTTTTGCCGTTCTAGGACCTGCCAAGAGGACCAATGGAATGTGCTGCAGAGCCTGAGCACATGACCCTCGATCTCCAATGGGAGACCTTACGCTGGGCATGCTCAATACGTGCAGACAAGGACTTAGTCCCAGAGAAGTCCGCTCGCTGCTGACCAGCACAGACTTTAATAGCAGAGACTGGAGAAGCAGCAGTAACTCTCAGAACAGAGTGAGAATGAACAAGACGCTGAGACCGACGTACTTGCTGAGCAGACTCCACTGCGGCTGGACAAGAATGGGAGACCGCAGCGGAGGTGGCTCGAGATTCCCCCTGTGCAGAAGCGGGAACTCGACCCCTAACACCATGTCTCATATCACGTCTGGTTGGGGAAGGAGATAGGAAAAGCCGGCGCTGCATGAAATATTAATATAAATATATATATATATGTACAGTCATGGCCAAAAGTATTGACACCCCTGCAATTCTACATAGTTACATAGTTATTAAGGTTGAAGGAAGACTATAAGTCCATCTAGTTCAACCCATAGCCTAACCTAACATGTTGATCCAGAGGAAGGCAAAAAAAAAACCATGTGGCAAAGAGTAAGCTCCACATTGGGGAAAAAAATTCCTTCCCGACTCCACATACGGCAATCAGACTAGTTCCCTGGATCAACGCCCTATCAAGGAATCTAGTGTATATACCCTGTAACATTATACTTTTCCAGAAAGGTATCCAGTCCCCTCTTAAATTTAAGTAATGAATCACTCATTACAACATCATACGGCAGAGAGTTCCATAGTCTCACTGCTCTTACAGTAAAGAATCCGCGTCTGTTATTATGCTTAAACCTTTTTTCCTCCAAACGCAGAGGATGCCCCCTTGTCCCTGTTTCAGGTCTATGATTAAAAAGATCATCAGAAAGGTCTTTGTACTGTCCCCTCATATATTTATACATTAAAATAAGATCACCCCTTAGTCTTCGTTTTTCCAAACTAAATAGCCCCAAGTGTAATAACCTATCTTGGTATTGCAGACCCCCCAGTCCTCTAATAACCTTGGTCGCTCTTCTCTGCACCCGCTCCAGTTCAGCTATGTCTTTCTTAAACACCGGAGACAGATAATACTCAGTTTCTTCATGAAAATGATTGCAAACACAAATTATTTGGTATTATTATCTTCATTTAATTTGTCTTAAAGGAAAAAAACGCAAAAAGAATTGTCCTAAAGCTAAATTGGATATAACTCCACTCCAAACATAAAAAAGGGGGTGGACAAAAGTATTGGCACCATTCGAAAAAACATGTGATGCTTCTCTAATTTGTGTAATTAACAGCACCTGTAACTTACCTGTGGCACCTAACAGGTGTTGGCAATAACTAAATCACACTTGCAGCCAGTTGACATGGATTAAAGTTGACTCAGCCTCTGTCCTGTGTCCTTGTGTGTACCACATTGAGCATGGAGAAAAGAAAGAAGACCAAAGAACTGTCTGAGGACTTGAGAAACCAAATTGTGAGGAAGCATGTGTCACGCACGCGCCCAGACTGGTTGGCGTGGGCATACGGGGGTGTGGCCCCACTGGACCACAGACCAAACTTCCCTGGAAGGGGCGTAACTAAGTAGCTTCCTAGGTGTTCGCTGGAGCCTCTGATGGTGAGGTCAGACTTGTGCAATAGGAAGCTACCAGGTGCCACTCCAGGGTGATGTCTGGCTGTGGCTGCTGATCCCACTAAGGAACGTAGCGGGCACGGCTGGCACTCTGGCTGACAGGCGGGCACGGCTGGGACACGGGCAGGCAGACGGGTACACCAGAGACACTGGCGGGCAGGCGGACACGGCTGGCTCTCTGGTAGGCAGGCGGGTACGGCTGGAACATAGGAAGAACCGGTAGGGACCGGTCTGCAGGCAGGTATGTGAAACAGGTTGAAACCTGTTCAGACAGGAGGACAAAGTAACAAGCAGAGAAAGACCGCAAGAGCGGAGGCAGAGGGAAAGCATAAGAGCTAGAACCAAGAACAGAAATGCAGGAGGCTGAGTACGAGTAGAAGGTGGAGCGAAGAGAAGAGAAGAAGGCAGAGCCAAGGACGGAGCCGCAAGAGGCGGAGCCAAGAGCGGAGGCGCGGGAGGCAGAGCCAAGAGCGGAGACGCTGGAGGCGGAGCCAAGAGGGGAGACGCTGGAGGCGGAGCGGAGACGCTGGACGCGGAGCCAAGAGCGGAGACGCTGGAGGAGGAGCCAAGAGCGGAGACGCTGGAGGCGGAGCCAAGAGCGGAGACGCTGGAGGCGGAGCCAAGAGCGGAGACGCTAGAGGCAGAGCCAAGAGCAGAGACGCTGGAGGCGGAGCCAAGAGCAGAGACGCTGGAGGCGGAGCCAAGAGCGGAGACGCTGGAGGTAACGCCAAGAGCGGAAACGGAGCCAAGTGCAGAAACACAGGAGGCGGAGCCAGATAGAACCGCAAAGAGCGGAGCCAGATAGAACCGCAAGGAGCGGAGCCACAGAGCAAAGCCAGAGAGTGCGAAGCAAGGTCTGAGTGCAGAGCCGCAAGAGTGCAGAGTGTAAGCAGACAGAAAACAAGGAAAAATAAGAAAAAATAGGAGCGCACTTACCCTGGTGTGGTATGCATCACTTTATTGAAACATAAAAGGTGGACAGCAGGGAGGGGCAGGATCGGCCATGGCCGATCCTGCCCCTCCCTGCTGTCCACCTTTTATGTTTCAATAAAGTGATGCATACCACACCAGGGTAAGTGCGCTCCTATTTTTTCTTATTTCTCTACTTTGGACTCTGCATATTTTTCTGGAAGCGGCACCCCTGATCTATTTGGTGTGGAGGATACATTTAGCCCATTTTTTCCTGCTAGGTGTCGCACTGTTTGGTTGGTGAGTTGGATATGTCAGCTGTGCGGTAACATATGTGCGTTCTGTGCTTTTGGAGAAAACAAGGAAAGACACAGCAGGGAAGGAAGCCACAGACAAGAAGACCGAGATAAGACTAAGTACAGACAAGGCAATGGAACAAGACACAGGGACCAGGATATTCAGGCAATGGAGCAAGACACAGGGACAAAGACAGGGACCAGGATATTCTGCCTCCTGGAGGGCAGACTACAAGATCAAGGCAATAGCACAGAGAAAAGCCTCCAGAGAGGGAGTAACTCAGAGCAAGGCCAGGCAAACTCAGCAGCAAAACACTAACTGAGCTAACACATTGCACAGGCCCAGACCACAGGGTGGAGCTGCACTATATACAGGAGGCCTCTCTGTAATTGGTCAGGAACTGATTAGACAGATGCACCTGATTCCCATAAGAACCAGAGAGTTCAGGCGCCGGCCCCCTATACACATAGCCATGAAGCTTGCACAGAGCAGAGATACAGAAAATGGAGCTGGCATTAAACAGAAACCACATCATGGCCTGGAGCAGTGGGTAAGATTGTGTGAGAGATGTGAGGCCATGCTGTGATGCCAGCAGAGTTGTTACAGCATGAGCAATCTCAAGGCTACAAGTCCATCTCCAAAGACCTGAATGTTCCTGTGTCTACCGTGTGCAGTATCATCAAGAAGTTTAAAGCCCATGGCACTGTGGCTAACCTCCCTAGATGTGGACGTAAAAGAAAAATTGACAAGAGATTTCATCGCAAGATTGTGTGGATGTTGGATAAAGAACCTCGACTAACATCTAAACAAGTTCAAGCTGCCCTGCAGTCCGAGGGTACAACAGTGTCAACCCGTACTATCCGTCGGTGTCTGAATGAAAAGGGACATAAAAAAGCCTGGCTGGAGTTTGCCAAAACTAACCTGAAAAAGCCTAAAACATTTTGGAAGAATGTTCTCTGGTCAGATGAGACAAAAGTAGAGCTTTTTGGGCAAAGGCATCAACATAGAGTTTACAGGAGAAAAAAAGAGGCATTCAAAGAAAAGAACACGGTCCCTACAGTCAGAGGTTCCCTGATGTTTTGGGGTTGCTTTGCTGCCTCTGGCATCGGACTGCTTGACCGTGTGCATGGCATTATGAAGTCTGAAGACTACAAACAAATTTTGCAGCATAATGTAGGGCCCAGTGTGAGAAAGCTGGGTCTCCCTCAGAGGTCATGGGTCTCCCAGCAGGACAATGACCCAAAACACACTTCAAAAAGCACTAGAAAATTGTTTGAGAGAAAGCACTGGAGACTTCTAAGGTGGCCAGCAATGAGTCCAGACCTGAACCCCATAGAACACCTATGGAGAGATCTAAAAATGGCAGTTTGGAGAAGGCACCCTTCAAATATCAGGGACCTGGAGCAGTTTGCCAAAGAAGAATGGTCTAAAATTCCAGCAGAGCATTGTAAGAAACTCATTGATGGTTACCGGAAGCGATCGGTCGCAGTTATTTTGGCTAAAGGTTGTGCAACCAAGTATTAGGTTGAGGGTGCCAATACTTTTGTCTGACCCATTTTTGGAGTTTTGTGTGAAATGATCAATGTTTGCTTTTTGCTTCATTCTCTTTTGTGTTTTTTCATTTAATACAAATGAAATGAAGATAATAATACCAAAGAATTTGTGATGCAATCATTTTCAGGAAGAAACTGAGTATTATCTGACAGAATTGCATGGGTGTTAATACTTTTGGCCATGACTGTATATATATATATATATATATATATATATATATATATATACAGTATATATATATATATATGTATATATATATATATATATATATATACCCCCCTATACTATGTATAGACATTTATTTTAGCTATTGTATTCTAACCTGTCAGTGTGATTTTACTGTACACCGCACTGAATTGCCGGCTTTTCTCAGAACACCGCTGCGTATTTCTCGCAAGTCACACTGTTGGTCCGTGTGTAATCCGTATTTTTCTCGCCCCCATAGACTTTCATTGGCGATTTTTTTTGCGCAATACGCTGACAAACTCAGCATTCTGCGATTTTCTACAGCGCGTTTGGCTCACACTCACCGCTATTTTCAGGTAAACCATGACATTCATAGACATTTTATGTGACTGATTTCCTGTGCAGCTGCAGGTCACGGTATGACTATGTCTTACATTAAGCGATGGTTTCGGTCTTACATTCAACAATAGATTCCATTTAGACTATGTGCACTGATCATTGCGATTGTCTGGTTTCCTGATGTACCTTTTCTTGTCTGTACATGCATCTGCCGACTTAGTACATACTATGGATAATTTATACATAAATAGTTGATATATGCCACTGTTGTATGTACATTTGAGGATTATATAGTCTTATACAACGTATGCGGTGTTTGTGTTGGCCTATACACATTTCGTGTGGTTAGTGCCACTTTGCCATTTTCTTTTTTCTTTTTTTTTGTCCCTATGTATTACCAATAAATATATTTTTTTGAACTACGTTATACATCTTTTTGTGGTCTTTTTCATGACTGTATTGATCCTTGTAGTTCGGTTTTTTTCTCTTTTGTTGATTTTCTACAGCCGTAGAAGACCGTATAATACGGATCAGTAAAATACGGCAGATAGGAGCTGGGCCATAGAGAATCATTGTACCGTGTGCAATCCGTATTTTCTGCACCTCTCATACGTCCGTAAAACTCGCGAGTGTGACACCGGCTTAACTCTCGACTCTGCCCTGTCCATCAAACCGCACGTCCAAACTCTTGCCACCTCCGCCCCGCAACTCACAATGGGGCAGTGGATGCGTTATAATAATGCATCCGCTGCCCCCGTTGTATGGCGCAATCACAGGATGCGTCGGTACGTCGGCCTGACGCACTGCGACGGGCCGACGCTAGTGTGAAAGTAGCCTAACTCTCTTGCACCACTCCAGTCTGTCCTCAACTCTGCTGCCCGGCTAATCCACCTCTCTCCTCCCCTCCACTGGCTCCCAATTCCCCAACGAATCCAGTTCAAACTACTAACACTGATCTACAAAGCTATCCACAACCTGTCCCCTCCCTATATCTCTGAACTATTCTCCCAATATCTTCCCTCACGTAATCTTCAATCGTCCCAAGACCTCCTACTCTCCTCCACACTTATTCGTTCCTCACACAACCGCCTCAAAGATTTCTCCCCAATATCCCCCATCCTCTGGAATTCAACGCCTCAACACGTCCGATTAGCCACCACCCTCGGATCCTTCAGACAGAACATGAAAACCCATCTCTTCAGGAAAGCCTACAGCCTGCAATAACCATTCTGCCGCCTCACCACCACCTGAGCTGCTGCACCCCCGACCTTCTGTCTCTTCCCCATTATCCCATAGAATGTAAATCCACAAGGACAGGGTCCTCTCCCCTCTGTACCAGTCAGTCATCGTAAATTTGTTCACTATAAATGATATCTATAACCTGGTATGTAACCCCTTTCTCATGTACAGCACCATGGAATTAATGGTGCTATATAAATAATAATTCATGCCAGGCTGCCCAGAGGCCAAGAAAAAACTGTCCTCTGTGGGAGGTGTATGGTCTATGTCCTCCCTGCCATGCTGCAGTGATGCCCGTGAGCTAATTTGAGTGCCACCCTGTTGTGTTCACGACATGATGAAGTGTTGTTCCACAGAGCTACTCACCCGTGCGTGCTGCAGCTGAAACTCCAGTATTGCTTCTGCTCGCACAGCCTCTACAGCGTATTCAACTTTTGAGTTCCACCTTGTTGATATGTCACATATGAGGCGCTGAACGAGAAGGCAGAAGTGACGCTGCAGCGCAGACCGTCGAGCAGCTGCAGGGTGTGAACGTCATAATCGTGCACAGGGGTCATTCCATGTCAAGTGGACCAGTGGTCCCCACTCGACCTTCTCCGATTTTGCTGAAAATTTGTAAGGATGTACATGTATGTTTGAAAAGAGGTTCTGTAAATTTTTAGAGCCAGATCTCAAATACAATAGGCACTGTTGACCTTTCACTGGAGGTTCCACCAAGCCTGCGGCTTCAGCTAAGAGGATTTTGCAAACTTTGGCACATAGCCATTAGAGTTCTATACTGGCTATGATGTTGAAATTTGGCATACTAGCTCAACTTTTACTGCTAAACACGATAAAATTATTACCGGCTATGACAAAACAATATTTCGGCCGCAATTTTGTGTCAAATAAGCTTGAAAAAATGCGTCACATACAATTTATGCCACACTTTGCCCATATATAACTCAAGACCAAAAACCAATAGTAACTGGTGCTTTGCCCTGGACACCAAACATCTACATGACTTTGCATTGCTGCAATATCACGGTCAAAGCATATGTATTTGTGGAAATATTCACACCCACATATGATGAAAAACTTAAAAAAAACGAACTTTACCTATTTTTCGGTCAAATTTCTCAAAAAGGGTACCCCTAAAATATATTACTTCTGATATCATTAGAAAGAGCACATTTTTCTCTACAAGGATCATTGTTTTTTTTGGAGTCTCTCAGTTTAAGAAATGAAAAATGCCACTGGACATGGTGTTATTTATTAATACGCAATGAATGGTAACTGCACTATTCAAACCCTTGCGTTGGTCCATGGTGGTTATACCACAACCAATTCCCTAAGAATTGGTATTATAATCCTATTAAGAATTGTAATAATGCTGTCTTTCGAGAATTGGCAGCCCCATCGCCTAGGAGCCATGGCCGATAGTCGTGCAAGGCGCTGAAGCCGCAGGATTGGTGGAACCTCCAGTGAAACGTCAACAGTGCCCATTGTATTTGAGATCTGGCCCTAAAAATTTAAAGAACCTCTTTTCAAACATACATGTACATCCTTATAAATTTTCAGCAAAATCGGAGAAGGTCGAGTGGGGACGATTTTCAAAACTGGTCCACTTGATGTGGAATGACCCACAGACTACCTCTCACATATGGGTAATTTTTAAGAAATATTTGCACCACCAAACTTGACACATGTGCCAGGCAAGGGATGTGGTCAAACCAGCTAGGCCTAGCTGCTACCAGATTTCGCCCGTTATCGCACACCACCAGCGGCACCAACCACTCATCAGTCTCGTTTATTCCTCGTCCACAGCTCTTGCGCAGTATGGAACTTGTCCCCCAAAATGATGAGTTTGAGAACAGCCTACTGTCTTTTCCCCCTGGCTGTGTTGAAGTTGCTAGTGCAAGTCTTACTGCTAGGTGATGCAGTAAGCGGAGTAGGCCACATGGGCAGAGCAATGTCCAACAATAGATGTAGGACAGGCGCTAGAATGCCTTCCTCCTCTGTCCCAGCTGCCACATTTACCCAGTGTGCAGATAGGGAGATGTAACATCCCTGCCCATACTTACTGGTCCACGTATCGGTAATCGGTATTTATCTGGACCTTGCCACTGATGGCGTTGCACAGTGCACACCTGATTTTGGTTGCAACATGTGTGTGCTGGGCAGGGATGGCCAACTTGAAACAGTGGTGGATGAGAATCACATACTTCGCAACAGCCACCACCATCATTTTTTAAAATGTTTTTTCTCCATCAGCTAGAATGGCAGCATTTCAATGGAATTGGTAAATGCTGTTATTCAGGACCAGGGCCTGTGGGCGGGTAGTGGGCTATTTCCTTTCTCTATGGGGTTTGGGTGATGGAGAGATGAACACTTCTATGGGACAGGGTGGAGATGCTTGGTGACACTGAAGATCAGAAAAGACAGCTTCATGACTTTGGGCTGATACTGCTTGGCCAATTTGCAAGGGGGTAAGGTGGTAGAAAGATGCCCACGGTCCTCAGGTGAAAACTGCACTTTCAGCAGTGGACCCAGTGGAAGGAACTGGAAGCGCTCTCAGCCATCCAATCTAACACCGACTGCACATGTTCTTGCCTCACTATCCATCCAGCGGTGCTCGTGCCTAGGATATGGTGCACAACATCCCGTGGACTGCATGCACCAGAGGAACGTGTTTCATGTAGACACGTAATGGGCACAGATCAACTATGTCATCTCCTTGAAGCAGGTACACCTCCACCACGACCATCATTTGATGCTCTCCTCATGTCACTCCCCCAAGAATAATTCCCAGTAGAGGCACACTGAACCATGCTTCATTACTGGCAGCGTGCATCAGGTCGTTAAGGCATGCTGCACAAGGGTGGCAAATAAACAGTATATGGTAATTGTCTACATTTTTCTTTAAAAAAAAAAAAAGTAAAATATTAAAATTTGAGAATCATCAGTGGTTGATACCCTTTTAAAGGACAAGTGTAGCCCAGTTTTTATTCATCTTACAGGACCATTTCCAGTTTTCCATATTACAGAATTGTATCTTTATAAATGTCGCACTGATGGGCTGTACGGCATCCAATGTTTTCTGCTCACACCCATCTGATTTCAGTCAAATTGCAGCTGAATACAGATCTGCCCGGCCTGATAGAAAAACATTGCTCCGAGCGCAGGCTGACATTTACAGGATTGCACTCAACTGATCTTTATGCTAACAAACGCGAGACAGGCAGGGGCACAAGTGCGGGCTAGGCGTAAGGCAGGGGCACAAGTGCGGGCTAGGCGTAAGGCAGGGGCACAAGTGCGGGCTAGGCGTAAGGCAGGGGCACAAGTGCAGGCTAGGCGTAAGGCAGGGGCACAAGTGCAGGCTAGGCATAAGGCAGGGGCACAAGTGCAGGCTAGGCATAAGGCAGGGGAACAAGTGCAGGCTAGGCATAAGGCAGGGGCACAAGTGCAGGCTAGGCATAAGGCAGGGGCACAAGAGCAGGCTAGGCATAAGGCAGGGGCACAAGTGCAGGCTAGGCATAAGGCAGGGGCACAAGTGCCAGCTAGGCGTCAGGCAGGGGCACAAGTGCCGGCTAGGCATAAGGCAGGGGCACAAGTGCCGGCGAGGCATAAGGCAGAGGCACAAGTGCTGGCTAGGCATAAGGCAGGGGCACAAGTGCTGGCTAGGCATAAGGCAGGGGCACAAGTGCTGGCTAGGCATAAGGCAGGGGCACAAGTGCTGGCTAGGCATAAGGCAGGGGCTGAAGTGCTGGCTAGGCATAAGGCAGGGGCACAAGTGCAGGCTAGGCATAAGGCAGGGGCACAAGTGCAGGCTAGGCATAAGGCAGGGGCACAAGTGCAGGCTAGGCATAAGGCAGGGGCACAAGTGCAGGCTAGGCATAAGGCAGGGGCACAAGTGCTGGCTAGGCATAAGGCAGGGGCACAAGTGCTGGCTAGGCATAAGGCAGGGGCACAAGTGCAGGCTAGGCATAAGGCAGGGGCACAAGTGCAGGCTAGGCATAAGGCAGGGGCACAAGTTCGGGCTAGGCATAAGGCAGGGGCACAAGTGCAGGCTAGGCATAAGGCAGGGGCACAAGTGCAGGCTAGGCATAAGGCAGGGGCACAAGTGCGGGCTAGACATAAGGCAGGGGCACAAGTGCGGGCTAGGCATAAGGCAGGGGCACAAGTGCGGGCTAGGCATAAGGCAGGGGCACAAGTGCGGGCTAGGCATAAGGCAGGGGCACAAGTGCGGGCTAGGCATAAGGCAGGGGCACAAGTGCGGGTTAGGCATAAGGCAGGGGCACAAGTGCGGGTTAGGCATAAAGCAGGGGCACAAGTGCGGGCTAGGCATAAGGCAGGGGCACAAGTGCGGGCTAGGCATAAGGCATGGGCACAAGTGCGGGCTAGGCATAAGGCATGGGCACAAGTGCGGGCTAGGCATAAGGCAGGGGCACAAGTGCGGGCTAGGCATAAGGCAGGGGCACAAGTGCTGGCTAGGCATAAGGCAGGGGCACAAGTGCGGGCTAAGCATAATGCAGGGGCACAAGAGCGGGCTAGGCATAAGGCAGAGGCACAAGTGCGGGCTAGGCCTAAGACAGGGGCACAAGTGCGGGCTAGGCATAAGGCAGGGGCACAAGTGCGGGCTAGGTATAAGGCAGGGGCACAAGTGCGGGCTAGGCATGAGGCAGGGGCACAAGTGCAAACTAAGCATAAGGCAGAGGCACAAGTGCAAGCTAGGCATAAGGCAGGTGCACCTGTGCAGGCTAGGCTTAAGGCAGGGGCACAAGTGATGGCTACACATAAGGCATATGGCTAACTCTTTGCACTCTTTGCATAAAAGGATAGGCACCCTTAGGGGTGAAGAGCTAGCTTTCACCCCTCTACTCTGTACTTGGACATTTAGAACTAGTTCCTTTGTTGTACAGTGCGGAGCCACTCCATAACCCCCATGCTCCAAGCGACCAGGCACATCTTGTCTGTCCTCCGTAAATGGGTAATGTCTTCGTCCCCAATTACAGTCGTGCATGTGCATTCAGACGGGACAAAAGCGAAGAGCGTAAAGCCTGCCCTGTGTGCATAACCAACATGAAGCTAAAGACAAAAAAACAATAATGCAAGGGGCTCAAAAGTGCTGGCTAGGCATAAGGCAGGGGCACAAGTGCTGGCTAGGCATAATGCAGGGGCACAAGTGCTGGCTAGGCATAAGGCAGGGGCACAAGTGCTGGCTAGGCATAAGGCAGGGGCACAAGTGCTGGCTAGGCGTAAGGCAGAGGCACAAGTGCTGGCTAGGCGTAAGGCAGGGGCACAAGTGCTGGCTAGGCGTAAGGCAGGGGCACAAGTGCAAGCTAGGCGTAAGGCAGAGGCACCTGTGCGTGCTAGGCGTAAGGCAGAGGCATCTGTGCGGGCTAGGCGTAAGGCAGGGGCACAAGTGCGGGCTAGGCGTAAGGCAGGGGCGTAAGGCAGGGGCACAAGTGCGGGCTAGGCGTAAGGCAGGGGCACAAGTGCGGGCTAGGCATAAGGCAGGGGCACAAGTGCTGGCTAGGCGTAAGGCAGGGGCACAAGTGCTGGCTAGGCATAAGGCAGGGGCACAAGTGCTGGCTAGGCATAAGGCAGGGGCACAAGTGCTGGCTAGGCATAAGGCAGGCGCACAAGTGCTGGGGGAGTTGGAAGTTTCGCCCCCAGTAGTTTGCCCCCAGCAGCTCGCCCCCAGCAGTTCGCCCCCAGGTACACTTCGCCCCCGAACATTTCGCCCCCAGCATTTCGCCCCCAGGATGTTTCGCCCCCGCAAATTTTGCCCCCGCACATTTCGCCCCCAGCAGTTCGCCCCCGGATGTTTCGCCCCCGGATGTTTCGTCCCCGGATGTTTCACCCCCGGATGTTTCGCCCCCGGATGTTTCACCCCCAGCAGTTCGCCCCCGCACATTTCGCCCCCAGCAGCTCGCCCCCGGATGTTTCGCCCCCGGATGTTTCGACCCCGGATGTTTCGCCCCCGGATGTTTCGCCCCCGCACATTTCGCCCCCAGCAGTTCGCCCCCGGATGTTTCGCCCCCGGATGTTTCGCCCCCGGATGTTTCGCCCCCAGCAGTTCGCCCCCGGATGTTTCGCCCCCAGCAGTTCACCCCTAGATGTTTTGCCCCCGGATGTTTCGCCCCTGGATGTTTCGCACCCAGCAGTTTGCCCCCGGATGTTTCACCCCCAGCTTTTTGCCCCCCAGATGTTTTGGCCCCAAATTAGGCAGGGAATTTTGGCCTTGTGTTTTAGCCCTAAAACCTCTTTCACAGTAGCCACTTTCCCAAGTGCTAAGCACTGGAAAATCGCTAAGAAGATTGCCAATTTTGAATATACTAGATGGTGGCCCGATTCTAACGTATTGGGTATTCTAGAAGGCGCAGCCACGTGGTATGTTGCACAGGTTATGTAGTATATTGGACAGTCCACGTAGTACATTGCACAGGCCATGTAGTATATTGGACAGCCGAAGTAGTATTTTGGACAGCGCATGTAAATTGCACAGTCCACGTAGTAAATTGCACAGCACATGTAGTATATTGGCCAGCCGACATAGTATATTGCACTTGTCACGTAGTATATTGCACTGCCCACGTAGTCTAGGAATGTGGGCACTATATTCGTGTTAAAAAAAATAAATAATAAAGATATACTCACCTCAGCCACGGGCCCTGAAGTCCTCGCGCCTCTCTGCAGTGCTGGCAGTGGCTTCCAGTCTGAGAATAGGACCTGCGATGATGTTGCGGTCACATGACCGTGACATCATCGCAGGTCCTGGACGCATAGCATCGTTCGGACCGGAAGGCACGGCGTGCACTGGAGAGAGGCGCGGAGGACAGCGCGACATCGGAGGGGGTGAGAATAACTTTTTTTAAAAAAAATTTATTTTTAACATTACATCTTTTCACTATTGATGCTGCATAGGCACGATCAATAGTGAAAAGTTGGTCACACAGGGTTAATAGCAGCATTAACGACGTGCGGTACACCGCGATCCATTAACGCTGGCATTAACCCTGTGTGAGCGGTCAGCGGTGAGTGCAGGGCAGTGAAGCAGCAGCCATTTTTCTGGCAGCCTGTGACCGTCGCTGATTGGTCATGGCAATGGTCGTGGGCGTTTTGCCATGACCAATCAGCGACTTGACAGACAGATGCCGCGACAAATGAATATATGAATAAAACGTTACAGACAGAAAGACGAAAGTGACCCTTAGACAGTTATATAGTAAATAAGTCAATGGCTGGAAAAGCGAGGTGTTGTTTCGGCCAGCTCTTTTTATTTTATTACAGGAGCTATTTTTGAGCACTTAGCATTCATCAATAGCCTGTATCTTATGGGTCATTACCGAGAGCGCTCACAAAAGCGCTCTGAAAAATGCCAGTAAAGCACGTGCTTTGGAGTTCTAAAACAGTGGCAGCATAAGGGTGCTTTTACACTTCCGCTACATATGCACTACAGGCCGCCCGTTCGCTTCTGTGATGCCGCATTCCGCTAACCTGCAGTGGAACGAAAAGAAGAAAAAGCTCTTCTTTTTATTCTGACACTGATAGCGGAATGCGGCATTATGAAAGCGAACGGACGGCTGCAGATCGCGGAACCGAGCTGTTCACTTCTATGGGCAATGCGAGCGGAATGCCAGCATTCCACCAGCATTGCCCTGGGGTTAGCTGGATGTCAGATCCAGAGCGGATTGACCTCTGGCGGCCACAAACACAAGTGTGAAACCACTCTAAAATTACAGTGTGCAAGAGGCCTAAAATCTAAACAATTTTGAACTTTTACCTGACCCAGCACTGACCTGCTTTGTTGCAAGTTGACCCAGCACTGACCTGCTTTGCTGCAAGTTTTGTTGCAGATGTAACAAGTAGCAGGTCACATGTCCTGCAAGTTACATTAGACTAGCTTTTATTCCACCTGTATATCAGAATATAGCAGTGTCTGAAATCTCCACAAAGAGAGAAGTGTACTGCCACAAAAAATCAGTCAGCTTCCACAGCAATTCACTTTCTACAACTATAAATTCAGTTCTGTCCAAACGTGGAAGGAGGAAGTTGGTCCATGAGAATCACATTTACTTATTTTCCAAATGATCCGCTGATGATGTCCATTCCATCTGGGTATGTGAAAAACGGTCGACTTGCAAGGGACGTGTTTGGACCAATGAAGAATCTGGCGAAGTTGTGAAAGTAGTCAATCTTCACAGTCACGCAGCACAAGCTGCAAGACCTGAAGCAATCCGACTTGTTAATGAGGCAGTCACCAGGGCAAGGACAACACAGGAGACACCACAACAAATTCTCACAGACGTCGTTTCAGGAGCCCATTCTAATGTTGCAGCACTTCTCCCAAGGAAAGCATCACTGAAGAGGACAATACGATTAGCAAGGCAACTTGGCAATATCCCAAGGTTACCTCAAACCCTTGATCAACTTGTTATCCCCCTGGAGTTCCAGGAGATCAGTATTGATGGTGTCCAGCAGCAGTTCCTTCTGCATGACTCTGGTAAGCTACTTAACCATTTAACATTGTATTAAAACAATTCCATTATGCATAATTATTGCAAAGTTTATTTTGCACAAATGTGAAAAATGCTAGACTGTAAGGTGCTGATATAAAATACTATGTGATTTTTGCCTTCAAGGGAAACTTTGAGGGTAATATAATGTAGTGAGGCCTACTGATTCCAACTAGTGTTGGCCGATCACTGGAAAGATAGGATCAGATCGGGCTGATCATACCAAAAGATTGGAATTAATTCTCCAGAGCTATATATATATATATCTATAATATAACGCTGGGAGCGTCACTCTGTCCGAAGCCTCTATAGACTGCGCAAGCGCAAGCGCCGGCGCAGTCTGGGCCTCACAGAGCGACACTCCCGGGAGATCGCGGTATGCGTAAGCACTGAACGCATACCGCGATCTCCACCGGAGAGTCAGGGACCGCCAGGAGGGAGGGTAAGTATACTCACCTTTCCCGGTTCCAGCGCTGCTTGCGGCTCTGTCTCCCGGCTCCTCTGCTCCCGGCTCCGGAGGGCGCGGACTGCACAGGCGCCGATTCCTGCTGCCGGAATCGGTGCCTGCGCAGTCCGCTCTTTCCGGCGCCATTTTCTTGAAGACACACTCCGGCTCCACTGCAGGTGTGTCTTCAAGAAAATGGCGCCGGAAAGCGCGGACTGCGCAGGCGCCGATTCCTGCTGCCGGAATCGGCGCCTGCGCAGTCCCCGCTTTCCGGCGCCATTTTCTTGAAGACATACCTGCAGTGGAGCCGGACGATAGGTGAGTATGGTATTTTTTCTTTTTTTATATGGCAGCAGCATTCGGGGGCATACACACTGGAGCGGGGGGCATATAATACAATGGTGGCACAGGATGGGAGCAGCACATGACAGAACGGGCGCAGGATGGCAGCAGCACATGACAGAACGGGCGCAGGATGGCCGCAGCACATGACAGAACGGGCGCAGGATGGCCGCAGCACATGACAGAACGGGCGCAGGATGGCCGCAGCACATGACAGAACGGGCGCAGGATGGCCGCAGCACATGACAGAACGGGCGCAGGATGGCAGAAGCGCATGACAGAACGGGCGCAGGATGGCAGCAGCACATGACAGAACGGGCGCAGGATGGCAGCAGCACATGACAGAACGGGCGCAGGATGGCAGCAGCACATGACAGAACGGGCGCAGGATGGCAGCAGCACATGATAGAACGGGCGCAAGATGGCAGCAGCACATGACAGAACGGGCGCAGGATGGCAGCAGCACATGACAGAACGGGCGCAGGATGGCAGCAGTACATGACAGAACGGGCGCAGGATGGCAGCAGCACATGACAGAACGGGCGCAGGATGGCAGCAGCACATGTCAGAACGGGCGCAGGATGGCCGCAGCACATGACAGAATGGGCGCAGGATGGCAGCAGCACATGACAGAACGGGCGCAGGATGGCCGCAACACATGACAGAACGGGCGCAGGATGGCAGCAGCACATGACAGAACGGGCGCAGGATGGCCGCAGCACATGACAGAACGGGCGCAGGATGGCAGCAGCAAGTGACAGAACGGGCGCAGGATGGCAGCAGCAAATGACAGAACGGGGACGCAGGATGGGAGCAGCACATGACAGAACGGGCGCAGGATGGCAGCAGCACATGACAGAACGGGGGTACAGGATGGCAGCAGCACATGACAGAACGGGCGCAGGATGGCAGCAGCAAATGACAGAACGGGGACGCAGGATGGGAGCAGCAAATGACAGAACGGGCGCAGGATGGGAGCAGCAAATGACAGGATGGGAGCAGCAAATGACAGAATGGAGGCGCAGGATGGGAGCAGCACATGACAGAACGGGGGCGCAGGATGGGAGCAGCACATGACAGGATGGGGGCGCAGGATGGAGCAGCACATACCAGGATGGAGACCATATACCAATATAAATGCTCGCCACCCGGGCGTAGAACGGGTTCAATAGCTAGTATATATATATATATATATATATATATATATACGCTCCTTGTAAGTAAAAAATGAGGGCACTCACCAGTCTTCGGTAAAGTGACTTCTTTATTAACAACAACAACTCCAGATAAAAGTCATGGCCGGGGGAGAGGGAGCCGAAGCTCGTGTGAGCAGAGGAGGACGACGGCCGTTTCGCGCTATGCCTGCGCTTCTACGGGTCGATTTGTGCTCAGGACAGAGGATATAGTGCACTGGCCAGACACACCCCGCCACCAAATCCCTCCCACAAACCATAGAAATACAAAAAGCACATATTAAAAACTAAAGTTAAAAACAATACATGGCTTATGGAGTACATATATGACATGGAACACAAATCGCTACTAAAGAGATGTCAGCAAATGCTATACCAAATTATCGCTCTATGACCTGTCAATTGTGTTCACTATACGTGACACTGCGCTCATAAGACAACTACAGAAAAATGGACATATCGACTCTGTCATTGAAACCAAGCGGACCCATGGCATTACAGCGCAGGATCCACCTGGCTTCACATCTCAAGAGCAGATTGTCCAAATCACCACCTTGGGCAGGCAAATTAACCTTTTCAATGCCAGCAAAGGTAAGACATTCAGTCCCACCACCGTGTTTCTCCCTCACATGGGAAATGAATCGCGGGACACCTTTTCCTGATGCTACTGACCTGCAATGCTCTCGAAAACGGACATACATCGGGCGGATAGTTTTGCCGATATAATATCGCTTGCAAGGACAGAATACAATATACACTACATGATCAGTTTTACACGTGATGAAATCATTAACCGTGTGTGACATTGCACCTATACGGAGAAACCGCTCTGTAAGGTGCTGCTGACAGCACGAGAAATGGCCGCACCTAAAATTGCCTTTAGGGGACATCCCATTTATCCAATTAGTATTTGATTTAGTGACACAGGTTCTTACCAATCTATCTCTTAACCTTGCACTTCTTCTATTGGCTATTAAGGGGCCTCTTGCTGCTACATCGGCTAACTCCTTATCTCTCTCTAACAGGTGCCATTTCTTTTTAATAGCTAACCTAATTTGCTTGCTTATAACAACACTGAAGAGGGGTTTCACCGTCAATCAGAAGAGATGAAAGTCAGATTTAGAGAAAGGGGTTACCCAGAGAGGTTGCTGACATCTACTTTGGACAGAGTAAAAAATGAGATAGAAGGGGTTGTTATAAAACCGCCCTCCCAGAGACAGGAGATTGGGAAAAGATTTACTTTTTGTTTTAAATATAGCAACATGGACCAGCAAATTAGGTTAGCTATTAAAAAGAACTGGCACCTGTTAGAGAGAGATAAGGAGTTAGCCGACGTAGCAGCAAGAGGCCCCTTAATAGCCAATAGAAGAAGTGCAAGGTTAAGAGATAGATTGGTAAGAAACCGCGTCACTAGATCAAATACTAATTGGCTAAATGTGATGTCCCCTAAAGGCAATTTTAGGTGCGGCCATTGCTCGTGCTGTCAGCAGCACCTTACAGAGCGGTTTCTCCGTATAGGTGCAGTGTCACACACGGTTAATGATTTCATCACGTGTAAAACTGATCATGTAGTGTATATTGTATTCTGTCCTTGCAAGCGATATTATATCGGCAAAACTATCTGCCCGATGTATGTCCGTTTTCGAGAGCATTGCAGGTCAGTTGTTGTGAATTCTGTGGCAGAGCACCCTCTTGTGGTCACAAGTGGTACTTCGGCTGATTCTCTCTGTGAGCTTCCGTTGGTGGAGGAAAGTGGTACTGCGGCTTCTGAGTTTCCTTCCTCAGGTGATATGGTGAAGTCGTTAGGTGCTGCTCTATTTAACTCCACCTAGTGCTTTGATCCTGGCCTCCAGTCAATGTTCTAGTATTGGACCTGTCTCCTCCTGGATCGTTCCTGTGGCCTGCTGCTCTGCATAGCTAAGTTATTCTTTGCTATTTGTTTGCTGTTTTTTTCTGTCCAGCTTGTCTATTTGTTTTTTCCTGCTTGCTGGAAGCTCTGGGACGCAGAGGGTGTACCTCCGTGCCGTTAGTTCGGTACGGAGGGTCTTTTTGCCCCCTTTGCGTGGTTTTTGTAGGGTTTTGTGTTGACCGCAAAGTTACCTTTCCTATCCTCGCTCTGTTCAGAAAGTTGGGCCTCGCTTTGCTAAATCTATTTCATCTCTACGTTTGTCTTTTCATCTTAACTCACAGTCATTATATGTGGGGGGCTGCCTTTTCCTTTGGGGATATTTCTCTGAGGCAAGGTAGGCTTATTTTCTATCTTCAGGCTAGCTAGTTTCTCAGGCCGTGCCGAGTTGCATAGGGAGCGTTAGGCGCAATCCATGGCTGCCTTTAGTGTGGTTGGAGAGGATTAGGGATTGCGGTCAACAGAGTTCCCACGTCTCAGAGCTCGTTCTTGTTTTTTGGGTTATTGCCAGGTCACTGTATGTGCGCTGACCTCTATGTCCATTGTGGTACTGAATTACCTTTCATAACAGTCAGTAGCATCAGGAAAAGGTGTCCCGCGATTCATTTCCCATGTGAGGGAAAAACACAGTGGTAGGACTGAATGTCTTACCTTTGCTGGCATCGAAAAGGTTAATTTGCCTGCCCAAGGTGGTGATTTGGACAATCTGCTCTTGAGATGTGAAGCCAGGTGGATCCTGCGCTGTAATGCCATGGGTCCGCTTGGTTTCAATGACAGAGTCGATATGTCCATTTTTCTGTAGTTGTCTTATGAGCGCAGTGTCACGTATAGTGAACACAATTGACAGGTCATAGAGCGATAATTTGGTATAGCATTTGCTGACATCTCTTCAGTAGCGATTTGTGTTCCATGTCATATATGTACTCCATAAGCCATGTATTGTTTTCAACTTTAGTTTTTAATATGTGCTTTTTGTATTTCTATGGTTTGTGGGAGGGATTTGGTGGCGGGGTGTGTCTGGCCGGTGCACTATATCCGCTGTCTGTCCTGAGCACAAATCGACCCGTAGAAGCGCAGGCATAGCGCAAAACGGCCGTCGTCCTCCCCTGCTCACACGAGCTTCGGCTCCCTCTCCCCCGGCCATGACTTTTATCTGGAGTTGTCGTTGTTAATAAAGAAGTCACTTTACCGAAGACTAGTGAGTGCCCTCATTTTTTACTTACAAGGAGCGCATATATATATATATATATATATATAGCTCTGGAGAATTAATTCCAATCTTTTGGTATGATCAGCCCGATCTGATCCTATCTTTCCAGTGATCGGCCAACACTAGTTGGAATCAGTAGGCCTCACTACATTATATTACCCTCAAAGTTTCCCTTGAAGGCAAAAATCACATAGTATTTTATATCAGCACCTTACAGTCTAGCATTTTTCACATTTGTGCAAAATAAACTTTGCAATAATTATGCATAATGGAATTGTTTTAATACAATGTTAAATGGTTAAGTAGCTTACCAGAGTCATGCAGAAGGAACTGCTGCTTGACACCATCAATACTGATCTCCTGGAACTCCAGGGGGATAACAAGTTGATCAAGGGTTTGAGGTAACCTTGGGATATTGCCAAGTTGCCTTGCTAATCGTATTGTCCTCTTCAGTGATGCTTTCCTTGGGAGAAGTGCTACAACATTAGAATGGGCTCCTGAAACGACGTCTGTGAGAATCTGTTGTGGTGTCTCCTGTGTTGTCCTTGCCCTGGTGACTGCCTCATTAACAAGTCGGATTGCTTCAGGTCTTGCAGCTTGTGCTGCGTGACTGTGAAGATTGACTACTTTCACAACTTCGCCAGATTCTTCATTGGTCCAAACACGTCCCTTGCAAGTCGACCGTTTTTCACATACCCAGATGGAATGGACATCATCAGCGGTTCGTTTGGAAAATAAGTAAATGTGATTCTCATGGACCAACTTCCTCCTTCCATGTTTGGACAGAACTGAATTCATAGTTGTAGAAAGTGAATTGCTGTGGAAGCTGACTGACTTTTTGTGGCAGTACACTTCTCTCTTTGTGGAGATTTCAGACTCTGCTATATTCTGATGTACAGGTGGAATAAAAGCTAGTCTAATGTAACTTGCAGGACATGTGACCTGCTACTTGTTACATCTGCAACAAAACTTGCAGCAAAGCAGGTCAGTGCTGGGTCAACTTGCAACAAAGCAGGTCAGTGCTGGGTCAGGTAAAAGTTCAAAATTGTTTAGATTTTAGGCCTCTTGCACACTGTAATTTTAGAGTGGTTTCACACTTGTGTTTGTGGCCGCCAGAGGTCAATCCGCTCTGGATCTGACATCCAGCTGACCCCAGGGCAATGCTGGCGGAATGCTGGCATTCCGCTCGCATTGCCCATAGAAGTTAACGGCTCGGTTCCGCGATCTGCAGCCGCCCGTTCGCTTTCATAATGCCGCATTCCGCTATCAGTGTCAGAATAAAAAGAAGAGCTTTTTCTTCTTTTCGTTCCACTGCAGGTTAGCGGAATGCGGCATCACAGAAGCGAACGGGCGGCCTGTAGTGCATATGTAGTGGAAGTGTAAAAGCACCCTTATGCTGCCACTGTTTTAGAACTCCAAAGCATGTGCGTTACTGGCATTTTTCAGAGCGCTTTTGTGAGCGCTCTCGGTAATGACCCATAAGATACAGGCTATTGATGAATGCTAAGTGCTCAAAAATAGCTCCTGTAATAAAATAAAAAGAGCTGGCCGAAACAACACCTCGCTTTTCCAGCCATTGACTTATCTATAATATAACGCTGGGAGCGTCACTCTGTCCGAAGCCTCTATAGACTGCGCAAGCGCAAGCGCCGGCGCAGTCTGGGCCTCACAGAGCGACGCTCCCGGGAGATCGCGGTATGCGTAAGCACTGAACGCATACCGCGATCTCCACCGGAGAGTCAGGGACCGCCAGGAGGGAGGGTAAGTATACTCACCTTTCCCGGTTCCAGCGCTGCTTGCGGCTCCGTCTCCCGGCTCCTCTGCTCCCGGCTCCGGAGGGCGCGGACTGCGCAGGCGCCGATTCCTGCTGCCGGAATCGGCGCCTGCGCAGTCCGCCGCTTTCCGGCGCCATTTTCTTGAAGACACACTCCGGCTCCACTGCAGGTGTGTCTTCAAGAAAATGGCGCCGGAAAGCGCGGACTGCGCAGGCGCCGATTCCTGCTGCCGGAATCGGCGCCTGCGCAGTCCCCGCTTTCTGGCGCCATTTTCTTGAAGACATACCTGCAGTGGAGCCGGACGATAGGTGAGTATGGTATTTTTTTTTTTTATATGGCAGCAGCATTCGGGGGCATACACACTGGAGTGGGGGGCATATAATACAATGGTGGTGCAGGATGGGAGCAGCACATGACAGAACGGGCGCAGGATGGCAGCAGCACATGACAGAACGGGCGCAGGATGGCCGCAGCACATGACAGAACGGGCGCAGGATGGCCGCAGCACATGACAGAACGGGCGCAGGATGGCAGCAGCACATGACAGGATGGGGGCGCAGGATGGAGCAGCACATACCAGGATGGAGACCATATACCAATATAAATGCTCGCCACCCGGGCGTAGAACGGGTTCAATAGCTAGTTTACTATATAACTGTCTAAGGGTCACTTTCGTCTTTCTGTCTGTAACGTTTTATTCGTATATTCATTTGTCGCGGCGTCTGTCTGTCTGTCAAGTCGCTGATTGGTCATGGCAAAACGCCCACGACCATTGCCACGACCAATCAGTGACGATCACAGGCTGCCAGAAAAATGGCCGCTGCTTCACTGCCCTGCACTCACCGCTGACCGCTCACACAGGGTTAATGCCAGCGTTAATGGATCACGGTGTACCGCACGCCGTTAATGCTGCTATTAACCCTGTGTGACCAACTTTTCACTATTGATCGTGCCTATGCAGCATCAATAGTGAAAAGATGTAATGTTAAAAATAAAAAAATTTTTTAAAAAGTTATTCTCACCCCCTCCGATGTCGCGCTGTCCTCCGCGCCTCTCTCCGCGCCTCTCTCCGAACGATGCTATGCGTCCAGGACCTGTGATGATGTCACGGTCATGTGACCGCAACATCATCGCAGGTCCTATGCTCAGACCTGAAGCCACTGCCAGCACTGCAGAGAGGCGCGAGGACTTCAGGGCCCGTGCCTGAGGTGAGTATATCTTTATTATTTTTTTTTTTTAACACGAATATAGTGCCCACATTCCTAGACTACGTGGGCAGTGCAATATACTACGTGACAAGTGCAATATACTATGTCGGCTGGCCAATATACTACATGTGCTGTGCAATTTACTACGTGGACTGTGCAATTTACATGCGCTGTCCAAAATACTACTTCGGCTGTCCAATATACTACATGGCCTGTGCAATGTACTACGTGGACTGTCCAATATACTACATAACCTGTGCAACATACCACGTGGCTGCGCCTTCTAGAATACCCAATACGTTAGAATCGGGCCACCATCTAGTATATTCAAAATTGGCAATCTTCTTAGCGATTTTCCAGTGCTTAGCACTTGGGAAAGTGGCTACTGTGAAAGAGGTCATAGGGCTAAAACACAAGGCCAAAATTCCCTGCCTAATTTGGGGCCAAAACATCTGGGGGGCAAAAAGCTGGGGGTGAAACATCCGGGGGCAAACTGCTGGGCGCGAAATATCCAGGGGCGAAACATCCGGGGGCAAAACATCCGGGGGCAAAACATCCGGAGGCGAACTGCTGGGGGCAAAACATCCGGGGGCGAACTGCTGGGGGCGAAACATCCGGGGGCGAACTGCTGAGGGCAAAACATCCGCGGGCGAACTGCTGGGGGCGAAGCATCCGGGGGCGAAACATCCGGGGGCGAAACATCCGGGGGCGAACTGCTGGGGGCGAAATGTGCGGGGGCGAACTGCTAGGGCCGAAACATCCGGGGGCGAACTGCTGGGGGCGAAATGTGCGGGGGCGAAATGTGCGGGGGCAAAACATCCTGGGGGCGAAATGCTGGGGGCAAAATGTTCGGGGGTGAAGTGTACCTGGGGGCGAACTGCTGGGGGCGAAATGCTGGGGGCGAACTGCTGGGGGCGAAACTTCCTAAAACCATATAGCACAGCCCACGTAGTAGTATACAGCATAGCCCGTGTAGTATATACAGCACAGCCCGCGTAGTAGTATATACAACACAGTCCGCATAGTAGTATATACAGCACAGCCCGCGTAGTAGTATATACAGCACAGTCCGCGTAGTAGTATATACAGCACAGCCCGCGTAGTAGTATACACAGCACAGCCCTCACAGTGGTATATACACAGCACAACCCACACAGTGGTATATACACAGCACAGCCCACACAGTGGTATATACACAGCACAGCCCACACAGTGGTATATACAAAGCACAGCCCACACAGTTGTACAGTGGGGCAAAAAAGTATTTAGTCAGTCAGCAATAGTGCAAGTTCCACCACTTAAAAAGATGAGAGGCGTCTGTAATTTACATCATAGGTAGACCTCAACTATGGGAGACAAACTGTGAAAAAAAAATCCAGAAAATCACATTGTCTGTTTTTTTATCATTTTTTTTGCATATTATGGTGGAAAATAAGTATTTGGTCAGAAACAAACAATCAAGATTTCTGGCTCTCACAAACCTGTAACTTCTTCTTTAAGAGTCTCCTCTTTCCTCCACTCATTACCTGTAGTAATGGCACCTGTTTAAACTTGTTATCAGTATAAAAAGACACCTGTGCACACCCTCAAACAGTCTGACTCCAAACTCCACTATGGTGAAGACCAAAGACCTGTCAAAGGACACCAGAAACAAAATTGTAGCCCTGCACCAGGCTGGGAAGACTGAATCTGAAATAGCCAACCAGCTTGGAGTGAAGAAATCAACAGTGGGAGCAATAATTAGAAAATGGAAGACATACAAGACCACTGATAATCTCCCTCGATCTGGGGCTCCACGCAAAATCCCACCCCGTGGGGTCAGAATGATCACAAGAACGGTGAGCAAAAATCCCAGAACCACGCGGGGGGACCTAGTGAATGAACTGCAGAGAGCTGGGACCAATGTAACAAGGCCTACCATAAGTAACACACTACGCCACCATGGACTCAGATCCTGCAGTGCCAGACGTGTCCCATTGCTTAAGCCAGTACATGTCCGGGCCCGTCTGAAGTTTGCTAGAGAGCATTTGGATGATCCAGAGGA